>NC_072404.2:172545000-173287500 GCF_028858775.2 Pan troglodytes | reverse complement strand
GAAGTTCGAGACCAGCCTGGCCAACATAGTAAAACCCCATTTCTACTAAAACACACACACACACACACACACACATGCAGCCAGGTATGGTGGTGTGTTCCTGTGGTCCCAGCTACTTGGGAGGCAGAGACATAAGAACTGCATGAACCAAGGAGGCAGAGGTTGCAGTGAGCTGAGATTGTGCCACTTCACTCCAGCCTGGGTGAAAGAGGGAGACTGTCTCAAAAAAACCCACAAAAACCAAACAACCCCAACCTATATCAACCCACTTCCCAACTCCCAGGTTGCTACTCAAAAATCTAACTCAGAGGATGAACCCAAATGTTTTCGGAAATAGCCAGACTCAGGAGCTGGACCCCCTTACCTTACTGTCAGTGATGGCTGCACACCCTTAGCTAGTGCCGAGGTGTCCACCTCCACTGACACGACATTGATCATGTGCCCCAAGGAGGTGCAAGTAGAAAATATGAACGGATGGGATTTAAACTGGGGTGTCCACACACCCATGCACGCCTCCAGGGAGCTCAGCGTGTGTGTCCAGGATTCGAAAGTCTCTAAGCTGGAAATTATTCATACTCAGCTTGTCCATGACATTTTGATGAAGCCCAAGTCAGAGGTAGAATGTGAGGACTTTTCACATTTTTACAGCTGCCCTAGAGGTGAGGACAGCTGGGCCTTGGTTTATCTAGTGACACAAAGTGTGATGAGGACATGTCCTCTTACGGAATTTTACTAAATGAGTGAGGAGAAAATATAGACAGAAATCCCATGAAAGACTGTTAGCCAGGGCATTGACTAGTAAATGATGTGATAGGTAATTATCGAAAAAGAGACCCTGGCATCCTCCCTGCTGCAGCACATTGCAGTTAAAAGAGCAGGCAGCAAACATGTTTCAAGTCTTCAGTAAAGAAGTTGGAGTGAAGACCTCCAGACAAGGCACTTGAGGCCTCTGCTGAGGGTTGCTGAAAGAGAGATTCAGCTATTGGGGAGCAGCTTTTCAGGGTTAAAATAAAAACCAGTGCAGGCAAAAAATACAAACAGACATTTCTTCAGAGAAGATGTAGGAGTGGTCAATAAAGGCACACAAAGATGCAGCATCATTAGCCACCAGGGAGGCACCGCCGAGCCTCATGAATGTGTCTGGGAGCAGCTCCTCTCATTGCTGTGAATGCAGTAACTCCGAGCTGCCGTGCAAAGGACCTGTAGTTAAAGCTGAGTTGGAGGCTCCAGGTGCAGGACATACTAGGCTCAGTGCATTATGCAAGTGACACAGCACGGTATTGCTTTCCAACCGCTAGGACAACCATAGTAAAAACAGAAGGAAAGTAGCAAGTGTTGGCAAAGATGCAGAGGAACTGGCATCTGCATCCATTACTGGTGAGATTGTTTGTGGTGCTGCTGTGCTGGAAAACAGCTTGGGAGTTCCTCAGTCAGTTAAATGTTGAGTTACCATGTAATATCCTCGAATAAACCCAAGAGAATTGAAAACACATTTATACACAGACTCATAAATGAATACTCATAGCAGCATTATTCAAAATAGCCAAAAGGTAGAAAAAAGCAAATGTCCATCAACTGATAGGTGAATTTTTAAAATGTGGGATATACATGCAGTGGGATAGTACTTGCCTGAAAGAGGAAGGATGTCCTGGCCCATGCCCCAGCATCAGCATGGGTGCACCTGAGGACATTATGCTTAGGGAAATGAGCCAGGCACAGATGCCACACATGGTGTGATTCCATTTACACCAAACGTCCAGAAGAGACTCCTCCATAGAGACTGAAAGCGAATGAGCAGTGTCAGGGTGGGAGGGAGGAACGGGAACACTGCAAAGTCTCTTTTTTGGGTGATGCGGATGTTCTGGACTTAGTAGTGATGTCTCACAACTCTGAATACACTAAAAACTGCTGATGTGGGTGAATTATCTCCATAAAGCTGTTATTAAAAATAATGCAGGAACAAATATGAAATAGGGACCTGGGTTGGTCAGTGTGAAAATGAGAGTCCTGTTTTGGCTTTACATTTCAGAGATGTCCAGGGTTGTTTAGGACCTTGAACCTGAGACCGAAGGGCATCTTTGTACCCCCAGGGCTGTTTAGGACCTTGAAAACTGAGACTGAAGTGCATCTTGGTGCCCCCAGCTGACGATGGAAATGCGACTCTTGCTCTGTTTTGCTCTCCTTTCCTTCAGGGTGACGACCGCTTCTCTGAGAGCATCCTGACCTATGTGGCCCACACGTCTGCGCTGACCTACCCTCCCGGGCCCCGGACCCAGCTCCGTGAGGACCTCCTGCCGCGGACCCTTGGCCAGCTCCAGCCAGATGAGCTCAGCCCTAAGGTGGACAGTGGTGTGGACAGACACCATCTGATGGCGGCCCTCGGTGCCTATGCTGCCCAGAGGCCCCCAGCTCCCCCCGGGGAGGGCAGCCTGGAGCCACAGTACCTTCTGCGTGCACCCTCAAGAATGCCCAGGCCCTTGCTGGCACCAGCCGCCCCCCAGAAGTGGCCTTCACCTCTGGGAGATCGCGAAGACCCCTCCAGCACAGGCGATGGTGAGCCAGCCCAGCTTGGTGTTTCTTGTTTGCTGACTGTCCTCTGTCCAGCCCCTCCCAGTGACAGATGCACCATGCTCTTCCCACACGTGGGGTCTGCACACTGCACTCCCCTGAGGACGTGCGGCAGGAATGGGGCACCATGTAGGGAAGGGTCCCTTTGGCCCTCATACCCTCTCTGTGCTGGGAAGGAGTATGTGGTCATTTCACAACCTGGGAACACAGTGGCCAGTGAGAGGCGGGAGGTGATCCTGAGAGTGGGATGGAGAAGGCGCTGCCAAGGGTGTGAGGACAGTGAACACAGCGGCCAGTGGGAGGGGAGGTGATCCTGAGGGTGTGAGGACAGGGAACGCGGCGGCCAGCGGGAGGAGGAGATGATCCTGAGGGTCTGGAGACAGTGCGTGTTCCCTTCTCACTTCTTGTTCATCCCTTCCCCAGATTTTATGATTTCACAATTTTATTGCTGAAGCTGATGGATGGGGCGGGCAACATGGCTTGCAGGACGGGTCTGGCCCACAGCTTGTGTCGTCCATATCTGTTTTGGAAAATTGACTCTGAACACGTTAAGTCCAGTGTCCTTTGTCGCTGAACTCACCTCTCCCTGTGGCCCAGCATGTGGCCGTAGCCCATATTTATGGCGGTTTGCCACATCCTCCGAAGCCCCCTGTCTGGATTTCATGCTGCTCACCATGCACTAGGTGAACAGTGTCGGCCTCGAGGTGACTGCTGTGCCAAGACCGTGGCTTCCGGTGTCGCTACCTGAGTTAACCCACGTCAGGGCGGGCCCAGGGGAGAAGGGCGTTTGCGGGTTCCTGCAACTCTGTGATATGGAGAAGGTTCCGACCCATTTATTTCCCAACAGCCTTTTCCCAAGACCATCCTGCAGTGGGTTCTGATAAAACATGACTTCCCTTTTGGAGATAACAAATACTAAAATTTCACAAACATTGCCTGAGCATCGCGTTATGTGAGCGCTCTCTGCTCCTTAAGTGAAGGCTGAATGGGAGCCGCTGAGAGCGAGCATCAGCTTCTCCGCTGTCTGCAGCCGGGAGCTCTCCTGCCCTCGCTCTTTCTTTGTTCATGCAGCCGTTATGGCAGTTTTTAAATAGAAGGAATGTGAAATTGCAATTAGAGGGAAGGACGTGTGACCATTACCGATGCTTTCTCCTTGTTCCTGTCTTGGAGGAGAAGGACGGCAGAGGAGGCCGATGCTGCACTTGAGTGAGTGCTGCTGGAGCACTGATGGTGCTGTTTGCTATGGGAGCTGCCCGCCTGGAGTGGCCACTTTCTCTCCAGCACCTCTCCCTCTGGGGCGACGTCTCCTCTGTTCTAAGCCATGCTCTACTCCGAGAAACCCCTTTTCTGGATGGTCCTGCCTCCTGCACTTGCATGGGTACTAGACACCATCGGGGTCTTCACTGCCTCCTGCACTTTTGTGGGTACTAGACACCATCGGGGGTCTTCACTGCCTCCTGTCCTCTTTGTGTACTAGACACTATCAGGGGTCTTCACTGCCTCCTGCGCTTTCGTGGGTACTGGACGCTATCAGGGGGTCTTCACTGCCTCTTGTGGGTACTAGGCACCATCGGGGGTCTTCACTGCCTCCTGTGCTTTCGTGGGTACTGGACGATATTGGGGTCTTCACTGCCTCTTGTGGGTACTAGACACCATCGGGGGTCTTCACTGCCTCCTGCGCTCTCGTAGGTACTGGACGCTATCAGGGGGTCTTCACTTGCGACCTTGGGTCCGTGTAGCTGCCGAGCTTCCTGTTCTCCTCCAGCTCAGTGTGGCCTCAGCCCTTGGGCACAGGCGGTGAATACATGGCCGAGGTGACCTTCAGCTTCTCATCTCAGCCTTCCGTGCCCCTCCCCGGCACCGGCTGCCCCTCTACCTGCATTCTCCCACCTCGGTACTCCTTCTAGTGGGGTCACGTTGGGTGGTCCTCTTCCTTCTCTAACCTCCCTTTTCTCTCTCCTATCCCATCTCCCACAGCTTAAAAAGCCCCATTCCCCTCTGTCCTCATTACTGGGAACAGAAAGCAATAAACATCCTCGCCCCCATCACAGGGAGGGAAACCCGGCTGGAGAGCCGGGTGAGGGTGAGCTCACAGAGAGAATAGGACGCATTCCTGCTCTGCGTGCCTTCCCTACGCGCGCGCTCCCGCTCTGAGCCCTCCCTACGCGCGCGCTCCCGCTCTGAGCCCTCCCTACGCGCGCGCTCCCGCTCTGAGCCCTCCCTACGCGCGCGCTCTCGCTCTGCGAGCCCTTCCTACGCGCGCGCTCCTGCTCTGCGGGCCCTTCCTACGCGCGCGCTCCTGCCCTGTGTGCCTTTCCTAAGCTCACGCTCCTGCTCTGCGTGCCCTTCCTACGCGCGCGCTCCTGCCCTGTGTGCCTTTCCTACGCTCACGCTCCTGCTCTGCGAGCCCTTCCTGCGCGCTCCTGTTCTGTGTGCCTTTCTTATGCACCCGGGGAGCTTCACCTCCCTGCCTTGGCGCCTACTCGTTCCTCCCACACCCCAGGGTGTGGATCTTCGGAAAAAGCGTCCTGACCGTGCTCTCTCCACTCTCCCGTGATCCCTACGAGTTACACAATGTGCGTGGCATTCTTCCTGAGCTACCCTGCAATGCTGGTGATATGCTGATAAAAACTGTCTTCCTAACTGCACTGTGCGCTTTAGAAAAGCCTCATGTAAGACGGCAAATAGGAAATACGCAGAGAGAATTGAGAACCCCATGCAGGTATCACCTATGAAATACACAGAGAATATTGATCACCTATGAAATATGCAGAGAGAATTGAGAACCCCGTACAGGCGTCACCTACGAAGTATACAGAGAATATAGAGAACCCCGTACAGGCGTCACCTATGAAATAGAATTGAGAACCCTGTACAGGCATCACCTGTGAAATAGAATTGAGAACCCGGTACAGGCATCACCTATGAAATACACAGAGAATATTGATCACCTATGAAATAAGCAGAGAGAATTGAGAACCTCATACGGGCGTCACCTAAGAAATATACAGAGAATATTGAGAACCCCGTACAGGCGTCACCTATGAAATACACAGAGAATATTGATCACCTATGAAATAAGAAGAGAGAATTGAGAACCCCGTACAGGTATCACCTACGAAACACACAGAGAATATTGAGAACCCTGTACAGGCGTCACCTATGAAACACGCAGAGAATATGGAGAACCCAGTACAGGCGTCATCTATGAAACACGCAGAGAATATTGAGAACCCGGTACAGGCGTCACCTATGAAACACGCAGAGAATATTGAGAACCCGGTACAGGCGTCACCTATGAAACACGCAGAGAATATTGAGAACCCAGTACAGGCGTCACCTATGAAACACGCAGAGAATATTGAGAACCCCCTGCAGGCGTCACCTATGAAACATGCAGAGAATATTGAGAACCCCGTACAGGCGTCACCTATGAAATAGAGAGAATTGAGAACCCCGTGCAGGTATCACCTATGAAACACGCAGAGAATATTGAGAACCCCCTGCAGGCGTCACCTATGAAACACGCAGAGAATATTGAGAACCCCGTACAGGCGTCACCTATGAAATAGAGAGAATTGAGAACCCCGTGCAGGTATCACCTATGAAACACGCAGAGAATATTGAGAACCCAGTACAGGCGTCACCTATGAAACACGCAGAGAATATTGAGAACCCGGTACAGGCGTCACCTATGAAACACGCAGAGAATATTGAGAACCCGGTACAGGCGTCACCTATGAAACACGCAGAGAATATTGAGAACCCAGTACAGGCGTCACCTATGAAACACGCAGAGAATATTGAGAACCCGGTACAGGCGTCACCTATGAAACACGCAGAGAATATTGAGAACCCAGTACAGGCGTCACCTATGAAACACGCAGAGAATATTGAGAACCCCGTACAGGCGTCACCTGTGAAATAGAGAGAATTGAGAACCCCGTGCAGGTATCACCTATGAAACACGCAGAGAATATTGAGAACCCAGTACAGGCGTCACCTATGAAACACGCAGAGAATATTGAGAACCCGGTACAGGCGTCACCTATGAAACACGCAGAGAATATTGAGAACCCCGTACAGGCGTCACCTATGAAATAGAGAGAATTGAGAACCCCGTGCAGGTATCACCTATGAAACACACAGAGAATATTGAGAACCCCGTACAGGCGTCACCTAAGAAATAGAGAGAATTGAGAACCCGGTATAGGCATCACCTATGAAATATACAGAGAATATTGAGAACCCCGTACAGGCATCACCTGTCTCCCACAAGTGGTGACTCTCAGGCTTTCCTGATGCTCCTCTGCGCCCACTACAGCCCCCTGCTCTGCCCTGGGATGATTCTAAAGCAAATCCAGACATCAAATGATTTCTGAAGATGAGAGGCCCTAGCTAGACAGACATTCTCAACACACAAACAGCAACTGCACCCGAGCAGGAAAGGAGGACCCTGCGATAATGCCAGGGAACAGAAAACTTCTTTACAGGTCAGAGAACAGGGCCACCCTCCTGTCGCACGGTCGGGTCCAACATGAGACCCTTGCTGTTTAGTCTTCAGAGAGTGAGAGAGAAGACCCACGCGTACCTGCTCCCAAAGAAGCAGTCAGTCAACGAGGCTGCGGGTTGAACGCATATGACAAAAGTTCACCTGGTAAAAGCTTTAAAAAGAGACTCTCTTCCTTCACTTATTCATAATTCACATCTGGTCTCCTTTCAAAGAGCTTTAAAGCAGGTTCAGTGGAAGGCCTATCTAAGGTGGGGTGACGGGGAGGACAACAGGTGACGTGCAGGAAAACAGGTGACGTGCAGTGGCCGGTGAAGGAATTTGGGGCTCATCTAGTTCAGCGTCTCCAGTTTCCCCACTCAAGACCTGGCAACCACGGACCTTGTTGCTGTCTCCATAGTTTGCCTTTTCCTGAATGTCCTGGAGTTGGAACCTTACAATATGTGGCCTTTTCAGATGGGTCACATGCCTTGAAGATTCCCCCATCTTTTCATGGCTCGATGGCTCATTTCTCTTTAGTGCTGAATAGTATTGTATTATTACATTATAATCCATAGCACTCCATTGTATAGATGGGCCACAGTTTATTCGCCTACTGAGGAACATCTTGGTTGCTTCCATGTATTGGCAATTATTCATAAAGCTGCCATAAGCACCCTCATGCAGGTTTTTGTGTGGGTATAAGTCTTTAACTTCTACTGGTTAAGTACCAAGGAGTGTAATCACTGGATCACATAGTAAGAGAATGTTTGGTTTTGGAAGCAGCCACCAAACTGTCTTCCCCAGTGGCTGTGGCATTCTGCATTCTGCGTGTCACCAGCGGTGAATGAGCTGCTGTTGCTCCACATCCTCGCCTGCATTGGGTGTTGTCGATGTTCTGGGTTCCAGCCCTTCTGAGAGGTGTGTGGTGGTGTCTCGTTGTCATTTTCATTCACGTTTCCCTGATGATGGAGGAAGCAGAGCATCTTCACATGCTTGTTTTCCTCTGTGTATCTTCTGTGGTGAGGTGTCTGTGGTGGTCTTTGGGCCATGTTTTAATTAGGCTGTTTGTTTTCTTATTGTTGAGTTTGTAAAGTTCTTGAATATTTTAGATATTGGTCCTTTATCAGATATCAGATATGTCTTTTGTAAACATTTTCTCCCAGTCTGTGGCTTGTCTTTTCATTCTCTTGACAGCGTCTTTTGCAGAGCATTAGTTTTTATTTTAATGAAGTCCAGCTGACCAATTATTTTATTCATGGATTTTGCCTTTGGTGTTGGATTTTAAAAAGTCATCACCAAACCCGAGGTCATCCAGAGTTTCTCCTCTCTTACCTTTAAGGAGTTTTATGTTTTTTCATTTTATAATGAGGTCTGTGACCCATTCTGAGTTAGTTGTGAAAGGTGTAAGGTCTGCATCTGGAATTGTTTCTGTACATGTGGACATCCAGTTGTCCAGCACCATTTGTTAAGAGGCGATCCTTTCTCCATAGCATCACCTTTGCTCCTTTTCAAAGCTCGGCTGACCTCATGTATGTGGACCCATGTCTGGGCTCTCTGTTCTGTTTCATTGATCTGTTTGTCTGTGTCATCAACCCCACCCTGCCTGGATTCCTGTAGAGTTGGAGTGAGTCGTAACAATGGGTGTAGCGCGTCCTAATGATGGGTGCTGTTGTCCTCCGCCTTTGTTCTTCTTCAGTATTGTGTTGGCTGTTCTGGGTCACTCGCCTCTCCATATAAACTTTAGAATAAACTTGCTTGTATCCAAAACATGACTTGCTGGGATTTTGACTGGGATTTCATTAAATCCATAGATCAAGTTGGAGAACTGACATGCTGACAATATTGAGTCTTTGGGAGCCAGTCATAATCCTGAAAGACACAATCCTGAATGCCATAGTTCTGAATGTTAAGATCCTGAAATATCAAAATCCCTAAGGTCCCTAAAATCCTGAAAATCACAGTCTCAAAATATCAAAATCCCAAAAATGTAATTCTGGAAAAAATTATTTAAAAGACATTTATTTACATTTTTAAAAGGGAATTTGTTTGCAAAGCATATAAAATCGTGACAAAACACTTCATAGGCCATTTTACACAATAAAATAAGCAATAATAACATTCGTATTTTTGCAGACATAAGCCCTCAGGTATCTTGACGACAGTTGCATGGGCATCACAGTTATGAGCAGATGAACCGTGTTTATGAAGACATAGGTCAGGAAGGGAGATGTATAAAAGCATGTCACTCTACTTGGTAATTGTGTGCACCCAGCTGTATAACTGCAGGCATCTGAAATACCCTGATGAACAACCTAAGGCTTTTGATGAGATGAGTCAAAAACCCTGATGGGTCACTGCTGCATAAACAGTCGAAGAGCTGAGATCTCAAGAAATTGTATCTTTCGCAAATGCAGATGTACAAAAAGTACATTCTTCATTTATTGAGGAAGTTGCAGTGTTTTTGCATTGAGAACCAGGGAAGCTGATGGTGTAACTCTCAGTCTGAAGACCCAGGGATGGCTGGTGTGAGTCCTGGAGTCCAAAGGCTGGCAAACCTGGAGCTCTGATGTCCAGGGCAGCAGAAGGAAAGTCTGCCCCAGCACTCAGAGGGAGCCTAATTCACCCTCTGTGTTTGTTCTCTCTGGGCCCCAGCTGTTTGGACAGTGCCCGCCCACCAACACTGAGGCAGACCTTCCCCCAGCCCTCTCAGACTCCACCCCAATCTCCCTGGAGACACCTCCCAGAAACACCCAAAATGAAGCTTTACTGGATTTCTAGGTATTCCTTAACCCAGTCAAGTTGACACTTAAAACGAAGTCTACAGTTTCACCCCTTGTCAACTTGGCACTCACACACAACTCCTTAAATTATGCTTAATTTCCAAATAAAGACAATAACAAGCTAATAGCTCCACCCAGCAGGATGCAACTCTCCTGTGGTTATGATTTAGGAGATTTTAAACATTAGCAACACTAGACTTTTGGGATTTAGACTCTATTTAGAGATTTTGATATTCAGATATTTGGGGATTTCACTATTTGGGATTATGGCAATTGGGACTGTATCTTTTGAGATTATGATCCAAACCCATGTCCTGCTAGCCATGAGCATGTAATATTTATATGCTCCTTCTCCATTTCTTTACTTTTGCTTTCTTTCATCAGTGCTGTAATTTTTTTTCTTATAGATACGGTACTTGTGTAATGCCATACTTTCAGCTCAAGACTGATGACAGTGAAAGCGTTTTGGAAATCACTTTAGGAGACACATCAGACACCGTTTTCTAAATGAACCAATGACAAATAACGTGTGGGGTGTCCACTGTTGTAATCCTTGCTCATTGATCAAACACCAGCCACACTGAACGGGAAACAAAACCGGTAACCAACCTGTTAGAACCCTTTCTTTCATCATCTTGGTTCTGCGCCCTCCAGAGCCTGGATGGGAATTACAAGTCCCTAATTCACATCATGACGGCTGACTTTTGGTTCTGAATTTCACATTGCAACCTCATCCCAACATACCTGATATTTCTTCTATTCAGGCGTCTTATTATACTATCACTTGTATGGCCAAGGTAATCACGGATCTCCACCCAGCCAGCCTCTGTCCTAAGATGGGGCCCGTGGTGTTCATGTGGAAAGTGCACTGGGAAACTCATGTGGAAGCTGGAAGAACTTGTTTCTGCTGCCGGCCGTGCAACTCTCCAGCCATGCAACGCTTCGTGTGGTTATTCCCAAGTTCACTCATTCATTCAGAAAACACTTGCGAAGTCCCGGCCAATCACACGGGCTGCTGATTCTCCCGAGTTCACTCAGTCATTCAGAAAGCCCTTGCGAAGTCCCGGCCAATCACACGGGCTCCTGATTCTCCCGAGTTCACTCATTCATTCAGAAAGCCCTTGCGAAGTCCCGGCCAATCACACGGGCTCCTGATTCTCCCGAGTTCACTCATTCATTCAGAAAGCACTTGCGAAGTTCTGGCCAATCACATGGGCTCCCAGTTCTCTCCCCTCATCCAAAATAAGCGTGTTCTGGTCCTCTTCTCCTTCGAGCCTTCCGTGACCCTGAGGTCCTGCGTTGGCTGGTGGGGTGCCCAATTCCTTGTCGTGTTGGTGGTGGGAATCCCAGCCTGAAAACCCTCACAGAGAAGGGCGTGTTCCCCGCAGCCCAGTCTCAGGAGGGCACTGAACCAAACCTTTGACTTTTCACGGTGACAGCAGTAGATTATAACACAGAAAAAACTGATGCCAATGCTTCTGTCACTTTGGAGAAAATATGCCCACACTTTTGGGGTCATTTTCACTTGAAAGGAAGCACCTGCTGCCTTTTCGTTTTTGAAGAAATTCATTCATATTTGAATGCATCCCAGTGCTGCTCAGTGCTCTAAACCCAAGCATGCCTCTTGGCTTAAAAAAAAAAAAATTAGAAGAGAATTGGCCACCTAATCACTGGCACACAGAGGCCGCCTCTCACAGGCTGCTCCAGGAGGAAGCCACTGATAAATTCTTAATCTCGGATCCATGCCCCTGGCTGGAGTTCACGAGCACCCTCTAAAGCAGGAGGAGAAGGCACCTATGTTATCAAAGTGCCTTTCATCCTAGCGAAACAGTCCCGGGCTCAGTGTGCACTGCCTGAGGCCTTTCTTCCTGTGCGTCAGCACACCGTGGAGTCAGCAGCAGCGCACTCTCTCCCAGGGGAGCAGGCACAGGAGAGGGCACCCAGGGGTGCTGGGGGGGTCACTCTGTGGCTTATATAGCGGGAACAGGGTTCCTCTCACTGCACCTTGAGGACACACCCACCTGCTCAGCAACCCTGACGTGGATGCGCCCAGTGCGGGGTGGCAGCGGCTGTGTGTGGCTGGCAGCCCCGGACCTGCGTGTGGCTGGCAGCCCCGGACCTGCCTGCTCGGCTCCACCCAGCTCATGTCTTCTCCCAGGGGGAGGAGGCTCCCCGACTTCTGCACTAGTGCAGAGTCACTGCTTTCAGATTTGGGAGAAGTAAGAGTCATAAACTGCCCCCATGTGAGAAATCTCTTCCCCGGTGTTTGGCTGATGTCCTTACAGACTCTGCTTAAACACCTCTGAGGTCACTGCTTTCCTGCCAGGTCCATGCTGCTGTAAGCCAGCTGCATTTGCTGGAAAGATTTTTACTTTGAGAATTGGGTTGAAATTTGCCTCTGTCTGACTAGGAATTGGTAGGGCACCTAAAGGCACCTCACTGCCACTGCCCAACCCCTGAGGTTTTCCTCCCACCACCTTCTGCCATGGCTCCAAGGGGGAGGCCTTCCAGAGCCACATGGAACAGGGGTGCTCTCTGCTGTGTTAGCACAATGGGGAGGCCTTCCAGAGCCACATGGAACGGGCGTGCTGTCCTCTGTGTTAGCACAATGGGTAGGCCTTCCAGAGCCACATGGTACAGGGGTGCTGTCCGCTGTGTTAGCACAATGGGGAGGCCTTCCAGAGCCACATGGAACAGGGGTGCTGTCCGCTGTGTAAGCACAATGGGGAGGCCTTCCAGAGCCACATGGTACAGGGGTGCTGTCCGCTGTGTTAGCACAATGGGTAGGCCTTCCAGAGTCACATGGTACAGGGGTGCTCTCCGCTGTATAAGCATCCTCTACATATGATGTCATCCTTCCTGTCACTTTTCCAAATCTCCCCAGTTCCAACCTGAACGCTGGTGGTTAATGGAGACCGCTGATTACATGGTGATGCTTCCGCTCTGAGGGCACAGGGCAGGTGTAGGGAAGGCGCTGGGGGAGCCTTTCCCCTTCCCACAGGTGAGTGCGTCACAGGCTGGAACTGGGGGCTCGAAGCCCCAGGGCGTTCTATGCAGCAGTTGGTTTGCTTTGGGTCTGATCATGCCGAGCGTCTGACTGCAGCTGTGTGTTCACCTGCCCTCTCCACCGGCATTTCTAGACCTTTTCGAGGTAACTGTTCCCATTAAGAGGGCGTTTCTACAGATGTCGGCTTAGCTCATTTAGCAAATGTGGGCAGCTCCGAAGTCCCAACCCTCCAACATCTGTAAAACATTTTCTCTTCTGGTCTTACCTGCCACCCAGTCCACGGTGAGCTGCTTTACCTGTCGTCCGTCAGTTCACGTTCTGAGTGTGCAAACTCACACTAACATGAACCTAAAGGAAGCAGTCTTTAGAAAGCCATTTGACTGCCAATCCCCACACCCCACTGAAGTCATGTCATTAATGCCAGAGCTAATTTGATATATTTTTTTCTTCTTTGCCTCAGTATTGCATTCAATAGGGAAAGTGTCAGACTGGGTGAATGCTGAGCCCTGTGAGTGCAAAATATTGCGGCGTGACAGTGCAGGAGAAGCTTCATCCCAGGCTGCAGCATGGGCACTTTTCATTAGTCAGGGAGAGATGCACACTACTAAGCTGTGATTCCTTACCCCCTCATATTGGAAGCAGAATATATTTTACTACACTTGTGTTGTTTCCAGTGAAAATAGACAACATGCTGCCATATGATTATGTCAGTTTCTCCCTGTGGAAGCCCAAATGAGGAGAGAATGCAATAATGAGCTCCTACTGAATTTACCTGAATCCTCTGCAAATACCCAAGTTTTGGACCCCAGCAATTAAATGGGCTGTATGTCCTCTAAACCAAAGGAGCACAGTCCATTCCCCATGATGGTGGGTGATGGTGATGATGGTGGTGATGATGATGGTGTTGATGATGGTAATGATAGTGTTGATGGTGATGATGATGGTGATGGCGATGATGGTGATGGTGATGGTGGTGATGGTGGTGATGATAGTGTTGATGGTGATGGTGATGATGATGGTGATGATGGCGATGATGGTGATGGTGTTGATGATGGTGATATACTGTTGATGGTGATGTGATGATGGTGTTGATGGTGATGATAGTGCTGATGGTGATGGTGATGATGGCATTGGTGATGTTGGCGATGATGATGGTGGTGATGATGGTGATGATAGTGTTGATGGTGATGATGGCGTTGGTGATGGCAATGATGATGGTGTTGATAATGTTGATGGTGATGGTGATGATAGTGTTGATGGTGATGATGGTGATGATGATGGTGTTGATGGTTATGATAGTGTTGATGGTGATGATGGTATTGGCGATGATGGTGATGGTGATGATGGCAATGATGATGATGGTGTTGATGGTGATGATAGTGCTGATGGTGATGGTGATGATGATGGTGATTGTGATGATGATGGTGATGATGGTGTTGGTGATGGTGGTGCTACTGATGGTGATGATGGGTGTTCAGATGTGGCTGTGTACCTTCATATATACATGATTGTAAAGGCACTTAGGAGCAAAAGCTATTGTGCATGATTCCCATTGTCTTTGTGAAAACAATGTTGTGGCGAGGTTATCTGTAGGCTGTTGCTGATTGTCTAAAGCTTGTACCACTTTGTTTGGAAGGCCCTACAATGACATATAATTTCAATAGGCCTGGCTGTGGCAGTTGAGAATGCAGAGTCATGTGAGCTGATCTCTTACTCCAGGCTTTACACATTTAATATCCTGACATTTTGTGTAATTGTCTTATGAGAGCCCACTTGGAGCACTGAAAGCTACTTAAAATGTCATTATGAACTGGCCAGATTGCAGAATTACGTGGTGCAGTTGATGGAACACAACGTTTTACTTTGATATTCTTGTTATCTGTGCTCTGTGCTGCAGCCCTTCTTCAACCCACCAGGGCTCACTGGATGCTGCAAAACATACTTCCTCATTTCTCTTCATCTTCAAATGGCGGGTAGTGGATGCTTCTGAGATAACTCAGCATGTTCATAAAATGCTGTGTGTGTGGTTTGTAGAGGTTACATGGGAGGGGATCCCTAGTACGCATTAACTGTTCTCCCATAAGCTGCCCAGCAACTTAGAATTTTATCTTATATACTTATGATTTTTTTAAAGTTATTTTTCATTAATGATAACCTAAAAAGTTTCTTTTTCAGATGAGGGGAAGTAGTTTTTGGAATTGTACTTTATTATTCCATTTTGAAGGTGGATTTTCCTATTATAGTGATTCTAAGAGGCCCACTGAAAATGCCTCCTGTTCTCTGATCTTTACCATAAAGAACATGAAGTTTTATTTCAGGGCAGTTGTATTTCTGCTCTCCCATCCATTTAACAAGACCCGAACCAAAGGGAGTCAAAGGAAAAGGGATGCGTAGCAGCCATAAGAGAGAGTTTTTCTGAGTCGTTAAATGTTACAGCGGTGTTAGAAGAGGGGACACAACTTCCTGTCAACAAATACTGAGCATTAGCAGGTAGTAGACAACACACTTACTATATTTCATTTTCTCAGCAACCCATTCGAGTGGGAGTTATTGATTCAGTTTCACACAGAGGGCTCATGAGGCTGGAAGAGGCTGGATGGGGTTCCCCGAGTCCCAACTGTGGTGAATGGTGGGGTGGAGTTTGAGCCCGGTTTGGCTGACTCCAGAGAACACCTGTCTCTGCGTTACGCTGCCTTTTCTGGAAGGCTGTGAATCTTTTAGGGTTTCTGCCCTGACATGCCCTGCCTGTGACCAGCAGGACTCTCATCCCCCCTGCACTGGCACAAGACCAAACATGGCAGTGTGGGTGCCTGCCGGGCTCCTGAGGGCCTCCCAGCCCAGCCCGGACCCCACACCTCGAACGAACCCTCCCATGGTTCCTACAGTGTGGCTGTGGGGCCACTATCCATTTAGGTCCTTTTCTTTCTGTCCGCCCATGTCCATTCTGTCGGCAGACCCTGCCGTACCTGCCTTCCGAGCACACCCAGGGTGCCCCCTCCTCCCCACCAGCCGGCTGCTCCCTGCCCCCCAACCACCACCCCTCACCAGATCTGACCAGACCTGGCCTCCCCGCCTGCCAGCTCCTCCCTGCACCCCCCCCAACCACCGCTCACCAGATCTGACCAGACCTGGCCTCCTGCCTCTGACCTTGTCTCAGGCCTGCAGAGTGGTTCTTGTAAATTTGTCAATCAGATGATATCCCACTGATGAGAGCACACCACGGGCTTCTCATCACACTCAGTAAAAATCAAAGCTGTTTGCTTGATCTGCGAGACCCTGCATATCTGTGGCACCCCCACCCACCACTCCTCTCCCTCCATGTCCTGTTGAAACGGGAAAAGTTCCCTTATTCCCCTCACAGGGCGTGCGATGGGGGAGTGGCTCGCTTCTTCAGTGCCCCGCTGCTCAAACCTCTAGGGGAGCATGCAGACATGCAGGCTGTGGGCTCAGACCCCACGGCAGTGTCTAGGGGTGAATGTTTACAGCTCCTGAAGCCCCAGTGGGCGTGTGTTACAGGGTGCTCTTTTGGTTTCACTCCTTTAATTTTGCCGTCTATAGGTAGCTTGTGTTAGTCAGCTCAATCAGACCCCTTCCTTATCACAAGGACAGAGGGCTTTCTGAATGCTGGGTTCTTGCCTTGGTGTACTGGAAGAATCAGATCATATGTGGGCTTAGAGAGTAAGTGCAAGGTTGTTTTGAGTAGAAGTAGCTCTCAGCAGATGGGGGAGCCAGAAGGGAGATGATTTTCCCCTGGAGTCCGGGTGCTTGATGGCCTGGGCTCTCCTCAGACTGCCCCGGCCACACTCGGCATCGTTCCGCTGGTCGATGGCATGCTGGTGTCTGTCGGTCTGCTCTTGTCCCCCCAGTCGGTGGCCTGCTGGCATGCTGGTGTCTGTCGGTCTGCTCTTGTCCCATCAGTCAGTGGCCTGCTGGCATGCTGGTGTCTGTTGGTGTGCTCTTGTCCCACTGGTTGGTGGCCTGCTGGTATGCTGGTGTCTGTCGGTCTGCTCTTGTCCCCCCAGTCGGTGGCCTGCTGGCATGCTGGTGTCTGTTGGTGTGCTTTTGTCCCACTGGTTGGTGGCCTGCTGGTATGCTGGTGTCTGTTGGTGTGCTCTTGTCCCACTGGTTGGTGGCCTGCTGGTATGCTGGTGTCTGTTGGTGTGCTCTTGTCCCACTGGTTGGTGGCCTGCTGGTATGCTGGTGTCTGTCGGTCTGCTCTTGTCCCCCCAGTCAGTGGCCTGCTGGCATCTCTCGGTCTGCTCTTGTCCCCCCAGTCGGTGGCCTGCTGGTCTGCTGGTGTCTGTCAGTCTGCTCTTCTGCCAACGTGCTCCACTTGACATCCAGCTGCTTGTGTGTGTGCCTGCCAGGGTCTTGGGGGTTTTTATAGGCACAGGATGGGAGTGTGGTAGGGGCCAGGATGGTCTTGGGAAATGCAACATTTGGTTGTGAAGGCAGGAGTGCCTGTCCTCACCTAGGTCTGTGGAGATGGAGCCCTAGCCAGGGACCTGCCTTCCTCAACCCAGCACTTCCCTTCACACTTCTATATCATTTAAAGGGACCAGCTCTCCCCTTCCCAGCACTCCCATATCACTGTGAACTCTCCATGTGGGGGCTGCATTCTGGACACTTTGGCCTCCTGTCTGTTCTTCCAACCCAATACGCCAGGCAGCTTCTGCCCACGGCCTTAGTGCTCACTGCTACTCCTGCCTGAAGACAGCTTCCCAGGCCCCACTAGGCCCACGCTCACCTCCCTCAGGCCTCTGCTGAAACTTCACCTTCTCAATAAGGCTTTCTCTGGCAGTGCTGTATGAAAGAGCAGTGCTCCAGCTCCCCATCCTTCATACTCTGGGTTATTTCTTCACAGCGTTGGTCACCACCAGATAGTCTGTGCATTCATGGTTTTTTTTTTTTTTTTTTTTTTTTTGAGACGGAGTCTCACTCTTTCACCCAGGCTGGAGTGCAGTGGCGTGATCTCGGCTCACTGCAAGCTCCGCCTCCCGGGTTCACACCATTCTCCTGCCTCAGCCTCCCAAGTAGCTGGGATTACAGGCGTCCGCCACCACGCCCGGCTAATTTTTTTGTATTTTTAGTAGAGACGGGGTTTCACCATGTTAGCCAGGATGGTCTCGATCTCCTGACCTTGTGATCCACCCGCCTCGGCCTCCCAAAGTGCTGGGATTACAGGCGTGAGCCACTGCGCCCGGTCGCATTCATGGTTTTTATTTGTTTCCTGTTCCTTCTAACATAGATGGAAGTCACACAAAAGCAAGGACTTTGCTCATGGATTTATCTCTGCGCCTTCAAAGGTAGCTGGTGCAAAGGAGATGTGCAGTAAATATTTGTGGCAGGAAGGAAGGAAAGAATGCAGCTAGCAAGGGAGAGAGGAAGGTTGGGGAGAAGAAAGAAAGGAAAGGAAAGGAAACGAGGGAAGAAGGAGGGGGCGGGGGAGTATTTCACCTCCTAAAGCTCTCATCTGTCCCTGAAGGGGAGGGCGTGGCTCATACCACCCACCACCACCCCACCACAGGCAGAGTAAGAGGCTGCCTGCAGATCGCCTGGAGTAGGACGTGCGGTGAGGAGCAGAAAGGTGGGCGGTGTGGGCAGGCAGGGGCAGGAGCAGAAAGGCGGGTGATGTGGGCAGGGAGAGGCAGGAATAGAAAGGTGAGCAGTGTGGGCAGGGAGAGGCAGGAGCAGAAAGGCGGGCGGTGTGGGCAGGGAGATGCAGGAATAGAAAGGCGGGCGGTGTGGGCAGGGAGATGCAGGAATAGAAGGGTGGTGTGGGCAGGCAGATGCAGGAATAGAAAGGCAGGTGGTGTGGGCAGGGAGATGCAGGAATAGAAAGGCAGGCGGTGTGAGCAGGGAGATGCAGGAATAGAAAGGCAGGTGGTGTGGGCAGGCAGGGGCAGGAGCAGAAAGGTGGGCGATGTGGGCAGGGAGAGGCAAGAGCAGGAAGGCGGGCGATGTGGGCAGGGAGAGGCAGGAATAGAAAGGCGGGCGGTGTGGGCAGGGAGATGCAGGAATAGAAGGGTGGTGTGGGCAGGCAGATGCAGGCATAGAAAGACGGGTGGTGTGGGCAGGGAGAGGCAGGAATAGAAAGGCGGGCGGTGTGGGCAGGGAGATGCAGGAATAGAAAAGCGGGTGGTGTGGGCAGGAAGAGGCAGGAATAGAAAGGCGGGCGGTGTGGGCAGGGAGATGCAGGAATAGAAAAGCGGGTGGTGTGGGCAGGGAGAGGCAGGAATAGAAAAGCGGGCGGTGTGGGCAGGGAGAGGCAGGAATAGAAAGGTGGGCGGTGTGGGCAGGGAGAGGCAGGAATAGAAAGGCGGGCGGTGTGGGCAGGGAGGGGCAGGAATAGAAAGGCGGGCGGTGTGGGCAGGGAGGGGCAGGAGCAGAAAGGCGGGCGGTGTGGGCAGGGAGATGCAGGAATAGAAAGGTGGGCGGTGTGGGCAGGGAGAGGCAGGAATAGAAAGGCAGGCGGTGTGGGCAGGGAGGGGCAGGAATAGAAAGGCGGGTGGTGTGGGCAGGGAGGGGCAGGAATAGAAAGGCGGGTGGTGTGGGCAGGGAGAGGCAGGAATAGAAAGGCGGGCGGTGTGGGCAGGGAGGGGCAGGAGCAGAAAGGCGGGCGGTGTGGGCAGGGAGGGGCAGGAATAGAAAGGTGGGCGGTGTGGGCAGGGAGAGGCAGGAATAGAAAGGCAGGCGGTGTGGGCAGGGAGGGGCAGGAATAGAAAGGCGGGTGGTGTGGGCAGGGAGGGGCAGGAATAGAAAGGCGGGTGGCGTGGGCAGGGAGAGGCAGGAATAGAAAGGCGGGCGGCGTGGGCAGGCAGGGGCAGGAGCAGAAAGGCAGGCGGTGTGGGCAGGGAGGGGCAGGAATAGAAAGGCGGGTGGTGTGGGCAGGGAGGGGCAGGAATAGAAAGGCGGGTGGTGTGGGCAGGCAGGGGCAGGAATAGAAAGGCGGGCAGCGTGGGCAGGCAGGGGCAGGAGCAGAAAGGCAGGCGGTGTGGGCAGGGAGGGGCAGGAATAGAAAGGCAGGTGGTGTGGGCAGGCAGGGGCAGGAGCAGAAAGGTGGGCAGTGTGGGCAGGCAGAGGCGGGAATAGAAAGGTGGGCGGTGTGGGCAGGCAGATGCAGGAATAGAAAGGCAGGTGGTGTGGGCAGGCAGGAGCAGAAAGGTGGGCAGTGTGGGCAGGCAGGGGCAAGAGCGGAAAGGCGGGCGGTGTGGGCAGGCAGGGGCAGGACAGTGACAGGGCCTGGCTTCCCGCATAGGAGGCAGCATGAGGTGCTGAGAGGAACAGACATTGCTGTAAGCAGGTTGAGATGCACAGAATAATATTTCCCAGCTTCTCGGTGTTGTGTGGGGCCCATTTGCTGCAAACCAGTAGGATAATTCCACCAGCACGTTGGGTTGGAAGAACAGAAAGGAGGCCAGAGTGGCTGGGGTGCGACCATCAGGGGAGAGTTCACAGGAAATGGAGGGAGAGGAGTGCTGGGTCGCGGTGCTGCCGATACGCAGCGTCTCACAGACCAGGAAAGAAGAGAGCTTTGCAGATCACCATGATCACCCACATTCTTCCCTCTGCATGACGGATCTCACCTCAGTGACCCCCCTGGGTTATGTTCACAAGGGTGGAATTAGAGGGGCAGGAGATGACACCGAGATCTTAAGGAGAAAAGGTCTTTCCATATAGATGCTCCTTGACCTTCTAGAAATGCCCACTTGTTTCTGGGCTCCAGGAGCTGGTGAATACTGGGACTCACCTGGGTTAGCTTTGCAGTGAAGGTCAGTGCAGGGGACACAGGAACATCCGCCTGCTGCGTCAGTGCCAGGTCAGGGCGGCAGAGCTGCCACTTTTCGAGCTGCTGAGGGTGGACATCTGAGCCCTGCGTGTGGAGGGCGGAGACTGGGCTACACCCTTGGTGAGCCCAGGTACTCGGAGATGGAACATGCTTCTCAGCTGAATGTTCTGGTTACGTTAGCCTTTAGCAGAAACGGCCTGGATTCAACTTGTTTAAAAATCTCTCATGAATACATCCATCTATTTTTCTGCCTCGGCCAGTGTTCCTGAAGCATGAAGGTGGGTCTCACACACACTGCCCCGCTTGAGGCAACAGGGGCCTGCAGGGAACAGCATTGCTGCCGGCCAAGCTTCAGAGCTCAGCAGAACACCCACGGCAGCCTTCTGCCCCACGGCCTCTTCCCTCAGATGACTCTGTTTTCTTATCATTCATGCCCTTGATGCCACACTACGCCACCTAAATCTGATGTGTCTGTAATGAGGCTTAACAAACAGCAAAGAATTGTGTTGCTTACTTTCTATTTTTATTTTTCATATGTTTTATTTATTTTATATTAAATTTAAAATATATTCTTGACACTTTTTGTTCAGCATAACTTAGATCCCCAAAATTCCACAGTAATTTTTTTGTTTTTTCAAGAGACATCACTTGGGTTTATCTTTTTTTATTTTTGAGATGGACTCTTGCTCTGTCACTCAGGCTGGAGTGCAATGGCACAATCTCTGCTCACCGCAACCTCCGTCTCCCATGTTCAAGCAATTCTCCTGCCTCAGCCTCCTGAGTAGCTGGGACTACAGGCATGCGCCACCACGCCTGGCTCATTTTTGTATTTTTAGTAGAGATGGGGTTTCCACCATGTTGGCCAGGCTGGTCTCGAACTCCTGACCTCAGGTGATCCACCCACCTCGGCCCCCCAAAGTGCTGGGATTACAGGCATGAGCCACTGCGCCCAGCCGGGTTTATCTTTTTAAAAATCAGTGAGTTAATTGGATTGCCTTTGTTAGAGATTAAAAATAAGGATTTTTTTTTTTTAACCTCTTGAGAAAAGGTAACATCTTATACATTTTATGTTTTAAGAGTTTATACTGAAAAGACACTGGTTAGATTTAAGTTTATGTCAATGTAGTTGTTAATTTCCAGGGGTTAAATATAGGCAGTGATTTACACATTGATGACATTGCTTTATAAAAGTTTGGAGGTCTTTTGGTTGGAACTTGGGTTCCATGTACTATAATTGGTGCCAGCTTGGAGAGCAGGTCAGCCCAGACACTCGTGCACTTGAGGGGGAAAGACGTGTGGCGTGAGATGGGGTGTCACTGAGGGGGAAAGACATGTGGCGTGAGATGGGGTGTCAGTGAAGGGGAAAGACACATGGCGTGAGATGGGGTGTCAGTGAGTGGGAAAGACACGTGGCGTGAGATGGGGTGTCATTGAGGGGGAAAGACGTGGTATGAGATGGGGTGTCACTGAGGGGGAATGACATGTGGCGTGAGATGGGGTGTCATTGAAGGGGAAAGACACGTGGCGTGAGATGGGGTGTCATTGAGGGGGAAAGACACGCGTGAGATGGGGTGTCAGTGAGTGGGAAAGACACGTGGCGTGAGATGGGGTGTCATTGAAGGGGAAAGACACGTGGCGTGAGATGGGGTGTCATTGAGGGGGAAAGACACGCGTGAGATGGGGTGTCAGTGAGTGGGAAAGACACGTGGCGTGAGATGGGGTGTCACTGCGGGGGAAAGACACGTGGCGTGAGATGGGGTGTCACTGAGGGGGAAAGACACGTGGCGTGAGATGGGGTGTCAGTGAGGGGGAAAGACACGTGGCATGAGATGGGGTGTCATTGAGGGGGAAAGACACCTGGCGTGAGATGGGCTGTCATTGAGGGGGAAAGACACGTGGCGTGAGATGGGGTGTCAGTGAGGGGGAAAGACGCGTGGCGTGAGATGGGATGTCATTCAGTCTCTTCACAGGATCTTAATGGTGCATTTTCCCTGTAAACTGTTTGCTTGTTCTATCCATTGGTCAAGTCTCTCTGGCCTCCAAAACATTTTAGTGTGTCTGTGCTGGTGTGAGAACAATGTTGTAGCCCTCAAGAAAATGAAGCTTTTAATTTTCTATTGTTTTTTTTTTTTCTTTTTTTTTTTTTTTTTGAGGCAGAGTCTCACTCTGTCACCCAGGCTGGAGTGCAGTGGCGCGATCTCGGCTCACTGCAAGCTCCGCCTCCTGGGTTCACGCCATTCTCCTGCCTCAGCCTCCTGAGTAGCTGGGACTACAGGCGCCCGCCACCACGCCTGGCTAATTTTTTGTATTTTTAGTAGAGATGGGGTTTCACCATGTTAGCCAGGATGGTCTCGATCTCCTGACCTCGTGATCCGCCTGCCTCAGCCTCCCAAAGTGCTGGGATTACAGACGTGAGCCACCACGCCCGGCCTATTATTTCTTAGAATAATGTTTGTTCCCAGGCTTTGATCACAATAGATGCCCAATACAGGTTGGTGCAATCAATGGGCAGGTTAGTGGGTGGAGGGATGGACGGAGACTGGGCTTTGACTTTAATGAGAGGTTCATATTTTTTTAAATATAGGTTAACATTTTGGTTAATATTTTGGCAGAAAATAGTTTCAAAATGCATAATCTTGAATTAGATCTTGAGCAAGTTGGAAGGTGCCTGTCAGCTTGTGCGACTGAGCATCTAAGGGGCTCTCTGACCGCGTTCCTCACTTCTCACCTGAGGATCACAATGAGCTGTGGCGAGAGCTTCTCATGGAGAACCAAGTATTTGTTTTCAGAATGTATGGGAAAGGGGGAAAAGAGTGGAAAACTAAAATGATTTCTCATCCTCTCCTTGTTTCATGATAATAGTTATAATTTATTAAGCACTTATAGTATGCTGGGCCCATGCCTCACTTGTCACCATTTTACAGATATGGAAACTGAGGCATGAAGAAGTGAGCGAGCTTGCCCCAAACCACAGACCATGAGCGCTGGGGCCAAGACTCCGGGAGCACGGTCAGCCTTTCTTCACGGGAGTCCAGCCTGGCATCCCCCAGGGCAGGGCAGCACAAGGATGGATGATCGGATTGATGGGAACTTTAAATGTGTCTAAGGTCCTAGCTGCAATGATGGAAAAAGAAATGTGAGCTAACACCCTACAGATTCTAGAATAATCAGGCCTGAGAAAGCGTGCAGGCAGCTGCAGCCACGGCAGGGGAGCCCCTGTTGGTTCAGTACTGACAGCTCCACACCAAGCCTGGCCGCGTCTGGCCAGGGTGCTCTGGCTTTCCCGCCGTGCCTGATGGCCTTTCTGCTCACGTTGCCATTTCTTCCTCCCTTCCTAGTCCACCACGGAGCCTCAGTTTCTCAAGGGTGGACGCCTGCCAGTTCCCCAAACTCTACATTCCCAGCTGCTCTCTGTCGATACAAGTAGGCTGTTCATATGGTTGAGTGTGGCGCTCACTGTACCACGCTGTATACCGGGCACTGCCGCCCCTTCTCACCGTGATGTGAGGGAAGCCTTGCCGAGCCATGGTATTCTGGAACCTTCTCACCGTGATGTGAGGGAAACCTTGCCGAGCTGTGGTATTCTGGAACCTTCTCACCATGATGTGAGGGAAGTCTTGCCGAGCCATGGTATTCTGGAAACGTGGCTTCCTGTTCCATTTCTCCTTCAGAGCAGGCACTTGGCCTCTGTGTGGGTTTGAGAGGGGAATAAGCATCATTTTGCAAAGTTCAGGGTGGGTCGACACACCTGTCTTCGTGTTAAGCAGTACTTATCAGTGTTGACAGTGACGGTGTTTGCTGTTAGAAACACAGACCGCAGCCTCTTCCCTCGGGGTGGTTGGGAGAAGCACCAGCCTGCCCTGGAGGGAGAGGGTGAGCGCTCCACCCCGGGATGCCTGCTGATGTCCCCCTTCTCCTTCCCCTTCCCCTTCTCTCGCTCTATCGCCCAGGCTGGAGTGCAGTGGCACAATCTTAGCTCACTGCAACCTCCACCTCCCAGGTTCAAGCAATTCTCCTGGTTTAGTCTCCTGCGTAGCTGGGATTACAGGCGCCTGACACCATGCCTAGCTAATTTTTGGTATTTTTAGTAGAGATGGAGTTTCACTATATTGCTCAGGCTGGTCTCCAACTCCTGGGCTCAAGAAATCCGCCCACCTTGGCCTCCCAAAGTGCTGGGATTACGGGTGTGAGCCACCGCGTCCGGCTGATGTCTGCTTTCTCTTTCTTTCGGCATTTTCCTGCTGGCAACACTGTAGCCACTCTGAATTGAATACCCTGGCCTGTGCACATCATTTTTATAAACCTTGGGGGGCTCAGAAAAGTTTATTTGTGGATCAGTATGGCAAAACATGATTCATTTTCACTGGAAATCCCGAATTCGAGAACATTTAACCTTCTTTGTTGAGAAGTCACATGATTTTTATTCTCTCCCCATTTGTCAAAATATCACAACCAGCTTTTCAGCCCCCTTAGGAAACACAGGGCCTTGCAGAAGAACGGTTAATGGAACTCTGTCCCAAACTTGTCCCCGCACGGACCACGTCACCTTCTCTGGAGCTGCAGTGGGGTCGTCTGGGCAGGTGGTGGCCCGGGGCTGCAGTCCTGGGGAGCTCCGGCTGCGGGGGGGACGGTGGCCACTCTGCTGCCTGGGAGCTCAGGAAGGTGGTGTCTACAGATGCAGGTGGAGGCTCCCAGGCCTTGTGGTGCCTGCTGTGCCAAGCTAGTGTGTGGAGAGTCCTTTTGTCCTTTTTGGGAGGGCAGAAGGGATCTTTGGACTTGGAAGTGAATTGTTCTACCACACTTGGAGGCCCTGCCACTTCCTGCGAATCGTGACATCAGAAATAATGGACTTTGCCCCAGACGAGGCCTCTGGTCAGGTCGTTACTCCGGGCCCTCCCGCCCCACTCACCTGATGAGGAGGCCGCTGGGCCACCGAGCCTGTGTGCATTGGTTCGTGTCCACAGGAAGGACCTTTCCTTAGCGACCACCACTCATTCCTCACCTCCCTGTTTCTTTCCCTCTGATGAAATTCAATCGCGGGGACTGGTGTCCACCGTGAGCTATGGCCGGGCCAACTCTGACACACATCTTGGCTAGTGCAGGCATGTGTGGAGACATCCCTCGCCTCCTAAGCACGGAGGACGCCGACTGCTGGGGACAGCCATGCCCAATGCCGAGGGCCCTTCAGGTCTCCCTGCAGCTGTGCCGGTTCCTGCCGCGGGCTCCGGTGCCTCCTGCCAGTTCTCTGGGGCTGTTAGTTTTCTGGGCTCCGCCTGGTGGAGCCCGGGACCCTTCAGAACTCAGGCTCTTGCCTGTGGCCGCCTACTTTTCCAGACACAGCTCTTCCTCCTGATCCCCGCACTTCCTTATTTCCATTTTCTTTGGGATGAGTGAGCCCTTTGTTACCAGTGTTGGACCCGTGGACGTGGACGAGTGAGATAAGACTGTCGCGATGATAATCGCTGGGAAAGAAAAGGATCTGGGGTGGGAGGAGACTGCAGTGAATGAGAATGAAAAGGTTGCTCTGGGCTCGTGGCTCGGTGGCTCGGTTGCGAGGCTGAGATGGCTCTTCTGATTCTGAAAGCTGCAATGAGCAGCACATTTTCAAAACAGCACCGAGGGCTGTGGTACACACACACCTTTAATTCCGGAGCACATCTCTTATTTCTCTGTGAAACAACGTGAGCCTGTCAGCATGGAAGAGCTGGGGCATGGGTGCCGTTGACCTGGGACTGTCCAGCCCTTCAGCCCTTTGTCACCTGCAGACAGGAGTAGCGGTGAAGGCAGGCTTTGCTGCGGTTTTAGGCATGTTTTTGTTTGTGAGAAAGTGAGATGTATTTTCCTGAGTTTGTTGCTGGAAGTTTTCTTTGAAGGTAGCATTCCATCAGTGAACGCATGGTGAGGGCTGATGTGTGGGGGTTGGTGGGCCCTGGGGGTGTGGCGAAGGGAGGCTGGCCCTCCCCTCCAAGGCTCAAGGCTAATGAAAAAACAGAAGAGTAAGCGGCCTCCATGCCGATCCCTGCGTTTCCCTTCTTCTGTTTTAAACGGCAGGTTTCATTATGATTTAGGACGGCAAGCCCGAGAGATCTGGGTACAGCTGCTGTTGAAACAACAGTTTGTTACTTACAGATTTCGAGAGGAGGGGGCAGGCCACGCCATGGGTCGATACAGGGATGCAGCAGCGTCAGTCCGGAGGCTGGGCGAGGGCAAGGCAGGGTCGTCAGGGACAGGACTGCCCAGCTTGAATAGTTCCAGCCGCTCCGGGGCCAGGGGCTGCCCGTGTCTGGTCCTTGCCCCAGGGTGACTAGGGCAGTGGCCTGGAGTCTGAGCCCACAGAGGTGGAGGCGGGCATGGGCTCCGGATCGCAGGGTTTGCATGTGGAAAGCCTGCGTGGAGTGGGTGACTGTTCACTATCTGGGAATTGGCTGTTTGTGGGAGGGGCAGCCCCCAGGGTCAGCAGGGCCCCAGATGTCAGAGCATCGGAAATGTGGGGTTAATACGGACACTTCAACCCAAAGGTAAAGAAGCCGCCACTGTCTGCCGAACAATTCAGAGGCCTCAACGTCGGCCAGAGCGGGGGCTCGGCCACCCCAGCAGGGGACATCGGTGGCAGTGAACGCCCAGCACGCTCTGATCAGAACGCCCGTGTCCATCACACGTTTCGTGTACAGATCGACTTTAAAGGACTCTGTCCGCTTCATCCCATGCTAAACTACACATAATGCTGTCTCAGAAATGCCTGTCGTGGACGTTCAGGCCTTTACATCAGAGGGTCTCAGTCATCAACAGCAAGTCTGGAGTGGCGCTGACGGGACTCAGGTTTTCAAAGGGGAAAATCAGAGGGTGATGGCTGTGACCCTTTCCATGTGAGACCCTGGTGGGGAGTGGGGTGCAGCGGAGAGTGTTCAGAAATGAAGCAAAACACTTCAAAAAAATGTGTCCTTACAGCCGTGTAGCAAGATGCCCCCTGAAGAACGAGCTTCAATTAATGGGCAAGAGAGACTGCACTTAAAAAATTTTCACTCAAAGAACCCACCACAGGCCGTCAGCACTTGTGTTTGGAAAGTCATGCGAGTCTAGACGGCCCCAGACACTGACTCCTGTCCTGCGTATGCAGTGAACGGGGCACGTGGGGACCGGGTGCCGGCCCCGCTGCCTCGGCATGGACTAGACACAGCCTGTGCTGTGGAGAGAGGACGGGACGTGCGGCTGAGTGAATGGGGGTGCCACAGGCAGTGCCACTGTCGAGCCCTGTGCAGACACTGCAGGCTGCAGCCCAGGCCTGGTGATGCATTTGACGCAGACAAAAAAACCTAAAATGCCTACATTTCTTAATTTGTAAAAAGCAGAAATAATTCCTCTGCTTCTATTGTAGAGGGTTGTGCCGAGATCCCTCTAGGGCAGAGGGTCGCAGTGGGATCCCTCTAGGGCAGAAGGTTGTGGCGGGACCTGTCTAGGGTGGAGGGTCGTGGTGAGACCCCTCTAGCGTGGAGGGTGGCAGCGGGACCCCCCTACAGTGGAGGGTCGTGGTGAGACCCCACTGAGGTCAGGACATTCTGTGTCCCCTCTGCGTCACTCTGCCGGTGTCATTCAGGAAGGTAGAGACGTGGCCATGAGCTATTTTACATAAACTTTTATGAGGACAGAGATTTCAACACTGAATACAAAAGAAAGTCAGGTTTTCCTTCAAAGCTCGGAAATGGGCCCATGAACCTTCTTTAGGGCAGAGTCTTTATTGCTGCTGTTGAGGTGGAGTATACACACGGCGAGACGTGCAGATCGCAGGTGGACACGACAACGCGTTGGACGCATGTGGGCATGGAACCAGAGGCCACGCTGCACGGTACACCCTCACACCCGACGCTTCCTCCTGCCCCAGCCCCACCTGCAGGTGATGCGGCTCTGGTTGCCCTGGGCAGACCTCGCCCATCCTTGAACTTCATCTTCTGTTAACAGGATTCTGTGGATTCTCTGGTGACCGGCTTCTCTCACTCAGCCTGACTGGTTCTAGGTCTGCCCCCTTCTCGTCTCTGTGGTTCCTTCTGGCTCGGTGCTGGTGTGGATGTGGCCTCCTTATCCGCTCTCCTGCTGCCGGGCACATGGACTTTAGACTCTGTCTGTGGAACTATGAGGAGTCAGGCTGCTACCCACAGTCTCGTTTAGCTCTCGTGGTTACGGGTTTCACTTCTCTCGGGTAGATACTTACGAGTCCAATTTCTGGGTAACACGAAAGATGTCCTTTTGGAAAAGACTTTCCTTTCTCTGTTGAAACGCCCTGGCGCCTTTGTTGGAAACAGTCTCCTCGGAGTTGTCATCGTGCCACTTCCTGGACGCGGTGAGGAGGCTTCAGCTCCCTCTAGCCTCTTGTGCCATCCAGTTCACACCTGCAGCTGTTTTATGAACCCTACCTTAAAGTGGTAATAATTTTTCCTTGCTAACAATCCGTTGTTTTTTAGATAAAGTAAGAGGAGAAAAGAAGACGGTCTCTCTTGTTTACGTAACCACATATTTACCCTTTCAGGAGCTTTTTGGCTCCTCCCGCAGCTCTGGGCTTCTGTGTGGTGGTGTTTCTCTTCAGCCTTGGTTCCTCCCAGCACTTCCTGTGGTGCAGGCCCACGGGGACCCACTGGCTCAGCTTTGTTCACATACGTGATATGAAAATGTCTCTCCTTCACCCTCTTGTTTGAAGGATATTGTCATTGGATATAAACTCCTGGATTGAATGATTTTTCTTTCAACCCTTCAAATGTGGCATTCATTATCTGTAACGTCAAATGCCTGACTCTGCACATTGCATGAAACACATTGTTCTTACAGGACATGCAGGGTGTCTGGTGGCCTCTGCGCTCCTGGGACCCTTTCCATTCTCGTGTGTGGAGCGTGTCTTCCCCCCGCCCCACCCCCGCTGCTTTCCAGGGATCTTCTCCATCTCTGACTTGCAGCAGCTCAGCTGAAGTCATGGCATGGTTCTCCTTGCATTTTATTATCGTGGAACTTAGTGACTGTCTTGAGTCCCTGAGTGACGATCCTTCCCAGATTTGAGAGACTCGTGGGCTTTCTTTCAGGTGTTTCTGGTCCCTTTCCCGCCCCCCGTGCCCTCCTGAGTCCGACGGCTTGGATGCCCCAGGGGTTACTGAGGTTCTGCGGAACGTCTCCCATTCTGTTCTTCCAACGATGATCGCTTCTATGATCTGTCTTCAGATTCACAAACCATTTCTTCCGTTATGTCCACCCGTAATGGACATAAATTTTAAATTTCAGACGCCGTGCTCTTCACTTACAGAATGTGTGTTGGATTCTGTTTTAATTTCCCCACTCTGCTGAGCAGCGGGTGCACACCTCTCTCCGTGGTTATGGCAGCTCCACAAATGGCCTTGTCTCCTCGCTCTAATCATCGACTGCCCTATTCTCAGTTTCGGGTTCTGTTTTTCTGCCTCCTCCTGCATCTGTTGCTGCTTGTGTGAAGTGGGGGCCTAGACCCTGCCACCTTCCTTTAAGGGGCTTTTCCGGCAGCAGTCACTTTCTTGAACGAGGCTTTGACCCTGTGTGGCTGTGTTTAGATGTAATTAGAGTTGGTCCATGCCGGGCAGGGTGTGCTGGGCAGGGTGTGCCGGGCAGGGTGTCCTGGGCAGGGCGCTGTCTTTGCCAGGCATTGTTTCTCCTTCTGCCAAGTGAGGGGGACACAGCTCATCCCGTTCTTTTATCCTCTGGAGGACATGGTGAAGTTGCCTAGCCCGTCTCTCTTCCTGGCTTGGTCATTCCAGTGTTTTCTGGAAGCTGTGCTTTCCATCCTCCTGAGCGCGTGGATGAGTCTGTCCTTCCATTCTATGGGTTTTCCACCTCTGGGGAACTGAACTAGTGATGGCCACAGGGTCAGGTGGATTTGAGATTCAAGTCCAATATCCCAATCTTCTCTGAGCACTGGCCTGTGCCTGGCCCTAGGTGGCCACTGCCTTGGGATGCCGCAGACGCCCACCACACCCCTGTGGTCTGGAGGCCCTCGCCTTTGCATTTGTCCACCCACAACGTCCTCGTGTTTGTGTGTGTGCCCCTAGGAGCACGGATTCACACCCTCCTGAAGGACCTGCAGAGGCAGCCGGCTGAGGTGAGGGGCCTGAGTGACCTGGAGCTGGACGGCATGGCCGAGCTGATGGCTGGCCTGATGCAAGGCGTGGACCATGGAGTAGCTCGAGGCAGCCCTGGGAGAGCGGCCCTGGGAGAGTCTGGAGAACAGGCGGATGGCCCCAAGGCCACCCTCCGTGGAGACAGCTTTCCAGGTGACTCCAGCGCCATGGGTGCCCACGCCCAGGGGTGCTGCGGGGAGGGGAGGCCTCAGGGCTGTGCAGAGACCGCTGGCTCACCAAGTGCAATGTGGGCTTTCTGCTGGGGAGATGGGGATCTGTATTAATGATTTTTATCTGTTTGAACTTTTGCCTCTAAAAGCTTTCTTAACAGACTAAGCCTACCAGAGCAATTATGTTGAATGGCAAATTGCTCTCTGCGAGGAGGTCTCACTCCTCCATGCTGAGGCTGAGTCGGGAAAACAGGCGTGATGGGAAGTGTTGTGTTTGGACTGTGTACCGGTGAATATTGTCAAATATTTGAATAGCAGAGTGAGAGGGGATCATTCAAATGTCTGCTTGGGGCGTGCATTGGTCCTCTGAGGCTGCTGGGGAAGCAGAAGGCAGCCCCTCAGCACCCCTACCCCGGCAGGCATCCGGAGCCCTGTGGAGGCCCCATGGGTCAGCCAGGACTTCTGCAGCCTGATGGCTTCTCACAGTGTGGAGCTGCAAGAAAGCACCTAGCTCAGCTCCCCACACGTGGCAGGCCCACAAGTACATGCTGAAAACCAAATGACAGACGTGCACCTCTCTCTGCACAGGTGCAGAGGGGGCCTTGCTGGAAGCTGGAAGCCTGACTTGGCTGACGGGCAGGGTGCAGGGGAGTAGTGGAACTGTACCCCGGGAGGGCCTGTGTTAGGTGGTCGCCCAGTGGTTGAAGGAATCGGGACCCGCACCAGGGCTAGGAGGGATGCAAGAGGCCCTGGTGTGCGTGCTGTCTCCAGGGGCACTGTTCAGGTGCCATGAGTCACGCACCTTTGGGCACTGGAAGTAGGATATTAATTTATTTATTTATTATTTTATTTTATTTTTTGAGATGGAGTCTCTCTCTGTCACCCAGGCTGGAGTGCGGTGACGTGATCTCGGCTCACTGCAACCTTTGCCTCCCGGGTTCAAGTGATTCTCATGCCTCAGCCTCCCAAGTAGCTGGGATTACAGATGTGCACTACCACGCCCAGCTAATTTTTTGTATTTTTAGTAGAGACGGGGTTTCGCCTGTTGGCCAGGCTGATCTCCAATTCCTGACCTCATGATCCGCCCACCTTGGCCTCCCAAAGTGCTGGGATTACAGGCGTGAGCCACCGCGCCCAGCCGGGGTACCTATTTAGAGAGAAAAGCTGACCACAGTGAAGTAACCTAAGTCAGTGGATTCTGAAGCCATCTTAATTGTGAGGTGGTTTTGGCGAAGGCTTCACTTTGCTTTTTCATGACGTGAACTGCTCGGTACGATGGGTTTTTTTTTTTGCCGTGAGTTAACTTTGTCGATCACGTGAGACCCCCAGAGCTGGGTGAGGTCATTGTGGCTGCCTTCACGTCTACCATTTAGCTCCTCAGTCCCGTCCGCTCTTGTGAAGTTTATAGAATGCCATTTTGTGCTATAAACAGAAAACGTTTACTCTATGGCAGGACTTAGGCCAGCGTCATCACACCTCACCTTTCGTATGGAGGGGTCTGCAGGGTCACCCTTTTTATGTCTGTGGCACCCTGTGATGACATTCTTGATGAGGGTCTTGGTAACACTGGTGTCTTTTACAGATGACGGAGTGCAGGACGATGATGATAGACTTTACCAAGAGGTAAGATGACGTCTCTGGTGTTTGTTTCATGTTAAATGTGGAAGTTGGTGATCTTTTTGTTCATGGTGTGGGAACATTTATGAAATACAAAAGTTTTTTTTCCCAGAAAATTATGGAGAAACCCCTCATAATCTCCAAATTGAAAAACAGTATAAAGAGAACATACAAAAGTGTGTATATTTGGATACGAAATATCTCTTTTCAAATTATAACCTAATTTATCCATGGTAGAAATATGAAAGTCGTGGTAAATGCAAAGAAGAAAATTAATATTTCCTGGAATTTCCCAGCCAGGATTATCACTCGGCAGCCTGTGCCCACTTTGCACATTTGATGCCTCCTGCATGTGTGGATTCCTGAGGGGTTCAGCTCACTCACACCTGGCTGTCCCGTGTGGCACCTCTGGCCACATGTGGCCATCTAAACCTACATTTAAATTGAATAAAATTAAATAAATGAAAGATGCAGTGCCTTGGCCGCACTGGGTTCAGGTCGGCGCCATGTTAGTCGTATGTGGCTCAGGGCCAAGGCGCTGGATGCCACAGGAAGAGGACGGTCCACCATCCCAGAGCCCCCGTGGGCACTGCTGCTCTGGAGGCAGTCAGAAGAAGGGCCCAGTCGCAGGTGATGTCCACGAGCTAGACGCTGGCCTTCCCTGTTAAGTCTTTTAGCCTCTTAGTTTCTCTCCCTTTAAGAACCTTTGGTCGTGAATACAAGGCCGAAGGATGAAGAACCGTCCTAAGCAACAGCAGTGACATTGCATGGTTCTGGGAAACCCAGTCTTGGGGGTGGAGAAAGAAGAGTCTTTGGTTAGTCATTCTCTCCTCAGATTCTCTTACTGGTTTGTGGTTCCATGCCTGTTGGCAAGTGCAGGAAGAAAACATCAGCAGTTCTGGTTTTGAATATCCATCAGAAATGATGGGACCTGCTGTCTGAGCTGTGGAGGGAGAAGTGGGGCTGAGAAACACATTTCCTAATTTAGGGAGTCGGGGAGACCCAGCCCTCCCACCTGAGGGGCAGGGAGCGCTCGGGGGGCTGCCGTTGGCCGAAGACTCCCTGACTTTTAGACTACAGCCTTTTCATCCTCCATGCGTGGAATTTTGACTCAGTTCTCTGTTGTTTGGGGTGTATTTTCAAGCAATTCTGTTTCTCAAAAAGGGTATGTGAGTGTTGTATTTTCTGACTTCTTATTTATTTAAAAACATCTTTCTTTTTCTTCTCACATGAAACACAATTTAAGTGACAATATTATGCCTTTTCCTAGCTCTGTTTAGTAACGTCAACGGCTACATCCTATTGTCATTGAGGATCCAAATTTGGGCAGTGTTTTTATCACACTACTATTTTGTTTAAATTTTAAAAAATACAAAAGGAAAAGTTGTAATTTGTAGCCAAAATGGGAATAATTGCCTCTATAGTCCTTCCTTAATTTTCTTAAAAGTGTGTTTTGGCAAAGTGAGTTGTAAAGTGAATCAGATTTTCCTGTTTCCATCTAATATAATATTGAAGATATAATTTCATGGTTGGAAAAAAACCCTGCCAAGTAGACATAAGACTTTTGGCATCACATGCACCAGAAGGTGTCCGTGGGTTGCCTGGCATGTGCCAGTGGCAGGAGCAGACCTGGTGTTTCCTAGGAAGCAGTGTAGGGTGCCTGGGAGGGCAGTGCGGCCCAGGGGTGGAGATCATGTCTTTGATGGCCCTTAGACCTGAGTTCCAATTCTGGATCTGATAATCATGACTTTTGTGATCTGGTACCAATAATTTGATATTTAACCTCTGTAAACTCCAGAGTCTATAAATTAAAGGTGAAACTCACCCTTTATTTATGGGGTTGGAGTAGTAATTACATGAGAACCCACACAAAGCAAATCTGTACCCGGTGCATAGTCAGCAGAGGTGCCAGGGGGTTCCGAGGGATGGCTTGTCCAGGAAAAGGGGATCCGGCTGGGAGAGTGTAGCCCGTGTGAGGACCACAGATCCCTCAGGTATCGTTAGAATCAATTACACATCCCTGTGATGTGCCCACTCGTGGGTTAATCGCTTTGTGCCTCCGTCTCCCCTTCTGTGAACTGGGGTTACTGAGGGTGCCCCACCCACAGGCTTACGTGAGGACTCAGTGTGTTCATGCAGATAACGCATTTAGTACAGTGCCTTTGTGTGCTGGAAGAGCTCAGTCGATGCAAATTTGTTATTATTATTATTATTATTTAGTGTTCATTGCTTCTAGAGGGCTGGGGTGGGATCTTGATATTGCACAGTTTATTTTTAAAAATATCAATGCGAAAGACCTACACAAACTCTACAAAATCTGATTCTTCAGAGAGGTGTGTGTGTGAGAGGGAGCGGGAGGGAGGAGAAAACAGCACGTAAGTGATTCGGATACTCAGCGCCCTCACACCCCGTGCTCGGCTAGACATCATTCTAAATATAGACTGCACACACTTCGCTTTCCTCCCACTCTCTCCTTCCAGGCTGCCCATGTCATCCCCACAGTGACTCTGTCCCGGGCAGCCCTTGATTGCATGTGTCACATCAGCATTCCTTTCACAGACGTCCCTCACGGAATGTCCTCTCTGTCAGGTCCATCGTCTGAGTGCCACACTCGGGGGCCTCCTGCAGGACCACGGGTCTCGACTCTTACCTGGAGCCCTCCCCTTTGCAAAGCCCCTCGACATGGAGAGGAAGAAATCCGAGCACCCTGAGGCTTCCCTGTCTTCAGAAGAGGAGACTGCCGGAGTGGAGAACGTCAAGAGCCAGACGTATTCCAAAGATCTGCTGGGGCAGCAGCCGCATTCGGAGCCCGGGGCCGTTGCGTTTGGGGAGCTCCAAAACCAGATGCCTGGGCCCTCGAAGGAGGAGCAGAGCCTTCCAGCGGGTGCTCAGGAGGCCCTCGGCGACGGCCTGCAATTGGAGGTCAAGCCTTCCGAGGAAGAGGCGCGGGGCTACATCGTGACAGACAGAGAGTGAGTAGCAGCCCTGGCTCAGGTCCTGTGCGCCGAGGGAGGGCTTGTCCAGCAGGCTGGAGGTGGGGCGCCTCCTTGCTGTGGCGGATGCATACGCTTTTAAGTGTCTTCAACTGAATAATGGGGTGCAGGCATCCCTGGAGTCTCCGGCGCGGAGGGCAGCCGGGTGCCTGGCCAGTGGCTCCTCCTGGTGCTTCTGAGCTGGGCTCCAGAGCTTGAGAGCCGTTCTCTGAAGGGCATCAAACAAAACCAAACCAAGCAAATCCCTTCCTGGGTTTTTGGTCCTGCAGGCCGCGCCTCTCTGCGGGTCAGAATCACCTTCAGCGGCGGCCAGGCAGGGTGGGGTCTCGGGGCAGGTAAGTGTACAGCAAAGCCTGAGCACGGCCCGCGCAGGAATGCGGGATGGGACGCGGCCCTGGAAACTGCTGCACCCCGGACTCCTCCTGCCTGTTAGGAAGGACTCCAGGTGCTTTATCTGTTTTGCACCAAAGTGGCCCAAATATCCTGGCGTAGGCGCCCTTCAGAGGGAAGAAGGGGCTTCACAGCAGCGAGCCTCTTTCCCCGCCCTCATGTCGATCTGAACTTAACGAGTCTCAGAATTCAGACATCACGGGCCCAGCAAGGCACAGGTGGCTGGCCCGTTCTCAGGTCACCCCGTTAATGAATCTGACATTTGATGCTTTGCTTTGTACAAGTTTTGTGTTTTCTTCAAGTGATAGAAGTGGTGTTTCAAAGAGAAGGACGTGTCTGCCTGGCTGTACACACACCCACACATTTGTATGTGTGTGTATATGAGTGTATGTTGGGTAGGGGGGTGTGTGTGTGTATGAGTGTGTATGTTGGGTAGATGTGTATCTGCGTACGCATGTGTGTGTATATGAGTGTGTGTTGGGTAGATGTGTATGTGTGTATGTGCGTGTGTGTATATAAGTATGTTGGGTAAATGTGTATCTGTGCGTATGTATATGAATGTGTGTTGGGTAGATGTGTGTGTATCTGTGTGTGTATATGAGTGTGTATGTTGGGTAGATGTGTATCTGCATCTGTGTATATGAGTGTGTATGTTGGGTAGACGTGTATCTGTGCATATGCATGTGTGTATATGAGTGTGTTGGATAGATGTCTGTGTATGCGTGTGTGTGTATATGAGTGTACGTTGGGTAAATGTGTGTGCATCTGTATGTGCATGTGCGTGCATGTATACGACTGTGTGTTGTGTCGATATGTGCATATGCATGTGTATGAGTGTGTGTCGGGTAGATGTATATCAGTTTGTGCGTATGTGCATGTGTGTGTATGAGTGTATGTCGGGTAGATGTGTATCGGTTTGTGCTTATTTGCATGTGTGTGTATGAGTGTGTATGTCGGGTAGATGTGTATCAGTTTGGGCGTGTGTGTGTGTATGAGTGTGTATGTCAGGTAGATGTGTTATCGGTATGATGTGCATCTGTTCAGGTATTTCGTTGTATCTGTGCGTGTGTGTGTATATGTGTGTGTGTTTGGTAGATGTGTATCTGTGTATGTACGTGTGTGTGTATGAGTGTGTTGGATAGGTGTGTGTATCTGTGCATATGTGCGTGTGTGTGTATGTCAGGTAGATGTGTATCGGTTTGTGCATATTTGTGTGTGTATGAGTGTATATGTCATAGATGTGTATCTGCATTTACATGTGTGTGAGTGTGTGTGTTGGGTAGATGTATATCTGTGCGTATTTGCATGTGTGTGTATGTGTGTCGGGTAGATGTGTATTGGTTTGTGTATATGCCCATGTGTGTGTATGAGTGTGTATGTCAGGTAGATGTGTATGAGTTTGTGGGTATTTGCGTGTGTGTGTGTGTGTTGGGTAGATGTGTGTATTTGCATATTTGCATGTGTGTGTATGAGTGTGTATGTCGGGTAGATGTGTATCGGTTTGTGTGTATTTGCATGTGTGTGTATGAGTGTGTATGTCGGGTAGATGTGTATCGGTTTGTGCGTATTTGCATGTGTGTGTATGAGTGTGTTGGGTAGATGTGTGTGTATCTGCATATTTGCATGTGTGTATGAGTGTGTGTGTCGGGTAGATGTGTATCGTTTGTGTGTATGTGCATGTGTGTATGAGTGTGTATGTCGGGTAGATGTGTATTGGTTTGTGTGTATGTTCGTGTGTGTATGAGTGTGTATGTCGGGTAGCTGTGTATCGGTTTGTATGTACGTGTGTGTGTATGAGTGTGTGTGTCGGGTAGATGTGTATTGGTTTGTGTGTATAAGTGTGTGTGTATGAGTGCGTGTGTCAGGTAGATGTGTTTTGGTTTGTGTGTATGTTCGTGTGTGTTGGGTAGATGTGTATTGGTTTGTATATACGTGTGTGTATGAGTGTGTGTGTCAGGTAGATGTGTATCGGTTTGTGCATATGTGCATGTGTGTGTATGAGTGTGTATGTGGGGTAGATGTGTATTGGTTATGATGTGCATCTGTTCAGGTATTTGTATCTATGCATATTTGCGTGTGTATGTATGTGTGTTTGTTGGGTGTGTGTGTATGTACGTGTGTGTATATGAGTGTGTATGTCAGGTAGATGTGTATTGGTATGTGCATCTGTTCGGGTATTTCTTTGTGTGTATCTGTGTGTATGTGTGTATGAGTGTGTGTTTGGTAGATGTGTATCTGTGCGTATGTGCATGTATGAGTGTGTGTGTTGGGCAGGTGTGTGTCTGTATGTACGTGTGTGTAAGTGTGTATATGAGTATGTCAGGTAGTGTGTCGATTTCTGCATGTGTGTTTGTGTATATGTGTGTGTTGGGTAGATGTGTATCAGTTTGTGCATATGCGTGTGTGTGTATGAGTGTGTATGAGTGTGTGTGTCGGTAGATGTGTATCGGTTTGTGCGTATATGCATGCGTGTATATGAGTGTGTGTTGGGTAGATGTGTGTGTATGTACGTGTGTGTATGTGTGTGTTGGGTAGATGAGTATTGGTTTGTGCATATGTGCATGTATGTATATGAGTGTGTATGTCAGGTAGGTGTGTATTGGTTTGTGCATATGTGCATGTGTGTATATGAGTGTGTGTTGGGTAGATGTGTGTGTATCTGTATGTACGTGTGTGTGTATGAGTCAGGTAGATGTGTATTGGTTTGTGCATATGTGCATATGAGTGTGTATGTAGGGTAGATGTGTATTGGTTTGTGCATATGTGCATGTGTGTATATGAGTGTATGTGGGGTAGATGTGTGTATCTGTATGTACGTGTGTGTGTATGAGTGTGTCAGGTAGAAGTTTGTGCATATGTGCATGTGTGTATATGAGTGTGTGTTGGGTAGATGTGTATCTGTATGTACGTGTGTGTGTATGAGTGTGTATGAGTGTGTGTGTCGGGTAGAAGTGTGCATATGTGCATGTGTGTATATGAGTGTGTGTCGGGTAGATGTGTGTCAGTATGATGTGCGTCTGTTCGGGTATTTCTTCCTTGGTGAAGAAGTCCCTCTTATTTTGAGGATCATTCGCATTGGAGGTGGGAGCTGCATGACAGCTAGAACCCATCTGTCCTGCAGGCTCTGCGAGCCTCCCAGTGCTCGGGCTGGTGCTGTCGCTGTGCTGGAGATGCTACATTTCATCAGGGAGAATTAGCTGCATATCATAATTGGGCAGAAATATTTTATCTTGAGCTCAAACCGCAGAGTGTGTATCAAAGCCAAATTAAAATTTAAGATGATTTTCAGCTGTAGGTGATTATCTTAGTTGTATCTTTAGGTAAGTTGTAAGCAGCAGAAACTTGAAGCTTACACTAAAATATGGACTCCATTTTCTCAAGACTGCTTTACATAAGTCAGGATGAGCTTTCCCGTTTCCAGGCTCTTTGCTTGGAGGAGGCGTCATCCCACGTGTCTGTCTGTGCCCTTGCTCTCCTGTTTGTAGAGTCAGGAACTTCTCATGGCTGTTCATTTCTTTGCTCTCAAGCCCAGTGGAGAATCACAGGCAGGCCCTAAGTGATGTGTTCTGAGGCTGCGTGTCTGCACCAGCAGAGCCAAGGGGAGGCGCCTGCCTCAGCACTGGGTGACGCAGACCATTATCATGACCGATTCCTATGGATGGTCAAACGCCCTGTGCTGTGGACGTCTCCCTCCCTAGGAAACACTGCTTTGTGTGTGGTGTGGGTGTTATGTGATGTGTGTGTGGTAATGTAGTGATGTGTGGTGTGTGTTGCATGTGGTATGTGTTGCATGTGTGTTGTGTGTAGTGTGTGTTGTATGTGTGGTGTGTAGTATGTTGCATGGTGTGTGTGTGTGTTTGTGTGCTGTGTGTTGTGTGGTGTGGTGCACAGTGTGTTGTATATGTGGTGTGTGTGGTGCATAGTGTGTTGCATTGGTGTGGTGTGTGGTATGTAGTATGCTGCATGGTGTGGTATGTGTTGCATGTCTGTTGTGTGTAGTGTGTGTTGTTTGTGTGTGGTGTGCTGTGTGGTGTTTGTTATGTGTAGTGCGTGGTGTACAGTATGTGTGTAGTGTGTGGTGTGCTGTGTGGTTTATGTGTTGTGTGTGGTGTGTAGTGTGTGGTGTCTGTTGTGTGTCGTGTGTGGTGTGCTGTGTGGCTTATCTGTTTGTGGTGTGTAGTGTGTGGCATGGTATGTGTTGTATGTGTGTGGTGTGTAGTGTATGTGTGTAGTGTGTGGTATGCTGTGTGGTTTATGTGTTGCGTGTGGTGTGTAGTGTGTGGCATGGTGTGTATTGTATTTGTGGTGTGTGTGCATGGTGCACAGTGTGTTGTATATGGTGTGTGTGGCACATAGTGTGTTGCATGGTGTGGTGTGTGTTGTAGGTGTGGTGTGGGGTATGTTGTGTGTGTGTGTGTGTGTATTTGGTTGCCTGTGTCTCCTCACTCTGTGCTGGAGCCCTCTTTTCTCCCGAAGGCCCCCATGTTGTGTTCGTGGATACTGTGTGTTTCCCTGCAGGTGTCCTGGGGACTTGAGCCACCCTTGCAGGGGGACGGCCGCCCATCCCTCCCCCGGGGTAGGAGAGTGCCCCAGAGAACCAGTGATCTGGTCATTTTAAGGGCTTTCCAAATGGACACTGAGGTGTTCACCCGGAGTGCAGGAGGCCGGTGTGGTTTGCTAGGGAACCTTCAGAGCCGACAATCCTGTGCCATTGCTGCTAATGGGCTCACCCTGGAGGGAAGGACAGGAGGGCCCCTGTCTGCAGCAGCCTCGCACTTTCTGGGGAAGGAGACCTATCACATTGGGTCATTTCCTGTCTGTGCTTGTGACTTTCCAGTAGAAAAAAGCTAGGGCTTTTCTTTGCATTCGAGTTTATTTTCTTGTAGTGGGTTTGCTGGCCATGCCTTTTGGACTGGAATATTTACCTCCTATGAGCAGTGGGTTAAAGAAAAAAAAAAATCATCATGTTATCTTGGCTGACTTCTTTTCTTTTCCTTTGCGACTTCAACTGGTTGGAAGCTATCTGGTGAAGACAGCACAGATTTTTGTCAGCAATTTGTACTGCTTGGGCAAGGTGTGATGCACTAGGTGAGGTCTCCTCTCTTCTTGCAAAGAGATTGAGGTTTTTGCCCTATTATCAGACTAATAATTTGTGATTCTCTTGGGCAAGTTTTCACCAGATTTCAGCTTAAACCTTAACAGATCAGCTATTAATTTCCAAGACACAGATGGCATTCTTTAAAAAAGGGGGACTTTTGTACATTTGGTTGTCCCACAGAAAGGAGAGGAATGTGGTTTAGAACTCGGTGTCACCTCAGCATCCACATGCTCTTGGTGCTGAGGTTCAGATGGGAGGATGGTAGGGCTCGGCTTTTCCAGGCATGATTTTCTCTCTCACATTTTCTGATGGACAGAGTAATCCTTTGCCATTTACATTTTTATCCTTTTTACAAACTAGAGGGATTCTTGAAGACTGGACGAAGGGCAGGACAGCCGCCCCAGTCCTCCAAGGACAACTTTAAAATGATTTCATGTTAGGTTTCCAGAAGGAATCACAGGACGGACACCAGGTATAGGGAGGAGGGAGCCCCTTACCTCTCAGCAAAGAGGAACCTGCCTTCTAAATCCAGAGGCAAGAGCTTCAGAGACCACGGCTCACACACACATGCCTCTCTCTGCCTACCCCAGACCCCGCTGGATTGGGATGTATTCTGCGGAACGACCACGCTGAGCCAGTGAGGTGGATTTTGGGGAAGTGAAACCTGTAGTCAGGAAAACATGGGAGCTGAGGCAGAGGCTTGAGTCTGGGGTGGCGGCCACAGTGCTGTTGGAGAAGGTGGCCTGGGCCCTTGACCCACGGAAGTCCGGCATCCAGGGTCAGGGTCTCACGGCACCCCGAGACCTAGAATGTGGCAAACGCCCCTGTGCTTGGGTTTCCTGGTCTCTGGAGTGGCAGCCGCAGTGTGTGGCTCCTGGACTGTGGAGAGATGAACGGGGCTCAGGTGGAGCAGAGCTCGGGCCACGTGCAGAGGATGCAGGGCGCACGCAGAGGAGGACGCAGGGCGCACGCAGGGCAGGGCACAGGTGCACGGATGAGCAGCCTCTGTCAGCAGTGGGAAGAACACAGTGTTGCTTGAAAGAGGAGGAGCCGGTGGATTTCCACGAGGGGAAGCTGGAGAGGTTGGAGCCCTGAGTCTTGCGGGGAGGCCGGCTGAGGGAAGAATGTGCAAAAAGTGGCATGGGGCGGCATTGACCTCTCCGATGCCTCTCAATGCTAACGAGGGAGATAGCTGCAGCTGAAATGTTTCCTCCTTCAAGTGTTTCTTATGACAAAACTTTCTTGCACCTCGGAGAAGGCAAGCAGCAAAATGGCAGATGGTACCGGGCCACCGTTAGGGGCTGCTGCGTGCTCACCTCTGTGGGGGTTCAGTTGGAATGTGGAATTCAGAGAGGCCAGTGAAGGCAGGGATCCGCCGGCCAGGGAGAGGAACTTTGGAACCAGAAGTTTGGAAGGAGGTGGGGGCTTCGGTCTCTCCATCTGCCACCCTCAGTGAGTGTCCTGGCCCTGCAGGTTCACCCCAGCCCCTTCCTCGGCTCACTGTGAGATGTGAAATGTGAAACCCACCGCGTGCTCAGGAACCACTGCCCGCTCTCTGGGGGCTGGTGTGGCGGAGAGGAAGTTCCGCCGCCCACTGGCCGGGGGCTGGTGTGGCGGAGAGGAAGTTCCAATCCTAGTGGCTGCCCAGGAGGCCTCACCGCTCAGGAGCCCCTCAGGGGTTCAGTGAGAAGAGCGCACCACGAGAACCAGCAGGGTGTCAGGACGGGGTGCAGCCGGGGTCCGGACTGATGCTTCCTGCTCGTCCTTCCTTGTTAGAGTAAAGGAAACCCTGAGGAAGCTGAGGATGGATTCTGTGTTTCTGGCGCCAGGGCAGATTTCAGGGGTTCTGTTTTGTTCTTCAGCCTCCACGCTGTGTTGTGACTTCCTGTTCAGAAAGCGCAGTCCTCTCCTCTGCAGAGGCCCCTCCTGAGGGCGGACATGCCCTGCCTTGTCACTTGCTCCTCTTTGCTTTGTGGTCTTAAAAGAATATCTTTAGCATGATGGATTTATTATCATTTAAGAAGATTTCAGGTGGTGTGGGGTTATAGCCCCGATGGGTAAACATGTTCACGGTTGCTTGTACATTAGAAGAGAAGAAGGCGAGAAGGAGTGGCATGGGGGTGGGACAGGAAAAAGAGGAAGAAGAAGTAAACAAAAACTCTCCCAAACCTCAGCATCCCCGACAGTCCAGCCCATCCTGCTGGGAGTGGCCGTGGGAGGGACGCGAGGTAGGGGGGTGGCCGTGGGAGGGACGCGAGGCAGGGGGGTGGCCATGGGAGGGACGCGAGGCAGGGGGGTGGCCGCGGGAGGGACGCGAGGCAGGGGGGTGGCCGTGGTTGGGCCTGAGCCATGTCTCGCCAGCCCGGCAGCTCAGTGGGCTCTGTGCCCCACCTGGCTCCCTCCATGGCCAGCTGTCTCCCCTCCTATGGCTCCATCCATGCTGTCTCCCCTTTTCCCCTCTTCCCTTCTCCTACCCTGGTCCAGGCCGTCTGAGCCTCTTGCCTCCGCACTGCGGGGCCTTCTCTCTTGTGCACTGGCATCACGGCTCTTTCTTTCTCACCCGCCGTGCACGTTGAACCCAAAGAGGACTCGACAAAACCAAATCTGGCCCCGTCACCCTCTCCTGTTGGAATCTGGCTGTGACTCCACTGGTCCTGAGATACAGACCCCAGCCCCAGCGTGGCCCAGGCTGGCCAGCAGCTCTGCAGGTGCATCTTGGGGACACTCCACCAGGCCCTCCCTCCGCCCCGGCAGCTGGGCTCCTGCAGAAGGTCCCAGCTCTGCACCTGTCCCGTCTGGGAGGCAGCTTCCTGTTCACGCCTTCTCCCCATTCAGAGAGGTCTGTCCACACCCCTCTTTCCCAAGTCCCTTTGTCACCAATTTTCCATTATGTTTCTTCAAGACTCTGAGCATCTGGCCAAACCATTGGCCATGGCCTATTAATTTGTAATAATCACACATTTGGCTATTTCTCTTTCCAAGCAAAGTAAACCAGATGTACAGCCTATAGTTCTGCCCATCGGAGAATTTCCCTTCACCGCTGTCCTTTTAGGGATGTTCCAGAAAGGGGCAGTAGTGCTGCAGTTGTCCACTAACGTGGGGGCCTGCATATCATGCAGAGCCATCTGTAAACCAGGCCCAGGTCTTCCTCCGTCACCTGATTTTAGGGAACTCTCCAGGAGACTGTAGGTGCAGGCTGGGAGAGAGAAGGCAGCATAGCGGGAGTGGGGACCGTCGGCATTGGCGGCACTTCTTTATGTAACTTGTGCCTTTAGGGCCTACTTAGGCCCAGACACGTACCACTTCCATTTGATGATGGAATGCTGCTGTGCACACCCAACTTTCTGGCTTGGTGGGTCGGAAAACATTCAGTTCATGATGGGCAACCCAGGTCCCATGGTAACTTGGTGGTCCATGTCTGCACGGGATCTGAGGTCGAATCAGATTAGAGAACCAGCTCCGCCTGGGTCGGCATGGGATCTGAGGTCGAATCAGGTTAGAGAGCCCGTTCCGCCTGGGTCAGCACGGGATCTGAGATCCAATCACATTAGAGAACCAGCTCTGCCTGGGTCAGCACGCGTTCACGGCTCCTGCTGGAGGCACTTCCCGATCCTATTTGGCACACTTTTTAAAGGTGACGCTATATAGACCTTCAGTACCTAGATCTTTAGTTAGCTGCTGGCATTTAAAAAGTGTTTATAGTGAGCAGTACAGTCTCATCCTTATGCCAAAAAATAAGTTGTCAGAATACAGTGGTTTTCCTCTATTGATTTTCTGCCTGGAAGAGTCGATGGTGTGGACAGCCCCACTAGCAGTGGTCCAGGGTCGTTGGCCTGGGTGCAGCACACGAGCTCCGGGGCTGCATGGCGGTCCACAGGAGGAAGGTTCAGTTTGGGTGCACAAAGCATCAAAACCTCCTTCTCCCAGACCCTGACATTAGACTCCTGCAGGAAGAGAGTGGGCGTGCAGGGGATCCAGGGTGGAGACAGACATGGCGTCGGTCACTGCGGCGTCGGTCACCGTGGTGTCTGTAGGATACTGTGGCGCCTGTCAGTCACCACGCGTTGGTCAGGGCACCTCCCCAGCCCGCTGTTTGCCACCCTCGAAGCATTGCTTCTCTGCATGGGGGAGGTTCCCGTGGGCTGGAAACATTTTAACTACTTTATAAGATGATTTAAATAGAATAAATTTCATGGTTTGTTTTAATGATGAACAGGGATAACTAGAATAATTGGTTGATCCCAAGAAACCTCATTTATCTATTGGTTTTGAGTATTGTCTTATCAAAAGAGTTTATATCAAAGTTGACTCATTTTCCCTTCACATTTGGCTCCCTAGCTCCTGGTGGGTTTTCCAGTAAATAGTAAAATGTCCCAGATCGGGCTGGTGAAGCTGCAGAAGCACAGAGCATGGTCAGCAGGAGGGTCAGGCATGGCAGGTCCTGTTCTCGGCTTGATTTCATCTGGCCCACAAGGAAGAGGCAGTAACAAAGCTGCCAAAATGAGACGTGGAGAAGTTTTATGCAGGCTTCCTTCGGTTTTGTTAAGAACAAGTGTAGGTCGCAACAGGTCCCCGGGCTCACCCCACCTTTCTGGGCACCTACGTTGGAACATGGCCTGAATGATAACCTGTTCCGTTTGAGCTTTTCTCCTGGGAGTTTCCTAGTAGTGTAATTTTGGGCAATGACTTCAGTTTCTCTAGCCTCGGTTTCTCTTTTAAATGAGGCCGATAATAGTGTGTTCCTCAGGGGTCTGCTGAATGCCAGATCCCACCGCTGTGTGGGGCCTCAGTGTGGCGTCCAGCACAGGAGCTTCCCAGAGTTTTTACTACTCTTTATATTTCCGACCCCTACGTACTTTTCACTAGTCTGATTTTTAGGGGTGACACTCCCGTAGTCATTTTCTGCTCATGCGTCCACCCGTGAACTCATTTCAGGGTGATGTGGATGCCACACGGAAGCCCCAGCACTGTGCCGGGGCTGAGAGGACACTGTGGAAGGGGGACACTGTCACTTCTCACTCTGAGCCTCCCTCCAGTGAGTGCTTGCCGAGGCCTTAGGGCCTCCTGTGTGGCTGATTCAGTAGATCCATAGGAACAGGCTTGTCCAACATGGTTGAGCTTAGAGACGTCGCAAACTTGCCACTGTCCTTCAGAACTGAAAGACTCTAGAGAGAGGAGACGCCATCTTCAGCTTTGAAAGTCCTTTCCACTGCCCTCACAGGCACTCCTAGCTCTGACCCTGACCCCATAAAAGTTCTCATGCCTGTTTCTCTTCCACGGCAATATTAGTGTCCAGGTATTGAGGGTGGAAGCCGCCACATGCAGACACAGCACGTCGCACCTGCTGGATCCTCCCACTCATTTTCAGGATGACATCCAACTGCTTTCTAAGGAAGTTCAGGCCTCGGAATGACAGATGATGGCTGTGGCTTTAAAGATGAAATAGAAATGGCTGCCTGCTCATCGTGAGCACAATCAGCCCTGTCTTGTTTGTCTGCTTTACAGAATGGAGCCAGCACTCTTCTGCTTTACAGAGGAGCCGTGATGCCCCTGCCCACCTGGCCGGCACTGTCACCCTTGCCAGGCTGAGGAAGGAAGGGAGTGGACTGCACGTCCCGTACACTTTGTATAACTGGGGACACCTTGGCTTGTGGAGGCAGCGGGTTCACAAACACATTCTGGGCTTGTGGACTTCCTCGTTGTGTTCAGGGTGTTGTAGGAGTCTTGTGGATGCTTCTGTTGGTTTCCATATTGGAGCATGGAGGGCAGAGGGCTGGGCCCAGGATTCGTGGTAGAGCCCCTCCCATGTCCTCATACCATCCCCTTGGTTTGAAACATGCTAGAAAAGGAGACTCATGGAATTTGGTAGCAAACATTGATTGGGAAGTTGGCTTATGCTCCGCAGGGGGCAGTAGGCTTGGAAGAAACAAACTCAGATGACACGTGGCTCCTGCCCTCAATGAGTTTGCAGTTTGTAGGGGGAGGCAGGATTAAAATCTGAAAGTACTGGAGACCTTTTAAAATAAGTCATGAGCTGAGTGGTGCTGATCAAAGCACACAGGGAGTTTTAGGGAAAGCCTGAAGAGCAGCAGTTTCTGTCTTCGCTGATTGGAGTGGTGTGGTCGGTCCTAGCCTTCTCCACCTGCCCTTCTGCACCTGCCCTCTTCCTAATGGCTCCAAGGATGGGGAGGCCCAGGGAGGCTGGGGTGCAGGGGGCTGAGGCAAGGCAGGTCAGCGATGGGAGCAGGTAGGCTGGCCCTTTGGAGCAGTCACCACCAGGCCCAGGCAGAGAGAAAAGCCCAGGCTGTCGGGGAGCACAGGAGCTGGGAGGAAGGAACCTGCAGCCACACGAAAAAAAGGAAGGGCTCGTCTGGAAGCATTGCAGGAAAGTAAGGAAGGGCTCTTCTGGAAGCATCGCACTTGCCTGCCAGGAGGGTTTGGCTTGGAGCAGGGAGGCTGGTTGGATGCAAGGCTGGAGTTCCCAGCAGCCTGGGCTGGTCTCAGCTGGGGTGGAGCTGAGCCGGCTGTGGTGGGTCATTGCTCTGTCCAGCTGCAGCCTGAGCTTGCCTTTGTAGCCCCGCCTGGCTCCCTTCCCTGTTGCCTCCCTTCTGGCCCAAAATCTGGCCATTCAGGCTTTTTCTGACACCAGTGCCCTTCACAAGCTGTTCAGATGGCCCTGGAGGATGTTTTGGGGCAGAGGCTGACCTGGGTTAGAGCAGACATCCAAAATGTACAGGAAAAGAGAGGACATCTGGGACCCTTCCCCTTCCAGCAGCCACTCTTTAAAGGAAAATGGCTTGTTTCTCAATTGTAAAATTACACAGAATGCAACCTTGAAAAATCCACTTTAAAGAACGTGCCACAGGCTTTCCTTGGAGACAGGGAGCAGAAAGGAGCTTTGCCAGGGATCCAGCAGGAACTTGGCTCAGCTTTCTCTGTGAGCCACAAGGAGTGTTCTCCTGAAACAAAGATCGGACGAAGGCTGGTACACTGCCTTGGATGTGGGGAGCAGCCACACGTCACGGTGCTTTTATACTAATCACCTTGTTTCATCTTCCCAATTTCTTGTATTGTATTAACATATAGATAACATAAAATTTACTGTCTTACCCATGTTTAAGCATAGAATTCAGTAGCGTTAACATTTGTGCTGTTGTGCAACCATCACCACTGTCCATCCCCAGAGCTCTTTTCATCATGTAAAACTGAAGTTTCATCCCCATTAAACACTACCCTACCCCAGCCCCTGGCACCCTTCACTCTACTCTCTGTCTCTCTGAATTTGAGGATTCTAGGAACCTCACATGGGTAGACAGACAGAATTTGTCCTTTTATGCCCAGGTTATTTCAGTTACCATCATGTTTCAGGGTTCATCCCTGTTGTCGCATGTGTCTGAATTTCTTCCTGTTCAGGGCTGAATAATATTCTACTTTTGGTGCAGGCCACGCTTTGCTCCTCCATTTCTCCATCACTAGGCCCTTCAGTTGCCCCCATGCCTTAGTGATTGAGAATAATGCGGCTGTGAATGTGAGACACTAACATCTCTTTGAGACCCTGTTTTCAATTCTTTTGGGTAGTCTCCCCCTTATCTAAGGGGGAGACATTCCAGGACCCCCAGTGGATGCTTGAAACTTCAGATAGTGCAGAACCCTATATAAACTATGGCTTTTCCTACACATACATACCTATGATAAAGTTTAATTTATAAATTAGAGTATGAGATTAACAACAATAGTGATAAAATAGAACAACTATAACAATTTACTGTAATAGAAGTTGTGTAAATATGGTCTCTCTCTCTCTCTCTCCCTCTTTCAAATATCTTCTTGTACTGTACCTCAGGTACCTAAAACACAGAAAACAAACTGCAGCTAATGGGGGACTACTGTAGATACCAAGGAGTGGAGTTACTCAATCAAAGTGTAATTCTATTTTTCATTTTTTTGAGGAGTCTCCATACTCTTCCACACTTGATATACCGTGTTACATTCTCACCAACAAGGCACAGGAGTTCCAATTTAGCCACATCTTTGCCAACATTTACTATTTTCTGGGTTTTTTTCTTCTTATAGTGGCCATCCTGATAGGTATGAGGTGGTATCACATTGTAGTTTTGATTTGTGTTTTCCTAATGATTAGTGATGTTGAGCATCTTTTCATGTGCTTTTGGCCATTTGTATATTTTCTTTGGAGGAAAATGTCTATTCAAGTCGTTTGCCCATTTTTAAATGGTATTGTTTGTATTTTTGTTGTTGAGTTTTAAGAGTACTCTATACACTCTAGGTACATTATGAGGTTTCTTAAATAGTGATGTAAATATTTAACTTTCCTTTAATAGTCAAAATGAGAAATTTTACATTAAACTAAAAATGTAGCAATAATACACTCACAGTGCTATCTCTTATATTAAAAGAAGACATTGGCCAGGTGTGGTGGCTGATGCCTATAATTTCAGTACTTTGGGAGACCAAGGTGGTGGATTTCTTGAGCCCAGGAGCTTGAGACCAGCCTGGGCAACATGGCAAAACCCCATCTCTACAAAAAATAGAAAAGTTAGCAAGGCATGCTGGCATGAACTTGTAATGTCAGCAAATGGGAAGGCTGAGGTGGGAGGATCACGTGAGCCTGGAAAGGTTGAGGCTGCAGTGAGCAATGATCATGCCACTGCACTCCAGCCTGGGCGACAAAAAAAGAAGCCATTATTGACATGCTTGAAAACAAAGACTGTCATGTTTATGCTTATAGTTAATGCAAATAGATATCGCTTGTTGTGTACTATAAAAATAGTCCTTAAAAGATCTGTGGAATATCATATTTTGCTGATCTCTGTCTTTTGATTGGAGAGTTTAATCTATTTACATTTAAAGTAATTAATGATGAGGAGGGACTTCTGTCATTTTAATATTTGTTTTCTATGTGCATTATGGATTTTTTGCCACTCATTTTCTGCATTACTATCTTCTTTTGTGTTTAGTAGATTTTTAAAAATTAAATGCCTAAATTCCTTTCTTCTTTTTGTACATATTATGTAGCTATTTTCTTTGTATTTATCATAGAGGATTCGATTTAACATCTGAAAATTACAACACTAACTTGAATTTATACTAGCTTGACTTCAATAACATACAAAAATTATGCTCCTTTATGCTATTTACCCACCCTTTTTGGCTATTGATATCAAAAAATTGCATCCTTATACATTGTATGTCCCAGGATATAAACTAATAATTGTTTACAATTTATTCATTTCTTAAATTATGTAGAAAACAAAATGTGGAGTTACAAACCAAAGTTATAATACTAGTTTTAACTAGTAATTGTTTTTAAGATATATACTAGTCTCTTAAATCATATAGAGAACTAAAAGGAGTTACAAACCACTGTTACAATAATACTATCTTTTATAATTCACCATATATTTGCCTTTATTGAGATTTTAATTTTTTATATGGCTTTGAGTTATTGTCCAGTGTCCTTTCATTTCATCCTGCAGGACTCCTTGGAATATTTCTTGCAGGGCAGTTCTAGTGATAACAAACTCTTTCAGCTTTGGTTTATCTAAGAATGTCTTAATTTCTTCTTCACTTTTGAAGTGCAATTTTGTTGGATATAGGATTCTTGGTTGACAGGTTTTTTTTTTTTCCTGTAGCACTTGGAATATATTGGTTCACTGCTTTCTGTTCTGCAAAGTTTCTGCTGATAATATTATTTGGAAGCCCTGGTGTGTGATGAACTGCTTCTTTCTTGCTGCTTTCAATAAGAGGAGAATTCTCTGTTTGTCCTTGTCTTTTAACAATTTAGTTAAAATGTGTCTCTGAGTTAATTTTACTTGGAGTTCACTGAGCTTCTTGGATGCTTATATCCATGTCTTTCATCAAACTTGGGAAGTTTTCAGGTATTGTTCTTCAAGTATTTTCTCTGCCCCATTATCTCTTTTTTTTCTTTTGGGCACAATTTCCTCTCACAATTCATATACTGGTTCTCTTGGTGGTATCCCACATGTCCCTTAGGGTTTTGTCACTTTTCTTCAATCTTTTTTTCTTTTTATTTCTTAGACTGAATAATTTCCATTGTCCTATCTTCAAGTTCACTGATTCTTTATTTTTCTTGCTCAAATCTGCCTTTGAATCTCTCTAGTGAACTTTTTAATTTCAGCTATTGTATTTTGAGCTTCAGAATTTCTTTTATATTTTAGGTTTTCTCTTTGACATTTTCATTTTTCATACATAATTTTTCTGACTTTCTTTACATCTTTCTTTAGTTCTTCAAGCATTTTTATGACAATTGTTTTAAAGTCTTTGCCTAGTGCATCTGCCATCAGGTCTTTTTTTAGAGACAATTATTGTTGACTTACCTTTTTCCTTTGAATGAGCTGTAGTTTCTTGTTTCTTTGTTTCTTGTTTCTTGCAATTTTTTATTGAAAACTAGAAATTTTAATATAACTCTGGAAATCAGATTGTCTCTCCACAGGTTTGCTATTTTTTGTTATCTTTCTTTTAAATTTGTTGTAGGCTGTCTTTGTGCCAAGGATCAGCCTGAGGTGTAAACTTGTGGTCTTATCTGAGCCTTTCCCTGAGCATGTGTGGTGACTTTCTAATTTTCCCTGTATATTCAGTTACTTTTGAATATTCTGGTCTTTAATTTCTGGCTCCCAAAAGCAGAAAAAGAGAAAAATGAAGGTTGGAAAAATGGGCGTTAGCATTTTAAATCCCCTGTAAGTCATTTTGGCCAGAGGGGGAGGAGCAACAACGAGGAGGTGGCCAAACAATGGTGCCCTCCTCCTTTCCTGCACCTCTGTGATGAGAAGCAGCAATCAGCAGTGAGATTACAGATTCCCAATATTTGGAGGACAACATCTGTATTGCCTGTTCTGGCTCCTGCCAGTGTGTGCAGGCTGCTCCAGGAACATGTGCACAGCTGCTTGCCACAGGGCTGAAGGTGAGTAGCAGTAGCTCCTACTGTGATGAAAGCTGACATTGACTGCAAGGTGTATCCAGACCTTCCACCAGAAGTCGGAGGCCTTCATTAGGCTTCAGAGTTCAAGGATCAGTTACATCAGACAGATCCTACTAGCACAGTGTTGTCACGTGGGAGACAGATTCCTGGTGCTTCCTACTCACCATCTTCCCAAAACTAATTCGTGCTTTACTTTAGTTTTACAGAAACTTTATAAATTGAGTGGGGTTCATTTAATAGTTTACATTTTAATGATTTTTAAAATGTTGGATTTTTTGCTGTTTTTGACATTTTCGTGTTCATTCATTCATGCAGTTAATGCCAAGGTAGAATCTACTTGTGGAATGAGTACTTGTGCCCATGTGCAGGGAGAGGTGCATGGTGCAGTAGCCAAAGCCTACCCCACGTGGGTGAGGTCCTCACTTCACCGCTCCATGCAGGGTGTGCAGAGTGGGCCTGTCTTAAAAACTCAAGTTCCCAGTTACTCACCTGAGTGAACCAGGCTCCTTCCCTGTTCCATCTGAGGGTGGCACAGGGTGGAGTGTGAGGGATGGGCTCAGTGCAGACAGTTTAGGGCCCACCCAGTCTTGTCATATCTTCACCTGATGCCTTGAAGGCAACACAGACTCAGTGTGTTTGATGCTGACCTCAGGATCTTTCCTCTGTCCTGGGGCTGTCCTGAGTCCACTCACAGTGCTATAACAAAGCACCATGGATGGGGCAGCTTAGAAGCAATAGGAATTTCTTCCTCACAATTCCAGGGGTTGGAATCCAGATGCCAGTAGATTTTGGGTTCTTGGTGGAGGTACACTTCTGGGTTGCAGATGGCATTTTCTCACATGAAGGAAAAAGATCTACAGAGCCTCTTGTAGAGGGCACTGATCTCATTAGGAGACTCCACCCTCATGACCTGACCACCTCCCATAGGCCCCTCCTCCTCACACCTTCACCTTGGGGCTAAAGATTGGAACATACAGATTTTAGGGGTCACAATTAGTTCATAGCAGCCTGCTTCAGAAAACAGCATCTGCTCTGCTGTCTCTTCAACCCTGCAGAGCCCATCTTTCTCACTCACAGTTCTGAACACCTTACCCGCTGACACATCGCAGTCTATGACCATGTCCACTTGAGTCACCATTACCACGGTCCATGCTGCTTGAGCTCATGTCTCATTGAGACAATCTGGAGGCCACCAGCTGTTTCCCTTGTGTCTCCTCTGGTCTCCAACCTGTTCTTTATCCAGGGGAGGGAACTTTTGTTGTTGTTGTTGTTGTTATTTTGGATATGGGGTCTTGCTCTTTCACCCAGGCTGGGGTGCAGTGGATATTCACAGGTGCAATCATAGCTCATTGCAGCCTTGAGCTCCTGGGCTCCAGTGATCTTGGCTCCTCAGCCTTCTGAGTAGCTGGGACCAGGAGAGTGGGACAGTGCCCTTGCTTAGGCCCTGTTGATAGCTGGCCGTTGTATTTGGGATAAACTCCAATCCCTTAATGGGTGAGGAGCACCCATGTAGTTGGCTCCCTTCCTCCTAGCCATCCGTGCCTCCCCTGCCCCTTCTCTCAAATTCTCCGAGTGACTGTGCTACCCGAGGGCATTTGCTTGCTGTTTCCATCCCTGTGTCTGCCTCTCGCACTCCGTGCCTTAGACTAGTAACACGATCCATTCTCTCAGCCCTGTGGTAGTTCTTGGGGACCCTTCTGGGGCTCCCTTACCCCAGCCTGGACCAGGCTCCCATGTAGGCCCCAGGGCCCCGGCCGGTGGCTTCTCTTTTCCCTGGGGTTTGCCATGGGTTTTTAAATGCATATTCTTTACCATTGCTCCTGCCAGATTGGAGGCTGCCGGGCCGCTGGCTTCTCCTCCTCTCTCATCTCTGCTTCCATAGCTCCTGGCTCAGCCTGGTACCACAAGTGCTCAGGAAATATTTCTTAGATGAAGAGTAGAGCATTCCCACGGCACGTCTTCCACATCCCTCCCAACTGATGTGTAGATTGCCTGAAGCTGAGCGACCTACGTTAGTCTAGGGTTGGAAGTCATGTGGCTTTGTTGCTGATTTTATGGTGTGGGAGTTTGGCCAAGGGGTTCCCAAAGCAGATGCCTGAACAAGTGTCAGCACCAGTGGGAACCCATGAGAAACACAGATTCCCAGGCCTGACCTGTGGCCTCCTGACTCCGAAATGCTGGAGGGTGGCTGGGGCATTTGCATTCCTGGTGAGTCCTTGGCCCATCCTGGTGAGTCCTTGGCCCACTCAGGTCCCAGAGCCCTGGACTGGGCAGGGAAGGCCTGTGGTACGTGGATGCAGCCTCATCTTTCCATTGCTGTAACCGCTCCCAAACTGGACCAGCTGTCACCTTCACCTACAAAGGGTTTTTTTGTTTGGTTTGGTTTTTTTATTTTAAATACACTGTCCTGGGCTCCAGTTCCAGCCACACTGGCTGGGCAGGACAGGCATGGGCCTGGACACCCTCCCCAGGTGGCTCTGAGGGGTACCCAGATGTAGGGGCCACTGGCCTCCCTGGAGGTACCGGGCTTTTGGGACAGGCTCAGCCCCTGAGCCCAGATGTGGCTCCTCCCTGAGTGGAAGGCGGCCTGTGCCCCAGCTGGTCCTGGATTGCTACGTGCCTCGAAGTCATGGCCAAGGATGGTAGGCTGTGTCCCTGGTGGCCACAACGACAGCTTGTAGCATCGGCGACATCAGATGGCTTTCTTGTTGCAGGGTGCGAGGCCCATGAGAATCCACCTCAATGCATCTCTCTGTCCCCAGGAAGGACTCATAACCCCCAATAACTACCCTCTCTCTCCAGCTAGTGCAGCTGCGCTCTGAGGCTAGACTAGTCATGGCATGCGCCTGCTCATGAGTCTGAATCTGCAGGCCCTGCTGGGGTCCTCTCCCCAAGGGGTCCCTGAGTGTAAGTCATGGATAGAGAATGCCTGGGGTCTCCAGCCCTGGTGCCAGTTCTGTTACCATTGTCCTACTCCTGCCGAAGGCCTCTGCCTGCTCTGGGCACACACAGCCATGCCCTACATCCAGCACCTTGTCTCATCACTCCTATCCCTATGCTAGTGTCCTAGTACGTCTTCCAGCTTAACAGAAACCGCCCCTCTTGCCCCCAGAACCCTGGGCGGCTCTTACAGTGTTGGCCCCATCTCTCCTTTCCTACTCTCCATCCCTCCAATGCTGAACAGGCTGCGGGTCCCTACAGCCTTGCAGAAGAGCTCCTGTGAGGTCAGCCCACAGCCGTCATGACCCGCTAAGCTCGGCCTCAGCTCCCCATCCTCATCTCTCTGGACCAATCTGAGGCCCGGCCCTTCTCCTTCTTGGAACTCTTGCCAGCTCGCTGCTTCCCTCTGTCACAGTCCTTTTCATTTTCTTTTGCCAGTTCCCCTCATTGCCCTAAATGCTGGGGGGCCCTCAATGCTGGGGGGCCCTAAATGCCGGGGGGCCCTCAATGCTGGGGGATCCTAAATGCTGGGGGGCAAGTCTCCGTCTTAGGTGCTCCAGCTTCAGTCACCCTCCTGAGGCCGACTCCCAGTGAACACCTCTGGTCGTACAGCTCCCCGGTCTCGGCATTCATGATGCACTGCCCCCAGCACCCAGCCGGGACGCCCTGCTGTGGCCTCTGACCTCTGCACTCACAGACACATCGCCCCTCAGTACCCAGCCTGGGCACCCTGCTGGGGCCTCTGACCTCTGCACACATGGATGCACTGCCCTCAGCACCCAGCCTGGATGCCCTGCTGGGGCCTTTGACCTCTGCACTCACAGACACGTCGCCCCTCAGCACCCAGCCTGGATGCCCTGCTGGGGTCCCCATGTCCACCTGTGCAGGATGTAAACTCCTGACTCTGTCAGCACCACTCCCAGCTGGGCCTTCCTGGGGCTTCTGCCCATCTTGTGTTCTCCCAGCGCCAGCGGACTCCACCGGCACGGCCTCAGATGTCCCTCCAGATCCCCAGGCTCCCCACCGGACAGCCGTGGTGGCCAGCTCAGGCCCCTGCCCCAGCTGACAGCCTCCTGCACTCGTCTCCAGGCCATGTCCACCCAGCTGCTCTGTGACTTCACCTCCTCACCATGGGGCACTGCGGCCCCCTTGCCTTCTCCGCTCACTGTCTGATACCCTGTTACCAGCTCCCTCACCTCTGTTCAAACAGGGCCCCACTAGAGAGGCCTCCTGTAGCCCACTTTACAAGACAGTCTCTCCTCTCTGCCCTTCCCTGCACAGCCCTGCATGCCGCTTCTCTACCCAGCTGTCTCCTCCAGAGAACTTGTCAGCCCACAGGAGCTAGTCTGCCTGGGCTGCTGGCGCACACTTCCAAAGTGGGAAATCCATCTTCTTCCTGTCCTGGAGGCTGGAAGTCCAAGACCCAGGTGTGGGCAGGGCTGGTTCCCCTGAGGCTGAGGAGGGTCTGCTCCCAGCCTCGCCCCTGCTGCTACTGGCCTGAGATGACTTCAGCTTGTTGGGGGTTTCTCCCCGTGTCTTTGCGACGCCCTGTGCGTTTGTCTCTGAGTCCAAACCCTCCTTTTATACGGACACCAGTGATATTGGCTTAGGGTTCACCCTATTGACCTCAGCTTAACTAAATCTATGATAGCCCTATTTCCAAATCAGTTCACATTATTTGCGTTTTAGGATTTCAACATATGAATTTTTAGGTGACATAATTCAACCCATCATAGCATGATCGATTTCTATTCGCCAGCATCTCTAGAACGTGAACCCCTCGAGGGCAGGGCTGGTCTTGCTGTTAATTGCTGTATTTGGAAGCAGCTCCTGGTGCCCTGCTGGCATCCTGCACGCTCACTGGATGAGGAATGCAGGCGTTTCAGTCCCCTGGGGTGAAAGCCTTTGCGGTACAACATGTTTTTACATAACATTGTAACTTAATACTCCATTAAAGTGGTACTAACAGGATTTCACAGGCAACTTGTGACTTTCAACCCGAATGCTGGCCTTCAGGATGAGTCATCAGGCTGCAAACCACCCTGGTGATGGCTCTTGCCTCTTGACAGACAGGTCCCCAGCCAGGTGGCCTTGTGGGGAGTCTGCGGCCACAGTGCCTTCCGGGAGTGCCCCCGCCCCCTGCCCTGAGTTGCTGCCAGTGGGCTGGCTGCCTGGTTTCCATGCTCACACTTCCATTGGGTAGTTAAATTGCCCCTCATTGGGGCCTGGTTCACATCAGAAATGAGCCCATTAAAAACAGGTGCTTTCTCCATGGATCCGCCCCATCCGCAGTCAGAGTCCCAGCATCCGCCGCACCTGCCTGTCCCTTCTCCCTTCTCCCCTTTATTTTATTTTTACTGAAGGCTGAGAGGAGCCAGTCTCCACACGGTGGGCCACTTGCGCTTCCCACAGCCCCGTCCGCACTGCACTGTTTGTCTTGTTGCTGGAAACTCAGGTGACTCCTTGTGCCTGAGGGGGCAGCTGACCCCAGGCCAGGAGAGCAGGGTGTGTGTGGGGACCAGGGAGCAGGGCTGTGGGGCCACGGGGCTTTAGTTCTCCAGGACTGCTGGCTCTGTGGTGACTGCTCCCCATCCCTGCTGTCATCCGCAGCCCCCTGCGCCCCGAGGAAGGAAGGCGGCTGGTGGAGGACGTCGCCCGCCTCCTGCAGGTGCCCAGCAGCGCGTTCACTGACGTGGAGTAAGTACGGGGCCCTGGGGTTCCTGTTTGGCTCCTGTTGCTCGATCACAGAGACTGGGTGGGAGGGAAGGAGCTGTGAGCCCATGGCTCTTGTTAATTACATGAGGGAACCTGTTTAGAGAAGTGAAAGGTGATTTCAGCAGCTTTGGTAAGTTATTTAGAGGCAGTGGAAACCAGTGTTTAAGGGGAAGGATGAAAATCTCCTGAAGGACAGTGTCGCTGCTGCCAAGTGTCAAACCTTTGGTGCTGTAACCACCCAAGGCTCTAGAACATTCTGCACACGCCCTATGCCAATGTGTGGGAGCCTCTGGAGGGCCCACCCCAGAGAACACTGCGCAGCATTCACGAGCACCTGCTGTGGACACGGCCCTGTCCCTGGCTGTCAGGAAAATGCGCTGCCCTTTGGAGACCTGGCTTTGGATCCCGAGTCTTTGCAGCTCCCATGGCAGGCATGGCCGTGGTCTCAGCATGAACTGGTTTAGAGAGTTGTGGGCATGAGGCATGCAGGGCTGGTGGGTGAGTACACACAGGGGCAGCCTCTTTCCTGTCTCACGACAAGTGCTTGAGGAACCATGCGTGCATATGTGAAGCTTGGAGCAGAGATGGCTGAGTGCAGAAGCTGCAGGAGCTCCCACAGTGCACAGCTGGGTGTGGAGAGGTCAGAGAGAAGAGGGAGGGTAGAGTGACATCCACGGAGGACTTGAGACAAGAGGCCGGCCCGGGCTGTGTGCCCACCTGCCTGTGGACCGAGGGGTGCCTGCCTACACGTGTTGTTCACTCACTGGCCCCTTCACACAGGGGTGACATCATTCACTCACTGGTCCCTTCACACAGGGTGACTTCATTCACTCACTGGCTCTTCACACAGGTGACGTCATTCACTCACTGGCTCCCACAGAGTGACGTCATTCACTCACTGACTCTGCACACAGAGGTGACATCATTCACTCACTGACTCTTCACACAGGGGTGACGTCATTCACTGGCCCCTTCACACAGGGGTGACATCATTCACTTACTCTTCACACGGGTGACATCGTTCACTCACTGACTCTTTACACGGGTGACATCATTCACTCACTGACTCATCACACAGGGATGATGTCATTCGCTCACTGTCTCTTTCACACAGGGGGTGATGTCATTCACTCACTGGCCCTTTCACGCATGGGTGACGTCATTAATTCACTGACTCTTCACACAGTGGTGACGTCATTCATTCACTGGCCCTTTTGTGCAGGGGTGATGTCATTCACTCACTGGCCCTTTCATGCAGGGATGACATCATTCACTCACTGACTCATGACACAGAGTGACGTCATTCACTCACTAATGCTTCACACAGGGGTGACGTCATTCACTCACTGGCTTCCTCACACAGGGTGATGTCATTCCCTCACTGACTCATGACACAGAGTGACGTCATTCACTCACTGTCTCTTTCACACACGGGGTGACATCATTCACTCACTGACTCTTCACACAGGGGTGACATCATTCACTCACTGTCTCTTTCACACACGGGGTGACATCATTCACTCACTGACTCTTCACACAGGGGTGACATCATTCACTCACTGGCTTCCTCACACAGGGTGACATCATTCACTCACTGGCCCTTTCATGCAGGGCTGATGTCATTCACTCACTGACTCTTCATACAGGGGTGACGTCATTCACTCACTGTCTCCCTCACACAGGGGTGACATCACTCACTGAGCCTTTCACACAGGGGTGACGTCATTCATTTGCTGTCTCCTTCACACAGGGGTGATGTCATTCACTCACTGGCTCCTTCACACAGGGGTGACCTCGTTCACTCACTGACTCTTCACACAGGGTGACGTCATTCACTCACTGTCTCCCTCACACAGGGGTGACATCATTCACTCACTGTCTCCTTCACACAGGGGTGATGTCATTCACTCATTCTTCACACAGGGGTGATGTCATTCATTCACTGTCTCCTTCACGCAGGGGTGATGTCATTCACTCACTGGCTCCTTCACACAGGGGTGATGTCATTCACTCATTCTTCACACAGGGGTGACGTCATTCATTCACTGTCTCCTTCACGCAGGGGTGATGTGATGTCATTCACTCACTGGCTCCTTCACACAGGGGTGACCTCATTCACTCACTGACTCTTCACACAGGGTGACGTCATTCACTCACTGTCTCCCTCACACAGGGGTGACATCATTCACTCACTGTCTCCTTCACACAAGGGTGATGTCATTCACTCATTCTTCACACAGGGGTGATGTCATTCATTCACTGTCTCCTTCACGCAGGGGTGATGTCATTCACTCACTGGCTCCTTCACACAGGGGTGATGTCATTCACTCATTCTTCACAGAGGGGTGACGTCATTCATTCACTGTCTCCTTCATGCAGGGGTGATGTGATGTCATTCACTCACTGGCTCCTTCACACAGGGTGACGTCATTCACTCACTGTCTCCCTCACACAGGGGTGACATCATTCACTCACTGTCTCCTTCACACAGGGGTGATGTCATTCACTCATTCTTCACACAGGGGTGATGTCATTCATTCACTGTCTCCTTCACGCAGGGGTGATGTCATTCACTCACTGGCTCCTTCACACAGGGGTGATGTCATTCACTCATTCTTCACACAGGGGTGATGTCATTCATTCACTGTCTCCTTCACGCAGGGGTGACGTCATTCACTCACTGTCTCCTTCACACAGGGGTGATGTCATTCACTCACTGTCTCCTTCACACAGGGGTGATGTCATTCACTCATTCTTCACACAGGGGTGATGTCATTCATTCACTGTCTCCTTCACGCAGGGGTGATGTGATGTCATTCACTCACTGGCTCCTTCACACAGGGGTGACCTCATTCACTCACTGACTCTTCACACAGGGTGACGTCATTCACTTACTAGCTCCTTCACATGGGGATGACGTCATTCACTCACTGACTCTTCACACAGGGCTGATGTCAGTCACTCACTGGTTCCTTCACACAGGGTTGATGTCTTTCACTCACTGGCTCCTTCACACAGGGTTGACGTCATTCATTCACTGGCCCCTTCACACAGGTTGACCTCGTTCACTCAGTGGCTCCTCACAGAAGATGCTCACTGGGCACCTGTGGCAACCTGGCCTCACACCAGGAGCTGGGCATCCCCTTTGAGACACATGGGCCCTGCCTCAATTCTGCCATTTATTAGGAAAAGACAGAAGAGTGTATGGGTCATTAGCATGGAGGGCACTAGGGGACATGCATGAGAAGCACCCCAGCCAGCCTGGGATCAGAAGTTTCTAGAAGTAGAAATCTGAAGGACACATGGAGGTGTCCCAGAGAGAGATGTGACATGCAACTCTAGACTGCTCACTGTGGCCCACACCGTTCCTAGGGTACAGACATATGCAATGAGCATGTTCAAGGAAATGTCCATGGACAGGAAAGATGTGGAAGGACACAGGGGGCTCCATACATGCCAGGGCTGCTGGGGTTTCCCTGAAATGGGGTGGTCCGGTGGGCAAGCCAGGTAGGACTGCTCAGCAGGGACAGAGAGGCCATTTAGGGACCCAGTATGTACAGTGAGAGGACCCTACAGGGTAAACACAGTGAGATGGTCTGACTAGAGCTGAGAGAGAGCAGCCCTGAGGCCACCTGGGGAAGGTAAAGGAGGGAGCAGGTGCAAGGCGGGTGTGGTGGCAATGGGAGCACAGAGATCCAGGTGAGGGGGGGCTATTTGTGGGGCTATAGTGGGTGAGTGGGCTGTAGAGATCCAGGTGAGAGGTGGCAGGTGCATGGGGCTTTAATTGGCAGGCTCATGCAGACATCCAGGTGAGCAAAGGGTCACGTACTCAGGGCTGCAGTGGGCAGGTGGTTTGCAGAGATCCAGGTAAGAGTGGGACCAGGCACAGGGTGAATGCAGTAGGAAGGGGCTATGCTGAGATGCAGGTGTTTTTTGGGGGGCAGGTGTGTGGCCCTGCAGTAGGCAGCAGAAGTGCAGAGATCCAGGTGAGAGAGGGGGCAGGTGCATCAAGTTGCAGTGGGCAGGGGACTTTCCCAGATCCATGTGAGAGAGGGGGCAGGTACATGGGCCTGCTGTGGGCAGGCGGTGTGCAGGGATCCATGTGTGAGAGGGGGCGGGTGCAGGGCAGATGCAGATATCCACATGAAAGAGGGGGCATGTTCATGGGCTGCTGTGGGCAGGGGACACGAGAAGATGCAGGTGAGGGAAGAGAGCAGGTACAGCGTGACTGCAGTGGGTGGCCACTGGGTGACTTCTGCCTGTGAAGCAGGATTTGAAGAATTGTAGAAAGGCACCTTCAAGGATGAGGGTAGATCTGAGTGCAAAGTGTGTGTTGATCTGTACAGTGTGATGCCTGCCCATGGAAACAGGCAAGTAGGGCCTCAGGCAGAAGTGCTGGTGGCCCCTGGGCAGTCAAGTGTTTTCCCTGTGGCTCACAATGGGGAGGGCCTGTTGTTCCCAGAGTGGCCTGGGATGTTTGGGCACCTGGGGTTCTGGAGGTGGCGGGTGGGCAGGGGCTGCAGCTGTTTCCCACCTTGTAGGAAATACTTCAGTGTTTTAACTTCTGATGTGACTGAGGGTACTGGAAATGTATGGAGTGGCTTTCAGCACACCAGGGATTTAGGAGGGGGGAGGGTTTGAGGGAGCTTCCTAACAGGTTTGATTGATAGGTTTGTTTCAGGTACCTGGATGACTTCTAAGGGGTGCTGTCCAGGTGACTTAGGGGACAGATCTGGGTAGGTGTAGATGACATAACCTTAATGTACAGTGGACAGCAAGATCCCAGTTTCTGACGGGATCAGGAGATGGAGGTAAGGGAAGAGAAGGGGGGCAGCAGCGATGTGGGGCACGTGGACCCTTAGGTGTATGTGAGAACAGAGACAAGTGTGCATGTTGGCACCACCTTGGTTTCTTGTGAGGTAGCTCCCAGTCAGTGTTTTGGGTTCCTAGGGAAGAAATATTAACTCTAGGGAAACCACACAGGACAGATTTCACAGAGGTTGAAAATAGAAGAAGCTCCCAAGACCTGAAAGAACTGAGATGCTTCCAGGATCTTAAAATCTTCCTCTTTATGCTGAAGGAGAATTAGATAATCTGGTTTTATGGGATCTTGGGGAAGTGACTTTTCCTCTCTGGGCCATAGTTTTATATTTTGAAAATTAGAGGGGTTTGCCTACTTCATCTTTAGTGATTATTCAAGGATTAATCTTCTGTGAACCTGTGACCTGGGACACTAGTGAAAATCATGTAACAGGCACTCTATCACCTTCGGGGAGCAGGGCACAGGTAGTGTGACAGGGTTATATCCCCAAGGGCAGACTCTACAGGTAGGCGTTTGTGTGGAGAGGCTCATTTCATCAGTCCCTGGAGACATCCTCTTTATCAGTGTTTTGGATATTCCCAAAGTGGCACACTTTTGAGCAGTGATAAATAGTGAGTCAGAAAAGGTGGAAATAGCTTCTTCCAGATGATACACGGAGGTGTGTGTGTGGAGGCAGGGAGGGAGCTAAGAAAGAAGCTGGAGCCAAGGATGGAGGTGATGGTGGAGCTTTGGAGGAAACTGCACTGGAGCTGGGAGGGAGCAGAGATGGAGGTTGGGATGGAACTCAAGAGAGGGGGGGATGAGCTGGGATGAAGCTCAGAAAGGAGCTGGAGATGCCACTTGTAAGGAATAAGGATAAAAATGAGATAGAGCAGAAATGGAGCTGGGGGGGAAGCTAGGTGGATGGGGCTGGGATGGACTGGGATAGAGCTAAGATAGATCAGGGAAGGAACTGGAAATGGAGATGGGATGAAGCTCAGAAAAAAGCTGAGATGAATCTGAGGACAGAGCACGATGGAGCTAGAATGGAGCAGTGATGATCTAGGATAGAGCTGAATGGAGTTGGAATGGAGATGGAAGGAGCTGGGAATAAAACAGAAGAGAGATGGGGATGGAATTCAGTGGAGCTGGATGAAGGAGGGGATGGAACTGGATGGAGCTGGGATGGAGCAGTGATAGAGCTGTGTATACAGTAGTATGGAGATGAGATGGAGTAGTGATGGAGCCGGGTATAGAGTAGTATGGAGATGGGATGGAGCTGGATGGAGCTGCAGATAGAGCTGGAGCTGGATAGAGCTGGATGGGGCTGCATGGCGTAAGATGGAGCTAGGATGGAAATTGATGGAGGTAAGGATAAAGCAGGGCATGCATCTGGATGGAACTGGATGGAGATACAATGGAGATGGATAGAGCTGGGATGGATTTGTGGATGGAGATGGGGTGGAGCTGGGATGGAGCTGGATGGAGCTCCATGGTCTGGGATAGAGTTGATGAATCTGGATGGAAGTCTATGGAGCTTGGTTCAGCTTGGGATGGAGTAGGGATGGATAGGAATGGAGCTGGATGGAAGTTCATGGAGCTGGGGATTATTGAAGCCTTGGGTGTACCTGGGGTAGAGCTGGGATGAAATCTGCTGTAGCTGAGTGGAGGTGGGATGGAGCTGGGATGAGGGTGAAGCTAGGGTGGAGTTTGATGGAGCTCAGTGGAGTTGGGATGGAGCTGGGATGGAGTTTGATGGAGCTGAGCACAGTTGGGATGGAGCTAGGATGAGGATGGAGCTCGGATGCAGTTCAGTGAAACTGAGTGGAATTGGGATAGAGTTGGGATGGAGCTGAGGGTGGAGTTGGGATGGAGTTTGATGGAGCTGAGTGGAGTTGGGATGGAGCTGAGGGTGAAGCTAGGATGGAGTTTGATGGAGCTGACTGGAGTTGAGATAAAGCTGAGGATGGAGCTGGGATGGAGTATGATGACACTTAGTAGGGTTGGGAAGGAGCTGAGGATGGAGCTGGGATGGAGTTTGATAGAGCTGAGTGGAGTTTGGAAGGAGCTGAGAGTGGAGCTGGGATGGAGTTTGATGGAGCTGAGTGGAGTTCTGATCGAGTTTGGATAAGGGTGGAGCTGGGGTGGAGTTTGATGGAGCTGTGTGGAGTTGGGATGGAGCTGAGGGTGGAGCTGGGATGGAGCTTGATGGAGCTGAGTGGAGTTGGGAAGGAGCTGAGGGTGGAGCTGGGATGGAGTTTGATGGAGCTGTGTGGAGTTGGGATGGAGCTGAGGGTGGAGCTGGGATGGAGTTTGATGGAGCTGAGTGGAGTTGGGAAGGAGCTGAGGATGGAGCTGGGATGGAGTTTGATGGAGCTAAGTGGAGTTGGGATGGTGCTGAGGATGGAGCTGCGGTTGGTGCTGGTTGGAGCTGGGATGGATTTTGGGATGGAGCTGGGATGGTTGTGATCATGGGTGGTTGTTGGCTCTTCCTCAAGCTCTCCTCCACTACTGACAAGGCCTCCATCAGTCCTGTTCTCTATCTTTTCTCCCTTCTGTTCTCCTCTCTGTCCCTGCCTAGGTGAGCCCTATAGTCTTCATCTCCTTTTTCATCTTGTGAGGGGCCCTGCTGCTGATCTTGGTGTCTTACTATTTCCTCATCTATGACTTTTTTATCCATCCACAAATCCCTGACTTTCACAGCGGTATCTTTGCTCTTAAGTTGTGTTGATTCTTATGTGTCTTCCAGGGCCTTTCTCAGGAGTCTTTGAGCCTGAGATTCACCTGACCTCCACTGTCTTCATCCTGGCCTTCCTCAGGCCTTCTGATGCCTCAGACTGCTCTGGGGAGGGCATAGTGAGGAAGCACAGAAAAGAAATCTCAGGGAGGATGCCCTGATGCTCCATTGCCTTAAATCTGTCTCTAGGCCAGGCACGGTGGCTCATGCCTGTAATCCCAGAACTTTGGGAGGCTGAGGTGGGTGGATCATGAGTTCAGGAGTTCAGGACCAGCCTGGCCAAAATGGTGAAACCCCATCTCTACCTAAAAATACAAAAAGTAGTTGGGCATGGTGGCAGGTGCCTGTAATCCCAGCTACTTGGGAGGCTGAGGCAGAGAATTGCTTGAACCCGGGAGGCAGTTGTTGCAGTGAGCTGAGATCGCGCCACTGCACTCCAGCCTGGGCGACAGAGCAAGACTCCATCTCAAAAAAAAAATAATAATAATCTGTCTCTAAGAACCAGAAGGAAATCTGTCCAGGCTGCTAACCGTCGTGGGCTGAGTGGGATGATCTGACTTCATGGGCGTTACAAAGAGCAGTGTGCTGTGGCCCCCGACACCGTTGATGTCCATCACATCAAGTGGGGGCCTGCACTGACCTGGCGCAGAGCAGGACATGTAAGAAGGGGAACACTCATCCCTGCCCCTGAGCTGTTTGAAACCTGGCTCATGAGACAAACAAATCGGACAGTGCTAGAGAAGGTTCTAGAACTGCCAGTGACCTCAGACATTCTGAGTACAACTCAGGCTAGGGAAGTGAGGCTGAAGAGGAAGGGAATCTCCCGGGGCCCAGAGAGTGGGCCCTGCCTCGGACATCGCTGCTCCATGGGCACAGCCACGTTAGTCCACAAAGTGCAGTTTTCCTGATGGTCTTTGAGTCTCACCTGTGTGCAGGGCTCTTCACGTTCTTTTTCCTACTGCTGTTATTTTAAGGCTTTTTACCTCTTACTTTGAACTGGAAGGAGCCACCTGCCATCAAGTGTCCTGAATGGTTCAAACTGCATTCCTTTCCACGAAGGATTCCATCCCAGGCCTGTATCTTTGGCACTATCCCTCCCTATGGCCCCCAGGAAGGCGCCTAGTTTTAGGACCCAGGAACTCACCGTGGGCCCAGGCCATGCACACAGGGAGGATGAGGCCACAGATGGTAAGTGGGAGCCTCACACTGACTGCAGCCAATGACCGCAGGCCCTTTGTTCTAGGTGCTCATGCCTGCTTGTGCTGTCAGACAGGGACGGGTGCGTGTCTGGACACCCAGGCCTTACTGGGTCCTGCTGATGGCTTATTTCAGAAGGAGGGGTTCCCCATGGACTGATGCCCCAGCTCCTGTCCCGTCAGGCTCCCTGTCTAGGACTCAGCTCTGATGCCGCTGAGGAGCATGAGGTACTGTCCTGGGGGTGTGTCCTCCCGGGTCTGCAGTGCCTTCCCTGCACCGTGGCCCCCAGAACATTAGCCGTGTGCTGTCTTTCTCCCCAGACCATCAGCTCCTCAGTGCCTATCTGTGTCCTGAACCCAGCTCAGTGACTGCAGAGGAGTGTGTGTTAAGTGCAAGTGTGATTCAAGCGTGATGCAGTGAGTCCTTGAACAACAAAGGCCTCATGCCTCCAACACCCGCAAAGCTGCAGGCCCATCCCACACCCCCTTCTGCCTCTCTCCATATGTCAAATACATGGGGCATGCTCTGTGGTTCTGCAGCCCTGGGAAACTCACCTGTTGCTGCCAAGGCCCACAATTACTGATGAACGCGTGGAGGTGTGGATGCCTCCTTAGTTAAAAGTGAGATTGTCATCAGGGACATCTGAGGGCCATGGAAAAGAAGCAGCCTGGGTACCATGAGAGGTGCCTCCGTGAGCAGCAGGGCGGCCTGGAGCCATGGGAGGGAGGAAGCTGTTGCACCCAGACACATAACTGAGATAATTGGGCAGAGGGCAGGCAGTCACAAGAGGTGGCTTTGGAATAAAACATCCTCGGGCCAGCTCGGGATGCGTGCATTGAGTTTACCATATTTTCCTCTGGCAAAGCCCTTCTGTGGTGGCTGTCCAGCACGTGGAAGGCTGTGGCTTGGGCGCACAGGGGCTCAGTGTTTTCTGAAGGTTCCCTCCTGGCCGCCCTGCTGCTGATGGCTGCCATGCCCTGTTAGCGTCATGGCTCCAGGGTGATGGTGTGGGCTGAGGGCTGCCTGGCACCTGGGCTCAGTGCCTGCCACATGGGTCCAGTTTGCGTTCTGGGGCTTGGGAGAGGAACCACTTCATCCTCAGGATAGGAGAGGGGCCACAGGGTCAGCTGCAAGCTCCATGGTCGCTCACTGTGAGCAGATCCTGGGACCTCAGGGCCCACCGTGGCGTAGTGATGGGCAGAGATGGGCCTGCCGCTGCTCACTGCTTTGGCCATCTCTGCCCTCCCCCAATAACATCCCCTGGGACAGGGTGGGCCAGAATGAAGAAGGGAGGACTGGTTGGCCACATGCCAACAGCTGGACGGTCAGGGTGGCCAGGGGCTTTGCTGTCCACACTGATTGGAGCAGACCTGAGGCTAACAGGCGCACTACTGTGCTGGGAATGCATGAGTGAGATTTTCTTAAATACAAGGTGGTATTTCTTTTAAAGTCTCCATGGCTTTCATGGTGAGCTGGGTTTTAAACTCTTTTGGTGCAATGGAAGGTGTGAGGTCTTTCTTTGTATACAGTGGGATTGTTTGGGCTAGATGACTGGAAGAAGGAATGAGTTTATTCTGCTGATTGTTCCTTTTGCTGTGCAGAAACTTTTTAGTTTAAGTCCCAGCTATTTATCATTGTTTTTGTTGCATTTGCTATTGGGTTCTTGGTCATGAAGTCTTTGCCTAAGCCAATGTCTGGAAGAGTTTTTCCAATGCTATTTCCTAGAAATTTTATGGTTTCAGGTCTTAGATTTAAGTCCTTGATCCATCTTGAGTTGATTTTTGGATAAGGGGAGAGATGAGGATCCAGTTTTATTCTTCTACATGTGGCTTGCCAATTATCCCAGTACCATTTTTGAATAGAGTGTCCTTTCCCCACTTTGTTTTTGTTTGCTTTGTCGAAGATCAGTTGGCTGTTAAGTATTTGAGTTTATTTCTGGGTTCTCTATTCTGTTCCATTGGTCTGTGTGCCTATTTTTATACCAAGTACCATGCTGTTTTGGTGACTATAGCCTTATAGAATAGTTTGAAGTCAGGTAATGTGATGCCTCCAGATTGTTCTTTTTGCTTAGTCTTGCTTTGGCTATGCAGGCTCTTTTTTGGTTCCATATGAATTTTAGGATTGTCTTTTCTGGTTCTGTGAAGAATGATGGTGGTATTTTGATGGGGATTGGACTGAATTTGTAGATTGCTTTTGGCAGTACAGTCATTTTCACAATATTGATTCTACCCATCCATGAGCATGGATGTGTTTCCATTTGTTTGCGTCATCTGTGATTTCTTTCAGCAGTAAACAGACAACCCAAAGTGTGAGAAAAAATCTTCATGATCTATATATCCGACAAAAGACTAATATCCAGACTCTACAAAGAACTCACATTAGCAAGAAACAAACAGTCCCATCAAACAATGGGCTAAAGACATGAATAGACAATTCTTGAAAGAAGATATACAAATGGCCAACAAACATATGAAAAAATGCCCAACATCACTAATGATCAGGGAAATGCAAATCAAAACCACAGTGTGATACCACCTTACTCCTGCAAGATTGGATATAATCAAAAAATCAAAAAGCAGTAGATGCTGGTGTGGATGTGGTGAACAGGGAACACTTCTACACTGCTGGTGGGAGTGTAAACTAGCACAGCTGCTATGGAAAACAGTGTGGAGATTCCTTAAAGAACTAAAAGAACTACCATTTGATCCAGCAATCCCACTGCTGGGTATCTACCTGGAGGACAAGAAGTCATTATACAAGAAAGATATTTGCACACATGTTTATAGCAGCACAATTTGCAATTGCAAAAATATGGAACCAACCCAAATGCCCATCAATCAATGAGTAGATAAAGAAATTGTGGCGCACACACACACACACACACACACACACACATCCCATGGAATACTATTCAGCCATAAAAAGGAATGAAATAATGGCATTCACAGCAAGCTGGATGGAACTGGAGACTATTATTCTAAATGAAGTAACTCAGGAATGGAAAACCAAACATCATATGTTCTCACTCATAAGTGGGAGCTGAGCTATGAGGATGTGAAGGCTTAAGAATGACATAAGGACTTTGGGGACTCGGGGAAAAGAGTGGCAGGAGGGTGAGGGATAAAAGACCACACATTGGATTCAGTGCACACTGCTTGGGTGCTGGGTGCACCAAAATCTCACAAATCACCATTCGAGAACTTACTCATGTAACTAAACACTGCCTGTTCCCAAAACCTATGGAAAATAAAAATAAATAAAGAAGGAATAAGTTTATTTCATGAACACAATGATCCTTATGAGGGAGGAGTGGGGAGAGGAAGTGAAGCATGACCACTGATGGGATGGGGGGAGGAAGAGGAAGCAGCCGGGGGCGTGGGGGGAGGAAGGGGAGGCAGCCGGGGGCGTGGGGGGAGGAAGGGGAGGCAGCTGGGATGCGGAACCCAGGAGTGAGGCCAGAGAAGAAGTGAGTCTTCAAGGCTGAGAAGCCCGGCTCCCCTCAAGGACCCAGGAACCCTGCACTCCGCACTGTCACCTTCTACCATCCTCTCTGGCCCTCCCCCGGCCCCGTTCCACGTCCCCCACTGCTTCCTTGCTTTCTCGCTTTCTCCCCAGCTCCTCGGTGGTCACGCTTTGCTTCATGTCTCCCACTCCTCTCCCATAAGGAGCGTCCCGTATTCACGAGATAAACGTCCTTCTTCTTCCAGTCCCCGAGCCCAGGCAACCCCATTCACCTTCACAGAGTCTCAGCAAAATGGTGGGACTGGCAGATGCCAGGCCGGTGCGGGCGAGGGAGGCGTGTGCCTCGGGGAGCCTCTGGTTTCACAGAGCAGCTGGGCCTCGCCCGTGCCTGCTCCCTGCCCCTGGCCCTCCTGGCCACCGCCTTCGCTGTCGGAAGATGGATTCTGAGCACGGACGGCTTCTCCGCTCTCCGGGAGCAGGGCTGGGCTTTGCCAGACTCAGTCCTGGGTAAGCATCACTCTCGGGCATCTCCCGCCTGAGGACACTGGCGGCCCCCTCTTTCCTACAGAGTCAAACCTGAGTCCCGCCGCCCGTCCCTCGGAGCCTTCGGGAATCTGGACCTCTCCACCTCCTCCCCAGGGAGCCCCCGCGGTGGCCTCACCCGCAGGATCCTTTGCGGGTCCCCTGCCCACATTGCAGAGCTGAAGTCTGATTCTTGCTGCGTCCAGCCCTTCTCCGAGGTCCCCAGTCCTGGCCAGGCAGAGGCTGCCCCACGCCTGGGTCTTGAGTTCTGGTGCCTGCGTGCGTGTGTGCTCATGTGCAGGGGAGCACGCAAGTCTTACTTCCACATCCTGTGCCTCACCTGGGCCCAGCAGCCACGGGCACACACTTGGCAAATGCACCGGCTCGAGGGACGGATGGGGGTGTGGGCTGTGCCTCGTTGGTGTCGCGAGGGGAGCAGCTCTGACAGGCGGGAGACACGGTCACGCGGTGCTGCCTGTCAGAGCATGTTCTCGGAGCTGCTCATTGTTCTGGGAAAGGAAAAGAGGCGGACAGGATGCGCAAGCTGTCACTCTCAGACTCTCCTGCGGTTTTGTGGAAGTGCTAGTTATGCTGAATATGTTTTGTTAGTGGTTATGTAGCTGTCACATAAATCCCATTATTTCTTATGACATCATTAGAGACCATTAAAACTGCATTAGCATGTGATGTAATTATGCCAGCAGACCCGCAGTGACCGCAGCCGGGTTTTACGACGTGATTGTGGCTGTCTGCGGCGGCGGTGATCGATGCCAGGCCGCCCTCCGCGGAATCTCGGGGAGATGGGCAGTGCTCCTGGGAAAAAGGATGCCAAAGACACATTCCCACGAGCCCCTGAGTCCACAGTGAGACGGGCTCTGTGACAGTTCTCTTACAGATGGCTTCGGTGGAGCTCCCACATCAGCCACGAGGACCGCCGGGGCATTCGGGGCACGCAGCCTAATTCTGTGATCAATCTTCATGTGCTCTCCTGGTGGGAGAAGCGTTTACTTTCTCATCTGTGTGATTTACTGGATTGATGAATACGGTGTCATTACCGAAGAGGCAGCAGTGGGAATTCTCAACCCTGATGCTTCTTGTTGGGGTCTTCTCTGTGCACGGGGCGCGGGAGATGCCTGTGCCTGCTCGATCCTGTGACAACCCCACTGCTGCCCGGGCCCCTCCACCTCCTTCCCCAGTGCCTGCCCCTCTCCCACCCTGCCAGTGGGAGAAGTCCCTGGGGTTTGCCGGGAAACTTCTGGAAAGTATGTTTCAGTTTCCGGGGGCAGAGTTGTGATTGTTTTGCCCCTAGTCTTGTCCCCATGCATAAGGGATTTACAAAGATGTTGTAGGCAGCGGGAATCCTGTGAGGGGTGAGAATGGTCCTTCATTCCCTGGGTTGGCTCTCTCATTTTCCCTGTGGCTTCGATGACTATAAAGCCCTGGATAATTTTGTCTACACATCAGGGCAGCGCAGATTAACCACTGCAGCGACAGTGCTGTGTGTTAGTAATATCACTCAAAGCCAAGAGCCCCCGCAGTGAGAAACTCCCAGGAGCCCCAGGGGAGGGTCTGGGTAAATGGCATTTGCATCTGGATGTGGTGTATCCACCACCTGCAGACTCCGGCCCTCGCGGGCAATGTTGCTACCTGTTTCACCTGTGTTCTGGATTTGCCAAGTGAGGAAGGTGGGGAATGGGGCCTCATGTTATGTAACTCTCCTTCCCAAACGGAGCCCAGGCTTCGTCTTCAGTGCCCTGTCTGAATATTGCAAGCAGTTGCAAAGGTGCAAGCTAGTGTCTTGAGACAGTGACATGAGGTTTTCCTGGAAATAAGGAATGTCAAGGAAATGTCACAGTACGTCAAAACTCCCCCGTCGTCCCGTCTTTAAGATGAGACAACAAGGGAAGACCACTGTGGATTTGCAAATAATAATTCTGTTTGAGTGAAAGGTGGCGTTTTTCAGGTTAAGTGAATCCCATGATTTGATTGAAGATATTTGTGTTTAAAATATTGCTGGAGCCTTGTTTCCTAGTATGAAATGATATGACCATTTAGGAGGAGAGCAGTTTCCTTATTTTCCTGAGCCTCAGTTTCCCCACAAGGACGGAGGTGGCCTGGGCATGTGGCTGAGACCCGGCTCTTAGAGGCCTCACACATGGTTCATGCTTTGCTGGTACCATCTTGAGACTCCTACAATTCTTCAACAAAGGGCCCCACAAATTATGTATATGGTTGTGAGGCCATGACAGGGTTGGAGAGACTCTAGGAAAAACTAGAATAACGTCTGCTGTGGAGGTTTGCAATACATGTTAGCTGGACAAATGCGCTATTTCACTGCTGTTAGGAAAAAAAACACTCTAATTTCTACTGTTAATGGATTCAGATTGGCAAGAAGAACCCATTCTTTTCTCTAGACTTTTCAATGCACTTCAAGTGTGAAGCATTGGGTAAATGCTGGATTTGGGTACTGGACACCAGGTAGTGAGGAGTTTCCCAGGCAGTTCTGAGTTTTCTTGTAAAGGCACTTTCATCCATAGGACTTGAATCTTTATCTCCTGGCCTGGTGCGGCGGCTCATGCCTGTAATCCCAGTACTTTGGGGGCTGAACTGGGAGGATCACTGGAGACCAGGAGTTTGAGACCAGCCAGGGCAACATAGCAAGACCTCGTCTCTGCAAAACCAGAACCAGAAAGTATACACTCCTACGCTCCTTGAAGGCAGGGCCTCGGTCTGTATTGCTCAATCATGCGTCATCAGTGACTAGAGTGGTTCTGGCCCATAACAGGGGCTTATTTGTTGAATGAGTGAATGAATGATTCCATGAAAGAATGGGCAGACTGGATTCAAAGGCACATGGGTTTGACTCTGTTTTTCTCAACTTGCTGTGAGACCCTGGGCAGATTACTGAAGCCACCTGGCCTCAGTGTGCTCCTCCATGGAGTAGAGACCATAATGTCTACATCAGAGTTGTAGAATTAAATGCCCTGCGTATGCAGATACTTAACACCAAATAAAGGGTAGCTTTCCAGATACATTATTAAAGTAATAAAATGTCTAAGCCAAGAAATATGTAAACACATGAACAAGTTAGATTTATATAGAAATGACACCAAACACTGTGGTAAAATATGCATTTTACTTATGACCTACACCGTCAATACTAGATACCCTGCTTGGCGTTATTCTTATTTTTCTCACCAGGACCAAACAAAAATCACTTCACTCTTCCGAATGTGTCTCTCCAGTCAGAGATGTTGCAGATGAGCTGATTGCAGGAGGCTTTGGGGCAGATGGGTGGGGCAGGTTATTCAGGACTCACCTCCTGCAGGAAAGTCTGAGACCTGCAACCCAGGGCAGGGAGGAATATAAACCTGCCCCAGTTACAGGACCCAGCGGCTCCTCCCACCACGGATGCTGGCCCATGAGTGTGCGTTACACTTCATTTGGGATTGCAAACTGGAGTTGTTTGAAGGCTGGCAGTTGCCTTCGGGAGTTAGCAGCCTGCGTGTCCAGAGAAACAAAAGTAAAACAAGAAACAAAACCAGAGTGAGCCACAGTGCCCAGGAGACCCTGAGGGATGGTGGGGACTGTGCAGTGGAGCCCTCAGGATCACTCAGGGGGAGGGGTTCTCACCTTTCCTGCCTGTCCTACAGCACCGAAGGCTGTGGCCAAGCTGCTGAGGCTTCGGGAAAAAGCCTGGGTCCTAATTCTTGGGTGAATGCTTCTATTTCTAAATGTTAGTCACTAATCATTCAGTCATGTGTTTGTGTAGCTCATTAATTCTTAAGCATCATGAGAGCGAAGCTGCAACAGAAAGCACAGATGGGGGCCGGGAGCAGTGGCTCATGCCTGTAATCCCAGCAGTTTGGGAGGCCGAGGTGGGCGGATCACGAGGTCAGGAGTTCGAGACCAGCCTGGCCAACATAGTGAAACCCCATCTCTACTTTAAAAAAAAAATTAGCTGAGCATGGTGGCGGGTGCCTGTAATCCCAGCTACTCGGGAGGCTGAGGCAGGAGAATCGCTTGAACCCGGGAGTCAGAGGTTGCAGTGAGCCGAGATCACGCCATTGCACTGCAGCCTGGGCGACAGTGCGAGACTCTGTCTGAAAACAAAAACAAAAACAAAACAAAACAAAAAAAACACAGATGGGGTGGCCCTGGTCCTTCGGGAATGGCGAGCGTTCTGCTGCTCCTGGTGAGATCCAGCCCACTCCTGTGCTGAGGGAACAAGGGTCTTCTCTTGGGACCGGTCATGCCACCCAGCAGGTGTAACAGGAAAGCAGCCTGCAGTAGAACTTCAAATGAGGCAAATGCTTCTAAAGTTCAAAGTCAAAGCATACATACTGAACAATCTGTTTTCTTCCAAATACTCCATGAGAAAAGTAAGCGGCAAGACATTCCCTGGCACAGAAAGGATTTCCCAAATCCCATGTAATGGCAAAGTAATTGCAAACAAGATACAATCTGCACAGTGATGCAGTTGCTCAATGCTTTAAGAAAATAAAGCATCATTAATAATTATGTTTTCATTAAGGCTTGCATGATGTTAAATTATCTTGCAATAACTGTGTGTGTCTTTGTTTCCTCATACATTCAAATAAGAATTGGTTCTCTGTTCTTCCTCCTTTGTAAGCTCTTAGGCTAGATATTTTGGGAAGTTATTGCCTCATGTACGAGAGGCAGGAATACACAATTGTGCAGGAAATGTGGTAAAATTAAAAGTGTGTGTAAGGAAAGTAGGTATGCATTATGCTATCCACGTGGAATTCCAGAGTTTTATGTTCCCAATGTCTCCTCTGTAAGAAGACATAGCTGGAATGAGGCATGCAAAGAGAATTCTGTAGCAGCCAGACGTGAGCTCAGTTTTTTATTGGTTTTCTGTCGGCAGCTTGGATTAGCCCAGCACCAAGCTGTGGGCTTGCCTGGAGTGAGGGACGCCAGTGAACAAGGAACAAGACTGGAGGAGGCAAGTTATCATCAGGAACGATTCAGGGAGCAAAAGCACAAACAGTGTGGGGGTCGGTCCAGCGGCAGAGTCAGGAAAGGACAGAGGTGCAGGCCTGCGTGTGGGTCTACAGTGTGGGGGTCGGTCCAGCGGCAGAGTCAGGAAAGGACAGAGGTGCAGGCCTGCGTGTGGGTCTACGGTGTGGGGGTCGGTCCAGCCGCAGAGTCAGGAAAGGACAGAGGTGCAGGCCTGCGTGTGGGTCTACGGTGTGGGGGTCGGTCCAGCGGCAGAGTCAGGAAAGGACGGTGCAGGCCTACGTGTGGGTCCACAGTGTGGGGGTCAGTCCAGCGGCAGAGTCAGGAAAGGACGGTGCAGGCCTGCGTGTGGGTCTACAGTGTGGGGGTCGGTCCAGCAGCAGAGTCAGGAAAGGACAGAGGTGCAGGCCTGCGTGTGGTTCTACAGTGTGGGGGTCGGTCCGGCGGCAGAGTCAGGAAAGGACGGTGAAGGCCTGCGTGTGGTTCTACGGTGTGGGGGTCGGTCCAGCAGCAGAGTCAGGAAAGGACAGAGGTGCAGGCCTGTGTGTGGTTCTACAGTGTGGGGGTTGGTCCAGCGGCAGAGTCAGGAAAGGACAGTGGTGCAGGCCTGCGTGTGGGTCTACGGTGTGGGGGTCGGTCCAGTGGCAGAGTCAGGAAAGGACAGAGGTGCAGGCCTGCGTGTGGGTCTACAGTGTGGGGGTCGGTCCAGCGGCAGAGTCAGGAAAGGACAGAGGTGCAGGCCTGTGTGTAGGTCTCACACTTATCCTCGTGCCTCGCAGAAGGCTCTCAGCCAAGAACGCCGAAGTTGTGATTCTAGTGGTGGCATTGATATTAGAATTGGACTATTTGGAGCTAGCACCTAAAACTACAAGGGTTTCAACTTATTCATCTATAAAATAGGGATTGCCAAACAAGTTGCCTTAGGTCAAATTTTGTGGTTGTTACCGAGCACCACAGCAGCGTGCTCTCTTGGTTTGCGCCCACCTACTCAAGGCCAGACACAGGGCTTGTTTCTTGGAAGTTCCCCTGTGCCTCTACCTTGAGGCTGAGGGGCTGGCTTTAGGGAGCCCCTAAAACATGTACTGTGTGTAGTGAGCTCTTCCAGGTTTTACCTGGCCTCAAATTATGTTCAGCCAGATATAGTAAGTCTCTTAAATCATGATTTTGTTTGATAATTTTGAGACCTTTATTAGCACTGTGTTTCTCTGAACATAATACTGACTAAGAAACAGAATGAGCAATTCACTAAATGTATAGCCCACAAGATGGGAAAGGTTTAATGCAAAAGGATTCTTAAGCTATAAACAGTATTTTAAGAAAGTGTCTAATTATGTTTGAATTAATATAAGCAATAAATACATACACATCTCTATCCACCAAACCACCCACCTACCCATTTTTCATCCATCCATCCGTCTACCTCCCCATCCATCCAGCCAGCCATCCACCCATATATCTATCCACTTATCCATCTCTCTACCCATCCATCCATCCTTCCACCCACCCACCCACCCACCCATCTATCCATCCATCCACCCACCCATCTATCCATCCATCCACCCACCCGTCTATCCATCCATCCACCCACCCATCTATCCATCCACCCACCCACCCATCTATCCATCCATCCACCCACCCATCCATCCATCCATCCACCCATCCTCCCTCCCACCCACTCACCTACATATATATACACACACACATATATATGTATATATATGCACATGTATATATGTATGCATATATACACACATATACATGTATATATGTGTATATATATCTCCACCCACCCATTCACCCATCTACTCATCCATCTACCCACTCACCCAACCATCTCTCTACCCATCTATCACCTATCCCTCACCCATCCACCCACCCAACCATTTCTCTACTCATCTATCACCTATCCCTCACCCATCCACCCACCCAACCATCTCTCTACCTATCCCTCACCCACCCATCTCTCTACCCAACCATCTATCACCTATCCCTCACCCACCCACCCACCCAACCATCTCTCTACCCATCCATCACCGATCCCTCACCCATCCACCCACCCACCCACCCAACCATCTCTCTACTCATCCATCTATCACCTATCCCCCACCCCCCATCTCTCTACCCATCCATCACCTATCCCTCACCCACCCACCCAACCATCTCTCTACCCATCCATCTATCACCTATCCCTCACTCACCCACCCACCCATCTCTCTACCCATCCATCACCTATCCCTCACCCATCCACCCACCCAACCATCTCTCTACCCATCCATCTATCACCTATCCTTCACCCACCCAACCATCTCTCTACCCGTCCATCACCTATCTTCCACCCACCCAACCATCTCTCTACTCATCTATCTATCACCTGTCCCTCACCCATCCACCCAACCATCTCTCTACCCATCCATCACCTATCTCTCACCCACCCACCCACTCACCCAACCATCTCTCTACCCAACCGTCTATCACCTATCCCTCACACACCCATCTATTCATGTTATGGGCTTCACTCCAAATCCAGGTGTCAAATAGACAAAGCACAGGTCAGTCTGTCAAGCCAGCAGAGAGCATGCTAGTAAAATAAACAAACAAAAAACAGTCTACAGAAGTTTTGTTTTTTTCATTTCTAAACAACTTTCAAGAAAATTCACCAGTTGAAAAGAGAAGCATTTACTTTTATGTTGGTTGTAAAGCATCAACATTAAATGATTAACTTTAAAACTATATTTGTTGCCATATATGCCTTGGCTATCTTCTTTTTATCCACAAAAAGTCAAGGGAATCTAGTACCTGAGGCCTGTCTTTATTTAAACGGACTACAAACTTGTTAACTACTGCTTAGGCAGTGTCTATTCAGAAAACCGTAGTCAAATGTGTTACATTTATTGTAGCCCTTAAAGGTTGACTTGATACAAATAAGCCTGTGTTATGTATCGACTGTATAGTCGTTACTATACAGAAATAACAACTCCCAGACTAACCCAACCAAATGGAAGCCTCGGTTCTTATTTAAAACCATTTCCGAAACATGGAAGCTTTTGTCAGAGATTTGTTCATCTTCTTCATTCTCACCCGGACAGTTGGTCTAAGAACAGATGGAGCTCTGTGTTTTCTTTCCTGTGGTTAAAGTGTCATGCCCTGAAAACTAATATTCAGAAAATCACTTTGAGATATATGATTGCTAAGACAACAAATATGAGTACATCAGTATATTGATGTTCTAAAGGCAGATAATTATATGTATTTTTAAATTATTTCACTCATAAAAGTAGGGGAAAAAGAGATTTCCAAATAGTCCTCAGTTAAGAAAAGGCCTTTTACGCAGAACTCTTACACTCAACAGTCTGGTTGTTGGAGGGCTGGTATGTTTGTCTCATAAGTCTTGAGTGATAGGAGTATCCTAGAACACAAGCAATAAAATCAGTGTTAAAATGCTAGATGTCACTTCTCTTCTTTGTTGGCATGTTTTATGACCATAAAAAGAAATGAGCAATTATCAATATGTAGTAAAGTATCAAGTGGAACCACTGAGTGATAAAGAACTCAGGAATAAATGGAATGATATTTAAAATAGAGGTAACTATAGCTAAAATTACAGTGATGAAACGATCTCTTATCTATGTACAACATATATGGTTTCCTTATTTTGGTTAAAGGTAGTTTTAAGTCAGTGAATTCTGTAGAATCTCAGGGATATATTTTTTCATGTTATTTCCAGCCCAATTAGGAGATGACTCCTAGCGGCAATAAATAGCTTTTGTTTCTCCTAATGTATTCTTCATAGAACCCATGTGAACACATTGTTTGAGTATCACACCTCTGAGGGCTCTAGGCAGCAGATGTGTGTGAAGACTCCCTCTTTCATCAGGGGAGGAAGGGTTTGTGTGAAGACTCCCTCGTTCATCAGTGGAAGAAGGATGTGTGTGAAGACTCCCTCTTTCGTCAGGGGAAGACGGGTTTGTGTGAAGACCCCTCTTTTATCAGGGGAGGAAGGATGTGTGTGAAGACTCCCTCTTTCGTCAGGGGAAGACGGGTTTGTGTGAAGACCCCCTCTTTTATCAGGGGAGGAAGGATGTGTGTGAAGACTCCCTCTTTCATCAGGGGAAGAAGGATTTGTGTGAAGACTCCCTCTTTCATCAGGGGAAGAAGGATTTGTGTGAACACTCCCCTTTTCATCAGGGGAAGAAGGTTTGTGTGAAGACCCCCTCTTTTGTCAGGGGAAAAAGGTTTGTGTGAAGACCCCCTATTTTATCAGGGGAGGAAGGATGTGTGTGAAGACTCCCTCTTTCATCAGGGGAGGAAGGGTTTGTGTGAAGACTCCCTCTTTCGTCAGGGGAAGAAGCCTTTGTGTGAAGACTCCCTCTTTCATCAGGGGAAGAAGGATTTGTCTGAACACTCCCCTTTTCATCAGGAGAAGAAGGTTTGTGTGAAGACCCCCTCTTTCGTCAGGGGAAGAAGGTTTGTGTGAAAACCCCCTCTTTTATCAGGGGAGGAAGGATGTGTGTGAAGACCCCCTCTTTCATCAGGGGAAGAAGGTTTGTGTGAAGACTCCCTCTTTCATCAGGGGAAGAAGGTTTGTGTGAAGACTCCCTCTTTCATCAGGGGAAGAAGGTTTGTGTGAAGACTCCCCGAAAGTCAGGGGAAGAAGGATGTGTGTGAAGATTCCCTCTTTCATCAGGGGAAGAAGGTTGTGTGAAGACTCCCTCTTTCATCAGGGGAAGAAGGTTTGTGTGAAGACTCCCTCTTTCATCAGGGGAAGAAGGTTTGTGTGAAGACTCCCCCTTTCGTCAGGGGAAGAATGATGTGTGTGAAGACTCCCTCTTTCATCAGGGGAAGAAGGTTTGTGTGAAGACTCCCCCTTTCATCAGAGGAAGAAGGATGTGTGTGAAGACTCCCTCTTTCATCAGGGGAAGAAGGTTTGTGTGAAGACTCCCTCTTTCATCAGGGGAAGAAGGTTTGTGTGAAGACTCCCCGAAAGTCAGGGGAAGAAGGTTTGTGTGAAGACTCCCTCTTTCATCAGGGGAAGAAGGGTTTGTGTGAAGACTCCCCCTTTCGTCAGGGGAAGAATGATGTGTGTGAAGACTCCCTCTTTCATCAGGGGAAGAAGGTTTGCGTGAAGACTCCCTCTTTCATCAGGGGAAGAAGGTTTGTGTGAAGACTCCCTCTTTCATCAGAGGAAGAAGGTTTGTGTGAAGACTCCCTCTTCATCAGGGGAAGAAGGTTTGTGTGAAGACTCCCCCTTTCATCAGGGGAAGAAGGTTTGTGTGAAGACTCCCTCTTTCATCAGGGGAAGAAGGTTTGCGTGAAGACTCCCTCTTTCATCAGGGGAAGAAGGTTTGCGTGAAGACTCCCTCTTTCATCAGGGGAAGAAGGTTTGTGTGAAGACTCCCTCTTTCATCAGGGGAAGAAGGTTTGTGTGAAGACTCCCTCTTTCATCAGGGGAAGAAGGATGTGTGTGAAGACTCCCTCTTTCATCAGGGGAAGAAGGTTTGTGTGAAGACTCCCTCTTTCATCAGGGGAAGAAGGTTTGTGTGAAGACTCCCTCTTTCATCAGGGGAAGAAGGTTTGTGTGAAGACTCCCTCTTTCATCAGGGGAAGAAGGATGTGTGTGAAGACTCCCTCTTTCATCAGGGGAAGAAGGTTTGTGTGAAGACTCCCTCTTTCATCAGGGGAAGAAGGTTTGCGTGAAGACTCCCTCTTTCATCAGGGGAAGAAGGTTTGCGTGAAGACTCCCTCTTTCATCAGGGGAAGAAGGTTTGCGTGAAGACTCCCTCTTTCATCAGGGGAAGAAGGTTTGCGTGAAGACTCCCTCTTTCATCAGGGGAAGAAGGTTTGCGTGAAGACTCCCTCTTTCATCAGGGGAAGAAGGTTTGCGTGAAGACTCCCTCTTTCATCAGGGGAAGAAGGTTTGCGTGAAGACTCCCTCTTTCATCAGGGGAAGAAGGATGTGTGTGAAGACTCCCTCTTTCCTCAGGGGAAGAAGGATGTGTGTGAAGACTCCCGCTTTCATCAGGGGAAGAAGGGTTTGTGTGAAGACTCCCTCTTTCATCAGGGGAAGAAGGATGTGTGTGAAGACTCTCCCTTTCATCAGGGGAAGAAGGTTTATGTGAAGACTCCCTCTTTCATCAGGGGAAGAAGGATGTGTGTGAAGACTCCCCTTTCATCTGGGGAAGAAGGATGTGTGTGAAGACTCCCTCTTTCATCAGAGGAAGAAGGTTTGTGTGAAGACTCCCTCTTCATCAGGGGAAGAAGGTTTGTGTGAAGACTCTCCCTTTCATCAGGGGAAGAAGGTTTATGTGAAGACTCCCTCTTTCATCAGGGGAAGAAGGATGTGTGTGAAGACTCCCCTTTCATCTGGGGAAGAAGGATGTGTGTGAAGACTCCCTCTTTCATCAGGGGAAGAAGGTTTGTGTGAAGACTCCCTCTTCATCAGGGGAAGAAGGTTTGCGTGAAGACTCCCTCTTTCATCAGGGGAAGAAGGTTTGTGTGAAGACTCCCTCTTTCATCAGGGGAAGAAGGATGTGTGTGAAGACTCTCCCTTTCATCAGGGGAAGAAGGTTTGTGTGAAGACTCCCTCCTTCATCAGGGGAAGAAGCGTTTGCATCTGAGTGGGCAGCATTCCTTTTTGGCATTTCTTCCACCCTAAATAGGAGTCACCTTTCACGGTAAGTGAATTTGACTGTCAAAAGGTGGATGGTTCTCCCAGGAACAGTGACTCAGAAACTCCTCCTGCTCTTGCATCAGACGCTTCTTACCCGTAGATGTGCCTGGCACGACCATCGGGACGACACTTTCAAGATCTACCCTGACGTGGCCATTTACAGATTCCTCATGAGATCTTCACTGCATGGTCCAGGGTCGGGAAAGAGACAGTCCCCTCCCTTGTATCAACCACGTCATTCCCGAAGGAAAGCAACCAGGCTCCCTGAGAAAGCAGTACAGCATGCGGGGACTGTGTGAACCCACACAAGCCATAGTCAATTTAGAGAGTGGATTTTATGGAAGAATTTGGAGGAGGAGCAGACCCCTCCTGACTGAGCAGGGCACAGACTGACAGCTTTGGTTCAGAGGGAACCCTGTTGCATGTCAGCTATCCTGCCCGATCCTCCAATGCCCTGCAATGTTTGTCTTGTTCCCCCGATTTTGCAGGGTAAATAATGTAATGTGCAAAATCGCCCTGTGAGGAAGTGGCGGTTAAACAAACAATTGGATCTCAAGCTTTGTAAGCTCCAGTGCTCCCATCCTCTCTACAGTATAAAATTGAAAAATGTGAAGAAGATAATAAGGTTATTGATGTGTGTGAAAGCGCTTCAACACAGATGCTAGGCAGTCGATGATCCTGTTCATTCGCAGATTCTGTATTTGCAAATTAATTTGTAACCCCAAATCAATGCTTATGCCAAAGTCATTCCTGGACACACACAGAGCCATAAAGTTCAGGTTGCCTGACATGCCTGTGCTCAGGTGGGAGAGGACAGCTCCGCCTTCTCGTTTCAGCTCATACTGTAAAACAAGGCTTCTCTTCATGGTCTATTGAGTGCCACATTTTCCACATTTTTTGTGCTTTTCGTTGGTGGTTTTGTTGTTTAAATGGCCCCAGCACAGTGCTGAGTGCTGACTGGTGTTCCTAGTGTTGTAACTGGCTCAAGTCCAGCTGTTTGCCACTCAGAGGCCGAAAACATGAGAGTGAGATGTGGGCAGAGGAAAGCAGTTATTAATCAAACGCTGGCAGCTGGGGAATGGCCAGGCTCATGCCTTTAACAGACCATTCCCCCTTTTTGGCTGAGTGAGGGGTTTAAGGAGGAAAAGGCATGGAGCTGTGTGGAGTGGTGCAGGAGGACGCCAGGCTGTGTGTCTGTTCTGATGGTTATCTCATCGTGCAGAGGCCCGGTTTGTATCATTGTGGCTTCAGCCTGGGAGCGGTGGGCTACCTGTTCCTAACTCCCCCTCAGCGGAGGATTCTGCAGCTCGGTCTCTCTGCCTGTTCTGTTTGAAAATTGGCCCCTGGAATTTCTAAGCAGGTCTGTAATTAGACAGGTGAGCACTGTGTAAGGAGTGCCTGGTGGAGAAGGGAGCCATGAAGAATTTCACAGTATGCTTCAAAGCCAAAGCAGGAATGGGAAGGAAGTGCTCTAACTGTGTGTGAGGCCGGGACACGTGGTTACAATGTGCCTGACAGAGAAAACACCCATGTGGATGGGCGTCGTGTATGTGGATGGGCGTCATGGGTGTGGATGGGCATCGTGGGTGTGGATGGGCGTCGTGGGTGTGGATGGGCATCATGGGTGTGGATGGGCGTCGTGGGTGTGGATGGGCATCGTGGTTGTGGATGGGCATCGTGGTTGTGGATGGGCGTCGTGGGTGTGGATGGGCATGTGTGGATGGGCATCGTGGGTGTGGATGGGCGTCATGGGTGTGGATGGGTGTCATGGGTGTGGATGGGCGTCATGGGTGTGGATGGGCATGTGTGGATGGGCGTCATGGGTGTGGATGGGCGTCATGGGTGTGGATGGGTATCTGTGTGGATGGGCGTCATGGGTGTGGATGGGCGTCATGGGTGTGGATGGTCATGTGTGGATGGGCGTCATGGGTGTGGATGGGCGTCGTGGGTGTGGATGGGTATCTGTGTGGATGGGCGTCATGGGTGTGGATGGGCGTCGTGGGTGTGGATGGGTATCTGTGTGGATGGGCGTCGAGGGTGTGGATGGGCGTCGTGGGTGTGGATGGGTATCTGTGTGGATGGGCGTCGAGGGTGTGGATGGGCGTCGAGGGTGTGGATGGGTATCTGTGTGGATGGGCGTCGAGGGTGTGGATGGGCGTGGTGGGTATGGATGGGCGTCATGGGTGTGGATGGGTGTCGTGGGAATGTATGGGCATCCATGTGGATGGGCGTCGTGGGTGTGGATGGGCGTGGTGGGTGTGGATGGGCGTCATGGGTGTGGATGGGCATCTGTGGATGGGCATCGAGGGTGTGGATGGGCGTGGTGGATGTGGATGGGCGTCATGGGTGTGGATGGGCATCTGTGTGGATGGGCGTCGTGGGTGTGGATGGGTGTCGTGGGAATGTATGGGCATCCGTGTGGATGGGCGTCGTGGGTGTGGGTGGGCATCGTGGGTGTGGATGAGCGTCGTGGGTGTGGATGGGCGTGGTGGGTGTGGATGGGCGTCGTGGGTGTGGATGGGCGTCGTGGGTGTGGATGGGTGTCGTGGGAATGTATGGGCATCTGTGTGGATGGGTGTCGTGGGTGTGGATGGGCGTCGTGGGTGTGGGGGGGCGTCGTGGGTGTGGATGAGCGTCGTGGGTGTGGATGGGCGTCGTGGGTGTGGATGGGCATCGAGGGTGTGGATGGGCGTCGGTGTGGATGGGCGTGGTGGGTGTGGATGGGCGTCGAGGATGTGGATGGGCGTCGTGGGTGTGGATGGGCGTCGAGGGTGTGGATGGGTGTCGTGGGTGTGGATGGGAGTTGTGGGAGTGTATGGGCATCCGTGTGGATGGGCATCGTGGGTGTGGATGAGTGTCGTGGGAGTGTATGGGCATCTGTGTGCATGGGCATCGTGGGTGTGGATGAGTGTCGTGGGAGTGTATGGGCATCTGTGTGGATGGGCGTCGAGGATGTGGATGAGTGTCGTGGGTGTGGATGGGCGTCGTGGGTGTTTTCTCCCCAAGAGCTGTAATATTAGGTGCAATACTTGCTCCTAAGAGACTCTGCAGGGCTCTAGGCATCTCTGTTTTACTTTTTATTTCCTGATTAGTACAGAAATTCCCCTTTTGATGCTGGCAATATGCACATGGGATTTATTCAGTTTTCCCCAAATGTCTAAAGAGACAGAAAGCTAAACAAGATGGCAGAGACAACCAAGGCTCCCTGGTTAGAAAGAAGTTGGTGGGAAGGCTGATCTCACTCCCTCCCCAGAAGCCTCTCACCTGGACCACACAGCACTCAGCCATCTGCCACCTGCACAGCAGACGTGGCGGGTGGGGGGAGGGGGGGTGGCGGGTGGGGTTGGTAACAAATGCCAGGGCAAGTTCATCTTGTGGGGAGGGATCTCTGCTGCTGATGGTGCTGGGGGCAGAGCCAGCAGCTCAGCTCTGGAGCCCCCAGTGTTGCCCCTGTTTACTGCAGACCCGCTGGGCCTGGCCACCAGAGTTTATTGAAAACCAGGGTCTCCTAGGCCAAAGCAAGTCCAAGAGGACCTATGGGCCTTGCCACACTCGACAGCTGAGTAAACTGAGGCCCAGCGGAAGGGCCCAGGAGGGCCACAGAACAGTGACTCATGGAGTTAGACCTGTACTGGGGCCTTGGGATAGAGACTTCTTCCCACGTCAGAGCAGCCACTATGGGTTTTAGGGAAGAGCCTGCACATATTCAAGTTAGGGAAGGTTACGCAGTTGGGGTCACGTTACCCACCGAGTCTCCTCCGGAGACGGCTCCTCATGCCCCGTCCTCCCACAGGGTTCCTGAGAGCACAAGGGCCAGAGCCAGGGCTCAGTGCACCGTGGCCGCAGGCACCTGGGTCTTGCCGGGGCTGACAGCGACGGTCACTGGGTGCTCACCGCCTGCGAGATGTACCCCGAGGGTGTCAGGAGCACTCCCTGGTGATGACCACAGCCCCACGCGATGGTGACGCTCGGCTTGCGTGCAAGGAAGGACACGGGCTGTGTGGGCCTCTCCTGCGGCCCCCACGTGAAATACGGGGCCATGTATGGGTCACATGCTTCTTCATAGCATAGGGGTCTGGGTCTTTGGACTCTGAGGAACCAAGAACCTCCTCATAGCCTTTAGAGAAAACTTTCAGCACGTGAGGGAAAAATTAGGTTTAGGAAATTCCAGTCCCATCTGTCAGGGAATCTTCAGATGTGGTCGAGATTCACAGTTTCACAGATGCCGTGTGTAAGCTTGAAGCCCTGTGGCTGAGCTCTCTGTCCTCAGCGTTGTTTCAGGGGTACATGAGTGCTGCTTGTGTTAATGAGGACTTTCTCTTAATTTTAGGAAACCATTCAACCAAAATGTTGAACCGGTCACAAATATGAATTGATCACCTCCTGCGTGGGTGAGGCCGTGGCAGAAACCATCATGCATGCCTCAAAGAGCCCATCCTCTGCTCGGGAAGAAGGAAAACATCTATAAAACGTCTGGTGTGCCATTTGAGCACTAAATATCAGGCACCCAGGGCCCTTCTGGAAGACTGTGGAGACAGGGAGAATCGGCCACTCTCACAGTGCTCACTCGGGAGTAGGGCTTTGAGAGGGGGTAGAACTCAGCACTCATGAGCGAGTGGAATATCGTTGGCAGGAGAGCTGCAGTCCAGGGAGGGAGTGGCCTCCTCCTTTCCGAGGGCCCATAGTGGGGACCAGCAGAGGGCCCAGCCGAGGCACCGTAGACGGGCCTGGGGCCTGGGCTCGAGAAGACACCAGCTCCTGCTCCATGGTCATCCCTGGAGGCGGCTTCCAAGGGCATTTTGCATGCAGTAGAGCTGGACGCAGGAAGTCACTCAGCTCTGCTGTGACAGGGCACAGGCTTGGACTAGAAGATCACAGTAGGAACCAAGAGACAGTGGTGGACATGGTGCATTTTCCAAGGGTTTCCGCAGAATTTGGTGACTAGCTGGATATTCCTGGCATAAGGAAGCCAAAGGGAATATCTGTAAGGTTAGAATGCTGTTTGCTCCTCAGAGCAGGCGCTGATTCAAGGGAGACCTTGTTGAGTTCAAAGTGATGCTAAGACTTCCACATGGAACATTCAGCCATGGTGTTAGGATGGTAATTGTGCTGCCTCATAATGGCATGACAGTCCCCTTCACCAAGGGCTTGCACGTGGAGGAGCTGGCCCTGGCTGGGAGAATGAGCAAAAATCCCAAGGAGGAAGACCAGAGGTTGGGACTAAGGTATCATGAGCAGAGATATCTGAATCAAAAATACATGTGAGGTTGAAAGGATTTTGGGTGCAATATCCACAGCCTCGGTGTCATATGCTGCCTTGGGATGAGCCTGTGGTGGAGGGTGTGTGGCTGCAGTGGGGACAGCAAGGGACCCTGGGCTACATGGTACCCAGTTTCACAGCTTAGATGTCAGTGCAGGCACCTCCCAGGGACCAGGAAGCAACAGTCTTAGCTGCCCTCTCCCACCTAAATTGGGTCCTCTTCGCATTTCCTGTCTGTTCCGGGGATTTACTTCTTAGAAGACATTTAAGGGGTCTGTTCCAGGAAGAGCTATCTGTGACTGTCATCTGTGGACATGGGGTCAGTCTGTCTGTCTTTGGGAATGGACCCTGGATTCCTAATTCATTTTGAGATGGCTGTAGGCACAATAATCAGTTTCTACTGCATATGGGGTCTTCAGATGAATTAAATGGTTTAAAAAGTAAGGTATTTTTTCAAAATTGTGGTTGACATAGCATTTAAAAAGCTTCACACAATTTTGATAATTCCTGTCTGGCAATTCCCTGCCAGTTGTTTTTATACAGAGTAGTTCTTAATGACTTTGGTAGTTTTTTAAATGGTTCCTGTCAAAAGAGTTTAAAAAATACTAGTCTCTTTCCTCTCTGCTCTAGATTCATACATCTCCCTTGGGGACCAAAGACTAAAATCTATTTCAATAACAACTTTTCTTTTTCTCTAGCAAGAATATCTGCTTGCTGTTGCTGGGTTCGGAGGTTGATGTGAATTTTTTAGGATAGCATATTACACTGTGATGTGTGTTTTGGAAAAGCAAAGCCCAAAAACGGAATTCCTGGCAAATGGAAACAAAGGTCATGGTGTGAAGGAAAACCGACGTCCGGTGGAGTCGACGCCTGGAGCCACAGCGGCCTTGGATGTTTGCGTTTTTAAAAACACACCAGTGTTTTCCATGTCGTTTTCAGAAAAGCAGTGTGGTGCGTAGACTTCGTTATGAACTTATTTTAAATTATCCCTTTCAGGGTTCTCGGACCAGCAGTGACCTTCAAAGTGAGCGCCAATGTCCAAAACGTGACCACTGAGGATGTGGAGAAGGCCACAGGTGAGGCTGTTTCTGCACACACGTACACGCGCACACACGTGTGCGCACACACACACACACGCACAGCCAGGGCAGAGAGAGACTCACACTACCCACATGGGGCAACCCAGAGGAAGGTCTCAGTTTCCGTGGAAATCTGGTGTGCAGTGAGGGGACGAGGGGCAGTCACAGGGCAATGTGGCTGTCCGTGGGCACCATCTGGGATTTCACTGTGTGGAGAGGGACTGGGCTGCCCTGATGTGTGGAACTGGCTCAGATAGAAGGCAGGAGACACAGGCTGCAAGTGACTGAGAACAAATCCGGCTTTTGGAAAAGCAAGATTTGGTGTTTGTAGTAATCCCAGTGTGTGCAGAGCACGTGCAATTTTCTTTGAGGTGTTTCATTTTGTACCAGACCAGGAGCACACACCGGCCCTGCTCCCGACTGCGGTGGGCAGAGACACCACAAAGTATCTGGGAGGTTTCAGTAAAAACCAGCCGACTTCCAGACGGTTTCACTGTTTAGAGCCCAGGGTTCTGGGCATTGCGAATCACACATTTTTGAGATGTACTTACAGATAGAGCTTGAGTAATCTTTGTTATATGATTAATAATTGTCATTGAGTGAAAAACACAAAGCTTTACTCTCCAGAGTCTTGAAGAACAGAATGGGGTGGTGGACACAATGTTGCATTTTCCTCAACCTGCCTTTTTTTTTTTTTTTAACTTGTTGAAAACTCTTGTAGAGTGTATTGTTTAATCTTCCTGCCTAGTAAGAAAAATACAGGAAGCATAACAGAACCTCAGCCTGATGGTTTTCAGTGCATTAGGGCCGTTCCGCAGGCAGGGCGCTCCCGTTCCGTAATCATTGATAAGATGGGACGGAACGCACTGACCCAGACACAGCGGGAAATGACACTTGGTTTTAGCCAGTCCTTCATATTGCTAAATCTATGAACTTTTTTTTTTGGCTTAGATTTGTGTCTTTTTTTCCCAGTGTAAAATGCAGCAAAATACTCTGGTTTATTTCGGGTTTTCAATACTTAGTTCTTGTTGATTGAGGCGTCACTGTACTGGCACCCTGTAAACTTGAAGTTTCTTTTTCCAGTGAGAGTAATCAAGGTGTGAAGTAGCCACCATGTTCTAAGGGATGGAGCGAATTGCTGGTCCTATCTGTTTTGGCTGCTGCGGGTTTTGCTTATGGGATATCCTCGTGCCCTCAGTAACTCCTTTGCTCAAGGTGGTGATTTAGGGGGCTGAGAATTTGTGGTTGAAATACAGTGCTTTGCAAAGTTGTACTAAACTTCTGCAGTCTGATTTAAGGTTTGTGGAGACTTGAGTCCCCAGTATCACTTTGTTGCCATACTTTGCTGTGAGGCTTGTGGAGCTGGGGTGCAACTCAGAAAAGCAGCCCAGCATCCTCACTCCAGCTGGGCGGTCCAGTGCGGTCCCAGCGCGAAAAGTCAGTGGGATCCATACCAAACACTCCCACACAAGAGGAATGGGGGGTCCCAACAACGGCTTCAGTGCCTCGTGGCTGCCAGAGCTCCCTCCCTCCATGGCATCTGTTTCGCTTGCTCTAGTTCCCTGTTAGAAGTGATTATTGGAGATATTTAAGACCAAATCCGTGATCAGGTATTATGCAGAAATGCATTGATAATTATTCCATAATTGGCAGTTTCTCCAGTACTGGGGAGCAATGCCACTGGAATTAGGTTTGCAGGACCTCAAGGATGCTAGGAATGGCAATCTTGTTATATTTTTAAAAATCATAACAATATACTCACAGACAAGGACCTTTGATTTATTTTATGGCTCTCTAGAGAAAATGAGGTTGATTATTTGAAAGCTAGTTTCTTGGTCATTTCAAATGTGTTCATGTTATTTATCGAAGTGCTGCACCAAGGGGGAGCCACATAGGAAATGTATATTTGAGTCTCATATTGACAACTTTCTAAACACCTGAATTTGCTAACTTGCACCAGTGCCTCCATGTTAACTCCTGGGGCTGTGTGAGTCAGAATGTTTCTTGCTTCTTGAACGTGTGCAAAATTGTTTACATTCATGCATGATTTTTAAAGAAATATTTTGAATAATTCTATGGTGTCATTAACGTGCCTGATGCTATATAAGAAACAGATTGGCCGGGTGCAGTGGCTCACACCTGTAAACCCAGCTTTTTAGGAGGCCAAGGTGGGCGGGTCACTTGAGGTTGGGAGTTCAAGACCAGACTGACCAATATGGTGAAACCCCATCTCTACTAAAAATACAAAAAAATTAGCTGGGTGTGGTGGCGCAAACCTCAGCTACTTGGGAGGCTGAGGTGGGAAAATCACTTGAACCCAAGAGGCAGAGGTTGCAGTGAGCCAAGATTGCATCACTGGACTCCAGCCTGGGCCACAGAGGGAGACCCTGTCTCAAAGACAAACAAAGAAACAAAAAAACCCAAGAGATTATAAAAAAGAATTTTGTGACCGTGAAGATCTTGCAGTTAGGCAGTGGACATGCCCATGTGTGGTGACTGGCCCATCGGCCTCAGGAGAGCGCTTAGCACGGTTGGTGACTGGTGACTCGCCCATTGGCCTTGGGAGAGTGCTTAGCACAGCGACTGGCCCATCAGCCTCGGGAGAGCGCTTAGCACAGTGACTGGCCCATTGGCCTTGGGAGAATGCTTAGCACGGTGAAGAGGAGCCTCTTACTGAGTTTCAGGTGAGACGTAGACAGGCTGACATGATAGCAGGGAAGAATTTCAAATTCAAAAGGAGTTTCTTATGGTTTCTGTTTTAAAAGATGATGTGGAATCCTAATAGTGTCATCACAAACGCCCTGTGGTGATGGGCGGACCCCTTTGGAAGGACGTGTGGTGGTGCCTGTGTTACCAACATACGGAACTCAAGAGCCTGCTGTTGAAATTACTGGGAGTGCTGGGTGCTGCCTGCACCTGCCACCTGCCAGCTGCCTGGAAGCCCAGTGGCTGCTGGCGTCTGGTTCCCTCAAGGGCCTGAGGACCTGAGGCTGCTGTTATTAATGCAGGGAGATCACCCTGGCGGTAGAATTCAAAGGGCATTCATTTTGCTAATTTTATACAAAATGATACAAAACCTAATGAATAGGCGTGTAGTTAATCCCACATTAGTCCCCATCAAACGTCACGTGGTATTGATGCCGAATGAGAAGGGCAGCTGCTTTTCATTATTCAGAGTCTCTTCTTTATCGTAGGCAATGCTTTCCCGGGAATTCTGCTAATTTATGACCTTGGGTATGAGCACAGGGTATTAGTGAATATTAAAAATAAGTGGGTTTTGCTCAAGGAGGCACTTACTCTACCACAAAGTACATAGAAATGACTGGTAGCTACTTTTAATCTCCGTGGCTCAGTCACATAGTTGAACTGGCAGAAGAGAAAAATCCTTTTTATTCTTCATTTCCTTGGTAGTTTCTTCTTAAATAGTATATTTCTGATCAATTTTTGTATTGCTCCTTTCAAAGAAAAGGAAATTCATCATCCTTTAGAAACAGTGTTTGCTTTTGCTGGCTCCCAGTCTGCAGAGACCCCCACCTGGTGGCCTGTGGGGCTGCCTGTGGTTTATGAGCTTATTGCCAGGAATCCCCTCCCATGCTCGGCCGTTTCCTTCAGGCCGAGTTCAGGCTGTTTCTTCAAACATTCCCTCTCGGGTGCCACGGAGGGTGTGTCTCTGGCACTCAGCCCTGTGTGGTGGGGGTGTGGCTCATAGGGGGCTCCTGTGCTGACCCTGAATGGTGGGGTGAGGCTCATGGGGGGCTCCTGTCCTGAGCAGTTTCCCCCTTTGACCTCAGCATCCTCCACCTGACAGCCTCTAAGACACGGCATTCAGCTGCCATTGTTTCTTTCAGCCTGTTGGAGAGGCGCCCCGTGTCATTTCAGTAGCAGCGCCTCTGTATTCAGAGGTACGGTGACTTTCCGTGACGTCCTCCTGCTTCTGCCTGTTCGGCATCTTTGTGAAGCTGGTGAGTGTCAGAACAGGGTCGTGTCTACTGTGCTGCTGTCTGTGTTTCACGTCTCATATGTAGCGGGTCCACATGGAGGAAGAGGCTCCCCTCCTCTCTTGTGAGCCTCTCTTGAATCCCGGCTCAGAACTGGACTCTGTGCCGATGCCTGGACCCCATAGCCCGCAGCGTTCTGCGTTAGTCACAGGCCTCTCTGCTGGAGCAAGGGCTGCCCAGGCTTCTGGCCTCTCATAAAGCAGACAAACGTGTTTATTTTGAAAAGTGTAATGGCACAGTGAAGTGAATTCCTTTATAACACATACTTACAATCCAGCCAGCCTTAACTATCGACCCCAGGCAGGCATCGGTGCTTCACAGTCTGGTCCGCTCTGTGCGGATTCTGTCTTGGGCAATGCAGCACACCTTCCTAAGGTGATATCACTCTGGAAGTCAGTGGCCCTGCCCTCCAGAAGCTCCCCCCACCCCAGTGCCAGGGCTGTTCAGACGGGAGTTCTTAGGGGCAGTGGATGGCACATCGGGGAGGGCAGGGCAGGGCTTGGATGAGGCTCCACAGAGAAGCTGGCCTTTGGGCAGAGCACGGGGACTAGTGTGGGTCTCAGGGACTGAAGGTGAGAGGAATGAGAATGGTGCAGCCTGGATGTGGGGTCCAGTGTGCCAAGGACATGCCAGTAAGAGGCTGGCAAGGTGGAATTCAGAATCGGACTTCATAGTGTGGGAACTTCATCTTCAGCAGCCACTAAGAAGGACTTGGGCCTGAGTTTCGCTGCAGCTGATGGAATCAGCTCCGCTGAGGTGGACACAGGCAGGTTGGCCCCGGGGGAGGGGGAGGGGTGCCTTGCTGCTGCAGCATTGGTCCACAAGCGGCAGACATTCCTCTTCTGACTCCCGCACACCAGCTCCCCAGGGAGGCCACGCCGGGTGGAGCTGCACGCTGGTCACCAGCAGTGGGGCCTAAAGCCATCCACGCTCCCACACACCCACTCCCCAGGGAGGCCAGGCCGGGTGGAGCTGTGCACTGGTGGGGCCCGAAGCCCATCCGTGCTCCGGTAGCACCCTCATGATTAAGAGATTGGAGCAAGACAAGAGGAACTCCTGAGCCGTGAGTGTGGAAGGGAAGTTGCACTCTTATTAGAAATGAAGGAGGATGCTTTGGAAATGTTCAAAACAGCCACTTGCTGAGAAAATTGCCTCCATGTGCAGGTGAATGAGACACCTGTCAAACTGATGAAAGTGACTCTTCAAGGACCTGCACTCTCCTCAAGGGTCTTCCAGGCACGGGGATCCCAGCGCTCCCCTTCGCCAGACCTCCAGGGTGCAGCTGAGGAAACAGCGCCAGGGCAATGAGACTGGAGGTGTGGCCTGGGCAGCCCGGCTCCAGGTTCCGCTGCACGTGGGCCGCTGTGTCACGTCCTCCATGGAGCTGAGCTGCCGCCAGGATCAACGCAGGCTGGGGGCTCCTGGGCTCCGGCTGTGGCTGGCGTGGGGCTCGTGCTCATCCTGCTGCTCCGCAGCCATGAGGTTGAGGATCCCACAGCTCGCCTGGCTGAGGTGTCACCCAGAGTGGGCGAGGGAGATGCTCAGAGGGAAGCACCGCGCTCTCCTCCTGCTCTTAGAATGTCCCTGACTCACGGCACAGACACAGACGATGAGGAGTAACTAAAAAGAGGAGCCTCTAGGAGAAAAAGATGAAGGAGTGGAGGGCGCGGCGTGGGAAGGGTGGGCTGGTGGTGCTGGTGGGGCCTGCACAGTGGGCCCCGCAGGCTCAGTGCCCGTCTCCTGCTGGACCTGCTGCGTTGGGGGCGGGGAGGGGGCCTGCAGTGTGTGAACCAGCCCCAGCTTGTGTCCAGGGCCACGTGGGCTGGACATGGAACAAGAACTCCCACCTGCATGGGAGCGCCTCCCCTGGGCTGCCGGAGAGACCAGCAGACAGGAACATTGGTAAGGACTATGGCAAGGTTCTGCTGCCGAAGAGCAGGTGCCCTGTGGCTGCAGCCCCAGGAGGTTGTAAACAAGTTTCGGTTTGGATGGAAGCTTTAGGGAATCGGAGATGGTAGGAGCTGCACCCCATGACTCCATTCTGAACAGCCAGGTAATTACTTCTGGCATTTTGACAAGTGTTTGCAGGAGTGGAGCTCGGGGCTGGCAGCACCCAGGACCTGTGCTGACCTTCCCGGCTGCGAGGACAGAGGCCACCCATGGCTCTGTAATTACAAGTCCTGAAAGCCGCCTTCATCATGGCTTTACCCTGAGCGCAGACAACGCTGTGGTAGAAAATAATTGCATCGCCATCATTGACAGGGCTACCAGCGTGGAACTCCAGGAGCCGCACTTGGGGGACACTCAGGGTTGCTGCTAAATGAAGGGCTAGGAAACTGTGTTGCTCAGCAGCCACTTTTCTGTGTTTATTTTTATACAGAGGGGGTTTATGCACTGGAAATACCATTCATGGGAGCAGCTCGTTCTCACCTGCAAATGAATGAGCAATGCTGATCCTGCTGGCAGAGGGTGCTGCCTGGTCCTCTCTGACTCACTGCTGGGGAGCACCTGGCCCCCCTCCAACTCACTGCTGGGGAGAGCAGGTTCCATTTCATCCTCACTTTCACGTTCATTTAGAATTCACACCCTGATCAGGGAGAAGAGCCCCCAGGGCCTCCAGCTTCCCCTCCACCTCGGGAGCCACATCGGCACGTCCACTGCGAGGGGCTGACTGTCACAGGTGGCCACGGGAGCTCACCCCTAGTTGGCTGGGGTTTGGGAGCAGCCTAGATAAACACCCATAGAAATGCCGCTAAGACCTTTTCATGCCAAAACTTGTAAAACCCGCTTCTGAAAAACATGAGTGAGAGTTTTGAAGTGCATGGGATTCTCTGTAGGCTTTCACATGTGCAGGAGGCTTCCATGGCCAGAGGACCTGTTAGAAACACAGTGAATCACCACCACCTCCCTGCGCCCTCTGATGCCTGGGAGGCTGCCGAGGGGGTCTCAGCCGTTCTCTCCACGGAACGCCCAGCCTCCCAGCAGAGGGATCTTCGGCAGGAGACTGTGATGCCGGTGCAGTCGGCTGCCGGGGCAGGTGAAATCCAGCAGAAGGCCCTGTACCCTGGATGTGCAGGAGGGGGTTTTGCTGACTGTTTAACGGTCATGGAGCACGTTGTGGGCGTCGCTGAGTTTCCCAAGTATTACTCTTCCCCGCACATGGGTTTCTGTCTTCACTGCCCCAGGCCCCGTGGGGTTAGAGACTGACGGGAGGACGGCAGGACGGCTGGCGGCCGTGGCCAGGACACGTATGTCCTCCTGTGGTAGCCGCCCTAGCCCACTGGAGATGAGCTGTGCTGGAGGGGAGTCCCAGGGGAGCCGCGTCTGCTGGGGAAGATGCCGCTGGGCTGTGGGCCTGGGGGACGAGGCCTCAGGTTTTGCTGGAGGAGCCTGCTGTCCACTTCGCTCTCTGTTTTGCTGTGTTGAAGCCTGGTCCTTCCATGATGTGAGGCTGCCGTGCCTGTTTTCACAGCCTTTTCTTTTGCTCTTTGTCCATAAGCGAATGCTGTTTCCACTCTTTCCCTCACCTCTGAATAGAAAGGGCAGTGTCTTCATATCTTAGTAGGAAGTGGCCTCATCTCCGCATAGAAAGGGTAGTGTCTTTATACCGGAGCAGAAAGTGGCTCATTTTAACTCAGGGCTGTGTGCTGCAGGGCAGCTTGGCAGGGCATTGCTTTGAGACCTGAAGGAGGAAAGCAAGGGGTGCCCGAGGAAGGTGCACTTGGAGCCTGCAGGGAGAGGCCAGTGCGGCCCTGAAGCCAACGCATGGGCCCACACCCTCCCCTGGGCACCTGGAGACACAACTTCCAGCCAGCATACAGGTGCCCACCACGCTCCTTCTTCCTGCAGCTGCGGCTCACAGGCTGTCTCTGAGCTGAGGGGAAGCCGATGTCTGCCAGAAGCCACTTCTTGGGAGTTCTTCTACCAATACCAATTCCCATGGCAACTCGACAGAAGCAGTAAGGGCAGAGGAGCAGAGATGGTTCTGAGTGCAAAGATGGTGCTGAGTGCAAAGGTGGTGCTGAGTGCAAAGGTGATGCAGAGTGCAAAGATGGTGCTGGGCACCCACCTCCCCAGCAGATCCTGCCTCAGCTACAGCCGAGCCACTGCCCTCGGTCCCTGGTGGTCGGCCCAGGAGTCCTGCCCTGCAGCTGCACCAGGTCACCAGCCTGGGCCATCTTGGGCAGGGCAGAGGGTTTCTCCTGCTCTGCCATGCCTATGGGCCCCTTGGGACAAGCTCAGGTCTGGAGACATGAATTGTCCAAATATTATGACTTTTGAGAGACTCTGAAGGGCTCAATTATTTAAAAAATTCTGTTCCGCCAGCCCGTTGGCATCTGAAGCTCTCCCTTGTTGTCTCCTTGTGCTTTGGGGACCCTACAGGGCTACATAGCAGCTGGAGTGTGTGGCACAAACCCCTTGGCAGTTGGTGTCCCCTGTGAGTGCACAGTTGATCAAACTAACACAGAGTCACCTTGGTGAGCCCAGGAAAGTTCCTCCTGACACCAGGACTCGGGAGAAGCAGCTCTTGGTTGGAAGGCAGGGGAGGTTCAATGAAGTCCGAGAGCTGCCTGGGATGGGTAGGGAGGGGTCCCTGAGCACTTGGGACCAGCATGAGGCTATTCAGCACTTGGGAAACAATTGCTCAGAAGCTTGTCTGCTGGGGACGCTTGTCACAGGCAGGTCTTACCTGGTCAACACCCGCCCAAGGCCCCTGGGCTCTCAGGCCTTGCGTCTGATTCTTTGCACTTTTCCTCCCAGCACGGGAATGCCAAAGCTCTGAAGGCCCATTCTTGAAAATTTACCTGATGATTCACACGGCAAGGCTGGCATCTGAGTCCCCTGGCCCTGTAATCGTTCTTAATAAGGAGGGCACTGCACACCACCAGGCCTCGGACTTATCGGCCAGGACAGCATTCTAGGTATTTGCATTATTGGACAAGAGTCCTTGGGTGAGGATGAGTGGGTTAAGTGCACGCTGGTCAGCAGAACCAAAAGGGTTCAACTGAATGGCATTTAGATCCTACATGAGCACCTCCACACCACGGGCACCTCCATCACCACGGGCACCTCCACCACGGGCACCTCCACCACCACGAGCACCTCCGTATGACGAGCATCTCCACCACCACGGGCACCTCCATCACCACGGGCACCTCCACCACCACGGGCACCTCCATCACCACGGGCACCTCCACCACCACGAGCACCTCCGTACGATGAGCACCTCCACCACCACAGGCACCTCCATCACCACGGGCACCTCCACCACCACGGGCACCTCCATCACCACGGGCACCTCCACCACCACGGGCACCTCCACCACCATGGGCACCTCCACCATGGGCACTTCCACCACCACGGGCACCTCCACCACCACGAGCACCTCCGTACGACGAGCATCTCCACCACCACGGGCACCTCCATCACCACGGGCACCTCCACCACCACGGGCACCTCCATCACCACAAGCACCTCCATCACCATGAGCACCTCCATCACCATGAGCGCCTCCATCACCATGAGCACCTCCACAGCAGTTGGCTGCTTACCTAGTGAAGCTGAGGGCAATGGAGCCTCCTTACTCTAGGTCAGTCCCTGCTTTTGGATGTCTGCTGTGTTGGCCATAGTGCAGTGCCCCATGGATTAGGCACCAATCTAGGTCAGGTATCAGCCTCTCCAGCCCTGCCTGGATGTTCTGTGCCACTTCATGGCACCTGAGGTTGGCAAAATAGAAGAAGGAAAAACAGGAGCTTGGAGTTCAGAACTTGAGTTCACAGCACCCTCCTAGCTACTTGCTTGTTTTGTGACTTTGGACGACTCATTGACTGTTTTCAAACCTCAGGGTGCCTTCTCTGTCAGCTAGGGCCAATAGTTACACTCCGCAAGGCTGCATTCAGATCAAATGAAGTGGGAATAATTTGATGTGAGAGCAAAATGTAAAGTCTGAGCAGTTTATAAGTTGTTGGTTGCCATTGCTCACTCAAGATGTCCATTGGCCTTGCGTGCCTGGGCATCCCACGAATGCCTGGAGTGGGAACGATGCCATGGCAAATCCTCATGAAGTACTCTCTTTTCAGTAGTGTTCTTTACTTGGCTACAAGCGGACAGTAAGATGTCATGGGGTTAGAAGAATAGCAACAATCGTGGGTAAAGAATGGAGGAGGTGGGGCATGGTGGCCATGCCTGTCATCCCAGCACTTTGGGGGTTAAGAATGGAGGAGGTGGGGCGTGGCGGCCGAGCCTGTCATCTCAGCACTTTGGGGGGTTAAGAATGGAGAAGGTGGGGGCGTGGTGGCCATGCCTGTCATCCCAGCACTTTGGGGGTTAAGAATGGAGGAGGTGGGGCGTGGCGGCCGAGCCTGTCATCTCAGCACTTTGGGGGGTGAAGAATGGAGAAGGTGGGGGCGTGGCGGCCGAGCCTGTCATCTCAGCACTTTGGGGGGTGAAGAATGGAGAAGGTGGGGGCCTGGTGGCCATGCCTGTCATCCCAGCACTTTGGGAGGCCAAGGCAGGAGCATCACTTACCAGGAGTTTGAGACCAGGCTGGGCAACATAGTGAGACCCCATCTCCACAAAAATATTTAAAAATTTAGCCAAGCGTGGTGGTGTACCTGTAAGTCCCACACAGGAGGTTGAGGTGGGAGGATCTCTTGAGCCCAGGAGTTCCAGGCTGCAGTGATCTGTCACAACCATGGTCACAACCATGCCACTGCCCCTGAGCTTGGGTGATAGAGCGCAACCCTATCTCTAAAAATGTTGTTTAAAAAGAATGGGAGAGGATCTTGAGCTGATAAGACCCACCGTGTCCGGCACTAAGACATCTTCTTGCAGTGCTGCTCACTCCTCACTGGACTGTTTTCAGTGTCAAGACGAGGCCGCTTCACTAACGAGATGCAATGATTCATATGATGCAAAGCCCACGGCTTACAGAGAGCACGTGAAGACGGTGTCGGCAGCAAGGTTATCACATCCTCTGGCAGGCAGCTTGGGAAGGGAAGTTTCAATCTGTGTTGATATTTTAGCACTGATTAAAGGTGGATGTACAATTAGACCTTTTAAATTTAAAGACAGTTTGCACTCTATCAACACCTTGTCTTATTACAGTTGTAAGCCATGAGAAAGCCAGTTAAGAATGAGAAGTCATGGGCAAAAGTAATTACACAATTTCCTCGTGTGGTATAAAATGGTACAAATCGAAAATCCCATCAGCTTCACAGCCCTTGACCGACCAAAATGACATCCCCCAATGAGTGCTGGTGGCAGGAGCTTAAGGTGCTTCCTGCTTAGAGAGATCTGCATTTCTGTTTAGAATGAAGCAGGTGTAGATACCTTAGTTCACAGTGATGATTTGGGCTGAGTGCTCACATTCAATAGGCACCCGGTTCCAGTGGTTTGCGGGGTTTGACGATGCATTTTTAAAATGAAGCCGTACCAGTGCAGGCCCATGCTTCCCTGAGGATGCGGCCTCTGTTCTGCTGAGTGCAAAGGTGGTGCCGAGTGCAAAGGTGGTGCTGGGCACCCACCTCCCCAGCAGCTCCTGCCCCAGCTGCAGTCCAGCCACTGCACTGGGTCCCTAATGGTCCTGGCGTGGGAGCTGTGGCCTGGGCCTCCTGTGCGCTGCACTGTACCCTCGGCTACCATGAGCATGAGCACCCCACGGGGACAGCAAGCTCAGCACCCGGTGGGCCTGATCAGACAGTCACCTGCATCGTTTCATGGCTTTCTCCTTCATGTTGAAGGAGTGACAGGGACAGTGAGGGATGAAGTCCCCACGCTCTGGCCTGCTCTGCTCAGTCAGGGCCACTGGCATGGGCCGTTCTTTCCCTGGGACTGCACAGCCTAGACCCCCACCAAGTCCTGGTGCCCACCCTGGCTCAGCTCTCCTCCAGCCCAGCATGCCTACCTTCCTCCCTCCTTTCCCCATACCCGGTCCCGCCATCTCCCAGCTGCAAGGTCCATGCCACCCCACAGGAAGAGCCTCAGCGGCTGTCCTCAGACCCCACCCTGTCTGCCCCGACCCTGCCACCTCACCAAATTCTAAGCACACTATGACCCGGCCTGCCCCGGTGTGTTGCCCGTGGCCCGGCCTGACCTGACCCAGTGTGCTGTCCATGGCCCGGCCTGACCCAGTGTGCTGCCCGTGGGCCAGCCTGACCCAACCCGGTGTGCTGCCCGTGGCCCAGCCTGACCCGACCGGGTGTGCTGCCCGCGGCCTGGCCCGGCCCGGTGTGCTGCTCTGGGAAGGAAGCCTGGTGGGAACAGTGCTCACTCACTCACTCTGTCACTCGCTCACGCCTTCACGCCTTGTCTCTGGCAGCTTTCCCCACAGGTAGAGCTGCGTGGTCACAGTGGAGACTGCCTGGCCCACAAAGCCTCCAACATTCACTCTCCAGCCCGTTACAGAAACCTTTTCTCAAGATTGTAGAACAGCAGTTCTGCAAACGGGGCCCCTGAGCATCAGCTGGAGGTCGTTAAAAATGCAGACTCTTGGGCCCCACCCCAGAGGTTCAGAACATGTCCTGGAGGCAAGGCCAGCAAGCCATTGGGAGCAGCCCCCAGGGACCTCAATGGCACTGGAGCCGAGTACCACTCACAGCTGCAGTCCAAGAGCTCCTGAAGACAAACCCCTGCCCCCTGCCAGCTGGGAGCTCCTCCACAGTAGGCACTCAGCAAATGCCTGCTGGCCGGAGCAGCGGCAGGGAAGGTAGAGGACTGCAAGGCATTGGAAACGGCCCCTCTGCATCAGGAGACACCCTGGGTGCAGGAGGAGGCTTCGCTGAAAAGCATTGCAATAGCATTATCACATACGTGGAAATAAGAATTGCATCTCAACTCTTCCCTTGCCCTCCACCCATCTAACACACCTCAGCCCTCCTGTGGCCATAGTAACATGAACAGTAACTACAGCAGCAGGCTGCTTAGCTGCCAGGTGTAAGAAGAGAAATTTCACGAAAACAGGAAAATATAGCCTGTTTTTCTCCCCAGCTCTAACCTTTCAACCTATAACTACTCCCTACTGTAATTTTTGTGGGATTTGCTGATATTGAAGGAAGATGATTGAAAATCTGCTTAAGATTTCATCTTTATTTCCCGCTTGACAGGCCTAGGGCCCCACTGAGGAAGTGTTTCTCTCTGCAGAGCCCTCAGCCACCCCATATGTCCCAGGGATGTGCTCAAGTCACGAGGACCAGTCCTTTGTGTCACATCCTGAGGTCCAGGGTCACCTGCCAGCCTTGCCGTCTGCTTGGCATTATTAATTTTCCCATCAAGTATACAATCTGGGTAAGGATGTATTCGTGAGGGACTTCACCAGGTGAGAGTCACCACAACTCAGGTGTCAGGTGTGTGTTTTCTAAAGCTGATCTTAGCGTTAACGTGCTCCTGTAGGGAAGCTACTTTCTGTCTCTCTACAGTGCCTGGTTTTGGAATTTCTCCACGGTGTTTTCTAAATGTCTTGTGACGCCAGCTGAAAAGGCTGTGTTCCTTTGAGCACTCAGAGCCCTTCCATACTGAGGAGTTGGGAGGTGGTTGAAGGAAAGGAAGCAGCACAGCTTAGAGCACATTCTGTGGCAAAACTGCCAGAGAGAGCCTGGGGTAGCCACGCTGCAGGTCAGTGTGCCTGTCGGCCCTGGCCCTGAGCCTGGCAGCCCTATGGGATAGGGCCCATATTTAGAGCCTCATTTCATCCTGGAGCCAGAAGGGTGGCTGTTTGCAGAGAAGGCCTTGAATGGAGGGGACTCATCCACCTCATGGAAGGTGCCATCCCAGGCTGGTGGTTGGGAACCGAGAGGGAGGCAGAGGGGGCACACCCTCTTGCTGATGGAGTCTTATTTTTTGTGATGCCTCCGAGCCTCAAGACCCCCAAGCTCACAGCCATTCCTTGCTAGAGAAACAAAGCAGCATATTATGTGATTTTCAGAGGAAACAAACGGAAACATACAACGTCATGTCAGAGGGACGTGGGACACATAGGTAAACTGAGGCATGGAAAGAAAGCCCGTCCCTGTGTGAGGTTAGAGAGCCAGGGCAGGATCTTTCCCTGAATGAAACTCTTTGCATGCAGTCCTGCCCATCCACCTCTTCCCTTTTAAAAACATTTTCTTCAAGAATTGAATGGCCACATAATTTCTTATTCTAAAATAAGACAGAAAGTGCCATTCCCATGCTCTGGGATAATTTCCATTTTAAATACGCAATTTCTGCTCTTTTAATAGAAGTCAGATTTCTTTTATCTGTAATTAAATCCAGAATATGTTTTTTTTTAAGGTCCTCGTGGAGTTTTGACTTTACTGTTCTGAAAATGAGTAAGAGTTCTGAGCGTCAGTTTAATGAACAACTCAACTCATTATCCGCTGGTTGTGAAATACAAAACCTTGGTCTGACCCGTGGGGGCCGTGTGGTGGTGGCAGCCCCTGCCCTCCCCCCCGGGTCTGCTGGCTCCATCTGCCCCGCCAGCCACTGTCTTTCTGGCCGCAGCCCGTTAGCCCAGGGCCCTTTCAGCACTGACCTGAGACTTGGCTCTGACTTGGTCAGATGACCATGTGAACACAGCTGCTTCTGGAGGCCCATATTCCGCAAACCATGCCCCTGCTCACTGCAGGATTCTGCACGTTGCATTTTGGAGTGAGTCTTCGGTAGACCTTACAGGACTCCCCCATGATCTTATGTCCTTGGTTTTCATGAGGGGTGCGAGGTAAGAAACTCGTTGAGAAAACTCACCTGAAGCTGCTGAGGAGGCTCCGCCAAGTCTCTCAGCCAGAACACGCCTGAGTGCATCTTGGGGCCCATGGCCAGGAGGGACGTTGGTGTTCCTGGTGAACTGCATGGTTCCTGCCACCAGACAATCAGAGCCACTGCCATGTCAGGCGTTTCTCTCGTCCCGAGTCGGCAATCTCACTCCCAGATTTTGTGCTCACCTGCTTAGCTTCTCTCACCCAGAAGTGTGCCAGATTACAGTCAATTACCAGATATGCAGCACCATCTTTCTGCCTTTCTTCCCCTGGATTACTTGTTTCTCAGCCTTGGTCTTTATTAAGCTGAGTGTTTATGCCTGCACTGCCTGCAGCCCCTTTGGAAGCAGGTGAAGCATCCATCATCCTTAAAATTGGCCACTCTGTGCCCCATCCCCAGGAGGCCCTGGCACTCCTTTCCCCAGGGACACCCGACAGCCCAGCGCAGTCATCACAGAGCCACGCTGTGACTTGGAGGAGAATGGGGTTGAGCCAGGAGTCAGTTCTGTTGCGGGGAGGGTGATCCTTTCTCTTCCCTCCCGTGCAAGTAGAAAATGTCCCCCCCACCAGTCAGCTTCTGGAAATCACTGGCACAGGGAGGGCTTCGGTGAGTGGGAGATGACAGAGGCCTTGAGGAGAAGAAAAAGGAGCATCTGGGGAGGAAGGAGTCCTTGGCGTCCCTCAGACACAGTGTGTAGATGGCTCTCTTTTTAGCAGCCAGATTCCAGCAAATAGCTGGACAGGAAACCATGGGGCAGTGTCTGGCGTGACCAATGTGTCCAAGCAACCTCACAGCGTTGGGCTCCCCAGGCTCCCCCGGCTCCCCCATGGCTGTGACCCCAGTCTCTGGCCCCACAGCTCCCTCATGCACCTCCCATGCTGTCCCGGGGGCTGTGGCTGTCCTGGGCATCTCGTCTTGGTCGTCTGGGTAACAGGTCCTGAGAGACGTCCCCAGGAGAATGCTGTGCATGTCCCAGGCTCTCCAGCTGCTTCTGACCCCTGGACTTGGACACCCAGCACATGTTCAGGTTGCCAGAGTCAATGCGCTTAAACCCCAACTTGCTTGGGGTGCCTGTTTTTTAGATGAACGATGTGGAATTCACCCCAGGTTTCTCTGTCCTCGTATGTGGGAAGGTTTGTACTTGGAGGCTGAGACCTCATCGCCTCTAGCAGCAGGCACAGGCCCCTGCATGGCCACATTCTGCTGAGATGGTCCCTGCTGGTGGAATTGTGGTATCTCACTGAGCATGTGTGTTGTCTTGCTGTATGAGCCCGTGTCTCACTTTGTGTGTGAGTGATTGTGTGTAGTGTGTGTCTCTGAGTGTGTCTCACTTTCTGAGCACATACATATGTGTGTAAGTGTGTAGAATGGTCATTAGCTAATTGGTATTAGGTTTTGTCATGGTTGCCTTCTGGAAACTCTGTAGGGCACCCCATTCCCTGACCTGCTGTGTCCGGAATTGGTGGGTTCTTGGTCTCACTGACTTCAAGAATAAAGCCACGGACCCTTGCAGTGAGTGTTACAGTTCTTAAAGGCGGTGTGTCCCAAGTTTGTTCCTTCTAATGTTTGGACGTGTTCAGATTTTCTTCTTTCTGGTGGGTTCATGGTCTCGCTGGCCTCAGGACTGAAGCTGCAGACCTTCGCGGTGAGTGTTAGAGCTCATAAAGGCAGTGCGGACCCAAAGAGTGAGCAGCAGCAAGATTTACTGCAAAGAGCAGAAGAACAAAGCTTCCACAGTGTGAAAGGGGACCCAAGTGGGTTGCCACTGCTGGCTCGGGCAGGCTGCTTTTATTCCCTTATCTGGCCCCACCTACATCCTGCTGATTGGTCCATTTTACAGAGAGCTGATTGGTCTGTTTTACAGAGAGCTGATTGGTCTTTTTTGACAGGGTGCTGATTGGTGCATTTACAATCCCTGAGCTAGACACTGAGTGCTGATTGGTGTATTTATAAACCTTGAGCTAGACACAGAGTACTGATTGGTGTATTTACAAACCATTAGCTAGACACAAGAGTGCTGATTGGTGTATTTATAGTCCCTTAGCTAGATATAAATGTTCTCCAAGTCCCCATCAGATTAGCTAGATACAGAGCACTGAATGTTGTATTTACAAACCTTGAGCTAGACACAGAGTGCTGATTGGTGTATTTACAAACCTTAGCTAGACACAGAGTGCTGATTGGTGTATTTACAATCCCTTAGCTAGAGGTAAATGTTCTTCAAGTCCTCACTAGACTCAGGAGCCCAGCTGGCTTCACCTAGTGGATCCTGCACCAGGGCCGCAGGCGGAGCTGCCCGCCAGTCCTGCGCTGTGAGCCCACACTCCTTAGCCCTTGGGCGGTCAATGGGACTGGGCACCGCGGAGCAGGGGGCGGCGCTTGTTGGGGAGGTTCGGGCCGCACAGGAACCCATGGTGAGGGGGAGGCTCAGGCATGGTGGGCTGCAGGTCCCGCGCCCTGCCCCATGGGGAGGCAGCTGAGGCCCAGCAAGAATTCGAGCACAGTGCTGGCGGGCCCGCACTGCTGGGGGAACCGGCGCACCCTCCACAGCTGCTGGCCCGGGTGCTAAGCCCCTCACTGCCTGGGGCCAGCAGCGCTGGCCGGCAGCTCCGAGTGTGGGGCCCGCCGAGCCCACGCCCACCCAGAACTCCTGCTGGCCCGTGAGCACCACACACAGCCCCAGTTCCTGCCTGTGCCTCTCCCTCCACACCTCCCCACAAGCAGAGGGAGCTGGCTCAGGCCTTGGCCAGCCCACAGAGGGGCTCCCATGGTGCAGCAGTGAGCTGAAGGGCTCCTCAAGCAGGGCCAGAGTGGGTGCCAAGGCTGAGGAGGTGCTGAGAGTGAGCAACGGCTGCAAGGGCTGCCAGCACGCCGTCACCTTTCACTGCCACTGACAGTGCCTGGGAAACTGCAGAGCCCCCCACACATGTGCACTGACTGTAACAGCAGGAATAGAGCCAGCACCTGCAGCCCTGGCTGGTGTCCACAGGACTGAGTTTCAGTCCCACAGCCTTGACTTACCTGTGATGTTGGACACGTTGGTCTCCTCCAGCCTTGTTTTCTCCATCTGTGAACTGGGCCCACGCTCCTCTGCTGTGAGCTGATGTGAAGCCACCTCAGATAACCTCTGTGCTGGGTGCTCCGTGCCATGGCCGTCGCCCATCGCTGTACTGAGGCTGTTGCAGAAGTTGGCGTGGGCTCTGGGCTTCCGCACCAAGGTGCGAGATGCTCACCCCGTGGAATGAGGTTGCTCTGACAGCAGGACCATGGCTGTGTTCATGCCCAGCTCCGCCTTCGTGGGACACCACACATGGGCACTCCTTCTGGTTGGGGAACAACTGTCATACTGGATTGTGTTCCTTTTTTGCCTTAAATTATTAGCTGCCATTTTTGCTCATCAAAAAAGTGGCATTAGGCACTTCCACATGGATCAAAGGGCCCTGTCGCTAGTGGGTTCCTGCTCAGAGCGGCTTGTGTGATGTTTCATCTTGATGCTTTGACAGGTTAACAACCTTCTCATCAGGATCATTGTTAGGTCCTTCAGTTGTGGTCCTGGGGACCGGTGACGAAGGACACCCCCATTGCATCTCAGCTAAGGCTCTTGGACCACGGGCAGCGGTGCTGAAATGACAATCCTGGAGCCACAGGCTTCCTCCGTCCACAGCCACTGTGCTCACGGACGACACACGTAATTGTGGACACCACTTTGCCACCACGACTGTTTACGCTGCAGCCCCAGGGGCCACAGCAGCAGCCGGTCTCTCCTCAATGATGGTTCAGTGCTGAGTGCATTGGTGGCACGGTCCATTTCTCTGCCGAGCGCTTGTGTTGTGCCTGGGTTCTGAGCCACAGCGGCAGGTGGATGGGAGAGATTCCCTCGGAACAGGTGTCTGGAGCAGGCGGGTTGCGGGGCCGCTGTCAAGCGCGTGGGGACTGTGCCTGTGGCTTCAAGCGCGTGGGGACTGTGCCTGTGGCTTCATCCCTGCGTGGACTCAGTCCTCCCCTTGTTTTAAGTGGTCCCTGGGTCCTTTGTGCACATCAGTAATTGCAGAGGCGGGACGCGCATTCTCTGAGCGGAGCAGCTTGGCTGGGCTTGTCCCTTTAATTTGCGATGCATCACAACAAATGATTGTAATCAGTCACCGCCCGACGGCGGCCCGCTCTTCCATGACCACCCTTCACTGAGCCGGCGGCTGAGCGACACGGACAAAGCCGCCTGGCTCAGGGTTGGGGAAAACACTCTTTAGTCAGTAGAGTTAAACCACCTGATTTATTCCATATTGTGGAAGGTCAGTTTGATTTAAGGAAATGTCAGTTTGATAGAATGTTTTGAAAGAAATGCAGCTCATAAATACTGCGCTGAGAGCTCAGCCTTGATACAAGCTCACTTTGTAAAATAACTTAATAAAGGAAACTTTTGATTCAAACAAAAAGCCTTGAAAGGTCCTTCTTCATCCCTCCAGGCCATCCTTCTTAGCAAGGCCTACATGGTCTCTTTCCATGCCATTCATCGCTTTGCAAAACCTTCCCATATTCATAAATAGGCAAAGGTAATGAATGCAATGTCTCTAGCAAGCTGCCTGGTGTGCAGTGGACACTCTGTCAACCATTGCTGGGTGACACCTGCTGTGGGGATAATGAGACCTCCAGAAAGTTATGCTCAAAACCTAACCCCTGCTACCTGTGGATTTGGCCTTATTTGGAAATAGGATCTTTGTGGATGTCAATAAGAGGAGGTCAGACTCCATGAGGGTGGGTCCCAATCCAACATGACTGTGTCCTTAGCAGAAGAGGGGATCACCTCGTGAAGGCACAGACACAGAGAGCAGCCATGCGCAGACAGAGACGGAGCGGTGCGGCCACAGCCGTGGGAGCTCGGGAGAAAGCAGGTTACACACACACGGCGAGACAGTGAGACCTGTGATGGCGGCCGCTGGGGGCTGCATGGGAGACGGGGGAGTTTCTACCCGGCGGTGATGTCTCACCGTGCACAAATGGAGTGTGGCTGCAGTGATGTCTCACCATGGGCAGATGGAGTGTGGCTGCAGTGATGTCTCACCGTGCGCAGATGGAGTGTGGCTGCAGTTATGCGTCACCGTGGGTAGATGGGGTGTGGCTGCAGTGATGTCTCACCGTGGGCAGATGGAGTGTGGCTGCAGTGATGTCTCACCATGGGCAGATGGAGTGTGGCTGCAGTGATGCATCACCGTGGGCAGATGGAGCGTGGCTGCAGTGATGTCTCACCGTGGGCAGATGGGGTGTGCCTGCAGTGATGTCTCACCATGGGCAGATGGAGTGTGGCTGCAGTGATGTCTCACCGTGGGCAGATGGGGTGTGGCTGCAGTGATGTCTCACTGTGCACAGATGGAGTGTGGGCGCAGTGATGCGTCACCGTGGGCAGATGGAGTGTGGCTGCAGTGATGTCTCACCGTGGGCAGATGGAGCATGGCTGCAGTGATGTCTCACCGTGGGCAGATGGGGTGTGGCTGCAGTGATGTCTCACCGTGGGTAGATGGAGTGTGGCTGCAGTGATGTGTCACGGTGGGCAGATGGGGTGTGGCTGCAGTGATGTGTCACGGTGGGCAGATGGGGTGTGGCTGCAGTGATGTGTCACCATGGGCAGATGGAGCATGGCTGCAGTGATGTCTCACCGTGTGCAGATGGGGTGTGGCTGCAGTGATGCGTCACCGTGGGCAGATGGAGCGTGGCTGTAGTGATGTGTCACCGTGGGCAGATGGAGTGTTTCTGCAGTGATGTGTCACCGTGCGCAGATGGAGTGTGGCTGTAGTGATGTGTCACCGTGCACAGATGGAGTGTGGCTGCAGTGATGTGTCACCGTGGGTAGATGGAGTGTGGCTGCAGTGATGTGTCACGGTGGGCAGATGGGGTGTGGCTGCAGTGATGTGTCACCATGGGCAGATGGAGTGTGGCTGCAGTGATGTCTCACCGTGGGCAGATGGAGTGTGGCTGCAGTGATGTCTCACCGTGGGCAGATGGGATGTGGCTGCAGTGATGCGTCACCGTGGGCAGATGGAGTGTGGCTGCAGTGATGCGTCACGGTGGGCAGATGGGGTGTGGCTGCAGTGATGTGTCACCGTGGGCAGATGGAGCGTGGCTGCACTGATGTCTCACCGTGGGTAGATGGAGTGTGGCTGCAGTGATGTGTCACGGTGGGCAGATGGGGTGTGGCTGCAGTGATGTGTCACGGTGGGCAGATGGGGTGTGGCTGCAGTGATGTGTCACCATGGGCAGATGGAGTGTGGCTGCAGTGATGTCTCACCGTGGGCAGATGGAGTGTGGCTGCAGTGATGTCTCACCATGGGCAGATGGGGTGTGGCTGCAGTGATGTGTCACCGTGGGCAGATGGAGTGTGGCTGCAGTGATGCGTCACGGTGGGCAGATGGGGTGTGGCTGCAGTGATGTGTCACCGTGGGCAGATGGAGCGTGGCTGCACTGATGTCTCACCGTGGGTAGATGGAGTGTGGCTGCAGTGATGTGTCACCGTGCGCAGATGGAGTGTGGTGATTCTACTGCAGCAAGTGGCTAGATTTTCATGGAAGAAAAGAAAACTCTTCTTTGTGCAGATTTACTTACAATAGATCGTTGTACTTATTTATTTCTAGATAATTATTTGTAAAGCCTGCAACTAAGGAAGCATTCTTTATACGGGTTATGAGGAGGGAAACTTTCCCATTAAACAGATTAGCAGGAAACAAGAAAAAAAGATAATGTCGTATTCGTAGACCTGAGGACTTTAACTCCTTCACGGCCCGTGTTCCTTGGGAAGCTTTTGCTGTGTGTTTTTCCAGGTGTGGTCTGGCTGCCATTGTGGACCTTGTGCACATGAACATGGCAGATGGGGGCAGATGAGGGGTCCCAAGCAGCCACGCTGAGGAGCTTTGGGGAGTGGCGGGGATGCTGAGGCTGGGTTCTTGGAGACTTTGCTGTGGTCCTTTTCCTCATGGGGAAGTGGGGCCTGGGCTCTCTGGGGTCCTCCATGCACCCACTTCCCTTTGCTCAGGAGGGGAGGGCAGCTGGCCATCTGCCTCACCCACTCCAGGCCACAGTGCCACAGTGTTACATGTGTTTCCCAAACACAGACTAGGAAAGAATCCAGAACTCCATTGTGGGGCCAGCAGGTGAGACTGCAGGGGCTATTCCTCGGGTGTACCTGCTCGGTCTGTGACTGACTGTGTTATGGAATCCAAATGCTTGTCCTGAAAAAGAGACCATCGTCATTGGGCTTTGCTGCCTGTAACGTGGAAGTTCATCTCAAATCCTGTTTTTCCCCAAGTTTGACGATTCTAGCAGAACAGTCATGGGAGGCTGTCGTGAGATTCAGTTTCCTGTGGGCACAGCAGAAGAGCAAAGTTTCTGGTTCATTCTGTGGTTGCCGAGAGGCAGATGTGCTGGGCAGGTGTCGATAGGAAAAAGCAAAAAGGAGGGAAAGGTGGGTTAAGGGTCATTTCTGTATTTATCATAAAATAGAATTGCAGAGGATTGATGATAGATGCTCCCGCGTCCACAGGTGCCAAGCGGAATCGGGAGCTGGGCAGCGTCCCCGAGTTGCCAATAACCACAGAGGGCATGACCTTGAGGTCGCTGGGTGGGTCTAGTGCATCTTTTGTTTTTGTTCGTGAATTTTAAAAGCTTGATGGACACATCCGAGGTGCCTGATCATCGGATAAGGGCGACACTGTGAGCCTGGAGTGCCATGAGTGGAGCATGCGTCCCGATGTGGGTGGCACAGCTGCACCTGCTTCCACCGTGCTGGATGGCCACTCACCATCCCCTGACCTGGGATGATCCGTGGGACTTAATGAGCAGCTTCTGTAAGGACTCCAAGGGGTTCAATGAGAGGCACTGCCAGGGAGAGCCACCGTCCTGCTGTGTTGATTGTAGGCACTGAACAAGAATCACTCAAAAGCATTGGCAAAATGTAGCTATAAGAAATAGGCCTCACTGGACGCTGGAGAAGCAGCAGCAGGAGTCCAGCACACTCCTGCTCCAGCAGCTGACCAAGCTTTGTGGAGAACGGGTCTGCTGTGGCTGGTGACGGGATGCACACGAAAACATCCCATCGTCAAACTGAGCGCCCTTTCAGGGGCTTCTCGTGCCCATCCTAAACCCAGGCACATGTGGAAGTATTTTGTTCTGTTGAAAAATGCACACAAAAGTGATTTTTACAAATGTGTTTTTCCCAACACTTTCCCCTGGGCTCATGGGAGGACGGAGAGAGCACCCACTGTTTGAGCACCAAATCCAGTGCCCGCCGCGCCCCTGGGGACAGAGAACAAGCCAGGTGTGCCCCCTTGCTCCCGGCCTCTGTGTGGGTGAGGCCCCGGGGAGTGCTTGGTGGCCATGCTGTGATGGCTCAGGGCATCCATTAAGGAGATCTGACCTTGTCTGGGGCAGGGTGACACTCCTCGGCAGAGGTGACCTTTCAGGCGAGATTAGCAGGACCTGCAGGAGTTACCAAGGCCAATACGAAGGCAGGAGGAGCTTCCAGGTGGAGGGAGTGTGTGGGAGAAGGTCTGCGTTAGAGCAGAGCAAGAGCCTCCGAAGATTCCAGACTGAAAAAAGCAGCAAGAACCAGACAGAGAGGAAGGGGCCTCGGCCCGGACTCCATCCACAGGCAGTGGGGTCTGGAACAGGGCCCCGTTAGAAGTGTCGCTCTATGTAGGGTCCAGCCCCACAGGGTCAGTGGGTTTTTCTCCCTGTGTGTGGAGACAAGAGATCATAGAAATAAAGACACAAGACAAAGAGATAAAAGACAGCTGGGCCCGGGGGACAACTACCACCAAGACACGGAGACCAGTAGTGGCCCCGAATGCCAGGCTGCGCTGATATTTATTGGATACAAAACAAAGGGGCAGGGTAAGGAGTGTGAGCCATCTCCAGTGATAGGTAAGGTCACATGGGTTACGTGTCCACTGGACAGGGGGCCCTTCCCTGTTTGGCAGCCGAGGCAGAGGAGAGAGGAGACAGCTTACGCCATTATTTCTGCATATCAGACTTTTAGTACTTTCACAGATTTGCTACTGCTATCTAAAACCCAGAGCCAGGTGTACAGGATGGAACATGAAGGCGGACTAGGAGCGTGACCACTGAAGCACAGCATCACAGGGAGACGGTTAGGCCTCCAGATAACTGCGGGTGGGCCTGACTCCACAAGAGGTGGAGGAGTGGAGTCTTCTCTAAACTCCCCCCAGGGAAAGGGAGACTCCCTTTCCTGGTCTGCTAAGTAGCAGGTGTTTTTCCTTGGCACTGACGCTACCGCTCGACCACGGTCCACTTGGCAACGGGCATCTTCCCAGACACTGGCGTTACCGCTAGACCAAGGAGCCCTCTGGTGGCCCTATCTGGGCATAACAGAAGGCTCACACCCTTGTCTTCTGGTCACTTCTCACTATGTCCCCTCAGCTACTATCTCTGTATGGCCTGGTTTTTCCTAGGTTATGATTATAGAGCAAAGACTATGATAATATTGGAATAAAGAGTAATTGCTACAAACTAATGATGAATGATATTCATATAGAATCATATCTATGATCTAGATCTAGTATAACTATTTTTATTTTACGTATTTTATTACACTGGAACAGTTCGTGCCCTCAGTCTCTTGCCTCGGCACCTGGGTGGCTTACCGCCCACAGCTCTGACCACAGTGAAGGGGACGGCTGGGCAGAGCATGAAGGACGGGGAGCAGGCAGGGGCCACCTGGCCTGACCTTGGGCACTGGCGTGCGGGCTGCAGTCTGCAGGTGTCTTGGAGGTGCCAGCAGTGGGATTTGGTGATGGATTGCACAGAGGGGAAGGTACAGGAATTAATGGTGCCCGCGCCCCCAGGCACATCAGCTGCAATCATGGAAGGCAGGGCTGATGGTGCTACGGGGCACACTATGGGCAGGACTTGGTTTGGGGTAGGTGGAGGCTCTGGTGCCTGGGAGCAGCCGTGTAGAGGTGTGGGATGGGCAGAGAGGTGCGTGCACCCCCATTACTGGGCCCGCCAAAGGGCCTCTCCTGGTTGCCAGATTCTGGAGAGGAGGCTGCACCTGCGAGACCTCACCCATGGGCCACCTGAAGGTGTTCTGACGTGTTCGTTGCATGAATAATCAATGGCAGAAAATAATCTCACGGCATGTTTCATAGACTCGACTCACAGACAAAAACAGCCGGTAAATGTGTGTTTTTCCTTCGTGTCTTCCTCTCTTGCTCTGTCCCCCATCCCACACAGCAGTCTTTTTGAGTGTCTGCAGAAAGGGTGTGGCCTTTCTTTCCTGAGGAGTGTCCTGTCCCCAACCCTGTCGCACTGTGGGACTTCAGCAGTTTTCTTCTTGGTCTCAGGACGAGCACACAGTCGAACCGGCCCACGCATGGGAAAATTTCGGAGAGCTGTGTTCACATCACACTCCACAGGCACATTCCTACTTCACACGGGCCCTAATCAGAATAGTAACTTTTAGCCGAAACCTGTGTGTCAGTGACTTCTCTCCAGGGCCCCCATGTTCTCTAGGGTCTATGCATCTCTGGGGTCTCTCCATCTCTGGAGTCTCTGCATCTCTGGGGTCTCTGCATCTCTAGGGTCTCTGCATCTCTGGGGTCTCTGCATCTCTGGGGTCTCTGCATCTCTAGGGTCTCTGCATCTCTGGGGTCTCTGCATCTCTGGAGTCTCTGCGTCTCGAGTCTCTGTGTCTCTGGGGTCTCTGCATCTCTGGGGTCTCTGCATCTCTGGAGTCTCTGCATCTCTGGAGTCTCTGCATCACTGGGGTCTCTGCATCTCTGGAGTCTCTGCGTCTCTGGAGTCTCTGCATCACTGGGGTCTCTGCATCTCTGGAGTCTGTGCATCTCTAGGGTCTCTGCATCTCTGGAGTCTGCATCTCTAGGGTCTCTGCATCCCTGGGGTCTCTGCATCTCTGGAGTCTCTGCATCTCTAGGGTCTCTGCATCTCTGGGGTCTCTGCATCTCTGGGGTCTCTGCATCTTCCGCAGCGGCTGTCCCACGGCTTATTTACAAGCAGCTTCGGGCAAATGCCTGCCGTGTTTAAATACATCTCCTTTTACCACATTAAACCTATTGAACCTCTTGACGTGTGTTTATAAAACACACCAGGAAAACGTTTCTTTGCATTTTGTCATACCATTCGTTCCTCTTCAGAATTTCCCATAATATCAGAAGCTAAAGCTGGTTCTGAATTCTTTTCTTTTCCGTCTTGGCTGTTTTCCCCTTTTCTGTGATCTTTAGCTACATGTTAATTAAACAGTCAGAGCCACGTCGGAGTTCTCTGTGCTGTGAGAGGATGCTGGGCCCTTCCAGTGGTGCCTGCAGGCCCTCCTTTCTCATCCAGCTCATGTTTCTCCCTCAGTCACTATGGCTCATCTGCTCCAGTTGTGAGATTTTCCTACAGTGTCAGTCATTTTTAAAGCGCCTTTTAGTTCCCAGCTGCAGATGGCCCAACCATGAAGGCACACTCAGAAATTCCCAGGTGAGCCTGTGTCTCCCCAGCCATAAAAATTCCTCTAGGTTAGTTTATGAAAATCACTTTTATTGACATGACTTGAAATTGAAAAAAATCCCCTCCCAGGACTGAGAGAGACTGACTGTGCTTCTGGGGGTTGTGCCCACTGGGTGCTTGGGAAGCAGACGCCAGGGTGGGATCGATGGGGGCCAGCCTGGGCAGGGAGAAGGCGGCAGAGCCTCAGACCCCGGCAGGAGCCCCCGAGGTGCAGATCGCAGAAGGGCGGCACTGGCCAGGGAGGGCTGTCCCTGTAGCCCAGGGAGCTTTGTCCTAGGCTGGGGACAGCCTGGGTGGAGCCTGGCCTCGAGGGAACGTGGTGGACCCTGAGTGGCTGGGAACTGTGGCCAGGTGTCTCCAAAAGATCCAAAGGGCACCCCTCCACGGCCCCCACGAGGCAAAGCAGTGGCCGCACCCCTCTACCCTCTCCAGGAGGTCCGAAGGGCACCCCTCCACGGCCCCCACGAGGCAAAGCAGTGGCTGCACCCCTCTACCCTCTCCAGGAGGTCCGAAGGGCACCCCTCCATGGCCCCCACGAGGCAAATTAGTGGCCGCACCCCTCTACCCTCTCCAGGAGGTCCGAAGGGCGCCCCTCCACGGCCCCCACGAGGCAAAGCAGCGGCCACACCCCTCTACCGTCCATGCGGCGGAGACTCAGGGCTTCCCCAGGAGGCCGGGTGCCCTTGGTGCTGATGCTCTTGGTGGCCAAACCACACTTAATTTTATTTCTTTATTTTAAGAACTTCCCCCAATAACCCACAGAACCAGTAGTCACTGCTTCTAGAGGAATCTAATTAAGGCTTTCTCTCTGTCTTTAACTTTTGCAATCCAATTTTCATACCTGGGTTTCTTCACTCCCTTCTAAGAGGAAGTCGGAAACCAATCAACAAATGAATAGAACATCAAAGGCGATCACTTATGATGGAAAATGCATAATAAACATTAGCACGCTTCACAAAAACATTTCCTCCCATAGAAGTCTTTGCCATATTAATTTAATCCTGCTGTCTAAGATAATATAATCTCTTTGAAACAGTCTTGACTTTAGTGCACAGGGACTTTTCTGGATCAGAGGCCCAATTTCCATCGCCTGGTGAGCTAATTGGATGTGGCAGCCTCCTATGCAGATGGGGACTCTCTTGTCAATGGCCTCCCTTCAGAGACAAAGAGAGACAAATGTCTATATTCATTCCCTCCCCTCATGCATGAGTAACACTACCTTTTCCCTCTTCCTCGCTCTCTACCAGGTAGTCACCGCACATTTAAATCTTAGCTTTTGTGTTTCGAGCTGGCCAAGCCTGCAAAGCTGTTTACAGATGCCTGGCAGCCGGGCCTACTTGTTTAAGTACAGTGTGTATTTTGACATGTAAATTTACATGAGGCATATTTAATCAGTCACAGTGATATGCTAATTGGATTCATCTGTGAACTGAATAAAAAACACATCTAAAAAAAATGAAGTGAACATATTACCAGCTGAGACACTTTGTAATCAGTGCTGAACGTCACCAAAAGGGGAAAAGATGAAGGTGGCGGGCGCTCGCCGGGGGAGCACGACATGGATGTAATTCAGTTAGCCACTTTTCCAGCTTCCTGAGACAGACAGACAGACAGACACAGCTACTGCAAAAGGCCTGCTTTTGTCCTTCTTGGTGCTAATCAGCCAGGAACCTTGGTGCACCTGACACAGGGAGGGTATGTGAGGCCTTTGCAGCTGCTCGCAGACAGACTTGGGAGGGACCCAGGCTGGGGCCAGCAGCTCCTTGGGAGTCTTGGGAAGTTCTGATGTTTGAGGGGAGGGCTGTGCTTCCTGTCCTTTCATGTCCCCACAGTCCCATAATAGCCTAAGAACTGGGTTACATCTGGAACAGAGATCAGGCAGTTTCCTCTCTCTGCACTGTGCCGTGTCCCCTCAGCAAGCTGGTCCAGAGCTGGGCTGGTCCACAAAGTGACACTGCTGAGAGCTGGCTGACACTGCTCTGTGCTGGATGGGGCCCTTGGGGACAACATAGTGCCCTCCAGACCCCCAACAGATGCCCCCTGCAGATGCCCCCCATGGGCACTGCTAGCATCTGTGGCTTCTCAGATGTACACACCACATCTCTGCATTTCATCTTTTGGGCAGAGACTGGCAAAGGAAGAAGAAATCCCTGGGGTGGCTCCACCGCCATGGCGTGCCTCTGGGTGACCTCCCACTCCAGGTGGCTGTTGTCTCAGTGCTCCTCACTCCTGCCGTGGGGAGAGCACTTCCAGCGGGAGGGGCGAGCATCCCTGAGTGCAGCCAGAACCCAGACGGGGCTGCTGAGGCCTCTGAGCTTTCAGTGTCTGTTGGCATAAAGAGGTGTGCACAGAGGAAGGAACAGGACTTATTTTCTTGGTAGGCAGGTACTTGAGGAGATGGAGACTGGCATGGAAGAGTCGTGTGGGGGACAGAATGGTGTGGGAACCTGGCCTGGCCTGAGTCTTCTGCAGAGAAGGAGGCCTTCCCTACCCACCCTAGCACAGAGCTCAGCGTGACGGGGGAGAGCGGGGCCCGAGCTGTGCTCCTGGCACCTGGGAGGGTGTGCAGCTGAGGGAAGCCGGGAGGCTGTGGGATGCAAGCTGGGTGGCTCCTGCATCTTGGGGAAGCTCAGAGAGAACCAGAGGACTGTCTGGATGCCCAAAAGACTTCTAAGAACAGCAGGAGGAGTTTCCAGAGGGAGTTGGCTTGAGGCTCTGCAGATGGGAGTCAGTAAAAGTTAGGCATGGAGGTTGCTGTGACTTTGTTGTCACTGGTAAATCTGGAGGACACTGAGCCAAAGAAATGTGAAGGAAAATTGCACCCAAGATATTTTCAAATTGTAGCTTAGTAGAATTATGAATTAAGTTTTTCATTGATTCTAACAGAAGGTAAAAATATAAGCATGATCACTTTAGAACATGAATAATCTACAAAAGGCTGCATTCCCTGAATATTTTCACTCTTTTTAAAGTAATTCTAATAACAGTGTTTTAAACAGTAACCTTTCTGAGGCCACTTCAAAAGCATTCTGACTTAGATGTACCTTTTCAGGAACACGCTTGTTATATAAATCACAATGTGCCCATTACCCTACATGTATTTTATTTCTTTCCTAATAAAATGGGGGTCACTAGCAGTGAATTAATGTGTGCCTGCATCATTCCCTGCCCCTTTCAACTCCTTCAGGAACCAAAGGTAATAGCTACATTGCAACAAATAAGGACTGAGCACCACATTTCTATCAGGTTGCATTTTTTTTTGAGATGGAATCTTGCTGTGTTGCCCAGGTTGGAGTAAAATGGTGCGATCTTGGTTCACTACAACCTCTGCCTCCTGGGTTCAAGCAATTCTCCTGCTTCAGCCTCCCCAGTAGCTGGGATTATAGGTGCCCGCCACCACGCCTGGCTCATTTTTTGTAATTTTTAGTAGAGACAGGATTTCACCATGTTGGCCAGGCTGGTCTTGAACCCCTGACCTCAGGTGATCCACCCACCTCGGCCTCCCAAAGTGCTGGGATTACAGGCGTGAGCCCCTGCGCCCGGCCTCAGGTTGCATTCTTTGAGGACCATGTGGGATCAGCTGTGAGGCTGGTGCCATGGAAAAATATAATGTTGGGCCGAGTTCCTCAAGGAACTTAAGCTCAAGGATCAGCTGAGGGTCAGTCCGAAAGAGTAAGTCCTGGCTTCAGGCCTGTGGATGCTCAGGCAGCAGTTCAGGAGGTGAGATGAGCATGAAGAGCTGTGAAAGGAAGGAAGACAGGGCAGAACATGTAGTGTCGGAGTCGGAGTCACCCAACAGTGTAGCAGAGAGGGCTGAACATGTAGAGGAAGACGGCACAGAGAATTGGGAGTGGAGATGGCTGGGGGAATGATGGGAGATGCCCAACTGAAAGGACAAAGGAGGAGTTCCAGGGCCACGAGTCAGATGGAGCTGCTGATGACAATGATGATGATGATGATGATAGTGATGCTGTTGATGGCGATGGTGGCAATGATGATTGATGGTGATGGTGATGATGTGATGGTGATGATGATGATAGTGATGCTGATGATGGCGATGGTGGTAATGATAGTGATGATGGTGATGATGATAATGATAGTGATGCTGATGATGGTGATGGTGGTAATGATGGTGGTGATGGTGATGATGTGATGGTGATGATGATAGTGATGCTGATGATGGCGATGGTGGTAATGATGATTGATGGTGATGGTGATGATGATGATAGTGATGCTGATGATGGCGATGGTGGTAATGATAGTGATGATGGTGATGATGATGATAGTGATGCTGATGATGGCAATGGTAGCAATGATGATGGTGATGATGATGTAATGATGATGGTGATGATGATGATGATAGTGATGCTGATGATGGCGATGGTGGTAATGGTGGTGATGGTGATGATGTGATGGTGATGATGATGATAATGATGCTGATGATGGCAGTGGTGGTAATGATGATGGTAATGATGATGGTGATGGTGATGATAGCAGTGATGCGATACTGATTATGGTGATGGTATTGAGGGCATCGATGATGCTGATGTTGGTGGCGATGATTGCTGGTGATAATGATGACTGGTGGTGATAATGGGGAAGATATGATGGTGATGATGGTGGTGGTGATATGATGCTCATGGTGATGATTGCTGGTGATGATGCTGATAATGCTGATGGTGATGATGGTGGTGATATAATGATCATGGTAAGAGTGATGATGACAATGATGATGGTGGTGATGGTGATGTGATGGTGAAAGTGGCAGTGGTATGGTGGTGATGGTGATGATGATAGTGGTAGTGATAATGATGATTGATAATGATGGTGATGATGAGTTGATAGTGATGATGGTGATTGTGGTGGAGATGTGATGATGATGGTGATGGTGGTGATATGATGGTGGTGGTGGTGATGTAATGGCAACAGTGATGATGGCAATGGTGGCATGATGGTGATAATGGTGATGACAATGATAGTGATGGTGATGATGGTAGTGGTGGGATGATAGTGATGATGGTGAGGGTGATGATGGTGTTGGTGATAGTGATGATGGTGATGGTGGTGATATGATGGTGATGGTGATGATATCATGATGATGGTGATGGTGGTGGTGATGTGATGGTGGTGGTGATGTAATGGTGACAGCGATGATGGTAATGGTGTTGATGTGATGGTAATGATGATGATGATGATAGTGATGGTGTTGACAGTAGTGGGATGATAGTGATGATGGTGAAGGTGATATTGTTGGCGATAGTGATGATGGTGATGGTGGTGATGTGATGGTAATAACGATGATGATAGTGATGATGATGATGGTAGTGATGGGACCATAGTGATGATGGTGATGGTGGTGGTAATGTGATGGTGACAGTGATATTGGTAATGGTGGTGATGCGATGGTGATAATGGTGATGATGATAGTGATGGTGGTGATGGTAGTGGTGGGATGATAGTGATGATGGTGAGGGTGATGATGGTGTTGGTGATAGTGATGATGGTGATGGTGGTGATGGTGATGGTGATGGTGGTTGTGATGTGATGGTGACAGTGGTGATGGTAATGATGGTGATGGTGATATGATGGTGGTGGTGATGATGATGGTGATGGTGGTAGTGGTGATGTGATTGATGATGATAGTGATGATGATGATAGTGATGGTGATGATGGTGCTGGTGGGATGATATGATTATGATGCTTATTGATGGTGATGATGGCAATAGTAACAATGATGATAGGGATATACATTATTCCTATGTAACTTACTCACCTTAAAATACATCATTCAAGTTTTCAGAGTCAAGTCATGTTCCCTTGCTATGAAGAAAACTTAAGTCTAAGAAAATGTAACATGAGGACCAAGAGGAGATGCCCGTGGCTAGCAGGACCTGGTGATTTATAGATGCATGTAGTACTTTTCCCCACATGTTTCTACATGGTCTGTAAGATAAGGAGAGTTTCTGATGCTATAGAGCTCTCACGTTGCAGAGATGAAAAGGCACCATTTCCCCAATATTTTATGATGAAAATATATAAACAGAAAAGTTGAAAGAATGGTACTGACCTGTGTGTGTGTGTGTGTGTGTGTGTGTGTGTATACATATGTGTATTCATGTATGAGTTTCTATCTAGACAGAAAGTGTCCTTAGAAGAAAGTGTGTATGCACCATTCTTGGCCACCTTCGATATCCATCAGGTCCCCTGTCCCTGTTGCTCTGAATTCGGCCCCATTCTAGCTCTTCCTGCCTCATGCCTGAACAAGGAGCTGCCTTACGTATGTTCCATGTGCTTGGTACTTCTACCCCCAGGTCACCTTGCACTGCCCTGTTCATCCTCCTGTAATGCCACATTGGTGGGTCGCTGACTCACTTGAGAGCTCCCGGCTTGCCCATTTTGCACTGAGAAAAGACCGGCTGCATGTTGCTCTGTGCTTTGCTGTGCAACCCAGCCTCAGCTCTCCTTTGCAGAATGGACCTCAGCTGCTTCTTGTGCACCAGCTGTGCCCAGCAGCTGTCCCTCCCCGGTGGCCTCTAACATGCCATCGGCTCTGAAATGCCAGATGTGCCGTGCCTCCTCTCCCACGCGCAGTGACTGCAGGCAGCCCTCGCATGCTCAGTGACTGCAGGCAGCCCTCACACGCTCAGTGACTGCAGGTAGCCCTTGCACTCTCAGTGACTGCAGGCAGGCCTCGCACGCTCAGTGACTGCAGGTAGCCCTCGCACTCTCAGTGACTGCAGGCAGGCCTCGCACCCTCAGTGACTGCAGGCAGCCCTCACATGCTCAGTGACTGCAGGCAGGCCTCGCACAGCACAAGTGGCCTCTCCTTCCCTGAGGTGTGCAGTGGCTCCAGCCTCTTTGGTTGTGGTTACTAAGATTGCCCTTGGACATGATGTGTGTATACTCCTTGTTTATTCTCCTGAGCTGAAAGCTCCTTGAGAGAAAGGGAACTGAGTGACCTGCCCTCGGCTCCTGGCCTCTTCTGCATGACCCATGGGCTCCAGCCTGGCTTTTTTGGACTTCGGTGACTGTGCTTCTTCCCTGCTAAACCTGCCCATGGGGACTGTTGTATTCATCTGTGTGTTCCTCAGAAAGTAGCAGTGTGTGTCACACAGAGTCTGCACTCAGCAAATGCTCTGTGACCAGATGAGTTCGCATGAGAGAGGAATGGGATGTGGTATGAGTTGAGTGTATCTGGAGGCTCCATTCCGGGGCGAGGGGCGGGGGCGTTTTCAGGCCAGGCCTCCCTCGCAGCCGCTCGCCTCCCTTGTGTAAACCTGATTGCCTGCCCCTGTACTGATCCTGCAGGATTAAGGTTAAATTAAAAATAAGCATGGATGGATTTAGACGGACTTTTTGGTGAGTGGGCAGAACTGGTGCAAAGCTAGCGGTACACACACCAGGAAGGAAGACAAGAGCTCGGCACCTCAGTGGCAGATGAGGGATTATTGCTGAGAAACCCGTCCTGCCGTCTCCAAAATGTCAGGTTAGGAAATCTGCTTCAGGAAACTCAAGAGCATGCCAAGGTGGCTAACAGGGATGGCTTTTCCCTGTGTTCTGACACCCAGCCCGGCATCCTCTCCTGGTTCCTGCAGCCACAGTATTTTAAAGTCTCAACATCCTTTAGTCCCAGAGCTGCTGCATAACAGTGCGTTCTTAGAAACCAGCTGGGCCTCAGGTCATGGTGGAAGGTGTGGTGCTGAGAACCTGCCACATGAGAAATCACGGGATTGCCTCAGTCCCTGAAGGGCAGTGCACAGAACAAGACAGTGTCAGGACGCCAGGATCGCAGTGTCAGGATGCCAGGATCGCAGCATCAGGATGACAGGATCGCAGTTTCTGCTCCTGGACAGAACAAGGCAGTGTCAGGACACCAGGATTGCAGTGTCAGGACGCCAGGATCGCAGCGTCAGGACGCCAGGATCGCAGGTTCTGCTCCTGGACAGAACAAGGCCGTGTCAGGAGGCCAGGATCGCAGTGTCAGGATGCCAGGATCACAGCGTCAGGATGCCAGGATCGCAGGTTCTGCTCCTGGACAGGACAAGGCTGTGTCAGGAGGCCAGGATTGCAGTGTCAGGACGCCAGGATCGCAGTGTCAGGATGCCAGGATTGCAGGTTCTGCTCCTGGACAGAACAAGACAGTGTCAGGACGCCAGGATCGCAGTGTCAGGATGCCAGGATCGCAGCGTCAGGATGCCAGGATCGCAGGTTCTGCTACTGGACAGAACAAGGCTGTGTCAGGAGGCCAGGATTGCAGTGTCAGGATGCCAGGATCGCAGGTTCTGCTCCTGGACAGAACAAGGCAGTGTCAGGACACCAGGATGGCAGTGTCAGGACGCCAGGATCGCAGATTCTGCTCCTGGACAGAACAAGGCTGTGTCAGGAGGCCAGGATCGCAGTGTCAGGATGCCAGGATCGCAGCATCAGGACGACAGGATCGCAGGCTCTGCTCCTGGACAGAACAAGGCTGTGTCAGAAGGCCAGGATCGCAGTGTCAGGACGCCAGGATTGCAGTGTCAGGACGCCAGGATCGCAGGTTCTGCTCCTGGACAGAACAAGACAGTGTCAGGACGCCAGGATCGCAGTGTCAGGATGCCAGGATCACAGCATCAGGACGCCAGGATCGCAGGTTCTGCTCCTGGACAGAACAAGGCAGTGTCAGGACGCCAGGATCGCAGGTTCTGCTCCTGGACAGAACAAGGCAGTTTCAGGACGCCAGGATCGCAGGTTCTGCTCCTGGACAGAACAAGGCAGTGTCAGGACGCCAGGATCGCAGGTTCTGCTCCTGGACAGAACAAGGCAGTGTCAGGATACCAGGATCGCAGGTTCTGCTCCTGGACAGAACGAGGCAGTGTCAGGACGCCAGGATCGCAGGTTCTGCTCCTGGACAGAACAAGGCAGTGTCAGGACGCCAGGATCGCAGGTTCTGCTCCTGGACAGAACAAGGCAGTTTCAGGACGCCAGGATCACAGTGTCAGGACGCCAGGATCACAGGTTCTGCTCCTGGACAAAACGAGGCAGTTTCAGGATGCCAGGATCGCAGGTTCTGCTCCTGGACAGAACAAGGCAGTGTCAGGACATCAAGATCGCAAGTTCTGCTCCTGGACAGAACAAGGCAGTGTCAGGATGCCAGGATCGCAGGTTCTGCTCCTGGACAGAACAAGGCAGTGTCAGGATGCCAGGATCACAGGTTCTGCTCCTGGGTCTCTCACTGACTAGCTAGGCAACTATTGGCAAGCCCTTTGCACTCTCTGTTCCTTAGGTTTCAAATGATAAAACAGGATGTCTGTGCTAAACAATCTCTGAAATCTGCAATTCAGAGACCGTCTCTGAATGTGCCAGCTGCGCCCACGTCCTGGGGCACACCTCTCTGATTCTTCTTTCCTCTCCTTCCTGTTTCTCATGTCTTGCTATGGATGTGAATATTTAAAATGCTGACACAAGGCCAAGACCACCAGGAGATGTGGGTGCTCTGAGTGGCATTTATCTGGATAGCTGGGATCTTTACCATGGAGAAGTGAAAAATTAGAAATCTGATTAATGTAAACATCTTTCCAATTACTTTTTTAATAAAAAATTTATTTCTCCAGCCATTTGGAGCTTCCCGACAGAGGGGCTAGCTCAGCCTCACGGATTTGTTGCTGCCTGCTGGAAACAAAGAATGGGCTGCCGTGCGCCACATGACTGCTGTCCCAAAGCCACCAACTTTCTGTAAAGCCGGGTCAGATATCAAGCCTCCAGTCATGGAGGCTTTTGGGTGGTTTCAGCATCAATCTCTGATCAATTCAGGGGTCAATATCATGCATATGTGTAAGTTCAGCCCAGTAGGGTTTAAGTGGATAGCACCATATTTTAATTTAGAAAGGCTTTCTGTAAAATATAACCGAGCAGTGGTTATTGACATAACTCTCAAGGGTGTCTAAGGAAGAGAAGTTGTTATTGTTTTGGGCTGCCCTTCACTGTTTATAATTTTTCCTGTCTGTGATGCTCCTCCTGGTGTCCTCCAGGTGCTCTCGTTGAGAATTAAATGTTGCTCCTGCAGCAGACTCTTTTGTACTTAGTCATCGCTGAACTGGCACCTGTCGGCCTATGGTGCAGGAAAAGATCTCTTTTCCAAGTAGCAGAGAAGACGTTAACCTGGGCCTCTTGAGCCCTGGACACTGTTTCTGAGGCAGAGCTCCCATCTTGGTCCCCTGGGACCAGCCTGTGGTCTCTTCAGCACGGGTTCTCCTTGTCCCCTGTGGCCTCCTGCAGCCTGTCCTCTGCTGGTGAGTTTGGTTGCAGCAGAGTCTTTACAAATGATCGAGGCCCCGAGCTCTCTGTGCCTGCCTGAGAGCCAGAGGCTGACCCTGCCTGAGCCCTGGAGACTGTGCTCTCTTTGGTGATGCAGATAATTTAGACCAAGCTCCAACACGTTCCCATTTAGTAGGAAAAAGAAAGACACACACATTGGAGTGCTTGCTTTGTTTTTATGAATTCCTATGCAGGTGCAGGATGTGCGGGGAGAAGGGGCCCCAGAGTCCTGTACAGATTCAGCAGCAGTGAGGACGCCCCCCACCCCTGCCTCAGGGCTGTGGCCGCCCACAGTCTGCTGGTTCAATTTTCTCCTCCAGAGGTGAGCTCCCCAGACGCACCAGCTTCAGGATTCCCCCTCCTGCCTCTGTGCCACTTAAGTGTTTTTTATTTAACCAAGACTTTCTGGACATTTCTTCAGTTGCTGACTTTTAAAATTGTGTAACTCAGATAAAGCTATTCTAAACTTTTTTATCTGAAACACCCTGCAGGGTTGCTTTGGGAGTTAATGACTTTTATGAAAATCATGTGTGGCAGGATGTAGTCCATAAGCATAAGATTTACATATCCTCACTGCCCATCACAGCCTCGGCGTGTGGCCTTTCTCTTTATGCTTTGCTCCCTTTGCCATGTCCAGTGACGTGGTCAGCGTACGTTAGGTGCTCAACACATTTTTTGAGCAAATGACAATCAGTCTCACACATTTTATGTAATTGCTAAATGCTGAGCCAACTGTGCAGGATGGTCTGTGCGCTTCTCCCCTCTCGCCACACTGTGAAGCGTCATTTCTGAAGAAATGGTGGGTCTTTCCAGAAGTGTCTGCAGTGCCGGGAAGGAAGGCTTGCTTACTTGGGTGCCCTGGCATTGAGAACAAAGGCTGGTGAGTAGGTTTATAAATGTCAAGCTGCATTTCCTGGCAACCTGCCTTGTGCTCAGAAATTGGCCTCTTTAATGCAGACGGCCTTGCAGTGAGGTCAGGCCCTTCTCCTTCCCATTCTCGGCCATGTCTGCCACCCAAATGCCATTCTCTCCTGCAGGAGCTTGGTGCTGGGGAGATATTATTGTTGGTGAGTATTTTTGTTGAAAAACTTACCAACCCTTTAAAGTCAGGCGACGAGAATGAGAGTCCCTCTGATGTTCATCCCTGATCCCTGATCCTCCTGTCCCTGGTCATGTCTACACCCAGGACACATCTCTGATTTGACTAATAGGTAAGAATGTTGTTAGTAAAGATGACACTTTTTTCTGTCCATGGGATTAAAACCTGGGATTTGCTCCCTTAGATTAGAGGAAAGTGTTCCCCTCCACATGGCACATTACTTTTATCACTAGGAACTTTTTTTGGCATTTTTTTCTTCATGAGATGGGGTCTTGCTATGTTGCTGAGGCTGGTGTTGAACTCCTGAGCTCAAGTAATCCTCCTGCCTTAGCCTCCCGAGTAGCTGGAACTATGGGCATGGCCACCACGCCCATCAGGAGCTTTTCACTGTAACTTCCCCCAAACTTTCCTCCATTTTTTTTTGGTCTCTGTCTTGGAATGGCAGATGCGTTGCACACTGAAGGATTCCAGAACCTCCAAGAGTGTTTTGCTTTGTATTGAAATATGGAATTTATAAATGAGGAAACTGTTACAAGCTTTTCTTTTAATTATGAAAACAGCATAATACAAATAAATTCAGAGGCAGTTCATAAAACCTGTTTTCTAGTAGTTTCAGCCCTAAGTCTCTGCAAGCCAGTACTCCCTTTCTTCCCTGGCACGGTGGGCAGCAGATGCTCGTCACCCTGGCCCTGAGACACTGTCACAGACACCCATCGGATTCTTCACTATGGTGTCTATCAGCCGGCTGTGGCTCAGGACAGCCAGGTCCCTTAGGAAGCCCTGGGCCTGGCCTGCCCCTGTCCTCCCGAAGCTTGCAGGCAGGATACCAGCAGCACACAGCAAAAACGTGAACTCAGCCGTGACGGGATACTGCGAAGATGTGAAGTGCGGGGAAAGTAAAAGGAAATGTTATATTTAGGGTTAGTTCACAGTTCCATGGATCTCTCGTCTCTTTCTGAATAAATGATTCATGCGTGTGGTAGAGAGTGCATCACCCTGTGCTGCAGAGAGTGACGTGGATCCTACCCTGTGTCTGGTGCCTGAACTTGCGCAGTTCTGAGCTGTGTTTGGCTTTGCTCCGAAGCGGCTCACCATTGACGGGAACACTGAATCCAGTGGAACTCCCGACCCCTCTGCTGGGAAACAATCAAGCACGATGGGGCAGTCGGTTGAGCTCCTGGTCTCTGCGTTTCACTCCCCTGACTTCTTTTTTCTGGACGTTTGGAAATCCATTCTCTGGTTTCTGTGGGTATGAAGTATGCACCCAAAAGTTGGTGTTTCAGTGCCCGTGGCATCTTGGTGCATTGCGTCACGAGATGGAGGCCCCTCACGGGCTCTTTCGTGCGCAGAAAGTGCGTGTCTAGCCGCACGATCTACTGGGCCTGTGATGGTTCTCGTGATACAGACATCTTTCTTTTGACATTGGTCTTTGCTGAGGCTTAAAGCAGGTACGTTTTTACATAAAGAATTCAAAATGATGTGATTACTAAGAGTGTCGCAAGATACAAGGATTAGTAAAGGAGCCTGACCTGGCTGAAGGAAGTCTGTCCTTTCACCACAGACTCAGCCGTGGGTGGGAAGAAGTGTGATTGGGAAGGGTCACATGTCAATGACAGCAAAGACTTAGAGCTGGCCTCAGAATCACCAAGATCATGCAATACTCGTTTCGCTTTTTTGGACCCAAGCACGCAGGTTTCTCTTTGGCCATAGATTTTTCAAGAGACTAAATATTGACTATTTGTAGCCTTCGATTGTTTCTTTTCTTTTCTTTTCTTTTTGTTTTCTCTCTCTTTTTTCTGGAGACATAGTCCCTCTCTCTTGCTTAGCCTGTCACCCAGGCTGGAGTGCAGTGGCAAGATCTCGGCTCACTGCAACCTCTGCCTCCCAGGTTCAAGCGATTCTCCTGCCTCAGCCTCCTGAGTAGCTGGGACTACAGGTGTGTACCACCACCCCAGGCTAATTTTTGTATTTTTAGTGGAAACAGGGTTTCACCATGTTGGCCAGGATGGTCTCAAACTCATGACCTCAAGTGATCTACCCACCTCAGCCTCCCAAGGTGCTGGGATTATGGGCATGAGCCACCATGCCCAGCCTCAATTGTTTCTTTATTGTAATGTTATTAAGAACTACTTAGAAAAAAAGCAATAAACTATTATTGATAATATAGATGATGCATTTTTATTCTTGCTATGAACTTCCCTTTATAACTAGTAGATCTCTTCCAAGTACCCTGGCTTCCTTGCTGTTCCCCAAACATGCCAAGCAGGATTCTCCAGAGCCTCTGCAGTGGCTCTTCCTGGGGTGCCTGGAATGCTTTCCCTGGTATCTGCTGTGTCTTGTTTAGATCCGAGTGTCGGACCTGTGTCACTTTCCTTCTGTCGGAAGAGCTTCTTTTAACACTACTTGAAAGGCAGGTGGACCGGGCGTGGTGGCTCACGCCTGTGATCCCAGCACTTTGGGAGGCCGAGGCGGGCAGATCACGAGGTCAGGAGTTCAAGACCAGCCTTGCCAATGTGGTGAAACCCTGTCTCTACTAAAAATACAAAAATTAGCCAGGTGTGGTGGTGCATGCCTGTAATCCCAGCTACTCGGGAGGCTGATGCAGGAGAATCACTTGAACCTGGGAGGCAGAGGTTGCAGTGAGCTGAGATTGTGCCATTGCACTTCAGCCCGAGCAATAGAGTGAGATTCCATCTCAAAAAAAAAAAAAAAAAAAAAAGAAAGAAAGAAAGAAAAAAAGAAAGGCAGATCAACTGCTGACAAATTCCTTTAATTTTTGTTTGCCTAAAAAAGTCTTTATTTCTTCTTCAGTTTTGAAGTATTATTTCACTGGACATAGAATTTTAAGTTGGGTGTTTTCTTTTAACATTTTCAATATTTTACTTCATTCTCTACTCGCTTCTTCCTAAAAAGAAGTCCAGCGTAATTCTCTCCGTGCTTTTCTATGGGTAAGGTAAGGTTTTTCCCCCCTCTCTGGCTTTGTCCAAAAATTCCTGTCTTCGAGTTTTCCGCAGTGTGTGTGCACGTGTGTGCATGTGCAGTGTGTTTGTGTGGGTGTCTGTGAAGTGTGTGCACATGTGTATGCACGTGTGTGTGTGCATGTGTATATGCATGTGTGTGCGTGTGTGTGTGTGCATCAGTGTGTGTGAGTGTGAATTTGTGTGTGTCGTATTTACCCTTCTTGGTGTTCTCTGAGTTTCCTAGATCTGTGATTTGGTGTCTGGCATTAATTTTGAAAATATTCAGCCATTATTACTTCAAATATTTCTTCTGTTCCCTTTTCTCTTTATCTCCTCCTGGTATTCCTATTATGCATATGTTATACCTTTTGTAATTGTCCCACAGTTCTTGGATATTCTGTTTTGTCTTTTTCTTTTTTTTTTTTTCCTCTCTCTCTTTGCTTTTTGTCTTGGGGAGTTTTTATTGATAGATCCTCATTCTCACTGATTATTCCTCAGCTATGTCTACTCTACCAATGAGCCCATCAAAGGCATTCGTCATCTCTGTTACAGTGCTTTTGATCTCTAACATTTCCTTTTGATTTTTTCTTAGAGTTTCCAGCTCTCAAATCACCCATCTGTTCCTACACATTGTCCGTTTTCTCACTAGAGCACTTCACATATTCATCATGGGTATTTGAGATTCATGGTCTGATAATTCCAATATCTCTGCTATATCTGAGTCTGATTCTTTTTCTCTTTGTAATTTTTTTCCCTTTTAGCATGGCTTGTAATTTTCTTGTTGAAACCTAGATATGCTGTATTGGATAAAAGAAACTGAGGCAATTGGCCTTTAGCGTTAGGTTTTATCTTTACCTGGCTGTGAGTTAGGCTGTTTACTGTTTGCTGGAGCTGTAATTGTCAGAGGCTAAAATTTCTTCTGGTGTCCTTGTTTTATCTCCCTACTTTTCTTTGGGTTTCCCTAGAGACTTCTCCTTAAATAAAGTCTGATGTGTGCAGTTCTTTTATCTGTAATCCCCTGTCATTATGTGGGAGCCCTGTTGGTATTGATGTGGTGGTCTGGTGTGGAAGGAGGGCAGCATCCTCTGGCCCTGTGATCAGGTCTCCGTCTCAGCCTGAGCCTGCACACCTGGGCTGTGACCTCATGAGGACTTCTCAGCTTTTTCTTTTCCTCCCATAAGTGAAAGGAAGGCCAGATGGGTTGGAATTGGGTATTTTCCATCCCACAACGTTCTGGACTTATTTCATGACTGGTTTCATGCTGTAGCTATCCTTTCAAGATGTGTTTTTCACACAGAATTATATTTTGAGGATTTATCCGTGCAAATACCTTTAGATCTAGTTTATATGTAACTATGGCATGGTATTACAGTATAATTTATGCATTCTTCCTCTACTGCAGGATATTTAGGCAGTTTTTACATTTTTTTCTATTTCCCCACAATATAATTTAATTAGGTGTTATCAGACCTCTCTTTAGTTTATGCCAAAGGGAGGGCCATAAACTGGTATCTTATTACAATTTTCATTTGTCTGTATCTGGCAGACAAATAAGGTGGAGCAGCTTTCTATAGCTCTGTTAGCCATTCAAATTTCCTCATTAGTGAATTGCTTGTTTGAACACTTCAATTTTCATGCTGGTTTTTTTTGTTATTTTATTATTAGAATGTAAGGATTCTTAATATCTGTATCATTATTCTAGAAATACATATTTTACATATTATGTATGATAAAATGTTATATTTCTATATTTTATACTTTATTATCTAATATAAATACTACATATTATATAATATAAATATACATGTTACATATAAATATATATGTAAACCATATTTATATAGAAATGCTATATGTGTTATATATAGCATAGTATTTTATTATAAAATGTATGTAATTATATTTGAATACTAGTTCTTGGTCAGTGCATTATATATGTTATAAAAATAGAGATATAGCTTATCTTTTATCTTTTTTATGGTGTCTTTTTAATCAGTGTTTTCCATTTGAAGTCTTTGGGTTTCAGCATGGCATCTTTCTCTAATGATTTCATAAAAATATTTGCCCTTATTTTCTTCTGAAATTTTAGAATCTTTAATCTGTCAGGAATTTTTGTTGTTGTGAGACAGGGATTGAATTTTATCTTTTTCTACTTAGATAGGGAGTTGTCCTGGCCCTTGTATTTAATTGTTGAAATACCCTTTCTCCTGCAGTGTATGACTTCATATTGGTTGTCTATCCAGTCCCCATGTGTGTACTTATATTTCTCCCTCCTCAGTTTTATTCCACTTGTTCTGTTTGTCAGTCTTTCCAAAACCTTGATGATTTTCTTTTCTCAATTCAACTTTCTCATCTTATTTTATACATGAATTTCTACTGGAGTATAACGTATACAAAGTGTGCATATCTCAGTGCAGAGCCCGTTGACTGTGCTGTGTAGTCAACATCCAGCTCCAGACAGAGCCCTTGGCAGCCCAGACCCTCCCCTCAGCATCTCCTCCCAAGTGAGACCCAAAGCGGGAGGTTAGCGGATTCAGACATCATGCACTCCGTGTGTCTGGCTTCTCTAACTCACCATACATCTGTGATACTCACCTGCTGTGGTACAGAGTAGACACTTGGTGTCTCGGTCGTTCTGACAATGTGAAATCTTTCTGACAAGGTGAATTGCAACCCTCCCCCATTCTTTCCCCAAATTATCTACATGTCTCTTATTCTACAATCATTTTTCAGATGAGCTTGTCAAATTTATGAAAAAAGACTGATTGGGCTTTTTGTTGAATTTCAATTTAATGTATAGCTTAGTTTGGACAAAACTGTACAAAAGTACAGTCATTGCCACATAACAGTGTTTCAGTCAACTACTGACTGCATACATGAGGGTGGTCTCCTAAGATTATAATCATATACTTTAACTATACCTTTTTTATTAGATGTGTTCAGACACAAATACATACCATTGTGTTATTGCCTACAGTACTCGGAACAGTAACAGTAAGCTGTGCAGGTTAGATACACAAATACATACCATTGGTTACAGTTGCCTACAGTACTCGGAACAGTAACAGTAAGCTGTGCAGGTTAGATACACAAATACATACCATTGGTTACAGTTGCCTACAGTACTCGGAACAGTAACAGTAAGCTGTGCAGGTTAGATACACGAATACATACCATTGGTTACAGTTGCCTACAGTACTCGGAACAGTAACAGTAAGCTGTGCAGGTTAGATACACAAATACATACCATTGGTTACAGTTGCCTACAGCACTCAGTACAGTGATATGCCGTGCAGGTTGTGGGTGTGCAGTGGGCTGTGCCATCTGGGTGTGTGTAAGTGCACTCTGTGATGTTGGCACAACATCAGCTAATGATGCATGTCTCAGAACGTGTCCCCATGGTTAGGAGACGTGTGAGTGTATTTACGACATTTGGTCTTCCCATCCACTTCTGTACTTACATGGCATGTGTCTTCACTGATTGAGGTATTCCTTTGTCATTCAATGAACTTTTAGTATTTTTAAATATAAAGTTCTTAAAATATTTTATTAAAATTTTCTGAAGTAGCTTAACATGATCAGGATTATTTTTAAATTAACTTCTAACTATTTCAAGATATTATGTAATTGGTTGTTGCTGGCATATAGGCACATTGGTTTGTATTTTGACCTTGTGACCTGTATCTTTGAAGGAATCTTATATTTGTTATAATTGCTTGATTGGCAGTTCTCTTAGATTGTCCATGTAAACAAATATGTCATCTGCAGCTTTCTTCCTTTCTAATGCTGTATATCTTAACATTTGTCATTGCATTGAGTATCTAGGGTGTTCCAAATAGTGTTGAATCAAAGGGGTCAAGGCAGGCTTCATTATCTATCCCAAGCATTAAGAAAATGTCTTTGACATTTTATCTTGTTAAAGGATGATTGTTTCTGAAGGATTTTATTAGATAACTTTTATTGGGTTAAGGATGCTTTATTCCTAGTTTCTTAAAATTTAAAAAATTTTGAATGGACCAAATCTTATTCTTGAATCTCTAAGATATTACTGGACTTTTTCTCCCTTTAATCTCTTAGTAAAGTGAATTACATGGAGTAGAACCAGTTTTGCATTTTTGGGATATACCTTTTTGGTCACTTTTTGTTTTACTGATTTCCCTCTGTTATATTTGGTTGCTATTATTTTTTGAGAAATGGAATTCCCTTATTTTCATTGTGTTACTGTTTTTCAGTGCTAGTATCGAAGTAATACTCATCTCATAAAGTAAATTGTGTCCTAGACTGAAAAATCTAAAATCCACATAGGAGGAAACAGATGTTGCTTGAAGCTTTAGTAACAGTGTTTAAGTCACCTGGCTTTAGTGCTGTTTATGAGAGTTGGTTTTTGAATACTGATTTAACTAATGGTTACAAGTATAGTCAGATACCATTCCTTTCAATTCAATTCTGGCATTTTGTGTTTTTGTTTTTTTTCCTAAAAATGATTCATTTCACTTCTGTCTTCCAATTACGTTTATGTTGTGCATTGCATTTTCTTGTGATTTTGCATATCTCTGTATATGTTATTGTTACACCCCTAATTCATTTCTAGTGTTATTTATTTTGCATCTTTCCTTTCTGGATAATTTTGACAGACATCTTTGTATTTCCTTCGTATTTTTAAACAGTCAACTCTGCTCATGTCTGTGCTCTCTGCTGCTTTCTGGTTTGTTAATTTCTGCCAGTAAGTCTCAGGCTATCATTTTATCTCCAGGTCAGATGGGGTTAATTCTCTAGTTTGCGTTTTCTTTTAAATTTTGCTCACACTTTCTCATTATAGATTGTTTTCTACGTGGTTAATAATTTTTCATTACGTGCTTGTCTTTGATGTCTTTCTTTTCTTATGAGAATCCTGTGGAAGTCCCAAGAACTCTCATTGTTGGAAATGTTCCTCCAACATTTTATAATTAGCAATTCAAATCAATGTGTTATGTTAGATATATGAGTATTTTATTATATTAGGATTTGACAGTCATGTGGGATACAGATTCAGGCTTCTATTTCTAATGAGAGGCATTTGTGTTTTCCTCCAGAGCCTGAGAAAGAGAGGCTCTTCTGCCCGCCTGCATGTGGACGGGTTGTTGGCATTCCTTTTGTGCAGGGCAGGTATGCACAGTCCTTGGGGGTGCGCTGCCAGCACCTGCCCCCTGCCCTCCTGTGGGCAGACCCCAGCCCCAGCCTGCTGGGCCCTAACAGACACCCCTGCCTGCCACTGCCGCACTCAGCTGCCTCCCTTGCCTGCTCTTCGCCCCAGCTCTGTGCTTTCTCTGTTCTGGCATCTGGGATTTCTCCTTCCTTCCTTCACGTTTACTAATGCTTCAAAATTTGTGTCTGTCCCTTTTTATTTACAGTATTTATGCATTAGACTGGGAGCAGGGTCTGTGCTGTTTTTACAATGTGTGCTCGAAATGGACATCTCTAGACTTTCTTCTCTTCTTATAGTTTTATACTTGAGACACTTGTTGACTATGAAGTGAGAGTATTTAAAAGTGCATATATTGTCATGCTGATGTGTGTAAACACACTATCGTGCCGATGCGTGTAAACACACTGACTATCCACACTGGGTTTTCTGGGCAGTACAATTTCAAATTTTGTTCCTCCTAAGCTCAGGCCACATGTTCTGATTTGGAGTTTTAAAGAAATGGAGAGTGAGCCTGGAAGAATTTACTAAATTGATCCTAGCTTTCTAATGTTTTGCTCAGGGCAGATAGCAGGGAAGCATTGCAAATAGGGTTTTGGCTGACAGGCAGGCTCCCGTGTGCACACACAAAGCCTACCCCAGAAAAGTAGAGTCTGCTTCTCCGAATTCAGGCCACTCTGGCAGCTGAAGCCTCTGCTACTGCTCCCTGTCAGCAGCTCCCAGCTCTTACACCCCAAGTGGCCCAGGCCTCAGCTACGATGCAACTCGACTCATCCCTGTTGTGTTTGGGGGGCTGAGCCCCAAGAGGCCCAGGCCTCAGCTACGATGTGACTCGACTCAGCCCTGTCATGTTTGGGGGACTGAGGTGCTGGAATCAGGGTGAGACACTCACACACCTGCCCTGATTTCCAGATCCTGGCCTAGCATGGGCCCCTCCCAGCCTGTGTTAGTTTTTTTTCACACTGCTGATACAGACATATCTGAGACTGGGCAGTTTACAAAATAAAGAGGTTTAATGGACTTACAGTTCCACATGGCTGGGGAGGCCTCACAATCATGGTGGAAGGCAAGGAGGAGCAAGTCCCGTCTTACATGGATGACAGCAGGCAAAGAGAGAGAGCATGTGCAGGGAAACTCCCCCTTATAAAACCACCAGATCTTGTGAGACCTATTCACTATCACACGAACAGCATGGGAAAGACCTGCCCCCATGATTCAGGTACCTCCCACTGGGGTCTTCCCATGACACATGGGAATTGTGGCAGTTACAATTCAAGATGAGATTTGAGTGGGGACACAGCCAAACCACATTACTGTGCAGCCAGCCACACACAGAGCATTGCTGATGAGGGATGCTTGCCCAGGCCTCAGCATGCAGAGTTTCTATTGAGGTCTCAGTGTGCAGCCAGCCACACACAGAGCATTGCTGACCAGGGACACTCACCCAGGCCTCAGAGTGCAGAGTTTCTATTGAGGTCTCAGTGTGCAGCCAGCCACACGCAGAGCATTGCTGGGCAGGGACGCTCGCCCAGGCCTCAGAGTGCAGAGTTTCTATCGATGTCTCAGTGTGCAGCCACACAGAGCATTGCTGACCAGGGATGCTCGCCCAGGCCTCAAGACTGCAGAGTTTCTATTGAGGTCTCAGTGTGCAGCCAGCCACACACAGAGCATTGCTGGGCAGGGATGCTCACCTGGGCCTCAGCATGCAGAGTTTTTAATGGGGTCTCAGTGTGCAGCCACACAGAGCATTGCTGACTAGGGATGCTCACCCAGGCCTCAGAGTGCAGAGTTTCTATCGAGGTCTCAGTGTGCAGCCAGCCACACGCAGAGCATTGCTGGGCAGGGATGCTCACCTGGGCCTCAGCATGCAGCGCTTCTATCGAGGTTTCATTACATGGGTGTGAGGGATTGAACCATTGGCCACAAGCTTTAATCCACCCACCAGCCCTCCCCTCTCCTGAGATCAGACTATATCCCACGGCTCAGAGCCCCCACTCACCCATCACATTGTTGGTCTTTTTGGTGTGGACAGCCCCTGTTCTGTCACCTCATTTGCATAAACAATCAGGTGTGGTCCTAGGGGCCCACCACAAATGACCTCACTCCCGTGACTCAGGAGGCTCCAAGGACTCAGGCTGCTTCCAGGAACAGGACCAAGGCCAGCCAAACTCCTTATCACACAACATGGCTAAAACGACTTATCATTCCAGCTAATCACCGACTCGTTTCCTCCTCATTCTCTCGTCCCACATCCTCCTCCACTACCCAGGTAGTCAGTAAGATCACCACGGCTCCATGTGTGGCCCTGATGGCTCCATCAGGCTTGGGGGCCACCACCAGGCACCAAGCCTTTATTCGTGGCCCCCGATGGCTCTGTCAGGCTTGGTGGCCACTGCCGCTTAGGCTGACATCCTTCAGATTCATGCCTCTACTCCTAAACCATTCTGACTCCAGAGCAAATTCTTATTTCTCTGAGCACAGCACCTGGGAGACGGAAGTTGGCTGATTGCATCAGTGAGCGACTTACAGAAAAAAAAAAAATTACTGGGTAAGCACATCCGAAGAAACAACTCATTGAGGTTTCTGATAATGAGACTTTCCCTTCCTCTGCAGTAATGCCTTTTGACAATAAGCTTAGCCTATTCATCTCTCCCAGCGTGGTGCAGCAGAGCTCCTCTCCTGAAAACCTGGAGGCACGGAAGATGTACCGTCCTCCACACGGTGCTGGACGTGGGGCCGTTGTGGTCCTGGGTTTACTCTGCTCATGTCATTAAGCCCCGTCTGCCCTGCACGTGTCCCTCTGAGTGGTCAGTGGAGCCAAATGCCTGGTGCTCTGTGATTTTAGGTCTAAGCCATTTTAGAATCTCTGCATTTAGCGTTGTATGAACTCACTGCTCACTGCACAATGCGTCCTTTGCTCTGAATCGACCCAGTTGAGATTCTCGGTGTCCAGCCCGAGTCTATTGCATACGGAACATCTCTGTGCATCAGAGGCGCTTTTTCACCTGCCTTGGGTCTCTTGGCATCTGTCTCTCAGGCGGAGGAGCCACTCACTGCATCCGGCCTTCCTCCTGTCATTTTGTTTGCCTTTGCCCTCCTCTGAACTTTAATTCTTCTCCACCATGAGAACTGGCCAGAACTTGCCCCAAATGCAGCACCTCTGCTTTCAAAGCCGGGGAAGGAGGGGCAGGAGAGGGCCAGGGGCTGTGCTGTCTCTAACGTGGCCTAGAGGTCAGAGGAGGGGCCTTCATCAGAGCATCAGCCACCCCTTCCTGGGCCCTTGCTTCCCCACAGAGGGCATCTTGCTGCTCCCGGCGACGCAATAATTGCTGAAAATGGGAAGTTAATTGGATGTGAGTGCAATGCCATTTGGCTTTTTGCTTAGCCAGGGCCAGGCGTGGGGGCAGGTTTCCGAAAGGGAGGCCGAAGGCTCCACACAGCAGCTGGAATGCCTGGGCCTGAGCAGCCCCCAGAATGGCCGCTCTTCTTTCTCAGCAGTGCTGGAGAAAACAGCCAAAGGTCCCTTGAAAGTGAGAGCTGGGCTGCTCACCATGTCCTTCTGCACCATGAAGAAGAAACAAAGGAGACCCAGAGACTTCAGAGGCTCGCGGGCCCCCGGAGCGCCGGCTGCAGAGCAGCACCGTCTTTGTAGTTTTGCGGCGACTGTAATTAATGCATCTTCCTGAGGCTGCTGTAAACAGCCCCCGCGTCTGACTTCCGCCCACCTTTTTTACTCGATGATTTAAATTGTTTTTCTGACTTTATCTGTCACGTTATTTACCGGCTCTTAACCTTTCTTCTTTTTTTAAAATATAAATGAGTATAACATCCACTGAAGATCACGATGCCTTCTGGAAAGTGTGGCTGAGGCTGCCTTCCTGGAGAGTATCCTCTGCTTGCCCTCCATTTATCTTTTTCTTTTTTTCCTGAAGTCTAATAAGCATTAATTTCCCAATTCCTGAATATGCCTAATGATTATATTTTTTCATTTAACAAGTAAAAAGCAGCTTAAAGGGCTTTCTGAATCTCTCACTTGGGTACACTGTATTCTCACAGAGTGACGGCATTTGGCACAAACATATTGGTTATAAATGAATATTTTATGACAATTAAGAGCATTTCTGTGGCTTTATTATTTGTTGCTCCACCCTCTGGTGAGACCTGTCTTTCCTTCAAAACAAAATAGACCCCAAATGTCAGATACTGGAAATGAGTGAGTACAGGGATGCAGGAAAAAATTCAGGAAGGTGCAAAAGTCATGACCTCACCATTGATGTCTCCATCACGGTGAGATCGAGGTCGTCTGTCAGATCACACAGTCTTCCAGAACAGACATTCAGCTCTGTTTTTACATTTTAGAAAACCCAGGAAGACTGGGAAAATATTAAAGGCCGCAGTGGTCCAGTTTATCAGCAAGCGGTGTTTTATTCATCATTCTTGTCCCTGGTTTGTCGAATTAAACACATTATCTGTGGACCTTCAGCAGATACTGCAGATTTATCACTTGAGGATATTATTCAACGTGATGCCTTCTCTTCTCTTTCTCACTTAGCAACAACAGTTTAGAAAGGAGAAGGCTTGCAGAGAGAGAAAACGAGGGCCCTGAGGAAGAGCTGAGGGCCTGGCTCATCGCTGAGCTCTGGCTGTGTGGGGCCAGAGGGTCTGAGATGGTGCGTGCAGTGCCCAAGGCTTTGGCAACGGAGCCCCGCACACTGGCAGGCTTAGAACGGTGCAAAGCTCTCCAGGCCCTGCACCCCCCAGGGTCTGAGATCAAGATCTTAGCGGGGCCGTGCATCTCTGAAGGCTCCAGAGAGGGTCCTTCCTGCCTCCTCCAGCCTCTGGTGGCCCTGACACCCCTGCCATTCCTCGGCTTACAGGGGCCTCCCTCCCACCTCTGCTGGGTCACCAGGTGTTCTCAGGAATTCTGGCCTCGCCTTCCCACTGGGCACTTCTGTCTCTGTCCAGTGTCTCCTTCTTAGGGACACCAGTCCCTGGATTAGGAGCCACTCTGATGGCCTCATCTTTAACTGGCTTCCCTCTTCGGAGACCATTTCCAAATCACATCCCATATACAGGAGCTGGAGCCCAAGACTCAGACGTGCTTTCCTGGGGGACATAGTCCCCAAGCAGCTGGCTCAGCTCTGTGCTTTGCTGGGGGACATAGTTCCCGAGCAGCCATCTCAGCTCTGCAGGGGGTCAGGTGCTTGCGCAGAGCTGCCTCATCCTGCGGGTTCTCGGGTGCGGTGAAGGATCCATCCTGGGGATGCACCATGCCCGCTTCTGGTGAATTATTTTCTGTACTCTTCTACCTTTAAGAGGGACCTGGCTCCAGACAGAAGGTACAATTGCCCTAAGGAAATGAGGTCACCAGGCGGGCTCTGCACTCTGACCTGGTCACAGGGAGCACGCCCGGCCCCTGCTTTCCACTGGGACCCCAGGTGATGTTGCTTCTGTCCAGGAAAAATGCTTCTAATCTAACAAAATAGTATGAGAATTATCATTGTTATTATTACCTGTGTATGTATTTTCTCTCTACATGTCTTTGATGTCATAAACTGGTAGATCGAGTACTGTTTACTTACATAGAGCCCATTCTCATTTTATGAGCTCTTTTGCAGCTGAGTTGGGAGTAGGGAGGAGGAGCCTGTGAACGTGTTATTTCTGGTTGCTGTGTTTGCTGTGTGGATGGGCAGGACAGGAGCCTCCAGCCCCTGTGAACGTGTTATTTCTGGTTGCTGTGTTTGCTGTGTGGATGGGCAGGACAGGAGCCTCCAGGCCCTGTGAACGTGTTATTTCTGGTTGCTGTGTTTGCTGTGTGGATGGGCAGGACAGGAGCCTCCAGCCCCTGTGAACGTGTTATTTCTGGTTGCTGTGTTTGCTGTGTGGATGGGCAGGGCCAGAGCTCCCAGCCCCTTTGAAGGTGCTTTCTGGACCTTCTCTGCTTGGCAAAAGCAGCTGAAGGTAGGAGGCGGTTAAAGGCTTTTCTTCTATTTGCAAATGGCATGGCCATACACATATCTCTTCTTTTTCTTCAGGCGGCCTGCAGAGATTAGGAAGCCTGATGTTGAGAAATGTCACTGGTTTCTTTGGGGTAGAATTCGGAAGAATGCTTTTAGAGGGAAATCATAGGATTGGCCTTAAGTTTAAGGGACACTTAGAGGAGACAGAGGACAGGATATGAACCCCATGCCCCAGCGAGTGGATACGGACCCCGTGCCCCCGGCGAGTGGATACGGACCCCGTGCCCCCGGTGAGAGGATACGGACCCCGTGCCCCCGGCGAGTGGATACGGACCCCGTGCCCCCGGCGAGTGGATACGGACCCCGTGCCCCCAGCGAGTGGTGGGGAGGCTGCCAGGCAGGACAGAGGTGTGGGTTCTTCTTTGCTCCAGAGCAGGGGTGTTCGAGTCTCAGTGGCTCATGTCACACCAGGTGACTGGAGCAAAATAGCCCCATGTGCTGGTTTGAACATGAAGACAGCTGATTCCACCAGGTTAACCAGCCTTCAGCCTGGTGATGTGGTGGTTCTGGCCTGGCCGTGGTCCCCGCCCTTTCAGAGACCCTGGTCTCCTAATGCCACAAGGAGAGGTGGCCTCCCTCCTTCTGGTGCACGCTGGACTCTCCCCACGCCCCCTGAGCCAGCACAGGCTCCTGAGGGTCTGCAGCTGCCCCGCCCTCCTGGGCTCCAGCCAGTGTTGCCTTGCGCGGGACATAGTAGCTCTGGGTAAAGAATGGCCCCCGGTCAGTGTTCCAAAAAATTAGGGCCTTCTTCCTAAGGCCACTACTGTTCAAACAGTGTTTTCCTTCTGACAGTTAAATATTTACTTTCTCCAGGTGGCGTCGGTTTGTGAAGTCCGCCTGTCTCCGCTAGGCTGCGTCGGTTGGTCAGCGGACTCCGCCCGTCTCCTCTAGGCTGCGTCGGTTGGTCAGCGGAGTCCGCCCGTGTCCTCTGGGCTGCGTCGGTTGGTCAGCGGAGTCCGCCCGTCTCCTCTGGGCCGCGTCGGTTGGTCAGCGGAGTCCGCCCGTCTCCTCTGGGCCGCGTCGGTTGGTCAGCGGACTCCGCCCGTCTCCTCTGGGCCGCGTCGGTTGGTCAGCGGACTCCGCCCGTCTCCTCTGGGCCACGTCGGTTGGTCAGCGGAGTCCGCCCGTGTCCTCTGGGCCGCGTCGGTTGGTCAGCGGAGTCCGCCCGTCTCCTCTGGGCCGCGTCGGTTGGTCAGCGGAGTCCGCCCGTCTCCTCTGGGCCGCGTCGGTTGGTCAGCGGAGTCCGCCCGTCTCCTCTGGGCCGCGTCGGTTGGTCAGCGGACTCCGCCCGTCTCCTCTGGGCCGCGTCGGTTGGTCAGCGGACTCCGCCCGTCTCCTCTGGGCCGCGTCGGTTGGTCAGCGGAGTCCGCCCGTCTCCTCTGGGCCGCGTCGGTTGGTCAGCGGAGTCCGCCCGTGTCCTCTGGGCCGCGTCGGTTGGTCAGCGGAGTCCGCCCGTGTCCTCTGGGCCGCGTCGGTTGGTCAGCGGAGTCCGCCCGTCTCCTCTGGGCCGCGTCGGTTGGTTAGCGAGTCCGCCTGTCTCCACTAGGCTGCGTCGGTTGGTTATCGAGTCCGCCTGTCTCCGCTAGGCTGCGTCGGTTGGTCAGCGGAGTCCGCCCGTCTCCTCTGGGCTGCGTTGGTTGGTTAGTGAGTCCGCCCGTCTCCACTAGGCCGCGTCGGTTGGTTATCGAGTCCGCCCGTCTCCTCTAGGCTGCGTCGGTTGGTTAGTGGAGTCCGCCCGTCTCCGCTAGGCTGCGTCGGTTGGTCAGCGGAGTCCGCCCGTCTCCTCTGGGCTGCGTCGGTTGGTCAGCGGAGTCCGCCCGTCTCCTCTGGGCTGCGTCGGTTGGTCAGCGGAGTCCGCCCGTCTCCTCTGGGCTGCGTCGGTTGGTCAGCGGAGTCCGCCCGTCTCCTCTGGGCTGCGTCGGTTGGTCAGCGGAGTCCGCCCGTCTCCTCTGGGCTGCGTCGGTTGGTCAGCGGAGTCCGCCCGTCTCCGCTGGGCTGCGTCGGTTGGTCAGCGGAGTCCGCCCGTCTCCTCTGGGCCGCGTCGGTTGGTCAGCGGAGTCCGCCCGTCTCCTCTGGGCCGCGTCGGTTGGTTATCGAGTCCGCCTGTCTCCTCTAGGCTGCGTGGGTTGGTTATCGAGTCCGCCTGTCTCCTCTAGGCTGCGTCGGTTGGTTAGCGGAGTCCGCCTGTCTCCGCTAGGCTGCGTCGGTTGGTTAGCGGAGTCCGCCTGTCTCCGCTAGGCTGCGTCGGTTGGTCAGCGGAGTCCGCCCGTCTCCACTAGGCCGCGTCGGTTGGTTAGCGGAGTCCGCCTGTCTCCGCTAGGCTGCGTCGGTTGGTCAGCGGAGTCCGCCCGTCTCCTCTGGGCTGCGTCGGTTGGTCAGCGGAGTCCGCCCGTCTCCACTAGGCCGCGTCGGTTGGTTAGCGGAGTCCGCCCGTCTCCTCTGGGCTGCGTCGGTTGGTCAGCGGAGTCCGCCTGTCTCCGCTAGGCTGCGTCGGTTGGTCAGCGTAGGCTGCGTCGGTTGGTCAGCGGAGTCCGCCCGTCTCCACTAGGCCGCGTCGGTTGGTTAGCGGAGTCCGCCCGTCTCCTCTGGGCTGCGTCGGTTGGTCAGCGGAGTCCGCCCGTCTCCGCTAGGCTGCGTCGGTTGGTTAGCGGAGTCCGCCCGTCTCCTCCTTGCTCCTGGCTTGCGGTTCTCTCCTCTGCCTTCTCTGGCTGGGCCTTGCTGGCTCCGGCTGCTTCTCCTGCGGTTCGTTTTGTTGTTCTTTCCTCTCTCGTCTGAAATGGCCTCCGTCCTAGATTCAGGAGGGAAAGGAGGAAACCGGTGGGGCCTGGCCGCTGCTTCTCCTGGCCTTGTTCTTCGAGCTCCCTTTGAAGGTTTCCAGCTTCTGCTCTTGCTCTCCTGCCTCTTCCTCCATGCCTGCTGCTTCCGCGAGCTGTAGTTTACATTCTGGCCGGCCGCAGCCGGGTCCTCAGGACTTGAGGAGAGGGTCCTGTCAGGGCCAGCGTTCTGGTGGGGTTTTCAGCCATGAAAATGTCCAGAGAATTTTGGTCTGAGCTGGAGAGGAGACAGCAGGGTGGACGTGACACTGGGGAGAAAAAGCTTGGGCCCTGATTCTTGTCTGGCCATCTTGGATCATAGACGAATTGTTCACAAGAGGGTCTCTGCCTAAAACTCACCATGGTGGCTTTCTTGGTGTACTTTTCATGTCTGAAATGTAAGTAAAGTTCAAACTTTAAGGCTGCAGAAAGAAGTGAAGGCTTTTGATGCTGTTTACAAATCTCTGGTTTCTGACTCAAGACCATGACGGTATGGGGGAACCCAGGCCTGACCTTCTCCCAGTTTTGGGGGAGCTGCCTCCTGCGATTCTCCCTCGGTGGCCCTGTTGGGGTGGGGCCCATTTCCTCTTTGAAAATGACATCCCGGTCATCTTACTTCCTCGGCTGTGAACACTCACAATATGTTCCACAGGATGCCAGGGCGCTGCTCCGCTGGAGAAACCTCCGTCCCAAACTCTGTCTTGCTTTCTCAATCATATTTTTAGAAAGTGAGGCTGGGTGGCTTGTGGGTTCCAGAAGCATTGAGGATGAATCACAACTGTGAAAATATGGGAGTGAAAAACAGTGGAGACACAAAGGGAGCATCGTGTCAGGATAGAGGATTGTGGAGGGTGCCCATGTGTTCCCGCTGCAGCTGGCCCCAAGGTTCTCCCTAAGGTTTTTGGTCCGATCTCTTTCCCTCTGAAACTCAGGATTTGGCCAAGAATGAGCACTCTCAGGCTGCTCCCGAGGAGGCCCAATACCAGCCCATGGGGGCCGAGAGCCACGTGAATCCACATCTGCCCCTCCCGGCATCAAGGGTCAGCCAGTGCCCTGCCTTTTAATTTTCCATTTATTTAAACAGGATCACATGATTTCATTTGAGAGTATTTCCTCCACCACTTCTGAGTGGAAGCCAGGAGACGAGGCAGCTTTCAGTTCCATTTGACTTCCTGTCACTTATATTTGCCTTTCACGTGTCTGTGGAAGGATGACCAGGGCCTGGCCTAGGCGTGTGGGTAAAGTCCTGGCTGTGGCTGGGCACTTTCCACAGGGGCCGGTTCTGCCTGGGGCTGGGGTGGGTGAGCCCTGTTGGTTCTAGGACCCCGGACCTGCCTGGTCAGCGGAGATGATGGAGGTTCGGTATGGGAGGAGCAGGTGTGCTGTGCCTGTGAATGGCAGTTCCTGGGCCAAAAGGGTCGAGTGTCACGATGGTGGGGTCATTTGAACTGTTTGTCACCAGCATACCTAGGGCAGTGCCAACTGACACAGTGCCCAGAGCAGAGTGGCTGCTGGACTGTCACTGCTGTGTGTCCTGTGTTCACGCAGCCCTGCAGAGGACAGGGCCGTGTGGTCAGGCCTCTTGATGGGGCCTCCTTGCACCTGACCTGTCACGGGATATGTGGAAGGCACTCTGCCTTCCTCCCGGTGTCCTGTACGTCTGAGTGGAAGTGCTTTGTGGGGTGAGGGCACCTCTGTGGGGCTCAGGGGGCAGCTTTGAAACAGTGGCCAGGGTGCTCCCCACAGCCAGGCCCACTGCAGCTCCCTCCTGTACCGTCTCACATGGAAGAGGGTCTCGGTTTTGTCTTTAATTGGTAAAATTTGTTTTAGTGTATGATTATGTAAGAGCTATGAACACAAGGAATTATCTTACATTGTAAATATTTGAGTAAAAAGAATAATTTCGATCAATAAGGGTGCATATAGCATGCATCACTCAGCTTCGCCAAAATCCACGCCATGCTGTCCGGCTGGCATCTGAGGGCAGCCTTGGTGCCCGTCCTCGGCCAGTGGACCTTCCCACATGGATGTTGTTTGCTTTGCATTATTATGGTCCCCCCCAGCGAGCCCAGCCCACCAGATCAGACCATCTCCTCCTGAATTTTTGCACAAATACCTTCCATCATCCCTGGTATTTTACCTGTGAATTACTGTTAGGGAAAATATATCAGTAGCAGAGATACTGATTCTGTAATTTTTCCTAAATAGGCACTTACTCCGGATGAAACCACAAAGCCTAAATAATACATTAGCACGCGAAGCTCACCGAGCTCCTTCCCTCTGCGCCGACCCCGGTTTCCATCTAAATCGATATCTGTGCTGCCTCGACGGGGCCCAGCATGGGCCGTGCTTGGCATACAGAGCAGCTGCACCTGAGCAGCAGCTGAGGGGTCTTAGGGAAGCCGCTGCCCCTTCCAAACATGACTGCCTTTGAAGCCCCTATTAATTGTCAATAACAACTGCTACCTCCATTACAAAAGGAATTGAAAGCAAAAATAAGACCCGGACAATAGAACGTAAACGGAAGAGCAAATCCCACTCCGGATTGGAATTGTCTGCCGGGCTCGTTAATCCCTGGCCTGGCGCTGGGAGTGTGGGCACCGCTTTTCTTAGGGTTTGCTTTCTGATCTTGTGTCAATTACTGCACAAAGCTTCACACCACACAGCGAATCCTTTTTATAAGTGTTTTAGTTTTTGTTCAATATTTTATGTTTCTGCTTCTAAATCTTACTTGCCGATATCCAACTGATAAGCTGAGCAGGGAAATACAAATACATCAGCCATCATCCCCCAAGGTGGTCACATATGTGTGTGTTTCTTTAGCTTAAGTGAGGTTATTTGATACTCGTGTTTGTTCTGTGTGGAGTTAGGCCTTGTCACATATAAGCAGTTGTGTTCCCACAGGGCTATTAAAGAAGTAAACCAAGTTGGCCACACAATTCAGCATCTAAAATCTGACATTGTTTTCTGGGGAAGGCGGCCGTGCTGGGGGTGCCAGGAGAGACTTGGGGATGTCGGTGTCTCTCAGCATGGCCGAGAACAAACACCCATCCAGTTGTATCATACCATGGGGGCCTTTGTCTGCTTTTTAAAATACTAACAATGTATTTTGGATGTTTAATAATAGAGCAGATGAGGGTACATCAACTGCATTGTGGCTTTACCTGCCAATCTAGTTACCAACCATCACACTGACAAGGAGGTGCGGCTCTCCCACTCTGAAATGATGCCTTTCTCTTCTGAGCTCCTAAAGTGCACGGTGTTTTTCAGACTCAAAGGTCAAGTCCTTCTTAGAATAGGGCTGCACGTGTCTTTGTCCAGTGCATGTTTGCCTGCTTTCCTCGGGGCACCTGTCACTGCAAAGCCCAGCTGCCCGCTTACCCATCTGAGAAGAAAGGCTTTTTCTGACATTCACACACCACCCACCACCCACAATCAAGCAGACAAGGACTCTGCAGGCCCCAACCCCACTCAATCTTTTCATTTCTGTTTTCCTTTTTCTTTTTTAGGTAAATTTTGTTGCTTATTGAAAACTTCCTGTGTGTATGACATTTTTCTAAGTGCAGTAGCAGAAAGAGGCAGTGGAAAGGAATTGAGGTCAATGTTGAGAGCACAACTGAAGTTGCTCATGCCTTATCCTCCCTGGAAAGCCTTCATCTGCTCCTGCCAAGCTGGCCTTGGCCCCCTTCCTGCTCCTAAAGCAGTTTTCTCTTCCATTGCCTGTTTGTCACGAGGCGTCTTAGTTTCTGCCCCACAGATCAGCCCCATGGGGTCAGGAGCCATATCCTGGTAGTCATCTTCTTGGAGGGCCTAGGATGCACTCCTGGCTTAAAATGCCTATGACCTTGTGGAGGACGTGGGCAGCGAGTGTCCCAGAATCACAGCTGCACGGGTGCCCTGTGTGCCCAGGGAATGCCCAGTGCATGTCTTGGCAATCATTTTGGCATTTTTTTCCTCTTAAAAATCTAAATGTGTGTGTTTCACTAGAGATCTTGAAGTTACGGAGGGCTGCAGAGCGATTATTTCAGCTGAGTGGACAGCTCAGGGAACCTGTGTTCTTCTGATTGATTTGCTTCTTGGAAGGAACTGACTGTAGGTTTGCCGAGACTGACCAGTCAATTAAGTCAGCACTGGCCATCCAGATGCCTGCGTTTCTGATGTGCAAGTGCCAAATGGCAGTGAGGACTCGGAATCTCACCACTCTAGAGCTTTGTTGGGATGCACTGGGCATGTTCACAACATCCCGGAGCTTTCTTGGGTGCACTGGGCATGTTCACACCACCCCAGAGCTTTGCTGGGGTGCACTGGGCATGTTCACACCACCCTGGAGCTTTGCTGGGGTGTGTTTGGCATTGTCATAGAAGACAAAATGACCCTCACACATCAAGAGGAATTGAAACTGCTGATAGATACCAGTGGTTAGCAGCTCTGTTTGGAGGTAATGGTGGCATCTACCAAATATGGAACCCATGTGCCAGGCCCTGTGTGTGTGCCTGCATGTGTGTGTCCACGTGTGTGTGCCTGCGAGTGTGTGCCAGGCCCTGTGTGTTTACCTGTGTGTGTGTGCCTGCATGTCTGTGCCAGGCCCTATGTGTTTGCCTGCACGTGTGTGTGCCTGCATGTGTGTGAGCCTTCATGTGTGTGCCTGCTTGTGTGTGCCTGCATGTGTGTGCCTGCATGCGTGTGCATGACTCAGGAGGGACTGACACGACTGAGTGGCTTGACGAGGGGAAGGGTAAGGAGGAGATGACAAACTGGGCATGAAGATTTGTTTACTCATTTCAAGATAGGTTAAGAATGTGTGTGTCTGCTGAATGCAAGCTCAGGGTCTCTACGCAACTGTCTTCCTTAGCTTTAGGAAATACTGTAGTCCAGGCAGTGGGGGACACCGCGAGGAGGGAGCAGAACAAGGAACTTGCTCCTCGGCTCTTCTCCTTTGCAGTGGATGGGCCAGTGCTGCAGAATGTGCATGTTTGAAAACTTCTGCTTGAGTTATTTCAAAATATAGATTAGAGAAATTTTTTTTAGAGTGTTAATTACCACAGAGAAAAATACACACAGCCACAGTAGAGGCCAAGATGTCTTCAGATGTTGGGAGCAGCACTGGCCACGGAGTGCAGCCATGGGAGCAGAGCCTCGCCTGGGGTCTGAGAGAGCAGAGCAGAGCCTCACCTGGGGTCTGAGAGAGCAGAGCCTCGCCTGGGGTCTGAGAGAGCAGAGCAGAGCCTCACCTGGGGTCTGAGAGAGCCGAGCCTCGCCTGGGGTCTGAGAGAACAGAGCAGAGCCTCACCTGGGGACTGAGAGAGCAGAGACTCACCTGGGGTCTGAGAGCGCTGTCTGTCAGTGTTTCCCAGGACACAGGCCTGGGAGTGCTTACCTGGTGAGCTCCTCCTTTAGCGAGATGTTGGAGAAATAAACCAGGATTGGCTTCTGGCTACTCCTTGTCGACATGGGCTTAGGTGAATTCATTAAAGTGGTTTTCTGTGCTAAATTGTTGAGAGTTTTCCAAGATGAATGAGTTTAAAACTTGTTAATAATGAGTCACAAGAAAACAGCCACCGTTCTGCTTTGTGCCGTGATTTTTGTTTATCAGGGATAAATGCACACTGAAAACAAAGCCCTTTCCCATTTCCCATTGAGGACTAAACGGGAGTGCACAGAGTTCAGACTCACCAGGGCGACCCTGCTCTTGCCATCCCCTGCAGAACAAGGTGAAATTGGGCAACCGTGGAGGGAAACGCTACTCTTGATCAATCGGGTTTCTAAGGTCCAGGGATATTGTCTTCTTTTTCTTCCTATTTTTCAAGTAACCCAACAGTGCCCTGCTCCAGGGGTGCTCAGAACGCATTCCAGACTCATGGCGGAAGCCTCTGTGGGGGAAAGCCTTCTGGCGTGGGCAGCCTGATGCTTTGCTGCATCATTAAAAGCCAGAGGCTGCCCCAGACAGAGTGCCCAGGTGCCAGGGCCTTGGCTATGAACACATTACGGGCTGCCCCAGACGGAGTGCCCAGGTGCCGGGGCCTTGGCTATGAACACATTACGGGCTGCCCCAGACGGAGTGCCCAGGTGCCGGGGCCTTGGCTATGAACACATTACGGGCTGCCCCAGACGGAGTGCCCAGGTGCCGGGGCCTTGGCTATGAACACATTACGGGCTGCCCCAGACGGAGTGCCCAGGTGCTGGGGCCTTGGCTATGAACACATCATGGGCTGCGCTGGTTTTCCCTCAGTAATCACCGTGGGAAATCATGGAACTGGAGGGTGGGGTGCTTCCTTGGGCCCTCATTAAAGGATGACCTGAAGTCTCGTGGTGGAGGCCGTCAGGGAGGATGGAAAACGCTCAGAACCGTGTAGGAAACGGAGTCATCATGCCATAGGGTCAGCACTGGGGAAAATAAAAGCACACTCAGGTGATGCCCCTTTAGTTTCATAATTTAAATTCATCCCTGAATGTCACCTCTCACCATGTCTGTGGAAGCTGCTGAGAAGCAGAAGATGCACTTGGCTGGGAAAACCTTTCCTACCAGGACAAGCCCAAGACCGAAGCTTCTGGGGACCTGTCACCCGTCTGGCCCTTCAGGGAGGAGGCCAGCTGGAGTGTGGGGTCTCGCCTCGTGGTGGATGGGCGAGGCTTCCCGGCTCAGCCAGGGCAGTAGCAGCGGCCATTTCTCTGCCTCTCCACAGGGACCTTGTGAGGTCACCTCATTTTTGATTTTAATACTTACTAGGACAGAGGCGGGTAGATTCTAACCCATGGACAGCCCCACCTGTTTTAGTAAATAAAGTTTTATTGAAACTAGGGTTGGCCGATGTAGTGGTCTTTTCTGGTGGACTAAAATGCTACAGCCTGGGCAGCTTCAGCAACAGTTCATCCTCTCCCCACTATGGAGACTGGACATCGGAGATCGAGGTGGGGCAGGGCTGCTCCTCCCGAGGCCCGTCTCCTTGGTTGGCAGGCTGGACATCAGAGATCAGGATGTGGGCAGGGCGGGCTCCTCCAGAGGCCTCTATCCTTGGCTGGCGGGCAGCGCCTTCTGGCTGTGTCCTCACAGTGCTGTCCTTCTGCACCCATCTCTGGGGGGGAGATTTATATTCTGTGCTAATTACCGATATGTTCCCTCCTTTTTAAAATGATATCTTCTGTGTGTGTGCATGTGCGTGGGTGTATACACACACATTTATGTATCTATTTAGGTATTTGGTTTTTGCCGGCATCACTGATGAAGTTTCTCATTGTCTTGTCCTGAATTAGAAAAGCGTTATATGTATTGGTCATTATCTTCCATGTTTCCTCCCTCTTACCTGCTGCTTTCACTCAAGGCTTTTGAACTTGTTTTCCCTTATAATTACTGTGGCTTGAATAGCACCCAATTCTTTCCTAATACCTGCTGTGTTCTAACAAAGCAAATATAGGCATTAGAACCTTAGAAACCAGAGGATGTCAACAAATTGGAGGAAATTCAGAGAAAAGCAACATAAATGATTAAGAGACTGAAGGATTTGTTTGTGAGAAAAGTGGAAAGGAACTAAGTGTGTTTGTCTTGGTAAAGCAGCAACTAAGGCAGGGCAATAAATGCCTTTAAGAATTTTAAGTATGGAAATCTCAAGGAGAGGGAATTATTTTTAGGGTGGTAGAGGGAATTTAATTACCGTAAGCAAAAACCGTCTGACCCGATGTCCGTCTAGGAACACCCTCCTCTATAGAGGGGGCTCCGGCAGTCGGGGGAGCCTGAGTGGGGACGGCATCCACACTTCCGGCAGGACCAGGGCCTTGGAAGAAGAAGGTTATTGCAGTGATCCCAGTGGCTCAGGCTTCTTCCCTTTTTATTCAGCAAAACACAACTCCTGTGCACTCCCTTAGACTTGACACAGGATCCCTATTTTTGTCTTTCTTACCTATTCCCTTTCTGTGTCAGTTTCTACCATAATCGTTGGGTGTTGGCTGGTGGGCTTTGGGAGCTGAGACAGCCACGTCAGAGGAGGAGCACATGGTGCATTTTACCCCCAACATGGTGGGCAAGGCTGCCCCAGCCCCTGACTGCTTCTGCCCTGACGGCTTCACCATGACCCCGGGCCGGCCTCTCCTCTCCGCACCCACTGTCAAGCCCCACAGTGACCTCGGGACATAGGACGCAGGCCAAACCCCACTTCTGTGCCCTCGCCCCTCCCTCTCCTCTTGTCCCTCACGTTCCCTGCAACCCAGAGCTGCAGGTGGCCTCTGCCCAGGCATCACCTGTTCCTGGGACACCCCCTCACCCCCTCATCTCTGAGAGCTCAGTTCAGGCAAAGCCCACTCACTGTAAGAAGTCTTTCTGCGTCTCTACCCAGATGGCTGCACAAGGCCACCCTCCCCGGAGCTCATGTATGTGTAGTGTTGGCTGAAGGAGGTAAGTTGCAGTAGCTGAGAAGCAGGGGTGTAACTTACAGAGCCACAGTGATAATGACAGTGGCAGCAATAACGGGCAGCACTGGGGCTGGGGTCACCCCACCTGGGCTCCGGCCATCGCACAGATGCTCCTGAGTTCAAACCATGCTCAACAAGGACACAGGGCCCCAGCTCGGGCTCTCACCAAGAGGATGAGCTGCAGTGCAGAAGCCTCAGGGCTGGGCATTGAATCTGGGTCCTGGATGGCTGGTGTGGTTTGGAGCAGGACCGCGGCCAATGGCTGGACCTGAGGAGCAGGGTCTGGGGTCCAGGGACGTCTGGCAAAGCTGAGGGACTGGTAAAACAGTGGAAAACCGTGTCCTGCGGATGCCGGGGGCCGCTGTGCTGTGTCTGTGCGGCCCCAGCCACACCAAGGCCGAGCTGTGGCCTCAAGACTGAGCACAGGGTTCGTTTCATGCTGCGCGGCTCCCCCGGCATTGCCAGGCACAGCCAGGCCTGCAGATGTGGGGTCCCTGAGACCAGGTGGGACTTGGGGGGGACACGGCCCGCTCGCCATCTTCCACTGAACACTAACTCTACAGCCTGGTTTGCTCAGTATGGGTCTTGTCTATGATGGGACCTCAAAAAATCCTGCTGATTTAAAATAATTTAAGCGCCCTCTTTCATTCTTTGAATTTTTTAGAAGAAAGATACTAAGGAAGGAAAAGAAGTAATTGCACAAATAAAAAACAGTTAATCACGAGGCCTTGTGGGCATCCCGTGCAGCCCCATCCCTGGCCTCTACCGTGCTGTCTGACACGGTCACTCCAGCTCACGTCCTTGGAGCCACCCTTAAAGAGAGGCGGCGTCAGAAACACCACGGCCTCTGCCTCCTCCTTCTATCGCATGTCCTATCCATGTGCTATTTAATTACATGCCGATTGATTTAGCATATATTTGTTCATTAGAAATAATGCTTGAAACAAAATAAATATCATTTGGTGACAAAACGCACTCTATTACAGAAACAGCCCCAGGATTGGGGAGGCCCCTGCAGCTGTGGTCTGAGTGGCATTTTGCCAGTGCTGGGAGCCTGTGGTGGGAGGATGGGCCTGCATGAGGCCCTTTGGTGGTCCGGCTGCAAGTGCTTCCGTGGGGGATCCAGACCCAGGACAGTTACACGGTATCTCATGCTAGCGTGGGTCACGTTAGAGTGAGTTTCTACTTCCTAATGTTAATGAATTAATTTCACTCTATTTATACTTTCTTATATTCTCTCTTTTTTTTTTTTTTTTTTTTTGTTTTTGAAACAAAGTCTCCCTCTTGTCTGCCAGGCTGGAGTGCAGTCGCATGATCTCAGCTCACTGCAACCTCTGCCCCTGGGTTCAAATGATTCTCCTGCCTCAGCCTCCCAAGTAGCTGGGATTACAGGCACCTACCACGACACCCAGCTAATTTTTGTATTTTTAGTAGAGACAGGGTTTTACCATGTTGGCCAGGCTGGTCTCGAACTCCTGATCTCAGGTGATCCTCCCGCCTCAGCCTCCCAAAGTGCTGGGATTACAGGAGTGAGCCACCGTGCCTGGCCTACTTTCTTATATTCTTAAAGAGAAACAAACTGAATGTTTGATTAGGAACCGTCTCTACCACATGTGGTCACAGGACACCGAGGCAGCCACTGTGGGACAAGAGATCCATTTCAAGCCGAGATGATTTTCCTTGTAGAGGCCTCATTTTCTGAAACAAATTTCAAAGTTAAGTGCACGTCACTAGTATAGGCTAAAAATGTGAAGCTCCCAGGAGTTAGCATTTCCAGGCAGATCCAGCTTGACGGTTTTCTACGTCACAAACAGGGATTTATACACTCCCGGTTATAAATTCCATCAGAGCATGCACGCTACGCCTGTCTTCTCTGGCCACCTTAGCCGTGTGTTAGAAACATCATACAGGCAAGAGCCTTTTCCTTCTGCAGACAGCGTCCTGTCCTGTTGTGCTAATTTGTATGGCCAGCGGCGCCTATGAACAAGCACACAGACTGTTCCAGTTACCCACCACTTCAGCAGCACATGTGGCCTAGCTCCAGCTCCACACGTTCCTTGAAGAGGAATCAGGCTGGTCCTTTTAAATTCCCTTCCCTAGCCATTTAGAAGTCTGCAACACGTACCCCATCTTGGCTCAGAATCTCTGGGAACTTTCAAACCCACTACTCGCTTGGCCCCAGAAACTGTGAGGTGCAGGGACACATGGAATCCGAGAGCGTTCACGACACTGGGGAGTGCACATCCAGGCCCCAACCCACAGTGACGGGCTCGGAGGCTCTTCTGACCATCTCTGAGCAGAGGCTTCCATTGGAACTCCCGGGGCTGACTGCAATGCAAAATTAAAAGAAGGGGACCCCGATGGGCACAGCCTCAGGTGGCTTCTGTCTCGGAAGCTCCTTGCACGTGTGTGAAATCCTGAGGTGTGAGTTGTGGAGCCATGCAGAGTCCTGCGTCCTTCTGTCCCTGCTGGCCGCCCAGCCCTGGCTGGGTGCTCCTCCTTTGTAGCACCCCAGACCCCTCTGACAAGGGTCCCCACGTGGGCTGCTGCTGGGGAGTCAGACATTCCCTCCTGTTCCCGGCTGCTGAGTTAACGTCAGCGTCAATGCTGAAACTGTGTGGTTAACACAGAAATGAGGAAAAAGACATAAATTCTCATGCGGCATTTTAAAAGCTGACCTCACCCCTTAATGTGGCCACACCCCATTTCAGAACTGCCTCTGCTAGTTCAGGCCTGGACTCCCTGCACACAGGTGCTCCTGAGCACCCCTCTCTGCCCCCAAGCACTGGGATGGAGCCTGGAACCTAGACCCTTCTCCCTGCTCCTGGGCCTCATCCTCCCCTCCCCAGGGAGGGGCTGGGCACTGGGAACCTCAGGAGCACTGGACTCCCTGGGAAGCCTCTCTCTAGTGATTCCAGCGGGGCCTCTTTGATGTTCCTAGCTGGGAAAGCCAAGGTCTATAATTACCATGGCCCTTTCTTCTGAAACAAGCTCCTTCATTTTGAGCCACTCTTGTCAGCATGTGCTGGCGTTCATTTGCAAATGCACCTTGCTATCGTTTTAAAGCAAAAAAATGCATTTCAAGAAGCACCACTGGGCTCTTTGCCATGGTGTTTGTTAACGTTATTAATCTGATTTAAATGAAAATTATCCTTTATATTGCTTCCCACATAGGCACACTTTTTTTCTCTTTAAAATTGGAAGGTTATACCAGACGCAATGTTTTCCTTTCCTGCAAGGATGTGTGGGGCTGTTTTAATACAGATTAGTGAGAGTGCAGCAGCAGGGCACTGTAGGTGGTGAAGCCCGGTTATCATGTGTATGATTAGTTTCACCTTGTAGCTGTGTCTCTGAAAATGCAATTAACAGTTTCATATTCAGCGTAGCCAGCTTTTATTCCTGCCGCATGGTGTGCAACATTTGCATCATAAAAAAAACCTAATTGGTAAACACGGTCTTGCCAGCTTCTCTGCGATCCACCCAATTCTCTCCACGTTAATTGGCTCAGCTTCAGCACACGCTGGATGGAATTTCAAAGGACGCCGCAGATTAGAGAGCTGGCAAGCACTTGTGTTTCACGGAACTGACTCCAAGGAGACTCGGGGAAAAATATTTTAAATTAATGCCAATTGCAGGCGACTTGCTTGTCCAATTGTTGCCATGGAGACCGTTGGGTCTGCTAATCTGATGGGTGTGTGTGTATTTATTGGGATCCGTCTCTAATGACCTTCAGAGAGGAAGTCAGCCATGCTGGGCTCCGCGCCTCGGACCGGGTGGCCACTGAGTGGCCCCTTCTCGACTCGGCCCTTCTCTGGTGACTTTCTCACACTCACAGCCCACTCCCCCTCCCCCTTCAGCCAGGCGCGTCTGTGCTGTGGGCCCGGCGTGGCACAGGATGGGGTCTAAACACACACAGGCCACGCAAGGCATCTGTGGCTTGTGAAGTGTGACACTCTGCCCGTGTCCGTGGGGAAAGTCATCCGGATCTCCCGAGCCCTGCCCATCCTCCCCACCTCCCTTGTATGAAGAGACTCGGAATCATCAGGGGGCTCCTGAAATCGGAAGCATCGTTTTTTCTCTGAGAGGCATCCGTGTTGACTTGCTGATTACGAGTCTGAATGAGAGTTCTTGGGAGTGGCTCTTATTCCCTGAATGAGGAAAAACAGCGGGTGTCAGGACATGCACTGTGCGTGTTTTCCACCGAGGCCCCCAGAACCTGAAAAGGCCACGCAGGTGACACACTGGGACCCCACAGCCGTCCCTGCCACGTGTGAGGAAAGACATGAAACTTTCCCAGGGACGTGGCTGAGGCTTTCTTAGCAGAAGCTGACCCTTTTGTTCCCCCTCCTCCTCGATCGCGGCTTCCGTGTCTATTTTTGTCTTAATTACTAGGCTGTAGTGAATGGATGTGTTTCCCTTAGTGTTGGACCTGGGACCATTAGACAGTTGTAATAGACAGACATGTTTGTGATTTGTTTTGAACTCCTAATAATAGCTGGTTGCTTAATTGCAGAAAATAGGAAGAAAGACCTCGTATGTTCTCTGCTACTGGCAAAAATCAGTTGTCTTTAGTTAAAAATTAACAATATGAACTGCTGGTGAGTAAAGAGAAAGGGCTCTGCTTTCCCCTGAAAGTGGATTCCAGATGCACATACAGGGGTGAGGGGCGGGGGTGGTGAGGACCTTTCTGTCTTCCTCCCACCCCCCCTCTATCTCCCTCTCTCCCTCTCTTCCTCTCTCTCTCTCTCTCTCACCACCCCTCCCCTCACTTTTTCCCTCTCTCTCCCCATCTCTTCTCTATTTGTCACAAATTAACTAAAAGGACCTCAGAGTTTTTCATCGGTAGACAGGGGATTTGTTCATTTTAGGTTAAAAACAAAATGAACAATCAGAGAACAAGTGGGGAAGAGGGAACTAAAGGTATAATGGCTTAGAGAAGTTCAAAGATCAACAACCAAATCACTAGATTCAAAGATTCAATGTGGAGTAGAAATGAGGCACAGACTGGCACTCTGCAGTGCTCATGAAGAAAGGTCAGCTGACTGCCTAGACCCCCTGGGTATCTGGAGCTGAATTGTTTTCCTCTGCTCTATCTGAGCCTCTCATTTCAGCAACCCACTTTTATCTGAGGGATTTGCAAGATACAAGGGAAGAAAAAAGAGAGACAAATGAGAGAGCAAAAAGGGAAAAAAAGATATTCTGGAGAAGTTCTTATTCTCTTAAAAATTAGGAAATGAAAGTAAGCTTTTGCATTAAAAATACTTCATGAAAAACAACAATCAAATCTTTTTTGAAACAAGAGGAAAGACAGATGGAGATAGGTAGGGGATGGATGGATGAATGAACAGGTGAATGGGTGGGTAGATGGATGGATGTGTGGTGGATGGATGTGTGGGTATATGGATGGGTGGATGGATGAATGGGTGGAGGGATGGTTGGATGGGTGAGTAGATGAATGGGTGAAGAGGTGGCTGGCCGGCTGGCCGGATGGGTGGATGGATGGATGAATGGAGGGACAGAGGGAGAAATGGATGGGTAAATAGATGGATGGATGATGAATGATGGATGATGGATATGGATAGGTGGATGGATGATGGATATGGATAGGTGGGTGGATGGATGATGGATGGGTGGAGGGAGGAATGAACGGGTGAATGGGTGAAAAGATGGCTGGCTTCCTGAATGGATGGGTAGGTGGATGGATAGATGGGTAGTTGGAAAGATGCGTGGATGGAGGGATGGATGACTGGATGAACAGGTGAATTGTTTGATGGATGGGTAGATGGATGGAGGGATAGATGAATGGATGAGCAGGTGGATTGTTTGATGAATGGGTGGATGGATGGACGAACAAACAGGTAAAGTGATGGATGTATGGGTGTGTGGGTAGATGGATGCTGAATGATGGATGAGGGATGGATGGGTGGATGGATGCTGGTTGATGAATGCATAGATGAGTGAATAGATGGGTGGATGGAGGGATGGATGGATGGACAGGTGAATGGGTGAATAGATAGGTGGCTGGCTGGATGGATGCATAGACAAATGACGGATGGGGTAGATGGGTGGATGAATAGGTGAGTTGGTGGATGGATGAATGGATGGCTGATTGGATAGATGGATAGAGGGATAGATGGATGGATGAACAGGTAAATTGGTGGGTGGATGCATGGATGGGTGGGTGAGTGGGTGGGTGGGGGGATGGATGGATGGATGGGTAGGTGGGTGAGTGGGTGGGTGGATGGATGGGTGGGTAGGTGAATGGATGGGTGGGTGGATGGGTGGATGGATGGATGGGTGGGTGGGTGAGTGGGTGGCTGGCTGGCTGGATGGATGGATGGGTGGGTGGGTGAATGGATGGAGAGATGGATGGCTAAATAGACAGATGATGAATGATGGATGATAGATGGATTGATAGATGTATGATGGATGGATAGATGGGTGAATGAATGGATAGATGAACAAGTGAATTGGTAGATGAATGTATGTTTGGATAGATGGTAGGTCAATAGATAGAGGGATGGATGGATGAACAGATGAATTGGAGGATGGATAGATATATGGATGGGTAGATGTGTGGGTGAATGGGTGGATGGAAGGAAGGAAGGCAGGCTGGAGGGATGGATGGAGAAATGGATGGATGAATGGAGGGATGTGTAGGTGGATGATGGATGGATATATAGGTGAATGGTTTGCTGGAGAATATTCAGCAATTGCAATAGCCCTGATTAATGAACAGTCTCTTGGAAACTTGCCAAGTCTGTGCAGGGAGCTGCCTGGCTAAGAAGGAAAAGAAGGCACAGGGCCATGATTCTGAAGTGGAATTCAAGGAACCCAGTATCTCCCTCAAGGAGCCTGCTCTTCAGCTTATGGAAGCCCTCCTAAGCTTGAGGGGGTAACATTAACTTTTCTCCTTTATGGTTGATTTTCCTTCAGATTCTTACAGGTGTTCACTGGCCTTACGAGTCATATATGAGAGGACAAACATGGAAGTGCTTGGCATCCCATCTGTGGGTGGAAGGATGGGCACATGAACTTTTCTAAATCTCTACTTCTGTCTGACTTCACCTCCACTCTCCATGGAGATGTGGCTGAGCCTAAGGTCTATTTTCCTCTTCTTCTGGAGAGATAGAACTGAGGGTTTGATTTGGGTCACAGTCACCCCTACTTGGAGTAAAATCTGCATTTGCCAGCTCCCTTTCATCTAGGTGTGGCCAGTGGATCTGAGCTAGAAGGTTAGGTATGTGCCTTTGCTCCTTCATTTCTCTTTCTCATCCCTGCTGTTGGAATGCAGATGTGATGGCCGGAGCTGATGCTACACCATGGTCCAAGAGGTGACCTGGGAATTTCAAGAGAGGAGAAAGGAGGGCTTCATGGATGAGTCCCCATGTTAGCCCCGACCTGCCTGCTTTCACATTTTTATATGAGAAACAAATGTACCATGTTCTTCAAGCGGTGGTGATTGCAGCCAGAGCTGGTGCCAGCAGAGGCAGCAGTCCAGGGCCACTGCCCGTGCCTCCATACCCACTCCAAGTCAATCACTGGACATACTTTTTAACAATCTTCTTTCTACGCTTTGTGAATTTTGGAAATTCTTCCGTACAGATTTGTTACTCCTTACTTTAAAATGTTCTTCTGTGGCTTACTAAACACTATGGATTTTTTCTTTGAAGTATTTGCTGTCTGAGTGATGTAAGCTTGCTGGAGTCAGTCTCACCGTGATGTGGTGTGTAAAGCCAGCGTTGTGTCATCTATGTATCAGCCCCCGGCAGTTCCCCCTTCATTCCCTATCCTTTTACCTATTCACGCACTCACTGAGCAGATTGTTTTAAACATCTGCTTCCAAAAGGCACGTGTCAGACACTAAGAACAGTGCACAAAGATGTATGGTTCTTGCCCCCGACACGTGGGACTCTCTCAGCCAAGGAGTGGGAGGGAACAGTTATCCAACAATTTCAGGACGAATGGCTCTCCTACAAACTCGGGATCAGGGCAGCTTCATCCACATTCAGAAAAGGAAGCTCTTCTCACCCAAGTTGATTCTGAAGTCTTTGGTGAGTTATGGAATATTTGATCTCTTATTGTTGTAGTTTTTCAACCAAAAAAAGAAAGAAACCATGATTTGACCAAGAAAGAACTGTGGGGAAAAAGCACCTCAGTGTAAAATAACGATCTATGACCAACTAATCCAGCTGGATTTTTTCTGAGAAAGATTGTTCTTTTTCTCTTTTTAAAAACAAGACTCATCTCGCATATATCTGCTCTCACTTTCTCTGTGGGTCCGAGGGAACTCCTCTGTGAGACAGAAATTAGATGACAGTTTTTACAAACCCCTTGTCCCCGATTATTAGTTTGTAGGATAAGTTCCCAAAAACCACAGAGTGGACAAAATATAAGGTGTAGTTTCCTACTTTCATTTTCACTTTCAGTGTTATATAATTTTATATCCTCCTGTGCTTATAGCTCCTTAAGAACCTAAGCATCATGATATGTTCTTAATTTGTACCATTTTCTATCACTAAATATAGTGATTGTCGGTGACGATGGTCTGACGGTTTGGGGGTTTCTTTTAAACATGTGCTCCCTCTTCTGGTTGAATGGATGCTTCAAACTGGAATGAAATCAAACACCTGTGCATCTTTTGTGCGTCTTTGATTCAGGCCATTGTTATTTGTTAAAATCATAAGGGATTTTGAAACAAAGATGATAGAGAAGAGGCCTCTACCAACTTGTAACAATCACGGGGAGACATAGACTCTGGCATGCTCTTTTGTAAATTTCCCCTTCTTTCTATGTTGTGAGAATACAGGGACTGATGTGAAAAACTTTCACAGCATCAAACAGGCACATTTGATGTCTTTAGCAATGACGTACAGACCCAGGTGGGGTTTTGTGTGGGTAAAATCACCACAGAGATCCTAGCAGAGACCACTCTGTCATTTGCACACCTTCCTGTCATTTGCACACCTTCCTGTCATTTGCACACCTTTGTGGTGTTTGCCGGGATCTCTGTGCAAGGTGCAAGGTGACAGTCCTATTTCAGGATTCCGTCTGTGTTTACAAACTGGTAACTTCTAAAACCTTCTCCGTGGAGGCGATTGTTATTCTAAGTGGAAAGATCTTGTTAAAATGGGGCTCTTCCTCCCCTGCCCGCCTGGGACCATCTGGAGTGGGGGGAGCAGACCCACTGGTCTTTGCAGCATCTGAGGTGCTCCATGGGGGGCCCCAGGCCTCGCTGAAATTTAAAGGAGGAGTCTTAGTCATCAGGAATAAATTAGCTTTTGTTTACTGTGTGTAAGGCAGCAGAGAAATAAACAATACTTTTTTTAAAAATAGACTTTTTAAGGTATATAAACTTCTCATACTGGTGTTATGTGGGTAAGTTTAAGTTACCCTGAAAATATATTTATTTGGAATAACTTTAAGTGGTGCTATATAAATGGGGTGCTACTCTATCTTCCTTAAAACTTGAATTTTTTTCCATAGTTTCTCATAGTTTCAAGATTTCTTCATTGCCTGTTAGCCTAAATGCACAGTGGGCAGGACAAAACAGAACTGATGTTTGTAGAAGTAGCTGGTCAGTGGTGTTTCTGAGGTTTTGAGTAAATCCATCCATCTTGGAATTCTTACTTTTTCAAGTGTAGAAATGATGTAGTGTGTACCCCACTGGGAACCACCCAATGCCGTTAACACACCTTTAAACACAGGTTATTTGTGTGTCTGTGGGTTCACTCTCTAGATGTCTCTGTAGCACCTACAATGTCTGATGCCTGAAGTAGGTGCTGAGCTGGTGGATGGGTGAGCAGAGGAAGGAAAGGACGGACCTGGAGGATCCTGGCCCCCCAGGATCTCGTGGTAGTGGAGGAAAATGAACTCTGTCCTCCCGTGTTGAGGCTTTGCCTTGTGCTGAGCTTGCTGAGGGCTGCTGGGGATGCCGGAGTAAGCAGGGCAGTTCACACAGGCCCCTGCCTCCTCCACAAGGACAGGGACAAGATGAAGTGCTCTACGAGGTCCTGCAGGGGCATGGCTGGAAGTGAGGGTGGAGGGTCTGGGGCAGGCAGAGGCCAGCCTGGTCTTGAAGGATGAGCGGGAGACAGTGCCTACTCCGTGGGTTTGGCTGGTGCCCATGGTGGGGCAGGATGGCATGGGGAATTCTGGGAATGGCGTGGCGTAGATCAGTGATGAGGAGTGTGGAAATCCAAGAGTTTCAAGTGTGCAGTGAGTGTGTCATTAGCAATGCTCATAGATCCAAATCGGAAATTCAAATGCTTGGTTGGTGTTACCTCGTGTGCTGTTTCCAATAAAGCTCAAAGATTGATCTCTTTATCATGTGCTATACACCCAGAAAGAGCTGCGCCCAGGCAGGAAGGAGGTTTGGAACTCCCAGGATAAGCTTTGCTTTTTGGCCAGAATTTATATGTGTCCTTATACTCAGCTTGATGTCGTGGTTTTTAGATTAAGTGGGAAAATTTTACTCATCTAAGATTTTTGATTAAGATTATCCAATTATTAAGAATCCTGGCCTCATCATTGGAAACATTTTATCTATTATATTTTTAATATGTTGTCATTTACAAATCACATATACCAACACTTCTCTCATTTGCGGGTTCTGCTTGTACATGCTGAATCGGCTTCATTTGCATTTAAAATAAGACACTATCTTTCCCATGGATAAGAACAAGTTGCTATGTAGAATGAAGACTTCTTTTGGGAAATTCTTGGCAAAGAACCTAGCTGAGTGGTGACGGTTAATAAATAGCACATATTGTGTATAATCGTGCCTCAGAACTGCTTGCATTTGAATTGGGTGGAAGCAGATTTGATCATTGATGAGAGCGTTTTCAAGTCCGACCTGGAGAGTGGGATGATGAAATGTCTGAAGCGTCGCCTTGTGCATGGGCACCTTTGCGGGTTCACTGAGGGGGGACGGTCACGGGCACCAGGTGGGGCCTCCTGGGGCTCTGTTCGTTTGGACAAATGAGAAGAATTCCTGCTGTGCCTGGTGGAACTGATCACATAGGAAGCTCTGTGAGTGCAGGGACCTCGGGGAAGTGCAGGGAGTGCGGGGAGCTAGAGGCAGGAAGAGCATCTTGGAAACAAAGGTGAAAGGAGAAAGCCTGTGTCCCATTTCAGAAGAAGTCTGAGTATATCAACGTGATAAAATTGAACAGTAAACATTTACTCACCACATTTAGTAGCATATGTACGTAGTAAAACTTTTTAAAAAACAAACTTACAGTGACTAGACCATGAGAAAGATAGACACGTGCGTGGAAGAGAAGACAGAAAGAAAACGGTGATAGGAGTGTCACTGAAATTCTAAACATTCGTTACATGCCCACATGCGCCAAGCGCTGTGTGAAGATAAATCACAACGTGGCCCTGAAGGTTTAAGGCCCCATGGAGACACGTCACTGCTGCCTGCTGGTGGGGGGCAGGCTGCTGCTTTTGGAGTGACTTCCTTTATTGTTCAGGTGCAATTTGTAAAATAAATAAGAATCAGTGGAAGACAAAAATATGAAATAAATGCTAAGCTGCTCTTTGATAGTGAGAAAGCACCTGAGGGTGTTTCCGCCATGTGAGCCGCCGCCGTGCGCGCGGGACACGTTCATCTGTTTATGAGGAAGGACAGAACTGAGTTGAAATGCACAGACCTGGCGGGGAGCCCCCGCGGCCTCCTCTGAAAACAGAGCCCTGCGTTTTGGTGTCTCACTCCTGTTTTCTTTCTTCTGAAAATGAAAATAAGAATGGGCAATTATTCCATATTTTCCCATCATGCAATCAGTAGAAGTTTTGGTGGGTGTAATCATTGATTCATGGATCCGTTCATTCCTCAGAACCCATCAGGCAGTGTGTATGCACATGCCCACACACATACACGTGCAATGCACACACCCACACCCCCACACACAGCACACCCACACACACACACGTGTACATGTACACACCCACACACACAGCACACCCACACACACACATGTGTACATGTACACACCCCCACACACAGCACACCCCCACACACAGCACACCCACACACAGCACACCCCCCCACACACCCACACCCCCACACACAGCACACCCACACACTCACACATGTGTACATGTACACACCCCCACACACAGCACACCCACACACACACCCACACCCCCACACACAGCACACCCACACACACTCATACATGTGTACATGTACACACCCACACACACAGCACACCCCCACACACAGCACACCCCCACACACAGCACACCTCCACACACACCCACACCCCCACACACAGCACACACACACGTGCACATGTACATACCCCCACATATACACAAAGCACACCCACCTACACACCCACACCCCCACACACAGCACAGCCACACACACCCTCACACACGTGCAATGCACACAACCAGATATATACACACATGTGCACATGCATGCATCCACACACATACAGCACACACACCCACACACCCACATATGTATATACCCACACACATACAGCACACCCACCCACACACAGCCACACACAGCACGCCCACCCACACATAGCCACACACAGCACACCCTCACACATAGCACAGCCACACACACCCTCACACACATGCAATGCACACACCCAGATACATACACACACATGCACGTGCACACAGCATAGGGACCAGGCTGACTGTGATACTTTTCTTTCTAGCCCCTTCCTGTCCCCTTCTGTGTCTTCATGCCTTCGTCAGATGCACCTGGCGCTTCCTCCACAGCAGGGCCACATCTCATCACCACCGGCCATCGTCCGCTCTCTGCTCCCTGTGGGAGGTGCCCTGTGAGGCCCCGCTGCCCTCCTTAGTCCCTGCGTCTGGGTCCCCTCCAACACTGTCACACCCTGTGATCACTCTCCCCTTGTCCTCTCTCCTTGATGTGGCCTTGGTGTTGAGTGGGCTCAGGTGAGGTTTACGAGAAGCAAAGGAAATGTTAGGGCCAGGACACCTCCTGCCTCCGATCCCTCATCCCCTGCTTACCCTTCCTGCCCACCCCCAGCACCAGCCACACCCCGCACTGCCGCAGCTCCACCTGTGATGGGCTGACATGTGTTCCCCAAGTTCACCTGGGAAGCGCCAACACCCGGGGCCGCATAAGGCGACTGTATCTGGGGAGCAACACCCGGGGCCGCATAAGGCGACTGTATCTGGGGAGCAACACCCGGGGCCGCATAAGGCGACTGTATCTGGGGAGCAACACCCGGGGCCGCATAAGGCGACTGTATTTGGAGAAAGTGTCTTTCAGGAGGCGATTGAGGTTATGTGAGGTCGTGGGGTGGGCCTGGCTCCAGCAGGACTGGTGTCCTTGAAAGAAGAGACACTGGAGAAGAAGCCACGTGAGGACACAGGAGGAGACGGCCGCCCGCCAGCCTGCGCAGTCTCAGGAGAAACCGAAGCCCGGACCTCAGACTTCAGCCCCCAGAACCGTGACGGAGTACATTTCTGTTGTTTGAGCCGCTCAGGCTGTGGGGCTTGTTAGGGCTGCCCTAGGGAGACTAGCAGGCTTCCCGCCGGAGGACCACACAGGAGACCCTCCTGGTCCAAAATGTCATGGCCGCGTGACGGAGCTGGGGTGTCCACAGGGTTTCCTGTCTTCGAGACATGATGCGTTACAGGTTTACTTTTGGAAATGTGGGGACAGCCAGGGTGGCCCCAGTCAGACCCAAACAAGTCTCTTGGCCTAAGGGACCCTGGGCCTACCTTCCTCTGAGTGAGGAGGATACTCAGCGTGCACAGCCACACCAGGTGGCTCCCAAGCCCTGGCATCTATCTCCATAGGGGTGGGATGGCCCTTAAGGAATCCATTGCCGTCCACACCTGCAAAGAAACGAGGTTGTGGAAATGGCAAGTGAGTGATAAGTGTGTCTGCATCCCGGGCAGCTCTTCCCTCGCCAGATCTTTGCCTGGCACTGGGACTCACCCTCGCTGGGACTCACCGCAGGTGTCCAGCAAGCTTGTGAGGCTCAGGATGGCAGGAGGTTAGCTGTGTTTCTGGGTTGTCAGGGAGATGTTCTGGATGCCAAAAGAAGGCTCCAGGGCCAGACCAGGGTGGCACTGAACAGTACCAGCATGGAGGAGCAAACATGATTTGGACTTTCCTTGGAAAAGTTGGTAAAAATTGATGGAGTCTTTGCATTTCCATTCATGCTGCCTATAGGATCTGTCTCTCTAAAAAGGAAAAGGGATGTGAACTCAGTAATTCCACGAGGAACACAGTGTTGGCTGCTTTCTTAGGGTGTCACATCTGCAAAACTCCGTAAGTTGGTTGCAGGTGCCTGTGCTGCCCCAGGAGAGGCAGGAGGAAGGGGCGGCAGGTGCCCCAAGAAGGGAGAGGTTCACAGCAGAAGCCTTGGTAAAAAGGAGCTTTGAACATGTTTATTTGGGCAGTGGCTGCTGCTAGTACCACATTTCCATCAGATTTGACATGAGCATTCCAAAGAAATTCAGATGCAGGCAGAAACCCCTCAGCCTCTAAGGTTTTACTTTCCTTCATGATCCCATAGAGTTAAAAGGAGCCGTGCAGACTTCCCACTCTGAGTGCACTAGAGACACGCATTTGCACACACGTGCATTTTAGACACAGTGTACTGAATACTAACAGCATCCACGTAAGATGTGTGCCTCAGCGTGCATGAGGACATTGCCGTGGGAAACCATGGTGGGCCCTTCCTGTCTCTTCGGGGGAGAGCCCCTCATGGGCCACGAGCACCACCTGAGCCTTCTCCAGCTGCGCAGTGACTGACCAGAGGCCTCACCGCAGATGCTTCCTGCCCTGCACCTCCCCCCACACCCCGTCTTCCAGCTCTCTAAGACAACGTGGACAGCAAAACGCTGCAGCTAATCTTATTTTGTGCATATCAAGTGGGCTTTACTAGCCCCTACTTTTTAAATTCTAGCCAGTGTTAGATTAGTGAATTCCCAACCAGCTTAGGTCTTTTGCTTAGTGACCTTTCTCTTCTTTGCATTTTTTTAAAAGAAATCAGCGAAAGCCAATAGTAACCTTTCCATATTCGCCACCATAAGCTGCACCCACTTTAAGAGTGGCCACGACTGGGTGCGGTGGCTCACGCCTGTAATCCCAGCACTTTGGGAGGCTGAGTTGAGCGGATCACATGAGGTCGGGAGTTCGAGACCAGCCTGACCAACATGGAGAAACCCCATCTCTACTAAAAATACAAAATTCGCCAAGTGTGGTGGCTCACGCCTGTAATCCCAGCTACTCGGCAGACTGAGGCAGGAGAATTGCTTGAATCCAGGAGGTGGAGGTTGTGGTGAGCCAAGATCACACCATTGCACTCCAGCCTGGGCAACAAGAGCAAGACTCCGTCTTGAAAAATAAAAAAATAGTGGCCACACAGCTCAGACCGCAGGTACTTCATGGGTGCCAGGCCGATTTTCTCAAGCCGGAAATTCTGAGGCTTGTGAGGAAAGGGGGAGGTGTGTGTTTCTCCCGCTTCCATCTTACTGTTTATGTATCTATTAGCATTTAGCATTTCTACAACACATTTCATACCCTAAGAGGTTTTAAAATCAGCCATCATAAACATTACCATTATCATGAGAGGAACAGAAACAAGCATTTTAAAGATGAAATTTAGCAAAGTAGAAGAAGATTTTCTAAAACCATTCTTTAAAAATGAACTCAGAGTCATAGAAGTGAAATTTACATGCATTTGCTTGAAGGAGATGGTTTGTAAAACCTCTGGGAATCAAATACTGTCATGAATTTTTAAAAAAATGAAAAATTTAGGAAGAGCAGAGTGTAGTGGGATCAATATTTTCCATATAAGCACTCATACCATTATCAGATCCTGAAAATGAAACTGTCAGGAAAGTGATAAGATGTGCCTGTTTCTGTTATCTCAGAGAAATATAACGTAAACAAGCAGCAAACCCAGTGAAAAAGGATTGTTTTGAATTACTTTTTTTAGAGTCCACTAAGGTGTTATTTATAGCAAAGGAATGCATGCAGTTCTTTAAAAATAGATGCTGGTTAATTTTTTAATCTGCTGGTTTTTTAAATATAAAAAACCTAAAACTAGAACCACCACCCAGCTGTGGACACACAGGAAGCATCTGGGAGGGGTTAGGAATAAAATTCGGGTTCCATTGAGGGTAGCTCTGAGTCCTGGGGCCACCCAGGAAGTGGGCGGTTCCGTCTCTCATCCTCTGGGACAGGAGGAGGCTCAGATGGCCCCTAGATCCTGCCTACTTCTCTCAGGCAGAAACATCATGTGAAGTCTTCTTTTTGGTGATAAAACCCATTATTTACTCCCAAATTGGGCACTGGAAGCATTAACAGAGCAATTTTTGCTTTTCCTGTCACCTTAGAGAGTCACCAAGCTTTCCAAACGAGGAGCCGAAAAGCAGCCATGGGGGCTGCTCCCATCTGAGAGCCGGAGTCTTCTGGAACTCAGTGAAATGAAACACTGGCCGGGCTCCCAAGGTGCTGACACGTTTCCTATACTGCTATGACAGTAGCAAATGATTTTTCTTAGCTTGTGGAATTGTAAATGAAGTTTGCTGATTAAGTCGGCAACAGTGATGAAATTAATAGATGCTCTCGAGTCATTAGACAAGCTATTCTTTAAAAAAAGCAGAGGCCCGTTTTACCACCGGCCTTGGCGTGTTGGGAGGTGCCGCCAAGCCCATGTGAGAAGCTCGCCACCACCAAGAAACCCGGTTCCCGCCAACCGCAGGGCTGGAGCCCGGATGGCGTGTTTCCCCACCCCTGTCAGTCAGCTCAGGTGGCCACGGTGAGGCCCCACAGGTGGGGCAGACATCCATCCTCTGCGGTCCCCAAGGCCTGGGTCTGGGACGCCTGTGGGCAGGGCTTGTTCCTGGTGCCGCATTCCCTGGCTCACGGTGGCTGCGTCGTGGCCAAGTCCTGAGGGGCCGTCCCTCTGTGTAGACGCCGGCTGTGTGTCTCTTCCTCTTCCTGAAGAACACAGGTCCTATTGGATTGGGGTCCCCTCAGGACCTCGTTTTACCTTTACCTCTTTAGAGGCCCTGTCCCCAAGTACAGTCACATGAGGGTTCAGGGCTTCCCCTGTGGATTTTGGGGGACACAGGTCAGCTCATGACAGAAGCCAAACATCTCCTGCCATCTCCTGCCCTCTCCTGTGCTCTTTCCTCCTCCTCTGGATCCAAGCGGCCTGTAGCAGACCCCCACTTGTGCTGCCGAACCCCGGCCAGGACCAGGGCACTCCATCTCCTGCCAGGAGTTCCACAGATGAGACCTAGCCCAGCCATGTCCACGCCAGGGTGGCCCGGACCAGCTCCCCACCTCCCGGGACGTGTTGAAGGGCTGTGTGGAGCTCGTGCTCCATGCGCCAGGGTGGTCCGGGCCAGCTCCCCACCTCGCGGGGCTTGTTGAAGAGCCTTGTGTGGCTCCTGCTCCGTGGACCTGCTGAGCTTTGAGGCAGCCGGGACTTCCTCCCCGGCAAGTCCATTTCTCTCGCTGCAGCTGACCTGCCCGAAACGTCCTCAGATCTGCTTCCAGGGAGCAGGTCCCGGCCCCAGGATTCCCGGGCATTTCCCTGGCTCCATGACCCCCGTGGTGTCCTTCACATCCTCCTCTTCACCCCTCAGATGAACCCTAAGCTCCAGGGAGGGAGGGGCGCAGTGGGAGCTTTTGTTTTCTCCCTCATCCACACCTGCGGCATTTGGCCCCGTTGTTCCTTCACTGCACGCTGGCTGGGTCGCCATCCAGCTCACGGGGCGCCGTCCACTGCACTGGGGATTCGGGGAACAAAAGTGACTCTCCCCACCAGAGGTTTTAGTTTACAACATTTCCCCTCACCGTGAAACTGGAAGCTTTTTAGGGGCCGAAACTCAGTGGCACTAATTTTTCATATGACCTTCCCCAAAACACGTCCCTGCCTCTCTCATCCTCCGTAGAACCAACTGTTAATAAAGGGGTGAGTGAGTGACCATCCAGAGCACAGCCTCTGTAGGGGGGCGGGTGTCTAAGGCAGCACTCGCCTGACGACCACGCCGTGTTTCCCGCGGGGGCCGCTTGCCTCAAGCCCCCGCTTTGCACCTCAGTTCCCATAAAAGGGCATTTGGTGGTGAGATGTGGCTCCCGCCTCGGTGGGGGGCAGAGCTGGTCAGTGCTGGCCATGGGGGCCACCCCATGTCACCCGAGGTGACTCCAAGGGAAGAGGCACTAAGTGCCATTTCTGAGTCTGAAGCTGGCGGCCATCGTCTCCACTGAAACAACGTGATCCCAGGACCTGGAGACAGCTTGGCCAGCTTCCGGCCGGAGAAGGATCTCCAGGAGTCCCAGTGCAGCAGCGGGTGCCTCCGGATGACCTCAAATACGATGCAACCCCATAGTTTACTGAGCACCTCCTCGGTGCCTGGCACGGTTCCGGGTGAGGGCACAACAGCCAGCCACGCAGACTCATGTTCCTGGAAGGCCAGCGGGCCCATGCCTGCTGTTTGTGTATAAACAGATGAAAAGTGTTTGCTAATCTCCCTGAGGCAGTGCCGGGCTCTCAGCACGGATTGGGAGTTGGCATCATGACAGGGCGGTCCTGAGGCTGCTGATGGTTTTAGGCCGTTTTACCATCTACTACACTGCCTGCGTCTGTCTGCATGGTGGGAGCGCCCGTGAGGCTGAAGTGCCGCCCTCCCTGTCCTCAGGTCCCCCTGCTGTGCACGCCTCAGCCGTGGACTCAGGCCCTGTGGTCCTGAGGGGTCATGGGTATAGGAGATAGGTTTGGAATCAGCTGTACCTGCTTCCAAATTCTGGCTCTGGCTTTCACTCCTGCCTGAACTTAGGCAAATTATTTAAGGCTCCAAGCTTCCCATTCTTTGCACGTGAACTCTACCTCTGGGTTGCTGTGAGTGTGGAGTGTGGTCCCCTCTGTGACATGCACAGCCAAGAGCAGGCCTGCGGGAGAAGGCCCTCTGCTCCCTACCTGTGGCCGAAACTCAGCCCCACCCTGTACCCCACCTGCGGCCGGATCCCAGCCCCCACCCTGCACCCCACCTGCGGCCCGACCCCAGCCCCACGTTGCATCGGACCTGCGGCCAAACCCCAGCCCCACCCTGCTCCCCACCTGCGGCCAAACCCCAGTCCCCACGCTGCACCCCACCTGCGGCCGAACCCCAGCCCCACCCTGCTCCCCACCTGCGGCCAAACCCCAGCCCCCACGCTGCACCCCACCTGTGGCCGAACCCCAGCCCCACCCTGCTCCCCACCTGTGGCCAAACCCCAGCCCCACCCTGCTCCCTACCTACGGCCGGACCCCAGCCCCCACGCTGCACCCCACCTGTGGCCGAACCCCAGCCCCACCCTGCTCCCCACCTGTGGCCAAACCCCAGCCCCACCCTGCTCCCTACCTACGGCCGGACCCCAGCCCCCACGCTGCACCCCACCTGTGGCCGAACCCCAGCCCCACCCTGCTCCCCACCTGCAGTGGACCCCAGCCCCCAAGCTGCACCCCACCTGTGGCCAGACCCCAGCCCCCACCCTGCACCCCAGCCCCCACCCTGCACCCCACCTGCGGCCGGACACCAGCCCCACCCTGCTCCCCAACTGCGGCCGGACCCCAGCCCCTACCCTGCACCCCACCTGCGGCCGGACACCAGCCCCCACCCTGCATCCCACCTGCTGCCAAACCCCAGCCCCACCCTGCTCCCCACCTGTGGCCGGACCCCAGCCCCCACCCTGCTCCCCAACTGCGGCCGGACCCCAGCCCCTACCCTGCACCCCACCTGCGGCTGGACACCAGCCCCCACCCTGCATCCCACCTGCTGCCAAACCCCAGCCTCACCCTGCACCCCACCTGTGGCCAAACCCCAGCCCCCACCCTGCACCCCACCTATGGCCGGACCCCAGCCCCACCCTGCACCCCACCTGTGGCTGGACCCCAGCCCCCACTCTGCGTCCTACCTGTGGCCGGACCCCAGCCCCCACCCTGCATCCCACCTGCTGCCAAACCCCAGCCTCACCCTGCACCCTACCTGTGGCTAAACCCCAGCCCCCACCCTGCACCCCACCTATGGCCGGACCCCAGCCCCACCCTGCACCCCACCTGTGGCCGGACCCCAGCCCCCACTCTGCGTCCTACCTATGGCCGGACCCCAGCCCCACCCTGCACCCCACCTGTGGCTGGACCCCAGCCCCACCCTGCACCCCACTTGTGGCCGGACCCCAGCCCCCACCCTGCATCCTACCTGTGGCCGGACCCCAGCCCCCACCCTGCACCCCACCTGCGGCCAAACCCCAGCCCCCACTCTGCACCCCACCTGCGGCCGGACCCCAGCCCCACCCTGCTCCCCACCTGCGGCAGGACCCCAGCCCCCACTCTGCACTCCACCTGCGGCCGGACCCCAGCCCCCACCCTGCACCCCACCTATGGCCGGACCCCAGCCCCACCCTGCACCCCACCTGCGGCTGGACCCCAGCCCCACCCTGCACCCCACCTGCGACCGGACACCAGCCCCCACCCTGCACCCCACCTGCAGCCAAACCCCAGCCCCCACTCTGCACCCCACCTGCGGCCGGACCCCAGCCCCACCCTGCTCCCCACCTGCGGCCGGACCCCAGCCCCCACTCTGCACCCCACCTGCGGCCGGACCCCAGCCCCCACCCTGCACCCCACCTATGGCCGGACCCCAGCCCCACCCTGCACCCCACCTGCGGCCGGACCCCAGCCCCACCCTGCACCCCACCTGCAACCGGACACCAGCCCCCACCCTGCACCCCACCTGCGGCCGGACCCCAGCCCCCACCCTGCACCCCAACTTCAGTCATGCTTCCCAGTAGACCCCAAAGCCGAAATGTCAGGCAGCTTCCTGTTAAGAAATAAAGAGGAGGAGGAAGGAAAGGTGCGCAGGGCGTTAGTGGTGACCAGGTGCTTTCATCCCGGCCTCTCGACGGCTTTCACGTGTTGGGTGATTCCAGCTGAGAACCCTCTGGCCTGAAACCAAGCATGGCCCTGGGGCATTTTAAACCCGTCTCTCACAGGCCTTGGCGATTGTTTTTGAAGTGATCACTTTAACCTTTTGTTTTAATCCTCTGGTTATTCCCCTGACTGGGGAATGCAACCTGAGAAGCATCCTTTGGCAAAAGAGAAGTTTTATTAGTGAGGCAAGCAGTTAATTAAAAAAATAAAAACTAGGTTGGGCAAGGTAACTCACGCCTGTAATCCCAGCACTTCGGGAGGCCAAGGCGGGTGGATCATTTGAGGTCAGGAGTTCAAGACCAGCCTGGCCAACATGGTGAAGCCCCATCCCTACTAAAACTACAGAAATTAGCCGGGCATGGTGGCACTCACCTGTAATCCCAGCTACTCGCGAGGCTGAGGCATCAGAATCACTTGAACCTGGGAGGTGGAGGGTGCAGTGAGCTGAGATCCTGCCATTGCACTCCAGCCTGGATGACACAGTGAGACTCTGACTCAAAAAATATTAATGAAAAATTTTTAAAAAAGTAAAAATAAAAACCAGAGGCCAGAGTTCGTCAGGTAAACATCTGAGATCAAGTGTGGTGTGTCGGAGCTGCGAACCCCAGTCTGCACCCCACCTTTGAGCGGCTGAGATTTAATAAAGTGCAGTGAAGTCTCAGACTCACACCCCCACCCTGATGTTTCCAGTTACGGAACTCGTTATCAGGTGGGCCAGGGACTCGCGGAGAACAGCTGCAGACAGCAGCTCTTCCCCCTGGTCTCGTCGTATGGACGAGTCTCCCGATGACAGGTTTCCTGGAGGCCTCATCTCCGGTGGGTGCCAGCAAGTCCAGCCAGGGAGCAGGTCCCAGAACTCGGGTTCCCAGGCCAAGCTTTCCCCTGCCTGTGTTGGTGGAAAATGCGAGGTAAGTGGGCAAGAGTGAGAGAACACAAAAGCCTTCAGCCGGGTCTTTATTGGGCTGCTTTATCTTTGTGTAGCTCCGTGGCACGTGAAAACGAGAGCGTCTGAGGTTGGTGAGAAATTCGGGCAGCACGCGGTGCTCAGTCACCATGAAACTAATTTCACATCGGGAGATGAGCTGTGAAAACGGTTTTGCTGTTTATTTAAAGGAGATGAGAGTGGACAAGCCGACTAGAACCCCCTGATGGCTTGAGCGAGGGAGAAGTAGGGTTTGTGTTCAGGCAACTAAATCTGCCTTCTCTTCTTTTAGGCTGGAAATAAAAGCCGGCCAGTGCAGGGGTGTGAGGGGCTGGCTGTGGGTTCTCTGGCACGAGGCTCACGTTTACAGGAGGTCCTCTCGGTGGGCATAGTGTAGGGGCCAGGGCGGACCCCTACGGCCGCTCAGAGGAACAGCCAGGATCGGACCCCGGACCGCCCCACGCTGTCAGCACTGCAGGGGTCACTGTTGCTGCAGCTCACAGTCCCCTGGCCCCCGGATGCCTCGCACCCCGCACAAAGATGACTTCTCTACCCAGAACACAACCCTCTTACATGGGGCATGAAGGATGGAGTCCAGCCAAACGTGCTTCAAAATCTCAGAATTACAACTTGAAGTAGAGTTTTTTTTTTTTTTTGAGATGGAGTCTCGTTCTGTCACCCAGGCTAGGGTGCAGTGGTGCAATCTCTGCTCACTGCAAGTTCCACCTCCCAGATTCAAGCGTTCGCCTGCCTCAGCATCCCAAGTAGCTGGGATTGCAGGCGCCTGCCAACACGCCCAGCTAATTTTTGTGTTTTTAGTAGAGACGGGGTTTCACCATGTTGGCCAGGATGGTCTCGATCTCCTGACTTCAGGTGATCCACCTGCCTCGGCCTCCTAAAGTGCTGGGATTACAGGCGTGATTAAACATTACATTTACTGAGCTTGAAATGTGAGGTAGCTTATTCGTCTACATTTAGACTCTCTCCAACACAGCATCTACGTTGGAGGCTGGACATGGGCTCCTCTCACGGCAGAGCTGCCGCTCCTCCACGTCTCACGCAGGTGGTCTGCTGTCTCAGCGGATGGATGGCGTGGCCAGAGCCCAGGAGCCTCCGGGCCAGCCCTGACTGCTGCTCCCGGCTCTGAGCTAGTGTTTTAATTCTTTAATTATTCCATGGCTCTTTTCCTATTCCACAGAGGAGTACAAATTAATTATTTGGTGAGGCACTTAATTAAAAGTAGAGCTCTGAGGCTGCCGGGTAAAAGCTGAAGCCAGGCTGCAGCCCGGGCCCTGGGCCTCTCCCTTGGCCCTGCGGTCCTTTTCCGGGGCCCTGCATTCCTCTCCCCCAGCCCCGCACTCCTCTCCCCCCGCCCTGCACTCCTCTCCCCTGCACTGCTCTCCCCTGCACTCCTCTCCCCCCGCCCTGCACTCCTCTCCCCCAGCCCCACACTCCTCTCCCCACTGCCCTGAACTCCTCTCCCCTGCACTCCTCTCCCCTGCACTCCTCTCCCCCAGCCCCACACTCCTCTCCCCTGCACTCCTCTCCCCAGCACTCCTCTCCCCCAGCCCTGCACTCCTCTCCCATGCACTCCTCTCCCATGCACTCCTCTCCCCTGCACTCCTCTCCCCCCTGCCCTGCACTCCTCTCCCCTGCACTCCTCTCCCCCAGCCCCACACTCCTCTCCCCCTGCCCTGCACTCCTCTCCCCTGCACTCCTCTCCCCCAGCCCTGCACTCCTCTCCCCCAGCCCTGCACTCCTCTCCCCTGCACTCCTCTCCCGTGCACTCGTCTCCCCTGCACTCCATTCCTCCGGCCCCACATTCCTCTCCTCTGTGCAGGGGCTGGTCTGGGGGCTCCACAGGGTCCCTATGACCCACTGGTCTCTGCCTGCACCTCCCTGCACTCCTCCCTCCAGGCTCTGCCCCTCCCTGGCCTCCTCTTTCTGTAGAAACCCGGCTTTCTGTCATGCCTCCCCCCACGTTTATCTGCAGGGACATTCTGGCTGCTGACGTGGCTTTGCCCATCCAGCCAGACTAGTGTGGCTCCCTTCTCCTCCCTGGTCCTTCCCTCTTGAGTGAGGCCCACCTGTGGCTCTTCCAGCCCTTGCAGGGCCAGCGTGGATGGCAGGAATGACTGGCTGTGTAGGAGGAACCTGGACTCCAGGCGCCAGCCAGGGGGATTTATGGAAAGAGCAGCCCCCTGGCCTGGAGTCAAGGGTCTGTCTCCGTGGCCTTCCCAGGACAGGCAGGAACTGCTGGAGGGGGTCCTGCCCTGTGGGGCCTGCCCTGTCCTTGGAGCTGAACGACCCAGGCGCTGTGACCTCAGTGGGAGCCCAGGCCAGGCGGGCCCAGGGGTGCAGTTGCTCCACAGACACAGAGCAAGTGGAGCCGCCCGGCAGCCCCGCAGGGCATGTGGGCACTCAGGAGGCAGCTCTGTGCAGAACTGGCAGGCATGGCCCAGGCCCCATCAGATGTGCCCCCAACCCCGTCCTCCTGGGGAGGGCAGACACCCCACGTCAGGGGACCTGGGGCCGAGCCCTCCCAGGGCCCCCGTGCCGGCCTCATCGCACTGTGGGACTGCTCCTCATGCCTGTTGAGCAGACAGCAGGACTTAGAGCTCAGTGACAGATGGGCAAGCAGGTGACAGCTGCCGGTTTCCAGAGAAGCTCGTGCCTCCCCACACCCGCCCCGGGCCTAGGATGTGTCAGGGAGGTTGGGTCTCCTGAGGGCCTGGCGTGGGGGAAGATGGCTCAGGTCATACATGGTCCCCTGGGGTGAGGGAAAATGGTTTGCTAGGAGAAGAAAAGATCCATTCTTTATCACTGGATTTGAAGCAAAATGACTTTTTTTCTTTGCAAGCACAGATTATTTTCAGGAGCAATAAATGCCTTAAAAAAAGGAAAGCTAGAGAAGAAAGCTAGAAGGTCCCCTGACCCTGTTCTCAGTTAAGGTCTTGTCCACACCAGCCAGAGCAAACCCACACCACCCTCCAACAGGCATGGGGGACCGGCCCTCGGGGTGGTGGGAGCCCCCATGTGCATGCAGGAGCTGCCCGCCTTGGAAGGAAGGGCTCTAAGCCGTGTGAGAGACCAAAGCTCCCCTGGCACTGACCGGCAGGAAGGCAAAGATCTATCTGACCAGTAGGTTCTCTTAGTAATATTTGTTACTGTATGAATGTTTGGGGTCCAAGTGCGGTCTTACTACCTGGATCTGTTGTGTAGTGGTGAAGTCTGGGCTTTGAGTGTAGCCATCACTGAATAACATAGATGGGCCCGAGCGGCGAATTCTCACCCTCCTCTCCCCTCCCAGCCTCCCGGGTCTGCAGCGTCCATTGTCCCATGTGCTACATCCATGCACGCATGTAGTTTGGCTCCCACTTAAATGTGTGAATGTGCAGTATTTGACTTTCTGATTCTGCATTGTTTCACTCAAGATAATGGCTCCAGTTCCATCCATGTTGCTGCAAAAGACAGGACTTCATCCTTTTTTATGGCTGAATAGTATTCCATTGTGTGCAACAGACAGGACTTCATCCTTTTTCATGGCTGAGTAGTATTCCATTGTGTGCAACAGACAGGACTTCATCCTTTTTCATAGCTGAGTAGTATTCCACTGTGTGGACACACCACGTTTTCTTTATCCATTCATCCACTGATAGACACTTACGTCGATTTCATGTTTTGCTATCGTTCCAGTGTGCATTTCCGAAGGGTAGTCTACTTTTGCTTAAACTTGAGTTCGCTGTAGAAGTCAGATTTCCATGGATGACCCCTCCTTCTGCACCTCCACATGCACAGGTGGATCCTCCCCTCTGACAGAAGGTGCTACCCCGCCTGCTGGTGTGGACGCTGAGGCAAAGCAGGCTGCCCATGCCCTTTGCGGGGCTGGCAAGCCCCTGATCCACACCCAGATGCACGTTCAGGGGCTGAAAGGCCCCATCCTACTCTGAGACTGCAGGTTTGCTGCCTTCCAGGAACTTACAATTCATGGCAACAAACCTTGGGGTGTGTTTAACAAACACTCATTGAATTGGGCATTTTTATCTCCCAGATGTGGCTGGACTGGTGAGATCTGTCCCTGAGTGACAGGCAGGCCTGGAGAGAGTTGGATGAAAATAAAACCAGATAGAAACCATAGAGTGTGACACAGCGTTTGTAAGCTGGGGACACAGTGTTGATTTAGGAACAAGGAGCTGTAAGCTGGGGACGTGGCATTGATTTAGGAACAAGGAGTTGTGAGCTGTGGACGCGACGTTGATTTGATTTTAGAACAAGGAGTTGTAAGCTGGGGACACGGCGTTGATTTTAGGAACAAGGAGTTGTAAGCTGGGGACGCGGCGTTGATTTTAGGAACAAGGAGCTGTGGGCCAAAGTGGAAGGCGCTCGCTCTAACGCTGCCTCAGATTCATCCCGATGACTGTGGGAAACACGGGCATCTTCCTCTCGCTCCCTGGTCTCTGTCCTTGTCTAAATTCCCTTCCCTAAGATGTGTTGTTTGTTTTCTGCTGGTTGTTTTCTGTCAGCTTTAAGAGGAGAAATATGAGGAAACTTTGCTGTGCTGCTTCCTGGATTAAGTTAAAAAGGAAGCAGTGGTGGGTTGCCGTTGCCGCCCAGTGTTAAGTGGCTCAGAGCGAGTCACCTGCCCTGAGCTGCATCAGTATTTTCTCCTCTAGAAGTAGACCATTATTAGTGGCCTGTAGTGAAGTATTGCTGTGTCAATAATATTTAAAGAGGAGGAAAACAACGTGATACATTAGGTCTTCTCTGTGGGTTTCAAAGCAACACCCAACACACTGGTCACTGACACAGGGACTTTGCGATAAATTATTCAAGCCACAGCTCAGGGTGTAAACTGCAGCCGTGCATTTTGAAATTAGGCAGTAAAATAACAGCATTGTGTATGACGCCAGACAGGGGCGCAGGGAGACCCAGTGAGCTCAGTGCTTGGGGGGCCACTGACCCCCTTGGGTTTTGTCTTCCGAGGCCATTGGCATTTTAGGGAGAGGTCGTCCAGCTCTGGGCCTGTCTGCTCACTCGACGCTCTCCAGAGAGGCCTTCAACCCCTGTAGGGTCAACACTCATCTCAAATCAGAGATTTGAACTTCCGACCTAGGATGGGTTCTTCCTGCTGTCCTGGACCCGTGCGGGGTTGGGGATGGCTCCCCAGGACCTAGCTCTGTGGCCCACCCTGCCCCTCTCTTGCATGAAAGTGGAGCCAGGGCGGGGACTCAGGGACAGGACACCTCCCGGCTGGCCGACCTCTGGCTCTCCAGGCCTGGCAGATGATTCCGATCGCCACCTCCCCATGTTTCCTGAGCCCTCGTGGGAGTTTCTGGAAGCTTCCCACTGCTCTTTCTCTTCTGTGGTTCCTGGCCCTGGGTGGACGCGTCATGGAAATTACATTTCTGAAAGGGGAGGGAAAAAAAAGCACGTGGGGTATGTCCTGGCTCTGACCGGGTACGGGATGTCCCTGTGGGGTCTTTTCTTGCAGAGGCTCGGGGCTGCTTAGGTGGTTTTTTTTTTTTTTAATTTCATAAAGTCATACAACCTAGGAAAAAATCTATTTTCCTCTTTTGTCCTTGGTCTTAATGTGAACACGGACAGGTACGCACTGATATAGGAAACCTGCTCTTCAGAGAAATCCGAATCTATTTACGTTTTGATAGAAAATCTTATGAGCCGCCCATAATATGTTGTGGGAAAATGAGTTAGAGCTCGTGATCAGAAAATGGAAAGTTGCAGCTCACAGCTCAATAGAGGCCACCCACCTGCGATGATCCTCCTGAAGCGTGGCCTGTGGGAGGGGACTGTGACCCGGGCAGACACCGTGGGCTCCGTCATAAGGGAACACCTCCCAGTAAGACGGGGGCTCCAGGCTCAGGCGCCCAAACCACAGCTCCCCACTGGGAGTGACCCGGCCGCCACGCGTCTGTCTCCTGGCGTCTGTGTGTCCCCTTCAAGGGGCCTGCGTGGGCAAAACTGAAGATACTGTCTATGCTTCCTGAGCAGAAGGAGCCAAAAGGTCTTCCCATCGCATACTCCTTCTCAGATTTAGGCATGGGCAGTGATTCCAGCTGGACTCTGGAGGACAGTCCACAAGCTCGGCTGTCCTGTGGCCACGGTGCCTGGGGGCTCCTGGTGGAGTGTGATCCCCACATCTGCCTCTGCTCCCTGCTCTCTGTTGGGCCACCCCAACCCCTCCAGGGGACCCCCAGATAAAGGCTTGTGTGCACTGGTGTTTTCCAGAGCAGAAAATCGTCTACAGCTTTTGTGTTTTGTTTTATTTTTATTTAGTTCTGTGTATTCTAATGTGTTATTAAAACCTTAGCACCATAAGGCCCTGATTTCAGGAGCCCTCCTGTTAGAATGAGGTGGTGCTGAGAGACCCACTCAGTACAGACCGTGTGGCCGGTCCCCCAACCTGCCAGCTCTTCCCACAGGCAGAAGCTCAGAGGCTGCAAGGGACTCCGTGGCCACGGCGATTCCACTCCCAACTCATCCTGGAGAGCGAGAGACTCAGGGGGCCACGAGCAGCCCCTCTTTCCAGAGAATGTGTCGCCATGCAGTCTTTGATCACGTTTAAATGAACAAAATTTGGGTGTTTTGTTTTCATGGAACTCACCTTTAGGGTGGCCTTCTCACAGCAATGATTCTGCTTTTCATTTACAGTAGTGATACACAATTTTCCATGTATTCGATGATATAATTAAAAAGTGAGGCTTTGAAAACATACTGAGTGCCTGACAGCTTGGGTGGCACAGGGGGACAACCAGGCTCCCTGGGCGAACGTGGGCTGCGGGCCGAGTCCCGGCACTCAGGCGTCTGCTCTCAAATACTGGCTGGAGCCTCCTGCATGTCTGGGCTGTGCCTGTGCTGGCCTGATGGTGATGGAGGCCCTGACTGTCATGCAGGCCTGCGAGGGGCACGGGCTGCGACCGATGCTGGGAGCCTTTTTTGAGCCCCGGGAGGGTCTGATCTCACTCCTGCTCAGCCCTTAGGTGCCCTTGGCCTCGTCCTGGGTCCCCAGCCTTGGGTGCATCACTTCTGGGAGGGTCTAATCTCACTCTTGCTTGGTGCTTAGGTGCCCTTGGCCTCGTCCTGGGTCCCCAGCCTTGGGTGTGTCACTTGCTGGGACCTGCTGAGAACAGCCCCACACAGCTCTCACCCCAACACTCCCTGTAGCCCATCTCCACAGATCCTCACTGGGTCCCAGGCAGGCTGCAAGTCTGTGCTAGCTCCAGGGTTTAGCAGGGAACAGGTCCGCCCTCCCTCGCCCTCCCTCACCCTCCCTCAGCCAGAGGGAAACGGGCCCTGAGTTTCTGTGCCCCGCACGGGCAGCACCCGGTGCCACCAGGGCTCTGTGAGTTTCCTTCAGTGAAGAGGACGTGTGGAGGAGCTGGGTGGGGCCAGGACTCCACCAGGAAGTGCAGGCCGGGCCCACGGCATTGGGTTCATAACAACAAGTGGCAAGACCCATTTGTCAAAGAGAATCTGTTCCTGGTTAGGAAAAGGAAACCTCAGAAATGCCGGCCATTGCCCTTTTTAAAGTGTCTCTGTGGCAGGAATTGTCCGGGTACTTTCCTGGGGATCCCCTTAGCCACCCTCTGAGGATGGGATTGCGATTCCCATCACAGGGAGACTGAGAAACAGCAGAGCCCGTCGTGCCCCAGCCCGTTGCCCTGTGCTGCGTCAGGCTGGGTGCCTCTCAGGGAAGCTCGGTCGCCTTGGCTTGTGACAGGCTGGAGCATATCCAGCAGCCCTGGCAGTGGAGATAGCAGTGCCCCCGCATCCACACCCCAAAGCCTGGCAGTGGAGATGAGCAGTGCCCTCGTGTCCACACCCCGCACACCTTCAGAGTCAGACGTGGACTCTGGCCAGGGCCAGGGAAGTTCGCTGGACTCTGGGGATCTGGGGCACATCCTGCTGGCAGGGTTGACACCAGCAGCTCTCTCTGCCTGACTGGAGACTCGGCCCCCCTCCCCAGTCCTCCTCGGTAAGCGCTGGGACTGGGCTGGTCACTCCTGCCTGTCCATTCACTCACCCATTGTGCGCCAAGTCCTCCCTCCCACTGTATTGGAGGGAAGTTCGGTGACATTCCAGTGTCCTAGTCCATGTGCTTTGTGCACCAGGCAGCCCCAGCTCCTGAGCACTGGCCCGGCAACACGAGAGGCTGTTTCCTGGGACTTCACTGGGAAGGGGACCAGTGTGTCCTACTGTCAGCACCGCCCTGAGCCTTGACCCCCAGCCTGCCCTGCTCCCCCATCCACCGATGTCTCCTCCCTTGCCTTGTGTCGCTCTCCCCCTGCCCAGAACTTGCCAGAGGTGGGTGCAGGGCGGGGACCGTTGGGCATGGGGGCATGGAGTGTGGCCCAAGCCTTGGGGAGAGGGTGGGTAGGGGTGCCCTGACGGAAGGAGAACCTGGATCCCAGAGGACTTGGAGCCCCTGGAGGCCACCCCTGTGCACAGGTGCCGTGATGCATTCCTGGCCCGTGCCCAATCTCTGCTGCACCTGTCCCCATCCCTCCCCTCTGTGCTCCAGGTCACTCGCCTGCTTGGGAAGCTGTGTCGCTACACGGCCCTGGATCCTGCTTATGATCTGTTGAACTCCACGAGTGCCCGGTCTTTCCCGGTGGCGCTCATGAATTATTTATCTGGGCCCGCTCTGCCCTGGGCTCACACTCACATTAACTCGTGTCCCCAGCTGCAGCTTCACCTGGGCTTGTTTTCGTCTCGGTGTATTTGGAGCTCAGAAGAGCAACTTGCATTTTTCTTCATAGAGGGATGGAGGGCAGGTTTTGTTGAGAAATACAAATTTGATTTATTTCCAAGAAAACAATTTTTACTGTTAAAGAAGGGACACGAAGCAGCTCTGCATTTGACAGCCCCCAGAAGAGTTTTCTTTGCAGCTAATGAGGAGGAGGGGGAGAAGGCAGGTCAGCGCAGCCCTGGGCAGGGCGGGGTGGGATGCGGGGCAGAGACCTTGGCCGAGTGTGGAAGGAACACAGCCAGCAGGCGGGGGATTGGGCAGAAGGCCTGCCCTGACCTCCCAATGCTGCTTCCCTTGAGTTACCTGAGCCCCGGTTTCCCATCTGTGAAGTGGGGTGGACGTGACAAGCATGTGTCATTCCGGCCTGTCAGGTACCCGAAGGTGAGGTGGCACCCACCCCCGCTGCCTCCCCCAGACCATGGTGTCCAGCAGAATCATGGCTAAGCAGCCACGGAGGCCCCCAACCCCCTCATCCCTCCACCCCTTAGACGCACTTGGTCGGAGCGGTGCAGAAAGGAAGGGGCTACAGCAGCCCTCGTCCCTCCGACCCAGCCACAGATGGTGCCCCCCACAAGACTCCGCTTTCTTCTGCCCTCTGAGTCTTACCCCCTTATGAAAACCGCTGTCTTTCTTTCTTTTCTTTTTCTCTTTTCTTTTTTTTAAGGTGTGGTCTTGCTCTGTCACCCAGGCTGGAGTGCAGTAGTGTAATCTCGGCTCACTGCAGCTTAGACCTCCTGGGCTCAGGCGATCCTCCCACCTCAGCCTCTCGAGTAGCTGGGACTGCAGGCATGCGCCACCACGCCTAGCTTAACTTTTGTATTTTTAGTAGAGACAGAGTTTCACCATGTTGCCCAGGCTGGTCTCAAACTCCTGGGCTTAAGTGATCTGCCTGCCTCAGCCTCCCAAAGTGCTGGGATTACAGGCATGAACCACTGTGCCTGGCCAAAAACCACGGTCTTTCGACTCAGACAGCCTGAGCTGTGCCGGGATCTTCTTGCCCATTCAGCCTCCAGCCCGGGGGTATCTGCACCTTTAGAATGTCAGTTCCTTAGCGCAGAGCAATGTGTTATAGCGGTAGGAGTTCAGGATTTAGGTCTTGCCTTTTTCTTCATTTAACTGGCATGAAAGAGACATGTTTGCATATGAGGACACAGAGGGTGTCCCTGATTTTCCTCAGGTCACACTGCCCATTCCTGGCTTTAGACACAGATGTGAGAAGGGGATGTACCCCAAGAATGGGACACGGGTGTGGCGATGCTGCCCAGAGCAGCCCTGCCCAGGGTGCAGCCCAGCACTGACATTCTGCACCCCACTGGGGGCCAGGAAACAACCCCTTTCTTGTAGGTGGTTTTTTAGAAAGTGTGGACGTGCATATAACGTGGGAGCTTTAGGCAGTGAGGACCTGTGGACCGGGTCACGGGCATTTCTCGCCTGTGCATCCCTCCCCCATTCCCTCCAGCCCCCCTGTGCTCCCTGGGGCTTGCAGACTGAGTCTTCCAAAGGGTTTGCACCCGTCTGACTCACTGTTGTTACTTATAATAGCACTAAGAAGGGTCCCTGATTCATCACTGTTCTGATGTACGCATCTGCCCGGGAATGCGTTTGGTTTTGGTCTATCAGCACGTGAAAGACAGGGAACCCTCCTGTGGGGCCACGTCAAGACGTGCAGGCAGGACACTGTCCTCTGCTCTGGAGGTTCAGTTGCTTTAGCTGGGCCCGGCCACTGCAAACCAGCCTCAGGAGAGCTGGGGGCACGCCTGGGAGTTGCAACATGTGGCAATTAAGGGGGAAATGAGAGAGAGAGACAGAGACTGCACTGATAATTCTCCGTGTGACCAAAGCACAAAGAAGCCCGTCTTTGGGAGACAAGCTGGAAATGGCCAGGATGCCAGTGGGGGCTCCAGGGAGAGACAGCATGGTGTTCCCTGGTGCTCCCATGGTGCCACAGGACATGCATCACTCACAGTCCACAAACAATTCGGGAAAGGCAGGGAACGCAGCTTCTCCTCTCCGTCTGCATGAGGCAGCTTTGACCCTGGCTTGGAGAAGACAAAAGGGGGAGTGGTGAGGACTCCGGTCCCCTGCATGTCCGGACAGTGTTCTCCGGATCCCTGCTGCAGTAACGCGGGGAGTGGCAGGTGTGGGGAGAGCTGGGGGCATCAGTGATGTCCGGAGACCCTTCTCTGGATCCCTGCTGCATTAATGCGGGGAATGGCAGGTGTGGGGAGAGCTGGGGGCATCAGTGATGGAGGCGTCAGAAGTGATGGGGCCACCCCACTGGGATGCTGCATTGAAAAGCAGATTCCCTATTGCCCTGAATGTCCCACTTTCTGCAGAATAGATGTTCTTAGTCCCCCATCCGCTCTGTAACTGTGGATCCCACACTGCATAATAACTGCCCCATGTCTAGAGAAAGACTGATAGCATTTAGGACAGGCCTGAGGAACCTGTATTCCAACTGTTCACCCAGTGTGAACAAAACCAGCAGGCCGCTTCCTCCAGCTATTCAGCATCCAGACATAAAACTCAGCAGTGGGACCAGGCGGCTCCTGCTGTCCACCAGGTCTGCTCTGCCCCTGGGAAGTCTCTTATGCAAGAGATAATGACTGACAGGTCATCACACCCTATTAGTGACCGGACACTATGCCCCCATTAATGACCTGTCATCTCACCCCGTTTAGTGACCGATCATCACAGCCCCATTAGTGAGGGGTCATATTGCCCCCGTTAGTGACCAGTTGTCTCACCCCCACTAGTGACTGGTCATCACACCCCCTTTCCCTTTAGTGACTGGTAACCTCGCCCCCTTTAGTGACCGGTCATCTTACCCCCGTTGGTGACTGGTCATCTTGCCCCCGTTTAGGTTCCAGTAAGCTCCACACAGCACCTTACCTTAAGGGAGGAAGAGATTTCAGAAGCAGATCTGGACACTTCGTGCTTCCTAATCCCAGGAAGAAATGGAATCTCTGTGTTGCAGACCAAGCGTGGGCGGCGTGCTGGGGCAGTGCCGCTGTTTCATAGCTGGCTGTGACCTTCACGGGCTCATTCCCCACTGGCTGGTGGAGGGGGACCATCACTCCCTAGATCTGTACCGGCAGCTACTCCAGTGCATGAACCCATTATATCCTAAAGCGGGGTTCTCCTGGGACACAGGTGAACCCCAGCGTGTCCAGCAGCCTCCCTCTCACTGCGGCTATAGCTGATACCATGCAAATGACCCCAAAGTCACTGGGCCCCCTCGCTCCAGATTCACTCTGGAGGGTCCTGGAGGAGGGGTGGAGTGGGTCAGAAACCGGCAGCTCCTGTCAGTGGGTGGGCATGGACCACCTGCTCCAAAATGTCTCCTCTGCCCAGTTACTTCCAGTCCTGCCAACTGGATGGTCCTTGGGTTTCATTAGCTCTTCCAAGGGCAGAACCCCGTGGAAGAGTGAAGCCTTCATTATTTCTAATTTAGCACTATTGGCTTGAATCAAGCAGTCCTAATATCAAACCGTGGTAATGCTGAGTGAATGGGAATTTTGAGTGAGGACGAAAGGAAGCATGATGTCTGAATAGTGCAGATGTCACAGAAAGGCAGGCAGGAGGGAAAGGACCACAGAGAGGAGATGCCACCTGGGAGAGGCAGGCATGGCCTGTGCTTGGGGAGATGGAGACGGATGCAGCCGGTTCTGACCTGCAGCCCCACCTCTGCCACTGACCACGGTGACCACACACGGGGTGCCCTGCCTCTCTGGGCGTCAGTTTCTGCACGTCTACAAGGAAGCAATTGGACTAGCTGACCTCTCAGGCCATTATCTGCCGCCAGAGTCCATGGTCCTAAAGCGAAGCCTCATCCGCTTGGCAGTCTTGCCTGGGGCCTAGTGGTGGAGCCTTCACGTTGCCTCACATCCAACAGTGACTCGTCAGAGGCAGACATACTTGCTGGCAGCTTTGCAGCACCCTCTCCATAGCTTCCCCCGGACATACGAGAGCGGGGCTGTAGATGAGGGTATCTATCTCGTGCTATTGCCTCACTGAGCACCAGAGAAGATGGTCAGAACCCCTCCCTCCTCCCACCTCCATCCATCCAGAAGCAGGAAGTGTGTTTGTGTTCTGGCCTTTCTCTTGTCAGTAGTGAGAGATTCGTTACATTTCAACCCCAAGCATTTCACACGCGGTGGCGTCTTGGAGGAGCTTTCTGAGCGAGGCCAGGTCTCGTCAGCCAGGTGGGCTGTCCGGCTGGTCTCCCTGCTCTCGAGATTCAACCCCAAGCATTTCACACGCGGTGGCATCTTGGAGGAGCTTTCTGAGCGAGGCCGGGTCTCGTCAGCCAGGTGGGCTGTCCGGCTGGTCTCCCTGCTCTCTGGATTTGGATGCATGGTTTCCGTGCACCTCCCTCAGGAGTTTGTTCAAGAGCAGCGCTGGCTGTGCAGTGAGTAGAAGACACACTTGCTGTGTCTACACAGAGAAGTTTAAAAGAACAGAAGAAGGACAGAGCCTTCAGGACCACAGTGATGGATCTGAGGGGGGCCTGAATCTTAAACTCTATCCATATAGTCTCCAAGCAGGGATCATATATGGTATAACTGCATTTTCATCTCTAATCACTGGGGCGGCATGTCAGTATCTTCTCTTTCTTTCCCATTTTGAGTGACATAGTGTGATATGTCTAATGACAACTAGAACAAATTCTGGTAATGAGGTCACCTTGGGCCCGGATGACTGTCTGACGGCTGTTTTCCATAGAAATTACTTGTGAAGGCACACCACACACACAGGATGACTTCCTCCAAGTGTAGGTGTCGACAGGCAAATATGCTAAACTCGCAAGATGGAAGTGGCTTGCCCGGTCTCTCTAGTTTAGACCCGTAAGTTGGTCTACATTGAGAGAGCTGCTGCTTTTTTCTAAAAAAAGAGTGATTGTGATTATTTAGTTTCCTCCAGGTGCACGCTTTTTATGTGGAATGCACTGGATGGCTTAAATGCAAGTAGGGCCCAAACATCTGATGTCACTTTGTTAAAGGGAGTGTTGAGTGAGCACGCACATTCGACGCTCCCAGAATTGTGGAGAGGACGGCTGCAGGAGAAAGCTGTCAGTCAAGGCCCATGAACCAAGAGGAGTGCTAGAGACCGCCACCTGCAGGTGGGATTTGGAAAAGGGGAAAGAAGTGTGGGCGCTCAGCCAGGGGAGTAGCACGGGGTGGGGAGCAGCACGGGGTGGGGAAGCCAGGAGGCCTCTGCACAGAGAGCCTGGGCCTGAGGCCGACAATGAGGGGCAGGAGGCCAGTGGCTGAGGCAGGGCCTAGTGCAGAAGTCAGGGGCAGACGTGAGTATTGGGCTTGCCACGTCCTGTGACTAGGGAGCTTCTGCAGGTCTTTAGAAGCGGTTGGTGGGATAAGAGCCCACGTCGGGGATGAGCTGCATGTGGGGAGAGCTGGAGTCAGGGAGAAAAGTGAACAGACTCACCGCGTGGTCAGCTCGTGGCTGCTGAGCACAGCCCGGTGTCAGAGAGCAGGCCTGAGAGTCAGCTTCATGGAGGGCGCGGCGGGAACAGCGCCAGCCCCCAGCACCCATCACTCACCACTCACAGGGCCCCTGGCATTCACACCCTGGCCTGGGTTTGGGAACCTTCCAGCCAGAACGGGTGCCGCTGGCTTGGGTGGAGCCTGGCGTGGGGGGAGTGGAGCCTGGCGTGGGGGTGGAGCCTGGCGTGGGGGGGTGGAGCCTGGCATGGGGGGGTGGAGCCTGGCGAGGGGGTGGAGCCTGGCAGGAGGGGTGGAGCCTGGCGTGGGGGTGGAGCCTGGTGTGGGGGGTGGAGCCTGGCGTGGGGGTGGAGCCTGGCGTGGGGGTGGAGCCTGGCGTGGGGGGTGGAGCCTGGCGTGGGGGGTGGAGCCTGGCGTGGGGAGGGTGGAGCCTGGCGTGGGGGGTGGAGCCTGGCGTGGGGAGGGTGGAGCCTGGCGTGGGGGGGTGGAGCCTGGCGTGGGGGGTGGAGCCTGGCGTGGGGAGGGTGGAGCCTGGCGTGGGGGGTGGAGCCTGGCGTGGGGGGTGGAGCCTGGCGTGGGGGGGTGGAGCCTGGCGTGGGGGGGTGGAGCCTGGCGTGGGGGGGTGGAGCCTGGCGTGGGAGGGTGGAGCCTGGCGTGGGAGGGTGGTTTCAGGTGAAGAGGACTCAGGCAGGGACGCTGGTTTACACAAGGTCATTGTTACCTGGACAACTCCCTGAGAATGATGAGAAAATATGAGCCAGAATAAAGAAGGCTGCTGGGTTCCCGGCTGTCTCCATGGCTAATGAAATGTCATTTTCCTTCTTGGTGCTTGGCTGTGCAAGTGCACCCTGTCAGGCAGATTCTCCATCTCACGGGCCCCCTGCGAGTCAGGAAGAGATGCTCGCGGCGCTGGGTGAGCCGGCTCCTCCTCAGGGATTCCAGGGAGGCTGCAGGATTTACTGTGCCGCAGTTTCAGCAACAGCCCCAGAACATCCGTGTGTCCAGGCACCAGGACACCAGCGCTGTTGGCTCACACAGCCAGACCCACAGCTTTTGAGCTGATGAACTGCATTACGTCCAGACAATTTCCACTTAACAGTTGTCCGTAATGCTCCTCCCTGGGCCAGCAGCCACATGAGAACAACTCAGCACAGGGATTCCAGGGACTGGGTCGGCAGCACGGTCTCAAGCCCACACTCACAAGCTCACGTGTGCACACACACACGCTACTCCTCCGGGGCATACAGGCAGCGTCCCTGAGAATCCCTGCCTCAGACTCACTCCCAGGGCTGGTGGACACATGTGGGCGGGGGCGGGGGAGGCCACTGCCCTGAAAGTCATGGGTTCAGGTTTCAGCTGTGTCAGAAGCACCTGAAAGCTGGGGTGGGATGTGATCAGCACCCTCTTCGTCTCTGTGACTCGGGGTTTTGGGGGGGACCCCGCACTCTGCATTCCCCTCTTCGTCTCTATGACTCGGGGTTTAGGGGGGAACCCGGTACTCTGCATTCCCCTCCTCATCTCTGTGACTCGGGGTTTAGGGGGGACCCTGCATTCTGCATTCCCCTCCTTGTCTCTGTGACTCGGGGTTTGGGGGGGACCCTGCGCTCTGCGTTCCCCTCCTCGTCTCTGTGACTCGGGGTTTTGGGGGGAACCCGGTACTCTGCATTCCCCTCCTCGTCTCTGTGACTCGGGGTTTAGGGGGGAACCCAGTACTCTGCATTCCCCTCCTCGTCTCTGTGACTCGGGGTTTGGGGGGGACCCTGTGCTCTGCGTTCCCCTCCTCGTCTCTGTGACTCGGGGTTTGGGGGGACCCTGCACTCTGCGTTCCCCTCCTCGTCTCTGTGACTCGGGGTTTGGGGGACCCTGCACTCTGCATTCCCCTCCTCGTCTCTGTGACTCGGGTTTTGGGGGAACCCGGTACTCTGCATTCCCTCATCTCTGTGACTCGGGGTTTAGGGGGGACTCTGCACTCTGTATTCCCCTCCTCGTCTCTGTGACTCGGGGTTTGGGGGGGACCCTGCACTCTGCATTCCCCTCCTCGTCTCTGTGACTCGGGGTTTAGGGGGGACCCTGCACTCTGCATTCCCCTCCTCGTCTCTATGACTCGGGGTTTAGGGGGGAACCCTGCACTCTGCATTCCCCTCCTCATCTCTGTGACTCGGGGTTTAGAGGGGACCCTGCACTCTGCATTCCCCTCCTCATCTCTAAGACTTGGGGTTTGGGGGGGAACCCGACACTCTGCATTCCCCTCCTTGTCTCTATGACTCAGGGGTTTTGAGGGGGGACCCTGCACTCTGCATTCCCCTCCTCATCTTTATGACTCAGGGGTTTGGGGGGACCCCACATTCTACAAATTCTAACAACCTCCAGGTGGCACCTGGTGTAAGGGCTGCATTTGGAGAACTGCTGCTTTGCAAAGCCCTTGAAGAATGGCCTCATATGATAGGGAACTGGTGTTATATTAACTCAAAGCCTTCACATCATAGCTTGTGCCTTTCCGAAGTATTGCTAATTAATTAACTTGGAAACGCCCAAGGGTCATTTTAGATCAAACCTTATTTTATGAAATAGATGTAGGTTATGAGCCAATAAAATTTTGATACATTGAAGTCATTAAATCATTTGGTACACTGAGTTATTTTTTAAAGTAAACTGAATTACTACAAAAAAAATTGGAATCACTCCCTGTTAAATTAACTGAATGAAAGGGAAAAGCTCCTTTTAAAACAGGAAAGAAACTATTGTTTTTACTATTTTATCAATGACTGGAGTCAAATTTGTGTGTGTGTTGGTGTTGAATATATTGATTGGTTTAGTTGAAGTTGAGTTTCATCTGTCCTGGAATAGCAGGAGTTTGAGCAGTTTCACCTGTCCTGGAATAGCAGGAGTTTGAGCAGTTTCACCTGTCCTGGAATAGCAGGAGTTTGAGCAGTTTCACCTGTCCTGGAATAGCAGGAGTTTGAGCAGTTTCACCTGTCCTGGAATAGCAGGAGTTTGAGCAGTTTCACCTGTCCTGGAATAGCAGGAGTTTGAGCAGTTTCACCTGTCCTGGAATAGCAGGAGTTTGAGCAGTTTCACCTGTCCTGGAATAGCAGGAGTTTGAGCAGTTTCACCTGTCCTGGAATAGCAGGAGTTTGAGCAGTTTCACCTGTCCTGGAATAGCAGGAGTTTGAGCAGTTTCACCTGTCCTGGAATAGCAGGAGTTTGAGCAGTTTCACCTGTCCTGGAATAGCGTCACCGACTATGGAAGGCTTCTCCATGTCTCGTCCACACACATTATTGTCTAAATGGTTCTTGTGACACCACTGTCTGCAGTTCCTCTGAATTTGTATAAGGACCAAGAAATGTGTGGGTTCTTGCAAGCTCTGAGGTCACTCTTAGGGTAAAAGGCTGTTTATCCACTCAAATTTGGTATATGAGGAGCCTTTCTGCAAGTTACTGATCTAACTGTGTGAGTGCCTGACAACACAGCCAGAGTGCGCAGGGCGTCACCAGTGCCTGTGTGGGAGGCGGGGCTCCGTGGGAACTGGCTACTTACCCCCTACCTGTCCCCAGAGCCCATGTGGGAGGCGGGGCTTGGTGGGAACTGGCTACTTATCCCTCCCCTGTCCCCAGTGCCCGTGTGGGAGGTGGGGCTTGGTGGGAACTGGCTACTTATCCCTCCCCTGTCCCCAGTGCCCGTGTGGGAGGTGGGGCTTGGTGGGAACTGGCTGATCATGTCACTTCTTTAAGCCTGGGTTTCCTCAGGCTTAAAGGGAGGAGCGTCTGCCTACTTTCCAAGGCTGTGGGCAGGTGTGATGCTAATACAATCACATAGTATCTTTTATTTATTTATTTTTTTGAGATGGAGTCTTGCTCTGTTGCTCAGGCTGGAGTGCAGTGGCATGATCTCGGCTCACTTGCAACCTCCGCCCAGCCAGGTTCAAGTGATTCTCCTGCCTCAGTCTCCCAAGTAGCTGGGACTACAGGCACGTGCCACCATGCCCAGCTAATTTTTATAGTTTTAGTAGAGACGGGGTTTTGCCATGTTGGCCAGGCTGGTCTCGAAGTCCTGACCTCAAGTGACTCCCCACCTCAGCCTCCCAAAGTGCTGGGATGACAGGTGTGAGCCACCGTGCCCAGCCAATCACAGGGTATCTATGGCTGTATCTTATGGCTGCTCAGTCCTAGAAGTTTCTTTTCCAACTCCGACAAATAGCTGGAGTAATTTAGTTTGGCTTTGAAACACTTGACTGAATTTCTAAGATATTTGGAGAATGTTCTTCCCTGTAAGTTGACATAAAAAGAGACAGTGGTTTAAGAACTTTCTTACTCAGATGCAGAGATACTGAATTACCCTCTGGTGTGCAGCCTGCCTATGAAGTTTGCATCTCAGCCTGCATAAAATGAATACCCTGATCAACAAGTTCCTGTTTTGCAGAGAAACCTCAGTGATGTAATAATATGGTCATCATTTCCATCAGTACTGAATTTTTACCAAGTCATCGAAATGTGATGGTCACTGAAACTTAATGAAATGAGGATTACATTTCAAAGACTAAGGAGTCCTCAGTGATTATCTTTATGAGGCTTTTGGGGGATCCTTGTATTGCTGAGGAAATAGACTCTATTAGTTATCTGATGCTATACAACACACTACCCCAAACTCACCAGCTTAGTTCCTGTTGTCACAGATCCCCCAGCTACCCAGTCGGGGGCTCTGGCTCTGGGACTCACATGAGGGTATGGTTGGCTTGCTGGCCTGGGCTGCGATTGAGCAGAAAGCTGAGGGACCTCTTATGCCTGTGCGTCACGCACTTTATTCTATGCAACGGATGCGAGTCATAAAGTCCAGCCCATACCTCCAAGGACCGGCATTCAGCGGCACCCCCTGCAGAGAGCAGAATACATAAGCAGGCGTTGTCAGCCACCGGGAGCACCAGAGGTAGATAAAGGAACCGGAGGCAGCGTCGCTCTGGAGCCGGGCTGCATGGCTCTTCTGTGTAGTGACCAAGTCATCTGGACCAGCTGCCTCAGTTTCCCTATCTGCAAAATGTGGGCTCCCATAGTGTCTGCATTAGAGGATTGCCATGTGTTAAATATGATGTGAGAACTTAGAATCATGACCAGTGCATAGCGGACACTCAGCAACGTGCAGTTGCCAGTGTCACCGTCATCACCACCATTGCTGCTGCAGCCACAGCAATGTGAAGTGTTTTCTCAGATGTGGAATGTTCTTAACTTTGGTGGTTTTTCCAGAGAAAACCATGGATTAAAGGATAATATTTTCTAAACTTAGAGTTAGCATGTCTTTCTATTGGGAATTTCATTCCCTGATAACTTAAGCAATGTCCTCTCATCTCCTTCAGGTATTTTGAACATTTAAAACATTTTTCTTTTTTTTTCTATCCATTCAGCAGACATTCATTAGCCACCTGCTGTGGACTGGGTCCTGTAGTAGCTTCTGGTTGTACACAGAAAGAGAAACAATCCCTCCTGCCAGGGCCACGGGGGTGATGGGAGATGGCAGGTAGGCAAGGCCAAGCCGGTGCAGTCGGCCCTGGGGGAGGGCAGCCCTCAGCATGTGCCAGGGCCACGGGGTGACAGGAGATGGCAGGTAGGCAAGGCCAAGCCGGTGCAGTCGGCCCTGGGGGAGGGCAGCCCTCAGCATGTGCCAGGGCCACGGGGTGACGGGAGATGGCAGGCAGGCAAGGCCAAGCCGGTGCAGTCGGCCCTGGGGGAGGGCAGCCCTCAGCATGTGCCAGGGCCACGGGGTGACGGGAGATGGCAGGCAGGCAAGGCCAAGCCGGTGCAGTCGGCCCTGGGGGAGGGCAGCCCTCAGCATGTGCCAGGGCCACGGGGTGACAGGAGATGGCAGGTAGGCAAGGCCAAGCTGGTGCAGTCGGCCCTGGGGGAGGGCAGCCCTCAGCATGTGCCAGGGCCACGGGGTGACGGGAGATGGCAGGCAGGCAAGGCCAAGCCGGTGCAGTCGGCCCTGGGGGAGGGCAGCCCTCAGCATGTGCCAGGGCCACGGGGTGACAGGAGATGGCAGGTAGGCAAGGCCAAGCCGGTGCAGTCGGCCCTGGGGGAGGGCAGCCCTCAGCATGTGCCAGGGCCACGGGGTGACAGGAGATGGCAGGTAGGCAAGGCCAAGCCGGTGCAGTCGGCCCTGGGGGAGGGCAGCCCTCAGCATGTGCCAGGGCCACGGGGTGACGGGAGATGGCAGGCAGGCAAGGCCAAGCCGGTGCAGTCGGCCCTGGGGGAGGGCAGCCCTCAGCATGTGCCAGGGCCACGGGGTGACGGGAGATGGCAGGCAGGCAAGGCCAAGCCGGTGCAGTCGGCCCTGGGGGAGGGCAGCCCTCAGCATGTGCCAGGGCCACGGGGTGACAGGAGATGGCAGGCAGGCAAGGCCAAGCAGGTGCAGTCGGCCCTGGGGGAGGGCAGCCCTCAGCATGTGCCAGGGCCACGGGGTGACAGGAGATGGCAGGCAGGCAAGGCCAAGCAGGTGCAGTAGGCCTGGGGGAGGGCGGCCCTTGGTGTGTGCAGCTCTGGATCCTGGCCTTGCCAGTGCTCTGCAGAGTCAACTCCAGCGAGCCACCCGCTCTGGGCCTTCCGCTGGGCAGGTGTCATAGACAAGAACATCCAGCCTTGTGAGTCGCCAGGAAGGCCCAGGGGATGTCTTTCTCCCGTCATGGCGCTATGCTTCCTGGGGTCTCGTCTCTCAGCCCCACGAGCAGTGAGGTTGGCCCCAAAACCAGGACCGACTTCACCACGGATGCAACCTCACTGTGACAGAAAATCAGGGGGAAAAGCCTCCCTTGAGGAAGGGAACAGAAAGTGTGCAGTCCCAGAGGGAAGTGGGGGAGCTGAGGACTCTTGTTCTGAAAGAATCATCACTGGGGACCCCTGAGCTGGATCAGCTGCTCACCTCTGAGCAAAGTCTAGTTCTGGCTTCTGCTTTCATGAGTGTTTGTGACTTTGAAGGGTTTGTTAAAGATGCCAGCATTAAGACCTTTTCATTATTTTCACAAATGCTGTAGCTTTAGGTGTGAATGAATGGACTTGCCTTGCCAGAAACTGTCTTGAGCTCAAAAGCTTTCAAAAGAGTAAAAGGCTCAGAGCATTGCTAAACAATTTCCCGAATGGTCCCTGGCTTTGCTTAGGAAGGACGTGAAGCCATAGTATCTTGCTGTGTCTTGTCTAGGAGGAAGGGTTTGGCTCTTGAAAAGAAAGGCCAGAAGACATGCGGTCAGCATAAGACGTCTTTGCAAAGCCACTCCTGACGGCGGAGATGGCGGCACCACCAGGGAGGCCACGTTCCCACGGGAGCTGTTTGAGAAGCAGATCAGGCAGAGTTTCACCGACGTCTGAGAGCTGGTTTCACAGCCCTGTACCAGAGGAGCCATGTCTTCCACGAAACACACCTGAGAGCTGGTTTCAGACTTTCCAGGAAACTGCCCTGGCCCAAGGCATCTGTAAACCTCTTTTATCCTAATTAGTGGTAACAATTCAGGTCCACCTGACCCGTCATTGGCCTTTTTAGAAAACTCCTTGGCATTTAGTCTGTAGATGTGCGTGCGACATACGGGGAGTTCAGGATCTGATGTGGGCCTAGTTACCAAAGGTGCCTGAGCCTGCTGCCTGCGGCGCTGAGTCCTGCCGGCCCACAGACACGTCGGGAAGCTGACCTCCTTCCCTCCTCCTCAGCCACGACTCTTGTCCCAGCTGCCACCAGTCTTGTCAGGGTGATCCCCCTTCCTGCTCCCCCAGCAGCAGCAACAGGGATCTCTTAGGTGTCACTAGATCTTCAAGTGTCCCTGCTGCAGCCTCTCCAGATGGTACCAGATCCTACCTCTCACTTCCTCCCGCCCCCACCTCCCCCGCTCACAGGTACTGGACAGAGCAGCATTCTCTCTGCTCCCTGAACATGCTCAATTCATCCCACCTGGGGCCTTCTCACGACATCCCACCTGGGGCCTTGTACACTACTCCATGAACACACTCACGTCATCCCACCTGGGGCCTTGCACGCTCTGGGCCCTCCACCTGCCAGGCACAATCCCACATTTGCCCAGGTGGCTCTTGGCATTCAGGCATCAGCTTGAGTATCCCCTCAGGAGACCTTTCCTGGCTCCCAGATCTCGGATAAACCCCTCCCACCCCTGTCACTCCAGAGCACATTAACCCCTCCCACTTGACGCAGAGCTCAGAGCCCTGATCAGAAATCACCTTGTTCATTGAATTTGGATCAGTGCCACCACAGATGGTGAGTTCCATGCAAGCTTCATGGGGCACAGCCACCCTACCTGTGGGTCACACCAGGGAGTCCCCAGTGCTGGAACGGCCCCTGTATGCAATAGGCTCTCTACAGGTGTGCTTAATGAATATGCATTTCATTAATCAGTTAACTAATTATTAGATTCATGGACTATTAGCTGTGGTTCCTACCCTTGCATCTGTTTTATTTTCCATACCTACTCATAGTTTTTCATGGAAACTACTGTGTTTCTGGCTTTTCATAATTACATATACCTCTGAAATTTGACGAAATCTATAACGATTCCTGGCATGACAGCTATCTTTGTTAATAAACTTCGATTTGATTCAACTTCTCTTCCACTATGCCTGGCTTTGGCGATTTGGGAGCTTAAGCAGAAGTGTTTATATCCTCTGTGACTTAGTAAAATGCTACCACACCTCTATACCCCCACAGTTTAATATCAACAAGACAACATGGGCTTAGGTACATTTAAAAACAAAATATTACTTAGTTTTGTGATGAATTACGGTTGGAAGAGTGTACCTTAGTTATCTGCTCTAGGATTATTTACCCCAATCTGCGGCACAAGTCCACGGCTACGTGCAAGCATGGTCGGCAGATGCTGGAGGCAGGGAGAGGGATGGACCAGTTTGCGATCTTGGAGGCCCCAGGGTCTGGTAGGGCAGCCGCACAGGCACACGCGTGACTATCCCAGGAGGCGGCACGGGAGGCCTCATGGTGGAGGCTCCAGTAAGGTGCTGGGCAGAGTAGGCGAGAACCTAGGAGCTCTGTAGGACGAAGGGGTAATTGGTGGGGGGGCTTGCATCTGGATTTTAACCCATGGAACTGAGGAAGAAGCCTCATAACGGAACAATAAAGAGAACAGAGGCCACAGAGGAGAGTGCCAGCCGGTGCCAGGAGCAGGAGAATGCCCAACACAGGAACAGCCGGAGGAGCCGCCGGGTCTCAACTCTGCTGGAACTCGGCTGCCAGGCTGAGCAACTCATCAGCGCCTCCTGGGAATCGCCGAGCACCTCACATCAGAGAAGTAAGATCAGAGCTTGATTCTGGGAAGATTCGTTTGCTGATAACGCGATGGGAACCAGCCCTAAGCTGCCATGGCCCTGGCTGAGGCCCCTTTCCCGGCGTTTCACCAGGACATCTGAGCTGGGGTGGCTTTTGCTTCCAGCTCACCTTGCGCTACAAGGACTTGGATGGTGAGCACTCAGGTGAGGGAGGGCCCTGTGCTGGGCTGCGGCCCAGCTCTGCTCTGCCACCCAGCTCTGCTCTGCCATCCTCGACAGAAGTTCCCTCTCTCCACATCGCATGGGGTACAACACCCCACCTCAGCCACACTGCTTTGTCCGAAGCCTATCTCTAGTTTGTGGCTGTCCTTGGACCAGGCTCAGAGCAGCTGGACCTCCACCCTGGGAACTCCTGCAGACAGGCATTGTGGTTGGGACCCTCTGCATCCCCAGTGCCCAGGGCACACAGTAGGTACCTGGTGGTTATTTAAAGGATATGCAATGGAAAAGAAAAAAGATAAATTCACATGGAAAAGACAGTGAGGTTTTAGACTCCTTTGAACATGAATACCAGACACGGAGGGCAGGCAGGGGCTGGTGGGGCTGATTTATGCCAAGCCTGGCACCAAGGGCTGGCCTCATCCTTGAATCCGACACCCATGTGACATCTATGACACTCACTGAAAAGCACAGTTCGGGTTTAGGGAGCTTGCCCAAGTTTGTGTAAAATGAAGCAGGTCTACTTGTGGGGCCGTGGGAATATGAATAGCTGACAGCTGAGGAATGATTTGCCTGCATTCAGGGCCTCCTAGGTGGCTGACTGAGGAGAGCAAGAGGACACAATGGTGACCTGAGCTGACATCACAGGGACGAGGAGATTGGGGTGTCTGGAGATGGAGAGGCTCTCAGACATGAGGAGACAGGGGCTGGCATCCAGTCCTTATCCGAAAGTACAGGATTGAAACTTGGAGGAAATCTGGGTTAGAGAAACGGATACAGGGTGCAGATGCTCGGATCCAGTGGTTGGAATCATGGGGTGGACAAGAGAGTGGACAGCAGTGTTGGCAGGAACTAGAGGGCCCCAGCGTGGACAGCAGTGTTGGCAGGAACTGGGGGGCCCCAGACAGGCCTAGGGGAAGCCAAGGTCAAGGTCCCAGGAGGAGGAGAATGCTCTGGGCCTGGGCTGCACCCTGCTGATGGAGGCAGGGTCTGGGCCAGGCCTTTAGTGTGAGTCCTTATCCAGAAACACCCTCTGCTCTCCCCAGCCCCCCACTAGCCCTGCCCAGAGGTCACAGGCGTCAGGAAGCATTTCTGACTAGGGCTTGTTCCATACCCTGGTCCTCTGCTCACTCCCAGACACGTGCCCCATGATGGTGAACATGCCTGAGGGGCTGGGGATGGACGTGGGCACCTCTTCTCAGTGCCCGCCCGCACAGCTCTTCACCCACAGACACTGCGCCCACTTCTGCCCTGTGTCTACACTTGCCAGACCCCCCACCGCCCTGGACATTTGCAAATCCACCATGCCCAGCAACACCTCCCCAGCACCTGACCCGCTATCTGTGTCTTCCCATGGAGCCCTGCCCACCCCAGCCCCTGCCCTCTGTGTCTTACCACAGAGCCCTGCCCGCCCCTGCCCAGGCTCCCACTGCCATCACCTGCTGAGGTCTGAGGTCCCACCCACCCCTGCCGGCTGAGACCAGAGATGTGCACGACAAGGCACGGACGAGCCCCCAATCACATCGTCCCATGGCAGGACCGACGGTTCCCACTGCCAGTGAACACTGTTCTTGAGGCTTCACTCTGTCTCTGTCTTCTCAAAGTGGACCCGCTAACTCCACAGTAGGGCAGCCCCATGCTCCCAAGGTGCCACAGGGAATCACGGGCAGGTGGAAGGGCCCTGTTTGAAATTAAAGGGGATTTCCCCGTGAGCTGGGGAGGAGCCCCGTGGAAGACCTTGTGGGCAGGGTGGCCAGGCTGGAGTGGCACCTTTGACACCGTGCTGGAGATGAGAAAATGCTAGTGGGAGGCAAACAGACTTGACTGCGGGGTCACTCTGCACATCGACCAGGGTGCTGTCCATTCTTTCCACAATGATCATCGCCAGATTCGTAGGGCCGGTGCTCATGGCCTGTGCAGCGTCAACACCACCAACCCGCCATCCAGCAGTGCAAGTCAGGTAGCTCAGCCTGTGCTCCATGTTACGGCCACATCTGCTACCCCGCCAAGGTCAACAGCAGTGGTCAGAGAGATCTAAAATAAATGTATCATTTGGCATTCACTCTGGAAGGAAGCTCACCAATGGCTTGTAACACAGCTGACAATGAATGGAGAAATGTGTTTCCAGTCCCCCCAACAGAAGGAGGACAGCACGAGAGGCCACTTTTCATACCCTGTGGTTCCAGTCCACCCTAACGGAAGGAAGGCAGCGCTAGAGACTGCTTTCCATGCCACGTGGTCTTCTAAAAGCATGCTGTTTATTTTATCTTTGTTGCTATGCTTTCATCTTTTTAAATTTTACATTGCCATTACAAAAAATAGTACAGATTTAAAAAATCTTACAACAGTGCTTTACATCTTATATCTTGGCCATTACCTGAAAATTAGGGCTTTGATTCAAGGAGAGCCATCTAATCCAGTGAGGCAGAAGGATATTCTTTACAGGGTAAGCCCCACCCGGCTGTGACTGTGTCTCATGTAGACAGCTCGTGTGGCTCTATGCACGTCTTTCTCTAAGACCTCTGATTATTTAGCAAAATTATTTAAATGGTGTATATAAATATTGGAAATTCATTTCCCTCCCATCAGGAAAATGACATAAGAAGTCTGTGGATGTCTGGAACTTTTAAATATTGAAGAGCCTACCCCCTGTTATTTCCCCCCACCGTTTCCCCATTCCTCCCCACAGCATGCTATTTGTTATTTTACATCTGCAGGTTTTATGTGGTTCTATTTGGCCTTTAAATCCTGTGTCTGTCCTATTAGCCCATGAACTAAAGGCAGGCCAAGTAGGGCTGTCTTCCCCAAAACTGCCAGCAAAGCTGCTTCATCCCTCGAAGGCCCCTGCACAACCTTCTCCCACCCACTGCTGCTCCAGGGCATCTCATGGGGCCTCTCCTCCAGGTCAGTGAGGCCGCTGCAGCCCAGAGTGCAGGCTTATGTCACCCCTGGCTTCAGTGGTGCCCTGCTATCACAGTGTGGAATTCCTGAGGTCTCTGAAGCCTGTTCTTGTGGTGTGGAGTTCCTGCAGTCTCTGAAGTCCTGTTCTCATGGTGTGGAGTTCCTGTGGTCTCTGAAGCCCTGCTCTCGCGATGTGGAGTTCCCGTGGTCTCTGAAGCCCTGCTCTCGCGGTGTGGAGTTCCCGTGGTCTCTGAAGCCCTGCTCTCGCGGTGTGGAGTTCCCGTGGTCTCTGAAGCCCTGCTCTCGTGGTGTGGAGTTCCCGTGGTCTCTGAAGCCCTGCTCTCGTGATGTGGAGTTCCCGTGGTCTCTGAAGCCCTGCTCTCGTGGTGTGGAGTTCCCGTGGTCTCTGAAGCCCTGCTCTTGTGGTGTGGAGTTCCCGTGGTCTCTGAAGCCCTGCTCTCGTGGTGTGGAGTTCCCGTGGTCTCTGAAGCCCTGCTCTCGTGGTGTGGAGTTCCCGTGGTCTCTGAAGCCCTGCTCTCGTGGTGTGGAGTTCCCGTGGTCTCTGAAGCCCTGCTCTCGTGGTGTGGAGTTCCCGCGGTCTCTGAAGCCCTGTTCTCGTGGTGTGGAGTTCCCGCGGTCTCTGAAGCCCTGCTCTCGTGGTGTGGAGTTCCCGTGGTCTCTGAAGCCCTGCTCTCACGGTGTGGAGTTCCCGCGGTCTCTGAAGCCCTGCTCTCGTGGTGTGGAGTTCCCGTGGTCTCTGAAGCCCTGCTCTCGTGGTGTGGAGTTCCCGTGGTCTCTGAAGCCCTGCTCTCGTGGTGTGGAGTTCCCGTGGTCTCTGAAGCCCTGCTCTCGTGGTGTGGAGTTCCCGTGGTCTCTGAAGCCCTGCTCTCGTGGTGTGGAGTTCCCGTGGTCTCTGAAGCCCTGCTCTCGTGGTGTGGAGTTCCCGTGGTCTCTGAAGCCCTGCTCTCGTGGTGTGGAGTTCCCGTGGTCTCTGAAGCCCTGCTCTCGTGGTGTGGAGTTTCTGCGGTCTCTGAAGCCCTGTTCTCGTGGTGTGGAGTTCCCGTGGTCTCTGAAGCCCTGCTCTCGTGGTGTGGAGTTCCCGTGGTCTCTGAAGCCCTGCTCTCGTGGTGTGGAGTTTCTGCGGTCTCTGAAGCCCTGCTCTCGTGGTGTGGAGTTCCCGTGGTCTCTGAAGCCCTGCTCTCGTGGTGTGGAGTTCCCGTGGTCTCTGAAGCCCTGCTCTCGTGGTGTGGAGTTCCTGTGGTCTCTGAAGCCCTGCTCTTGTGGTGTGGAGTTCCTGTGGTCTCTGAAGCCCTGCTCTCGTGGTGTGGAGTTCCTGTGGTCTCTGAAGCCCTGCTCTCATGGTGTAGAGTTCCTGTGGTCTCTCCCACAGGGCCTGGACCCCCTTCTCTTGGGCGACATAGGCTTTCTCTCGTCCTGAGCTGCTGTCAGTCAGCAGGTTAATGCCCATGTGCTCTGGTTTCATCCTTTAAGACCTGAGGTCCCATTTGCCTCATTCCAGGTGCCTCTGCATGTGTCTGTCTTCCTTAGAACGATGTGCATTTGAACCAGTGGAGAAAAAACACAGAATGACTGACGTGAGTTTTGACATGATTTTCGTTAGGACCTTGGCATGCTGGGTTCCAGAGAACCTATTCTAGTGAACGCCTTTTACACTTCCAAGCTGTGCAATCTTGGGATATGCTCCATTTTCTTCTGCCTTGATAGCCAAATGCCAATCATTGGGGAGAAAAATTCTGCTGCTGAATGAGGCAGCACACGATTTGCCCTCTGGAAATTGAACATTTACCTTAAGCGGTAAAAGGTGTTTCCATACCTTGCTATAAGTTTGCATAGGAATCTCTGCTTTCATAGTTCTCACTTGTGTATGCAGAACTGACATCTTTGTGAATTATTCTCTTTTCTTTCACTGGAGTGTTTAATATGCATTTTAAAATTGCTTCTGTACATATGCAGTGGATAAATTAAGGTACAGAAGAAGGTTTCTCAGTCTACACCATCCCTGGGGAGTTCTTTTTGCTTCACTTCAAGTAGTAGCTATTGTCGCCTCTGGCAGTGAAGTCTCTGTTACTTTACCAATGCTCTCATTACTGCATTCTAATATGGTGGGTTTTTTTTCTTTCTTTCTTTCCCACTTTTTTTTTATTGGCTTGGGATTTGTGTCTTAATCAAAGTGTGCAAGAAATGCACTTAATCGTAAAACAGGGTGGCAGTTTTACAAGATGCTTCAGTTAATTAGCACGGAATTGCTGGGGAACGTTCCAGGGGGGCTCCTGGTCTCCATTACATCAAATGAGTTTGCTGTGATTAATGTTATCATAGGAAATACCAGAGAAATTAATAACGATTAGGCCATTACTTCCAAGTGGCGCTCATTACAGCAAGAGCTTTAAGAAACCCCACCAACTTCAATTTCTCTGTCCTGAGGTGTGTCTATGCTGCACTGGGGTGGAATATCCCCAGACTCACCTGGATGTTCTGAATTTTCTGATTCATTTTTCTTCCAGAAATCTTCAAATACGGATTCGTGATGGATAAGAAATAACCTTTTTTATTGAGGGTCTGATGCTTCAAAAATGCATTTATTCATTCCAAAAAATATTCAGTACAAGTACAAATATTTAGTATGTACAAAGCTCTGAGTTGGATACTCAGGGGTAAGAACAAAGATGAACAGAATCCAGCTCTTTTCTTGAAGAACTCATGGAGAAAACATCCACATAAGCAAGATGAATTACACGGGTGTGTTATTAAATCTGTGATAGAGGCACAGGCAGAGGAAGAGGTGGCGAACTTTCTCTAGGATTATTTCAGCTGACTTTACGGGGTAGATGGGATTTCAGCTGCTTCCAAAAATGGTGCAGATTTGCCAGGCAGATGGAAGTCGTGTGATGGAGTGGTGCCTCGTGCATGCAGGGACAAGCCGGCTTTGGTCGCTGGGCAGAGAGGGGGACCAGGGAGTGTCAGGGGCACTGTGAGCTCTGAAGAACGAGCTTAGAATTAGGGTAGGAAACACGAGAATGAGCCCCAGAGAGGGCATGCTGGGCACAGAAGCCACTCCACTGGCTGCACAGCTACCCCTGCTGGGCTGTCCATGTGTGTTGTGCTGGGCACAAGTCCCACCAAGGCTCACCAGGATCTAGATCTTGCCCTGGGGTGGGCAACCTGTGGGGGGGGTCCACTCTGAGCATGACAATGAAGCACACTGCTGCCAGTTACAGTGAGAGGAGGAAACATGCCCCTGCCATCTGCACAGCCGCATCTGGCCACCCACCCCCACCAATGGTGAGGACGCCATCACCGTGGCTCTGGCACAGCTTCACTCCCTGCTCTGCTCTATTTTCATGACTTCAGACCCTTGTGCTGGAGTAGAGACTTTCCCCTTCTTTCTTCCCCTGGGATTGTCACCTCCCTGCTAGTTGGGATGCTGTCTCTGTCCCCCGGTTCTGCTGAGCAGAGCACCTGGGACAGTGTGTGGGTCTAATGAGCATTGCTTCCACGATGCTTTCTATTTGCCTGCAGATGACCTTGGGTACCTGTGTGCTGGTATTTCTCAATGGGTGTCCCGAGCTCTTGGGGAGTTCATAGGGCAAAGGCGGCAAGTATATTGTGCAGTTATCCCTAAATTATTATTTCCAACAATGTGGCCCCAGTGTCTAATACAAAACTGAGCTGGTAGAGCCCTGGCCCTGTGGGAAACAAATGTCTTTTACCTTTCCCTGTGTGTTCCTGGAACTGAGCCTCTGCAACTCCCTTGCCAGGGCCACCAATTTCCCCAGGCCAGCCCAGTGATGTTTTTCCTGGACTCATCCTCTCACCTGCATTTTCTTGGTGGCTGTGTTAAGTCCCTGCACCTTCAGGGATCCTGTTGGCCTCAGGAGTCTGGCAGTGTTTGTTTTTGCTACTCACTTATTTCTTGGGGAATTTCCCCCAAGACCCTCCGTTCATTTCTTCCTCTCTTCTCCCCCTTAGGAGATCAGGAGAGTCAACATCCAGCTCTGTGACTCCAGCCTTTCTCCTGTGCAAGCTCCAGGCCTGTTCAGGAGCTTTTCTGCTTAGGCCTTTCTCCACCATGCACAGCCCAATCTGTCTAAGCCAAACTCCCAGGTGCCTAAGGTTTCTGCTCCCACCAGGACTCACCTCCAGCTTCAGGCTCAGCCACCCCCATTCAGACCCTGTCCACAGCTTCCTTCCAAGCATCTTGCCTCCTCCACAACTCCCAACTCCATGGCTACCCCTGGCCCCCACCTCAGGAGGTTCTGATGAAACTCAGGCAGCACCCAGCCTGCCACCACCTCCCAGCTTCCCACTCATGCCCTTCTCATGATGATTTCACTTGAGAAATCAGAGGTGGGCAAGTGGCCACTGACAAGTGCAGGATGTGTGCAAAAAGGAAATACTGGCAGCCAGGCACAGTGGCTCATGCCTGTAATCCCAGCACATTGGGAGGCTGAGGTGGGTGGATCACTTGAGCTTAGGAGTTTGAGACCAGCCTGGGCAACATGGTGAGATCCCGTCTCTACAAAGAATACAGAAATAAGCTGGGCATGGTGGTATGCACCTGTGGTCCCAGCTACCTGGGAGGTTGAGGCAGGCAGATCGCTTTAGCCTGGGAAGTGGTGGCTGCAGTGAGCTATGGTTGTACCATTGCACTCCAGCCTGGGTGACAGAGCAAGATGAAAAAAAAAAAGGAAACATTGATGCCATGGATATTGCAAGATGTTAACCCTTCATGTGCAGCATCTGACATGTGCAGTACAGACTCTCATAATTTATCCTGGATTAAAAATTTCAATGAGTATACATTTCAAAAGGAAATTCCTTTGTGGCTACCTGGACAAGGAGGTCTTTTGCTGTTTCTTCAGCACCTTCCACTGAGCCGACAGAGGTCACTTCCATCGCCCATGGGAAATGTGCCTACTGCTCGTTTTAACTCCTGCATGGATATAAAATTAGTTCCCATATATCCCATCTACCAGGATCAACGGGATTTTTTTCTCTCACTCTTTTTTTTCAGCATCTTCTTCACTCTACACACAGCAATAAAATAAGTAAAATGATAGCAGGAATTTACTTGGAAAAAACAAAACACAAACCCTTCTAGGCTGTATGATGGGTCAGGAGACACCCAGGCTGGATTCTTCATCTGCAAGGATGACCCTGGAGATGTGCCGAATAGAGAAGTCAGTGTTTCAGGCCTGAGGAGCCCAGCCCCAGCCGGCACCTGCTGAGTGATCGCAGACACGTGGCTCCACCGTTCAAGCCTTGTTAGATCCCCTGGAAAAACAGAAGGAGGCTGGTTCACGTCCATTCACACAACCCCGAGACCCAGAAACTCTTGAAAACCAAAAGTTTTCACAACTCACTTTGCAGCAAAACATGCCCTGAACAGATTGATGGAAGGCTCTGTGCCCTCCTCACTTACTGCAGACGATGCCAGTCAGCACAGGCATCACAGGTGCTGCCCAAGGCCACAGAGGCTGAAATGCAGTGAGTGGAATGGACACCATTCTGAAAGCTCTGCATTCCTAGGAAAGGTAACCTCAAGGTTTGGAGAGAAGGCCTGGTCCTGTATCCCCACTTCTCACAGTTACCACTTGTTACATGGTGTCAGATGTTCAAGGCTGCCTTGTAAACCATAAAACGCCATGTGAATTTTTTTTAATATTGAGTCAGGTGCCACCCCCACAAATGATCCTGGAGTAGTGGGTCCTCCCCTGCCCTCCGCTGTAGTAATTTACTAGTGCTAGGTGGTACTGGGTAAACATCCAGCTCCCAGAAAGCCAAGTCTATAAAGGGAAGATACTGAAGAATGAAGCCAGTGTCCAAAGGTATGTTATTAACAAATGACCCAACTAATATTGTATTTACACTGGTCACACTGGTGTTCATCACAGAAAGAGAACCGTGCATGAGATGGGCTCATTGGACCTCCATGGACTTGTGTCCCATAGCTTTGTGGCTGCCCAGACCCCTTCTCCCTGGATTCAGCCTTTATTTTTCCTGATCATTCATCCCAAGGTAAATACATCTTCACTCACAGAGGGTCAGCCAGACACTTTTCAATGTCCACCCTCCTGTTTGTTGAGTTTTTCTCTTTTTAGGTATGACTGACTCTCAGTAAACTGCACATACATAACTTGTGCGAGTTGATGACTTGTGGAATGGGTCAGCATTGTTCTCCTTTTCCCCATGTCATGGAGTATTTGCCTGCCTCTGAGTGAGGACGGGGACACACAGCCCTCTCAGCCCACAGTCAGATTTCACTCACTCCTCCATTGCTTTATGGTCCAACAAACAGAAGAAACTCATGGCATTTACAACTCCCAGCCATGTAAATGAGATAGAACCTGCCACACTGAGTCTTTACCTGCACCTTCCATCCCATTTACCATCATCCACATTCAGAAAGGAGTGCAGCTCAGCCGACACCTTGACTTCAGCCCAGTGAGACCCGGGCTGGACTTCTAACCTGCAGAACAATAAGTTTGTCTGTTTGTTCTGAAGAGATAGGGTCTCACTCTGTCGCCCAGGCTGGAGTGCAGTGGCACAATCACAGTGCACTGCAGCCTCGACCTCCTAGGCTCAAGGGGTCCTCCCAAGTAGCTGGGACTATAAGTGTGAGCCACCACATCTGGCTAATTTTTAAAAAAAATTTAATAGAGATAGGATCTCAATATGTTGCCCAGGTGGTTCTCAAACTCCTGGTCTCAAGCAATCCTCCTGTCTCAGCCTCACAAAGTGTTGGGATTATGGGCATGAGCCACTGCACCCAGCCAGCCTGTGGGTTTTTTAAGCCACTAAGTTTGTGGTGATTTGTTACAACAGCAGCCAAAGAAAACAAATATACTTTCAAACACAGAACTTTTTAGAATGCAATCCTTTTTAAAAATGATGATGAGAGTGGTGATGAAGATGATGGTGATGATAGTGATGGTGGTGATGAAGATGATGGTGCTGATGATAGTGGTCATTGTGATGATGGTGATAATGGTGATGATGATAATGAAGATGATGGTGGTGATGAAGATGATGATGGTGATGATGGTGATAATGGGGATTGTGATGATAAAGATAATGATGGTGATGAAGATGTTGATGGTGATAATGGAGATAATGGTGATCATAAAGATGATGATGGTGATGGTGATATTAGTGGTGGTAATGATGAAGATGATGGTGATGATGATAGTGATAATTGTGATGATGGTGAGAATGGTGATGGTGATAATGAAGATGATGGTGGTGATGAAGATGATGGTGATGATGGTGATAATGGGGATTGTGATGATAAAGATGATGATGGTGATGAAGATGTTGATGGTGATAATGGAGATAATGGTGATCATAAAGATGATGATGGTGATGGTGATATTAGTGGTGGTAATGATGAAGATGATGGTGATGATAGTGATAATTGTGATGATGGTGATAATGGTGATGGTGATAATGAATATGATGGTGGTGATGAAGATGATGGTGATGATGGTGATAATGGGGATTGTGATGATAAAGATGATGATGGTGATGAAGATGTTGATGATGATAATAAAGATAAAGGTGATGATAAAGATGGTGATGATGGTGATAGTGATGAAGATGATGGTAATGATGGTGATGAAGATGTTGATAATGAAAATGATGGTGGTGGTGAAGATGATGGTGGTAATGAAGATTATGGTGGTGATGGTGATGACAGGAAGGAGAAAGAGGAGTCTCAGGAACCAAAACAGGAAGCCTTTTCTTTCACAGGAAGGCAGTTAAACCAGGACAGCAGTGTTGCTTCATAAATAATAAAACACCAGCCTAGAACATGTTTTCAAAGCAATTTCCAAAGAGTTTATAGGCCACCGAGATAACTTTTCTTAGTGAGAAGAAGTTCGATGTGGCTGAGTACTCCTGTTGGAATTAGACTTTTCAGGGATAAAACTGCAGTTCTCCTGACACCTGCCTGTGAATCAAGCTTTCTATGTCTCTGTGTCTGTGAAACTGGGATTCCAGTACCCCATGCATGCTTTGGGAAGCTGATTCCACGGTGCTGGTCAAAGTGCTGGGCACAGAGGCGTTCAGTGGCTTTCGAGGGCTTCCTGGATTTCCCACACTTATTTGGAGGCATTTTGGGAAGTGCACTTTTGGGTTAAGTTTTTGGTAATGAGGGGGCTCTTATTTTTGAAGCAGCACAATTCTTCAGAAAGTCGCAAAATAAGACTCTGAAATGCTATCTGAGCATCTAAATGTTGAGTTGGGTGTGGGGCAGAGAGTGAGCAGTGATTTAGGAGAGAGGAAAGAGAAGAAAGAAGATGATAAGAAAAGAACACCTTGATCTGAGAGCTGGAACCTGCTGGGGCTCTGACTCTCCTGAGGTCCCAGTTCATGGCACTGGGCCAGGCCTGAGGGGTGACTGGGGAGAGCCACCCTGTGGTGATGTTTGAGTGGGTCCCAAATGGGTGTGTAGGGTTGGAAACCTAGAAATTTTTATTAGTGCTGACTTTGATTTGAACCTTGCTTCACCACCTCAGCTGTGTAAGCTGGGAACACCACATGGTGTTGGGAAGGCTCAGTCTCTCGATGGTGAGATGCTTGCGGTGCTGTCGTCTGTCCAGTCCAAGCCAGGAACCCTGGTGAGGGGCACCGTCTCTTTATGTGCTATCAGGAAAGGGCTATGCTCCAAATAAACTCTCTTGCCAGTGTTCATAAGAGGCATCTTGACTTCAGAGGGGTTACACTGTGAAAAAGGGTTCGTCTTGAAATTGATGAAATATGGTAATCTTCATACATATGGAGTCAAAAACTAAGTATTTAGCACAAAGTGGGCACTCAAAGAGTGCTAGCTCCCTTTCCATCTCTCTCCCACAAATCTACCTCCATATCCTGTTTTCAAGTCCCTGTCTGGAGATCCCTTTCTTGGTGTTCTGGAATTTCCTATTGAATGAAAGCATGTCACCTACTGATGAAGGGGCCGGTGTCCCTGTTTGCCTGGGACAGCCCTGCCTTGTGCCTCAGATCCCTGTGTTCCGCTACGGCACTGACACTCACTCCCAAAGGTCTCTGTTGAAGATAAATTATACCATGGCCCAACTGACAGAGTGCAGGGCACTCACAAACCAAAGCCCAGGCAAGTCTGTGCGGCGGAGAAATTGGGGCAAGAGGAGGATTGTCGAAAGAACAGGCCATGGGGATCAGCCAGGGTTGAGTGGGCTGGGGTTTCACACCAACCTTCAAGTGGGAAGCTTGAGGAAGGGAATCAGAGCACCCAGTGCCAAGCTCTGAGGTGAGTCGGTCAAGTCCATGATGCTGCCTCAGGTTGGCCCTGGTGGTCACAGCTCCACACGCCAAGTAAGGCCATCACTGGGTGTTAATGGCGTGAGACAGACTCAAGGGCCCTGCTGCACCTGCTCCTGTGTTGTGGCCTGCACGGGGTTGTGGATGAACTGTTTTGACCAAATTAGATTGGCAAACATTTAACCTCAAATGGATTAATTCCCCTCATTCCCAAATCACCCTCAAGTTTAACTGTCTTGACTCATTCCGGTGATTTTTTTTTTTTTTTTGGTAGCACAAAACTGGAATGTTAGGGTCAAACATCATTCTAATATGCCAATAACCGTCCAGCCCAGCAGTTGCCAACATCTTGCTGATGAATTAGTCTAGGGGGTGGGGTCCAGCTTCCACATCTCTACATCGCCCCCAGTGATCCTCTGTGCATGTGGGGCGGACCCCAGTCTGGCCTAGTGTTTCTGTAGACGTGGGTGTGTGGAGCATCTGGGAGCTCCAGCCCAGGTCGGTGGGGCCAGGACCAGAACTCAACACTACCCCACCCAGCTGTCCCCGTGGTGTGCCAGTGGGAACGGGGGTCCCACACAGAGGGAGGTCACTGCAAGGTGGTCGTGCCCTCAACAGCCTCTTACAGATGAAGACTAAGATCTATTGGGAATAATCTTTATTAAAAAAAATACTGCTTGAACTTGAACAGGGCAAATAACATGTAATTAGGACTTAATGACTGGGTGCAGTGGCTCATACCTATAAATCCCAGCACTTTGGGAGGCCAAGGCCAGGAGTTTGAGACCAGCCGGGCAACATAGGGAGAACTCGTCTGTCCAAAAATAAGACAAAACAAAAGGATTTAATGATAGAAATTAAGTTTGAGAAATGTAGCAATCCCTGCCATTGGACTGGAAAGATGAACGAGTTAGCCCTGTTCTGGCATCTCCTGGGTGGACTAGCACCGAGGTGCTGTGACAGGAAGCCAAGGGGACCTCACTGAGAAGCGGCATCGTCTGCCCTGGGGATGGGGTGAGGGCATGACCACAGATCTCCCCCCTGCAGACTTCTCTCCCAGGCCCGAACTGTGGCCTGTTTCCACCCAAGGCTGCCTGCCATTATGGAAATTCTTTATGTGTGGAACACATTCTCAGAGAACGTGTGAAGTAATTATATCCAAGCCGATGGGCTGTTTAGCAACCGAACTGATGTGTGTAACACGTATCTATGTGATTACTTTTAAGAACTGGGTCCTAACCTCAGACATGGTGCTTAACAAGAAATAATAAAACCAAACCAATTCTTAGTTATTTTAGTCCTGGGACACAGGGCTCCTTTCAATAAATTGTAGATTGCTCCAAAACCTTGTTTCTGCCATTAGTTCCAGTATTGTCCACCTTATTTTTTCCAGGCAACAAAGTTGTCAGTTTTCTGCTTCTGGTCTTAAACACCCCCAGCCCGCTATTCTACAGCGCGCACACAGGAAGGAAAGGATGCCGCAGAAGGGAGGGACTGTCTCTGACTGCAGGTCCACCTGAGGCCAGGAGACTGCCCGGCTCAGCCTGCGGGCTTGCATCTGACTTGCACCGTGGCTGTCTGAGCTGAGAGTGTGCATCTGCTGAGCACGTCTGTGCTGGGCGCTGCGCTGGCTGAGTGTCTGCCGTGTGGACTTGCTTCTCTGCATGCTGCCTTGTGAGGTGGCCTCATCACCCCATTTAAAGACAGGAAAACCCCGTTCATAGATAGGACAGTATCAATGACCTGCCAGCATCCCATGGCTAAGGGCATGTTCCTCACCATTTTAGGGCTCAAAGACTAACTTGCTCAAGGTTATCCAAATAGTGGGGAATGGAACCAAGAATGCCACAGTCTGTGGGTTTGTATGACCCTCTAGTCCATGCCATATATGGTCCTCATTTGTAAATTCCTTCTGGGGTGAGGCTGAGATTATTCCTGACTGGTTCACTTTGAACCTCCCCATGTCTGTAATAGGAACAGGTGTCACGAACCCTTCCTATGCTTGTCACCCAAAACCCTTCCCACCGGACTCTTCCAGCTTGTCCACAGGTGTTCCTCAAGTACCTGCCATGTGCAGGCTGCACCTGACTCCAGGTGTGTAGGTACCAATAAAAGGCCTGGGATCTGACTTCAGGAAGCTGTAGTCTTAACATTGATGAAAATAATCTGTGTATTAAATATTGTAAAAACTAAGCACCCTTGGTCTGCAGTCCTGGATCAGTGTGTCCTCTAATAATGAGAGACCTGCTGGTGACCGAGTTTGAAAATTCTATTCCTCTGTGCATCTGAACATATGCATTAAAGTCAACACCAAGGAATAGGAAACAGGAAGGGGAATAATGCTCCCGCTGATGGAATAACACTCCTGCTGAAGTGTGGCCATTCACATTCGGATCTCATCCTGCTGGCAGCAGCGTGTTTTCATTGACCAGGAAACACACAAATATTTGTAGTCGTTTATGCTAATATACAAACATTTTAAAAGCACTTTGCTTCTCCTTAAATTTCAAAGAAAAATGGAAGACTCTGGATTTTTCAAATTAGAAAATGACCCACTTTCTTCTTCACTGAAACTGTTTCATAAAATACTTTCACATCCTGTGTTTCCCGCCAGAGTAGGGACTGCGCCGCTTGTGTGCACCCGCCGGGCACTGAGGCCTCTTCAGCAGGAGGGAAAGTGAGAGGGTGGGACACAGAGTGGCTCTTCCAGAGCCTCCCACACACCCCGGGTCCAGGTGTGGCCGCCGGGTCTCCACACACCCCGGGTCCGGCCGCCAGGTCTCCGCAACCCCGGGTCCCGGTGCGGCCGCTGGGTCTCCTGGGCTCATTGTGACTCAGGAAGCCTCTTTCCCACTGGAACTCATCCTCCATAAACCTGGCAGAGGCTCATGTTCGGGCTCCCATAAGTAGACACATTTGTTTAGTGCCTTAGAATATGAGTGCCGAATTTACTAAGTGCCTTCGAGTGTGAGTGCTGAAAGGCAGTCACCTGAAAATTTCATTTTACAAATCAGGAAACTGAAGAATAGAGAAACTAAATAACAAACCCAAGGTTACACCGTTATTAAATGGATGCTTTAATGCTGAGACAGGTCTCTTGGGCCCTAGACCACTTTCCTGCCCTCTTGCTAAAATTGTTGTTGTTTTAATCGACTTTTTATAATTTTTTTTTTTTTGAGACAGAGTCTGTCTCTGTCATCCAGGCTGGAGTGCAGTGGCACAATCTCAACTCACTGCAACCTCCACCTCCCGGGTTCAAGCAATTCTCCTGCCTCAGCCTTCCATGTAGCTGGGATTACAGGTGTGTACCACCATGCCCAGCTAATTTTTTTGATTTTCAGTAGAGATGGGTCTTCACCCTGTTGGCCAGGCTGGTCTCAAACTCCTGGCCTCAAGTGATCCACCTGCCACAGCCTCCCGAAGTGCTGGGATTACAGGTATGAGCTACCACGCCTGACCTTATAATAATTCTTAATATCTATATTGTGTGCCATTGTGAAATTTTTGGAAAAAATCAAAAGAGGAAAGAAAAATATTTCTTCATAATCTCTCTAATAAACTATAACTACTGTGAATATTTTGGCATATTTCCTTCAAGAGTGTTACAGATACATATTTTAATATAATTGATAATTTCACTTCCATGGTTTTGTTTTTTGCTTGTTTTTTGTTTTGTTTTGGTTTTGTTTTGTTTTTGTTTTTGAGACGGAGTCTCGCTCTGTCACCCAGGCTGGAGTGCAGTGGCATGATCTTGGCTCACTGCAACCTCCACGTCCTGTGTTCAAGTGATTCTCCTGCCTCAGCCTCCAGAGTAGCTGGGATTACAGGCGCCCATCACCATGCCTGGCTGATTTTTGTATTTTTAGTAGAGACGGGGTTTTGCTGTGTTGGCCAGGCTGGTCTCGAACTTCTGACCTCGGGTGATCCACCCGCCTCAGCCTCCCAAAGTGCTGGGATTACAGGCGTGAGCTACCATGCCTGACCATGTTTTTTGTTTTTGTTTTTGTTTTTCATTTAACATTGTATCATAAAAATATCTTGGTCTTTTCAACATTTGTAATATCATTTTAACGGATGAATAATTTTTCATCCATGAAAATATATTTACTTAGCTATTTCCCTATTCTTAGAGCTTTTATTTCTATATCTAATGTTTACTGCACATTTTTTAAATGGAAAGAATTAAAGATGTATTTTTAAAATTGAAATTAGATGGTTAAAATGTATCTATATTTTATCTGTTCTTGACATGTGCCACCTAACTCCTTTTTCAGAAAGGTTTTATTGATTTACAGTTTAAAACAGCACCTGATTATGATTCTTCCCATGCTTCTTTTGCAATGATGTTTTTGTTATGGTAAAATATACATAAAGTAAAATTTACCATTTTAACTATTTTCACCTGTACAATTCAGTGGCATTAAGTACATTCACATTGTCATGCAACCATCTCCACCATCCATCTCCAAAACTTGTTCATTTTCTCAAACTGAAACTCTGTATTCACTAAACAAGAACTCCTCACCCCCCTCCCCCGGCCCCTGGTACCCACCGTTCCACTTTCTGTCTCTATGGATCTGATGACCCTAGGGACCTCAGAGAAGTGGGATCATAATATTTGTCCTCTTATATATACAACTCATTTCCCTTAACATAATATCCTCAAGGTTTACCCGTGTTGTAGCTTGGATGAATGTCCTTCACTTTTAGGGCTGAATAATACCCTGCCGTGTATAGACCACATGTTTTTTATCTGTTCTTCCCCTGATGGGGACTCAGCTTGCTTCCACCTTCTGGCTGTTGGGAATAGTGCTGCTGTACATGTCAGTGTAGAAATATCCATTCAAGTTCCTGCTTTTGCATTACTTGAGTGTTTACCTCACGTGGAATTGTGGGGTCAAATGGTAATTCTACGTTTAATTTTTTGAGGAATTCTCAAGCTATTTCCCAGAGTGGCTGGACCATTTTACATTCCCACTAGGAGTACACACGAGTTTCAGTCTCTTGACACCCTCATGAGCCCTTGTTTTCTGGTTTTCTGAGGATGGCCATCCTGAGGAGTGTGAAGTGGCATCTCATGGCTCCTGTTTGCTTTTGCCTAATGGCTGGCGATGTTGAACAGCTCACCATGGGCTCACTCTCCATCTGCACGTCATCTTTGGAGAAATGTCTATTCCAGTCCTTGCTTCTTTGTTGTTGGGTGTAGGAGTCTTACATATGTTCTAGATACTCCTAATCAGATATGTAATTTTCAAACTTTTTCTCTCATTCTTTGGGTTACTTTTTAACTGTTTAGATAATGCTCTTTAATACACAGAAGGTTTTAATTTTGATAAAGTGCAATAAAGTGCAATTTGTTTATTTTTCTTTGTTGCCTGTCCCTTTAGTGTCATACTGAGAAATCAGTGCCAAATCCAGTGTCATGAAGCTTCCCCCTAAGTCTTCCTAGAGCTTTATAGTTTCATCTTGTAAATTCAGATATTTGATCAGTTTTAAGTTTTGTATATGATGTAAGTTACAGATCCAGCTTTATTCTTTTGCAAGTTGTCTGAGAACCATTTGTTGAAAAGCCTATTCTTTTCCTCATTGAACGGTCTTGGCACAATTGTCAAAAAGCATTTGTACACAAAAGGGTTTACTTCTGGGTTCTGTTTTATAGTCCATTGGTCTATATGTCTGCCTTTCTGCCAGGACCATGCTGTTTTGATTAGTATAGCTTTGTTGTAAGTTTAAATCAGCAAGTCTTCCAGTTTTCTTTAAGACTGCTTTGATTGTTTGGGTTCCCATGAGATTCCATATAAATTTTTGGATGGGTTGTTCTATCTCTGAAAAAATATCAATATTTTTGGTAGGGATTATGTTGAATCTGTAGATCACTTTGGGTAGTATTAAAAGCTAACAATAATGAGCCTTATAATACGTGAAGATGGGATGTCTTTCCACTTATTTGTGTCTTCTTTCATTTAACAACACTTTGTAGTTTTCAGTGTACATGTCCTTCACCTCCTTAGTTAAGCCTACCCTAAATATTTTATTCTTTTGATGCTATTGTACATGGAATTGCTTTTTAAATGTCCTTTTGGCATTGTTTATTTTAGTGTATAGAAGTACAAATGATTTCTGTATATTGATTTTATACCCTGCAACTTTACTAAATTTGTTAATAAATTCTATTAAGTTCTAACAGATCTCTTGTGTAAAATCTTTATGATTTTCTACCTATAGGATCATATCATAAGTGAACAGAAACAATTTTATGTCTTCTTTTCTCATTTAGATGCCTTTTACTTATTTTTCTTGCCTAATTCCTGTGGCTGGCACCTCCAATACTGTCTTGAATAACAGTGGTGAAAGCAGGCCTCCTCATATTGTTCCTAGTCTTAAAGGAAAAGCCTTCCATCTTTTACCCTGGAGTGTTACATTAGCTGCAGATTTTTCATATATGGCCTTTATTATGTTGAGGTGATTTTCTGTTACTCCTAGTTCGTTGAGCGTTTTTATCATGAAAGAGGGTTGAATTTTGTCAGATGCTTTTTCTGGATCAGTTGAGATGATGATATGGGTCCTTTCCTTCATTCTGTTAGTGGGGTGTATTGCGTTTATTGTTTTTTATGTGTTGAACCATTCTTGCATTCTAGGAATACATCCCACTTGGTCACGGTACAGCAATCATTTTAATATGCTTCTGAACTTCCGAATTTTGTCTACTAGCATTTTGTCGAAGATTTTTTGCATCAGTATTTATAAGGGATATTGGTTCTTAGTTTTGTTTGCTTGTAATGTCTGTCTGGCTTTCGTGTCAGAGTAATGCTGGACTCACAGGATTAGTTAGAAATTGTTTCCTCTTCAATATTTTGGAAAAATTTGAGGAGGAGTGGTGCTAATTCTTCTTTAAATGTTTGGTAAAATTTATCCATCAAACCAGCGACTGCAGGATTTTCTTTGGGAGGTTTTTGACTACTGTTTCAGTCTCCTTACTCATTCCTGGTTGGGTCGGTTTTCTAGTTCTTCATGACTCAGTCTCAGTAGGTTGCGTATTTCTAGGAATTTTCCCATTTCTTGTGTTATCCTGCTTGTAGGTGTGCAAATGCTCATCACACTCACTTGTAATCCTTTTCACTTTGTACCATCAAATAATAATTATTAATAGTAATATATAAATAAAAAGAAAGAATACAATAATACTATTTAAAAGTACTAATCGATGATTTACTTTGAATCTTGTATCTGTCGTGTGTACCATCAGTGTTTTTCTTAGGGATTATTTGGCCATACTCTGATCGCATTTTGATTCCATGGATATGCTTCTCTTTAAACATCTCATCGTGTTACTGTACCCCTCCTTAGTTTATGGAATTCACCCCCCCCAGGGATTAATATTTAAGTCCTAGATGCCAAAAATATGTGTCTCCTAAGCTCACAGTTAGGATGCGCTGTTGCTGTGGAGAGGGGATGGGGGTTGGTACAGGGTGCTGCAGATTCTGGGAAGTGCACATCAGATGAATTTGTGGGGACTTATAGTCACCTTGGGTGACTCTTGTCCCCTGCTCTAGAGTAACAATGGGCTCTCAGGTGCAAGTGCTTGAGCTGTTTATTAACCCTTCTGAACCTCTCTGAGCCATGGAGGTCAAACGTACTTCCATTTCCCAAGTGGCCATTCGCTCATGTGGTTCTGATGTTGGGTAGGACCTTTCCTTCCCTTTTCCTTCTTACTCTCTAGGTGTCCACCATTCAAAACAGAATGGGCTTAGATGCAGGTTTTCATAGTGGCATGAGCCAGGCATTCTAGCAAGGTTGCAGATTTAAATGAACCCTTTACTTGGTGGCAGTTGAAACAACTTCTTTTTGTAAATTCCAAACATGAATTAGTCACACAAATGAATTCCAACTCACAGGCTAAGAAACCAAAAGCAGTCAGGCCTTCTATGTAACAGTTTATCCTCTGGGAAAGTGAAGTTCCCACCATGACCCCTGAAACTTGATTCCTCTGTGGGCCCTTGATTCTGGTGGCCATGCATGGATTGGACATTCCCTAGGAAGGAGGGCAGCCCTGTCTTGGCATCACTCTGTCAGTCCTTCCCCTGGGGAGCACTGGCAGCTCTGAACCAGCTGCTTTTGTTCACTGTGTGCAGGCTGATGCCCACGCAAGGAATAGCAACTGGTAGACCCAAAGAGGGCTAGGGATAGCCAGTCAATTGTTGAGTGCACATTGAGTCAAACAGATTCATTTGTGTCTGAGGATTTTTCAGCATTTCTTCAGCCAGGGACCCAGCCTCTTCTGGTAGAGTCACAGACTGGGACTGGCTCGCAGCCTTGTTTAGTCTAACTTAGGTAAAACCCTCTAGGTAGACACCTGTGTCCACACACCAAATGAACCCAGATGTGGACCGGAGCGATCACGGCTACAGCGGCAGCCCAGCCTCCCTCTCCAGATGTGCTCCACGTCTCTTGCTGTCTCCAACACGTCAGGGAGCCAACCCTGTGTCTTCTGCTCCCTCACAGCCCTGGGCATGCAGATAACACACTGTGAATGTTCTTACCTTAAACCAGCCGTCCCCTAGGCTTTTCTCATCAAACAGCCATAAACAACAGTGTACTAAATGCCAGCACGTAGGAAGAATAAAATCTCATCCAAACACAAGAGAAACACATCCTAGTTTCAGCAGCACACGAATGGCCTGGGGCAGTGTCCCAGCAGCTGACATCCTGATGAGAAAACGTACCTGTCAGAATGTGCGGGTTTCTCTCTTGGTCTCCTGGGTTCCTTCCAACCTCTGACTCTCTTTAGAAATATGCAAAGGCTACGTATTATTGGAAATCGCACCAATTTGGGGGTTTTCTCAGATGCACTATTTGAGACTCTCCTGACCTCCACGTATTAAGACCCAGAGCTGGGTGCAAACTGTTCCACACCCCTGGGCTAATGAAGGGATGGGAATGCAGAGCCCAGGCAAACCCCGCGGGGTGTCCGCCCTAGCACCCTGCGGGGCTGAGCTGCGGTGCCGCCTTGCCCTCCTTGTCTTTCTCTTCTGAGCTGTGCCCTGCCACTTAAAACCACAATGGTTGGGAGTTGTCTGAAGAAGAGAGTTGATCCTGGAGAGCATTTCTTCAAATGCTTGGATAACCCTCCTGCTGTGTGCTGTCTGGAAGCAGACGCAGGTGCAGAATTGAGGAGTTGCTTCTCTCAGGGAATCTGTGATGGGCCTGCGGTGCTTTCCCAGGTTTTGCCTTCAGAGAAGTTGAAATGGCTTTAAAATTACTGGTAAACCCTCCCCTGGCTGCTGATGAGACCTAGAAATAGCTCCCACCCAGGGGGATGTGAGCCCGGCTCAGCATTCTAGATAGGTCTCCCAGCTGCAAGGAATTCCATGCATCACAAACATGATGGTACCCTCCCCTGTGTTCCTTGGAATTGCTTTTCTCCACCAAATTACCTGTGATCCAGCACAAATATAGAGTATGTTTGGCAAAAAGAGGTAGCTTAATCAGCAGTGAAGAGATGTGCCTGGATAGAAAATTCGCAGCTACACCAAGCTGCTTTTTAGTGTGAGGCACAAATCCAGCATTCGTGTGTGCTGCTCCTGGTACCTGGGATGGCCGGTGGATCCGTCTTTCTGGACTGCGTCTCCAGGGGGCTCCTTGGGGACGGTGAGAGGCACACTGGCCCAGCACCCTCCACCCCACCCGCTTCACTCCCACACTACCCAGAAACAAACTAGGAAGTGGCATTTTGTAAAAACAAAAAGATTGCCAGCAATTTCTAAATTTTTAAATTTTAAGTCTAGTATTTCGGTTTATTATTCTTGTAATTTATCTTAAAAAATAATTTTGCAGGAGTAAATAGAAATGATGACCAAAAAACATATCAGATACTTAAACACCTCACCTGATTTGGTTCTAAAGATACCAGAAAGAACTTCTGTGCTTTCCCTCCCAGGACACTCAACTGCATGGGAGAGGCCACCCCCACTTCCACCCCTGAAAAGGGGGTTTCTGGGGCTCGGCAGGGAGGCGGGGCCTCGCTCTGGGGTCTGGAGCTGTACTGCAGGCCTTAATATCACCCCAGCTGAGACCACTTCTCTCACACGTGCACCACAACCCACACCACACACACACACCACACACAGTACACAGGCACCACCCACATAGACACACATGCAGAGACTACACACACCACACAGCACACGTGCACCACACACACACCACACAGCACACGTGCACCACACACACACCACACAGCACACACAGTACACAGGCACCACCCACATAGACACACATGCAGAGACTACACACACCACACAGCACACGTGCACCACACACACACACCACACACAGTACACAGGCACCACCCACATAGACACACATACAGAGACTACACACACCGCAGAGCACACGTGCACCACACACACCACACAGCACACACACAGTACACGGGCACCACCCACATAGACACACATGCAGAGACTACACACACCACACAGCACACACAGTACACAGGCACCACCCACATGGACACACATGCAGAGACTACACACACCACACAGCACACGTGCACCACACACACCACAGATCTAGGAATGCTTCTGGAACTTTCACTTTTTAGTCAGGAAACTGGAAGTGGCTCTGCCTGTTGCAGCCTCAGATACGAACCTGAACACCTGAAGCTCTTGGAACGGCCTTTCCAGAGAGTTCCGTGGAAGAGACTCTAACACACATGCATCTTCAAGCGTTTGTGCATTCAACGGTGAGGGAAAGGAGAGAATATTTAAACCAGCGATTTCTGCTTCGAAATGCGGATTTGCTTACATTTCTCCAGTACTGCTCTTATGCCCTCATTCCTTTCTCGGTCGCCCTCACCCTCAGGAGGGATCCTTTGGCCATGTATCCCACTCTTAACCCCAGCTTCCACCAGCTGCCCCGGGTCTGAGTCCTCAGACGTGGCCCTCCTGTCCCCCAACTGCTCTGATGATGCAGCTCTGAAAAAATGAGATGTCTGTGAGGGGTGAGGTGTCTCCTGTCCAGAGAGTGTCCAAGCAGGGCAGTGTCAGGATGTCATAGAAGTCTTTAGGGACACCGGACCTCCAGCCGTGTGGATCCAGGTTGCAGGGCAGCACAGACAGCAGCCGGCAGCAAAGGCACCCATGCCAGCAGCCTCATGGTGTGAAGAAGGTGGGCAGGTGGTGACGGGCACTCCGCTGTATCCTGGGAGGACACTCTCCATGCCACCCAGGCCGTTCCCTCTGTGCTCGGGGAGTGCCGCCAGCCCCTGCTCCTGAGTTCCCACCGTGCTCTGGGAGTGCTGCCAGCCCCTGCTCCCACGTCTCCATCCATCTGCCTCGTGCACTCCAGAGACACAGGCCCCAGGAAGGAGGCTTCTCACACCCAGCTCTCCTGTCCTTCCCGAAAGCTCATCACATATTGAACACAGAGCCCTCCCCAGAGCTGCTGGGGACTCTGTGCAAGCTGCACACTGGTACAGTCAACATGGTGCATGCACAGGACCCCCAGATGTCGCTGAGGACTTCTCAAGCCAGAGGGCTCACCCCATGGGTCCGGTGGTTCCTGGCACTGGACAGCTCACCCTGTGGTCAGGTGGTTCCTGGCACTGGATAGCTCACCCTGTGGGCCAATGGAGGCCGTCCCCTTCACTGTGTGCATGGCTTTCTCCCACCTGCCGTGCTGACGTCTCGGTGATGGACATCTTCACGTCCTGGAGAGGGAAGTCTCTGTGATATGAAGTCTGCTGTACCCAGGGACAGTGTGAATATTTCCACCTGAAAGCAAGTGTGTTCAGAGCATTCGGTGGTCTGGGTTTGAGCATCACCTTTATTTCCCCTGGGGTTCCTGTCCCCTGGCAGGCAGGCCTGTGCACACCTACCCCCAAGTCTGAGGGAACCAAGAGGCCTGAGAAAGAGGCTGACAGACTCTGTTTCTCAGAAGGAAACATTTACTAGAGATACAGGAACAGAAGCCACACCTGTGTCTCCATGGCGTGAGATGAGATGATGGCTCCCTCACCCCTAGACCGACGGCTCTGCACCACAGGGGAGGGGCTGCTCAGGGAGCCAGCCTATCACCCACCCACGTTCCACCACGGAGTCAGCGTCTCCCTCCCCACCCTTGCCTGTCTCCCTGAGTCCCCCACCCCGTCTCAGGCATGCACACTACCCACCCTTGCCTGTCTCCCACCGTGTCCCCCACCCCGTCTCAGGGATGCACACTACCCACCCTCGCCTGTCTCCCCCTGTGTCCCCGACCCCATCTCAGGCATGCACACTACCCACCCTCGCCTGTCTCCCCCCGTGTCCCCCACCCCGTCTCAGGGATGCACACTACCCATCCTCGCCTGTCTCCCCCCGTGTCCCCCACCCCGTCTCAGGCATGCACACTACCCACCCTCGCCTGTCTCCCCCCGTGTCCCCCACCCCGTCTCAGGGATGCACACTACCCACCCTCGCCTGTCTCCCCCCGTGTCCCCCACCCCGTCTCAGGGATGCACACTACCCATCCTCGCCTGTCTCCCCCCGTGTCCCCCACCCCGTCTCAGGCATGACACTACCCACCCTTGCCTGTCCCACCCTCGCCTGTCTCCCCCCGTGTCCCCCACCCCGTCTCAGGCATGACACTACCCACCCTTGCCTGTCCCACCCTCACCTGTCTCCCCTCGTGTCCCCCACCCCGTCTCAGGCGTGCACACTACCCACCCTTGCCTGTCTCCCCCCCGTGTCCCCCAGCCCGTCTCAGGTGTGCACACTACCCACCCTCACCTGTCTCCTCCTGTGTCCCCCATCCCGTCTCAGGCATGCACACTACCCACCCTCACCTGTGTCCCCCACCCCATCTCAGGCATGCACACTACCCACCCTTGCCTGTCCCACCCTCGCCTGTCTCCCTTCGTGTCCCCCACCCTGTCTCAGGCGTGCACACTACCCCAGGTTCCTCCCACCCATCCCTGCACCGGGCACTCTTCCACTCTTCACTCCTCCTAAGTTGTCCTGCGGGGTTCGGCCCCATCGCCCGCGTCTGGCGAGGCTAGCTGCACATTCTGTGGGGGGCTCTGGGGGGCTCCCAGGGCCTGGACTCCCTGCCCAGCCCGAGAGGCTTCATGGTGCAGCCTTGACTCTTTTCTTGGGTGAGCCTGGCCTCCCCGCAGGGTGTGTAGAAACAGACACAGAGCAAGGAGAGCAGGCACCTGGAGCTAGACTGAGCTTGGGAGGAAGATGGGCAGGGAACGCAGTGCAGGGCGCAGGCTGGAGACGTGAGGGGGCATCAGAGCAGCAGGATCAGCCGGCAGTTGTGGCAGGTGCAGCAGGAGTGAGTGGGCGCCCAGGCCAGACCGGCGGGGCCAGTGAAGAGAGGGGGGCAGCCAGCCAGTCCCTGCCAACCATGGCTGACTCACTGTCATCCACTGCCGGACTCAGGCCCCACCTGATCAGAGGACAAACAAATCAGATGGAGCAGGGCCATGGTCAGGGAAGATGGTGGGAGGTGGATCCTGAGACGGTGTTGCAGTCCGGCAGGAGGGACGCACAGCAGCTAATGTCACTGGCAGTGCCTGAGGTCTGAAGACTGCGGAAGCGGAGGGACGTTAGCCCGTGATTCTGATCACGGGAACATCGTTTAGTAAGGCGTTTCCCTTTTCACCCGGTGTTGAGATGTTGATGCAGTGCACCTGTCCACTTCGCTGCATTGGAAGGGGGGTCCCAGAGACGGTGATGGAGCCCCATGGGACCCTCCTGTTGACAGACCGTGAAGGCCTTAGTCCCTTCCTATGAGCATCAGCAGCGCCTCCCGGGACTGAAGGTGCCGATAGGGAAGATGGAAAGGGGTGTGTGCACCGGGCGCTGTTCCCAGGACACAGCCTGTCCAGTTCTCTTCACTGTTCTTACACATCCCCAGTTATATGTTAATTGTTGTGAGTGTCCTTTTTTTTTTAACCAAATAATCTTTGCAAGGAGTAAAATTCAAATTTTCTGAAGGTTTTGATTAAAAGAGCTTTTGCAGTAAAAGTTTCAGATAACAGATCATCCTTCTCTGAACCGTATTAAAGTGGATATTCACATGCGTTTCATCCTTGTCTCTGAGAGTGAGGCTGGTTGGTCAGGGGACGGCACCTGGGGCATGGGAGGTTTTCCTGGGTTGGGGTCCTGCCAGGAGTACGTGCTCTCAAGAGTAGGGTGTGGGCAGCAGGTAAGATAAAGCTGTGTTGGATGAAATCAAACTAAAACAAATGAAGGTCAACCAGCTGGAATATCGCTAGTGAAGTACTAGCAAACTCAATGGAAACCTTCTTTAATTTTTATTTTGTTAATAATAGAGGAGCCACTCTCTTATAGGGAATGGCCACCCGCCATCACCATAGCTCATCTGCCCAACACATCTGCACCTGACTTCCGCGTCTGCACCTCACTTTCCCGGTTCAGTACACAGTACTTCATGCAAAGAGCCGTTTGCCAACATCACAGCTTCCAGCATCCGATATGGAAAGAAGGCGCTTCACTCCACGCAGACCTTGCTTGTCTTTTCTGTAGAATAGTTGTAGAGGATAAGCCTGCTCCATGGGTGAGGCGGCTGCACAGCAATGGCAGATTTTGTTGTCACCACCAGAAGCAGAAATCACAAATAACAAAGGAATCTAGAGACGTCAGAGAAATGGGAGGTCATAGAGCAAAAATACCACCCAAATACCGACAAAAATAACCCATTACGTATCTGAACATTTTAGAGCAGGACGAGACCAGCAGTGAGCATTTGACCCACCCAAATACCAACAAAAATAATCCATTACGCATCTGAACATTTTAGAGCAGGACGGGACCAGCAGTGAGCATTTGACCTGGCACAACCTCCGTTCACTCAGAAACGCCTGCGGGTTCGTATTTCCCACCAGGCGTTTGCTAGGTTTGGAATTTTCAAGGTGAGACAATTGGACCCTTTCCCTCACAGAGCTTTATGATCTCACAGGAAGATTAACATGCACACAGATACTGAACACACAAGAACAGTGTTTCCATTGAGATATACACACCATGTGGCATTAAATGTTTAATCTGTCATAACACAAACTTTAAAGTTTTATTTTAAATTTTTTTACCAAGATATTTTTTACAAGTTGGTGATGCACAAGCTAAATAAAAAGCATCTCAACCCAAGATCTCAGGACTGTGATTCAAGTACAACCTTTATAACTTTCCTGCCAACGTCAACTTAATGAGTCAGATAGTTGCAAGCTGGAGGCTTAAAGAAGCCTGAATTGTTTGAGGAGACCCTGAGGAGCCTCGGAACTTGCCCGGCCTCAGGAAGTGAATCATCAGTGCCTGGGAAACATCTGGAAATGGAACCCTGTTCGGCCCTCTCCAGTCACAGTGCTTAATCATTCATTTATTGATTTCAAATAAATTTACTGTTTGTGGAGCTATAGAGCAGGAGACTTTTATCAAGTAGGAGAGTCCCGTCTAGATAGTAAACAATTACCACTTGTTCCTAAGGGTCTTGGAATATGGGCCTGTATTAGTCCATTCGTATACTGCTATGAAGAAATACCTGAGACTGAGATGGCCTGGGCAGGCTGTCCTGCAGCAAGCATGGCATTGACTCAGCCGCCAGTGTCTGAGCCCCTCAATGATGTTCAACTCCATGCTTAGTGATGCCTTCAGGAAATATTTATTATTCCAGGCACTGTGCTGGGTAGCACAAAGAGGAATAAACTCCTGTCCATGTTCTCAACAATTTTATAATCTAGAGAGGCAAATAAATAGGGAATAGATGAATGAAACAAAACTAAATTGAGGGAGTCTTTTTAAAAAATTGAGATAAAATTAACATAGCATAAAATTAACCACTTAAAAATGAACAATTCAGTGGCACTTAGTACATTCACAACATTGTGCAACTGCCACCTGTATGTAACATTTTCACCATCCCAAAATGCATCATTTTACTTTCAACTTTGGATCCGACGTGAGTCCCTAACCGACAGCATATATCCCTTATCTTACATACAAAGTATACCTTATCTTAAATGCTTGGGACAGAGGTATTTCAGATTTTGGATCTTTTCAAATTTTGGAACATTCGTGGTCATCTCATATATGCAGATGATTGGTTCTAAGTCACCCGCCCCCTGCAATGTGTACCAAAATTCATGCATACTCAAGTCTCAAAGTTGGCCCTGCAGAACCCACATTTATAAAAGTCAGCTCTCCGTATACATGGGTTTTGAATCCCATGAGTACTATATTTTCAATTCACATTTGGTTGAAAAAAATCTGCATATAAGTGGACCTGCATGATTCAAACACATCTTGTTTTGAGGCCAACCGGACTCACCAGTTGAGCTTCCATAATCCAAAAATATGAAATCCAAAATACTTCAATGGGCATTTATTTTGAACATCATGTAGGCACTCAAAAATTTTCAGATTTTGGAGCACTTTAGATTTTGGACGTTTGGATTAGGGGTATTCAACCTGTAGTTGGTCATACTTTTAAAAATGTATTCTGTCAGTCTCTCTTTTAATTGGTGAGTTTGATCCCTTTTCATTTACAGTAATTTCTGTAAAGGAAGGATTTGCTTCTGCCACTTTGCTGCTGGTTTCTGTATGTCTTACACCTTTTTTCTTCCTCAATTCCTCAAATATTGCCTTTTTTTGTTTCTTTGATTTAATTTTTAGTGTACTGTTTTGATTCCCTTCTCATTTTCTTTTCCTGCACATTTCTTTTTGTTATTTTCTTAGTGGTTACCATGGGAATTACAATTAACACCCCACATTTATCACAATGTAGTTTGAATTTATACCAACTTAGCTTCAAAAGCACACAAAAACTGCTTCTGAATAGCTTCCTTCCCAGCTTTATGTTGTTATTGTCACAAATTATCTCTTCCTACATTGTATGCTGTTAACATAGATTTACAATTATTGTTTTATGCATTTGTCTTTTAAATCATATAGAAGACAAAAGGAGGAGATACAAACCAAAGCTACAATACTGGGTTTTATATTTACCTATGTAGTTAATTTTACTGAAGTTCTTTATTTTCTTGTATGGCTTCTGGTTACTGTTTAGAATTTCAGCCTCAATGACCTGCATTTCAGCCTGTATGACACCTTTAGCATTTCTTACAGAGCTTGTCTACTAGTGACAAACTCCCTCAGCTTTTGCTTCTAAGGGAATGTCTTAATTTTGGCTTCATTTTCAAAGGATAGTTTTTCCTGATACAGAATTATTGGTTGACAGTTATTTTTCTTTCAGCACATTAAATACATCATCCCACTGCCTTCAGGCCTCCATGGTTTCTGGTGAAAAACTGCTGTTGATCTTATTGATGATCTCAAGTACAAGATGAATTGCCTCTCTCTTGCTGCTTTCAAATTTCTGTCTTTGGCTTTTGATGGTTTGATGATAATATGTCAGCGTGGATCTCTTTGAATCAATTCTACTTGGAGTTAGTTGAGCTTCTTGGATATGTATATTCATGTCTTTCATCAAATTTGGGATAGTATTGGTCAGTATAACTCTATACATGATTTCGTCAGCTTCCTCCTGGAAAGCCAGTCTCGCCCAAAGGTGCTAAAACAGGGTTCCTCTTTGCACTGGTTTCTCAAGGAACCACCAGACAGCTCAAAACACACAGCCACAGTTTTTTGAAAACAAGATCCATACTGCCCCCTGGTACCACCACATCTCACCAGGAACTTAGGCCACGAATCCTGTAGCTGCTGTTGAACTGGGGAATGGGGAATAATAGGTGGGCAAGCAAAAACCACAGAATGTCTTTTAACCAAAATTTAGCATTCTCTTTCTCAATTTAGCACCCCCTGGTTACTGCTGGTTTTTAAAATTAGACTACAGAATCCCAGAACAGTCACTTCTGTCCATTTTTGTCAGCTTACTTGTTACTTCAGTGGAGAGACAGATCCTTGGAGCCACCTGCTCTGTGATTTCCATGCCACTACTCGACCTGATGGAGTCTTTGGCCCACTTGGAAGAAGTACCCCTTTGACAGACCTTTTCGCATCCTGCCCACATCCCAGTTGCCCACCCTGTGCCTCCTTTCAGCTCTGCAGGGCAGCTCCCATCTATGCTGATGGCTCCAGCCTTAAGCACCTGCCTTGGTCTGTCTGAGCTAAGCAGCACACTAGCCCACACCCAGGGCAGGCCAGGGCTGCTCAGGAGTTCACCTCTTCAGAGAGCAAGGGATGGGAGTCAATGGATAGAGACCCCTGATTCTTTGCCCCTCAGACGATTCAAGGCACATCCCACATGCCTCTCAGAGAGTCTGCGGCAGTGTCGGGCCCCGGCCGTCCACACTGGTGGTTTGTGCATGTACTTCATGGCTTCCGCCCTTCTCAGGCTTACTGTCCCGTTCTCTCACTTGGCTTCTGGGATCATCCTCCAAATAAATTACTTGTACCCACATCCTTACTGCAGGATGTGATTTTGTGGACAAAAGTAACCTCTGCCTTAATTCTTCAAAGTGTTGAATCCCACAGTGGTGACACCATCCGTGTGGCTGCTGGCCTAACTGATGTAAATGGCTCAGTCCACAGGGCCCTTACACAGATGGCCCAGGCAGCCGGTGGGGGATCATCCTGTTCCTGCAAGCTTACGTGCCCTCAGGAGCTGCTGTGGGCCTTCACATCTGGGCTGCCTGCTGATAACAAAGCCTCTCACTTGTTTCCAGATGCATCAACATGGTGACATGCAGAGTCTTTATTTTGGGACAAAAATAGGCATCCATGAAATGGTGTGAACAAATAACTATTCTTGGCCTCAGTGATTTCATTCAGTGCATAAACAGTATTTTTCCTGCTGAATTTCCAGGATTGAGGAAACTCTTGTCTCTCAGGACCAGCTGGATTTTACTTTTTTTTTTTAGTGTCTTCTCAAACACAGAAAGAGCTACAAAACTCCCATGAGGCATGGGCCAGCTGAAGAGGCTTCAGACAGTTGCTTTGGTTGTTTCACAAGACTAGAAAAGTGTGGTTGCTTCTTGTCTCCAGACCGTATTATCCTGCCTCACCATCAGCTGTTTCTGCCACCTCAAGACAAGAGGCAAAGTGGGAAAGAGAAGTTTGAAACCAGGAGCTCCTAAGTTTGCCTGAGTCTTCAAGGGCCAGATTAGGAATCTTTAGCCACCAGGCTCACACTGTCGGAACTGAGAGGTGGGACAGCTGAACAGAAAGGCAGAATCTTCCAGAACCTGGACTGGGCCCAGCAAGCAGGGTAGGGATGTCCAGGAAGGGGGAAGGCACCCAGCTTGGCTCCTGAGAATGCCCCAGCTGTTGGTGACCTGTCGTCTGATGGGACAACTGAAGCCAGGAAGTGGTGTGGCTGGACTTGCTCTTTAGGAAGCAGACTTTGTGGAGGTGGGAAGGCGGCACTGTCCAAGCTGGAGGTGGCATCATCCAAGTTGGAGGTGACATCGTCCAAGCTGGAGGCGGCGTCGTCCAAGCTGGAGGCGGCATCGTCCGACTTGGAGGCGGCATCGTCCAAGCTGGAGGTGCCGTTGTCTGAGGTGGAGGCGACATTGTCCAAGTTGGAGGTGGCATTGTTCGAGTTGGAGGCGCCATTGTCCGAGTTGGAGACGGCTTTGTCTGAGTTGGGAACGGCAGGCTCAGGGGCCAGGTCACCGAGCGGGAGAAGAGTGAATGGGTTGGAGAAACATCCACGGGGAAAGATACATTGATTTGTCAGACACCAGGATGGAGGAGCAGTAGGATGGAAGGGCCTTCAGAGGCAGGCGGGGAGTCTTCAGGACACATGGGGTCAGTGTGCCCATGGGGGTTGGCCGGGAGCAGCCAGCAGGCGGAGGCTGTGAGTCTGGAAGGAGAACCCAGTGCAGGTGGGGATGTGGCTGCTGCGAATGGGTGGGGTTGAAACCATGAGGGCTCATGAGGTCACTCTGGCAGGAGGTGCCTGGGGAGGGAGGAGTCAGCCCTGAACACCCAGCACCGGGGCCTCCGCATCCCTGCACGGATCCCTGCTCTGTCTCTGACCTCTCACCGTGTTCCTCCCACACTAAACACATCTCCATCTCACACAGGGGCTGGTCCAAGGCCTGACTCGGTGAGAGCAGGAAAACGGGTAGAGAGGCAGAGTGCTCCGGCTGGAGCAGATGAGCGATCATGGTGGGGTCACAGCACTGGGAGCTGGACAGGCTCCATTCGGCACGGTGTGTATTTCAGAGTCTCTGTTTACTGTATAAATACTAGGCAGGATTCAGGAGTTGTGGACTGTGGACTGTGTAGTCTGTGTTGTAGACAATGCCTGCCCCCCAAGAAGCATGCTGCTTCCCAGCTGATGAGCAAGGGCAGAGCTGGCCAGGTGCGGCTGCCTGTCCCAACAGCCCCTTGGCTTAGAGAAGAGAGGGGCACAGCTCTCATCCATGCACGTGGACCTGCTGGACAGTGGTCACTGGCCTGGTGACTGGATCACCTAAAAACAACTCCCTTCTCAGGATTTTTGCCTCTATTTTGGTGTTCCAGCCTCTGTGGACATAGTTTGACCCTCTTAAGACTACTTCTAATCAACATGTCTAGGGATGCTTCTGATTTAAATGTTATGCTTTCAAACAATTATTATATTTGCAGCAGTGCGGATGCTTGCAGGAAGCTTTTTCCATGAAACTTTTTTAAAAAGAAGAATTTTCCAATAGATCCTTTTCTCACAAACTTAGGTTTCTCTCGATAAACACATATTTGTGCCACTTAACACATTAATTCAAATGAATTGCTCTACCCTGCATTGTATTGATTCCAAGGTTCAGTCAGTGGTGGGAGTGGTACCGCCCCCGCTTGGGTGGTGGGCTCCACTGACCGAGAGTGCTGGGCCGTGTGTTGGTTAAGCTGGACATGACCGTAGGGGCAGGCTGGCGTTCGCGACGCACCGTGCTCAATCTTTGTCAAATGCCGTTAGAATCCTTTTCTGTGGCAAGGAAAGAGAGTTCCGCCTTCCTTCCCTGTGAAGGTGTTTGCTGCATGAAGGCCGGGCATCTGGAGCCTGTCCTGGGCTCGGAGTGTCTGTAATTGAAGTGATAGCAGCTTTTGATACTTACTGGAAATGTCAAATGAAGCCCAGTGCTCCCTTAGAAACATGGTTTAAAACCCTTACAACGTGGAGAAAAGTGGCAGAGGAAGAACAAGATTGTCCGAATGGATTTAGTTAAAAACACATAAAAAGATGAACTACCAGGAAAATAATAGGGAGTCAAAACAGATACAAAAACACTAAAAGGGGATGGCGTAGTGATCAACTTGACCCTCAGACACCTGCGGCCTCTGTGAACTTCCATCTTCCTGAAAGGAGACAGGAGCTTGACCCAGGGAGGCTGAGCCAGGCCTTCCATGGAATGGCACTTCCTCAGCAGAGGAGGCGGGGGCTTCGGTGTCCTAGAGGGGCCTTGGTGTCAGGGTAGGGAGCGCTTGGCCTCTGGGAGCTTTGGCATCTGGGGAGGACTTCAGTATCCTGGGGGTGGGGGGCTTCCTTGGCATCTTGGGAGGGGGTTTCAGCATTTGCGGAGGACTCAGTCTGGGGATCCTCCATGTTGAGGGAGTCTGGGCATCTGGGGTGGGTGTCTTGGTGTCCAGGGCCTCCTCGGAACCAACAGGTCCAGGAGCAGGGATGGGGAGGAGGTGGGGGCTGAAGCTGGTGCTGTGCTGAGCCAGCAGATGCTTCCTGTGGAGACATTGTTGGATTTCAAGGGCAGGAAGTGATTCTGTTGGCTGTCACTGAATTTAAAGGGTGTAGCCTTTGTCTAAGTCGGCCATTCAGAAAGGACCGTCTGGGGCATGGGAGGGGGCATGGGAAGTCCCTGAGACCCTCTGGGGGTCCGCAGAGTAAGACATTTTCCTAGCAAAGCCCCAAGGTTCTTTGCCTGTTTATCATCTGGTGAGATTCTGCAGCGCTTCCCCAGGCTGTGAGATGTGCGAGGATGCGGCTTCCAGGCTAGTGGAATGTGTGTTGTGTGTTCTTGGGTCTCGAGAACTCCTCCTTTGAATTTTGGAGCAGTGAATAGTGGTAGCTACAGTTATGAATGCAAAGGCTTCCTGGGGCCAAATTTTTAAGCCTGAAGATGCTGGTGAGCACCAGGCCTGGCCCTCCTGCTGTGCACACCTGCTGCCCATCACAGAGCTCGGCTCTTGCAGATCCTCGTCAAGTGAGGGCATGGAAATGCCAGGGATGGGAGACGGTGTGTTTGACTTTGGGAGTGAAGCATGGAGACCCAGGGCCCAGTTAGGCCACAGTGATTCAGGCCACGCAGATGGAAGGTGGCTGGGGTGGCACCAGTGGGAATGAGAAGGAAGGACAAGGTTGAGCCCCTGCCACTGCCTGTCATCAGAGATGGCAGGAGGATGACTGATAACCAAGCCCTCCTTCCTGGAAGAGGTGGGGGCAGTTCTCCGTGAGCACAGGGTTGTGGGGGTGTGATCTGGGGAAGGACAGTGAGGGACTGGGAGGGGACACACATCATTTTTAGACACTTGCGATGTACAGGTGAACACAGAGAAGTTGGGGTCTGGAGCTGGTGGAGTCATATTCCACCAGCTCCCAGTCTCAATGAGAGGATCCTCTGATCATCGCTCCTGCTTGACATCTGAAAAAGAACTCATTTGCATACTTTCCAAGAGTATTACCCCAGCAGTATTTTGTGTCTGTAAAGATATAAACATTCTGTGGGAGCATTTTCAGGACATTCGCTGAGGCTGCCTGACTCCCCACACCAACACCTGCTGTGCAGTCAGAAGTCACAGCGAGATGACACGCAGCCCTCAGATGCGGGAGCAAAACTAGGGTGAAGGCTGAGGACCCCACCGTGGGCTCTGAGCTGGGAGCAGCCAGGGGCCAGGTGCTGCTTTTGTGGTGCCTCAAGATCACCTCCTCTGGAAAGGCGTGCTGAGGACCCCTGTGTGTGGAGGGTGGGCTGAGGACCCCCATGTGTGAAGGGTGGGCCGAGGACTCCCATGTGTGAAGGGTGGGCCGAGGACCCCCGTGTGTGGAGGGTGGGCCGAGGACCCCCATGTGTGGAGGGTGGGCTGAGGACCCCCATGTGTGGAGGGTGGGCCGAGGACCCCTGTGCGTGTGGAGGGTGGGCTGAGGACCCCCATGTGTGGAGGGTGGGCCGAGGACCCCTGTGCGTGTGGAAGGCATGCTGAGGACCCTCGTGTGTGGAGGGTAGGCCAAGGACTCCCATGAGTGAAGGTGCACTGCAGACCCCCATGTGTGGAGGGTGGGCCGAGGACCCCCGTGTGCGAAGGTGTGCTAAGGACCCCCATATTTGAAGGTGTGCTGGGGACCCCCGTGTGTGGAGGGTGTGCTGTGGACCCCTGTGTGTTGCTGCAGGGGACCAACCACTTAGCAAAAGTCCTGCAGAGAGCGCTGTGTCCTGTGAGGAGATGGGCACTCAACCTGGCCACACAGTGAGGTTTGAGCATGGAGATTAGGTGGTGAAGGTGGTCAGAGGCCTCTGGGAGGGCTATTGGGAGGGAGACCTTGGCAGCAGCTGGCCACATGCTGACCCCACTCCATGCAGAGCCCAGCATAGGGAGTGTGGCTGGCTCTGGGAGACCTGCACTTTGAGGACGGTCCTAGCCCTGATAAAAATTACAGAGATCTTTTATACACATGCATGGACGTATGTCCCTGCACAGAGGGCCAGGAGCCCCTCTCTGCTAACTCTTACACAGTGGCTTGCTGTGGCTGCTGTGGTTTCAAGTACCCAGAGACCTGGGTCTACTGATGAATCGCTTGCAGTGTCACGGGGGGGGCATTAGATTTGCAGTGTCTTCGGGGAGAGTGTTAGATTTGCAGTGTCACGGTGGGGAGGGTGTTAGATTTGCAGTGTCACAGGTGAGGGTGATAGATTTGCAGTGTCACTGGGGAGGGTGTTAGATTTGCAGTGTCACAGGGGAGGGCGTTAGATTTGCAGTGTCACAGGGGAGGGTATGAGATTTGCAGTGTCAAGGGGGAGGGTGTTAGATTTGCGGTGTCACAGGAGAGGGCATTAGATTTGCAGTGTCACGGGGGAGGGCATTAGATTTCTGTAACAGTGAGAATTTCTAGGCTTCTTCATTTCTTAATTTCAGTATTTCAATGTCACAGAGTCAACTGTTTATAACTTTGCCTCTTGATGGCACAAAAAAGAGTTTGCTTTGAAAGTAAGGAGCACAGATCTTATAAAATTTAATAATAACACTAGGAAGGGGAGAGAAAAGAATCTGCACTGAGGCTTCAGAAAGGAGCCAGGGCTGAGTTATAACCAAGTTCTGAACACCACCATCGCTGACAGACCACTAGATGGGAACTCTGAGGATGATGCCCAGAAGGAAATGTGCAGAGAACATGTCCCTCAGGACGTGGACTGGAACTCTTGACAGGGGCCCGTGGTCATACCAACGGGGGCCTCTCTGCTCTCAACTGCCCGTGCAGCGATGCCTTCCTCCACTGAGGTCCTCCCTGCTCTCTGCTGCCCACGCGGCGACACCTTCCAGGACCCGGGTACTCCCTGCTCTTCCCCGCCTGTGCAGTGATACCTTCCCGGACCTGCTTAGTTCATTCAGGAAGCATTGCCTCCACTCTGCTCTGTGCTGAGGTCTCACAGGCCAGAGACCTGTGGCATTTGTAGACACATACGTAGCAACCTTCTCCTTCTCGGGTGCCCAGTACCCAGCCAAGTGCACCTATCCAAGGGCCCAGCAAAACCAACTGCTAGGCAAACACGTCTTAAAAGCCCTAGTATTAACACAGGTTTTAAGATACACCAGAGGGAAGCTGGACTGAGGAGTTCTGAGGCCAACTCTGTCTGTCTGGTGCTGAGTTTCAGTAGACACTGGACGATGGGGTTGAGGCCTCTGGGCCTCACCTTTGGTAACCCGAGATTATGGGTTTTGGCAAATTAGGTTCGTATGCAGATGATGGCCCCACTGGGGATGTGGCTGTGTCCACAGGGTGAATCCTGGCACTTGGTGAGCTCCAGCCACAACACACAGCACTGAGAGTGACCTGGTCTGCAGATGGCTGTCCAGCTCTCCTCTCCTGCAGCCAGAGGCCTGGTCTCTAGAGCAGCTCTGTTCTAGCACTTTCTGTGGCAACAGAATGGCCCACATGTGTGCTGTCCAGCAGGACAGCCACCAGCCCCTGTGGCCGCTCAGTGCTGGAAACCTTGCTAGTGAGACAGGAGACCTGCGTGCTTTATTTTATCTTATTGTAATTCAGAATTTGGATACCGGAAACCTCGCTATTGAGGTGGGGACCTGCGTGCTTTACTTAAATTTATCTGACTGTAATTCAGAATTTGGGTGTGAGTTGACGTGGCTGCCACCATGCACAAGGCACTGCAGGGGCTCGTAGCCCGTGTGGATCACGGACAAGAAGTTTGCTCTGATGCTCCCAAAGAGCCCCACTCCTTACTTCAGCACCGATATGAGCATCTTGACACCGGCAGCTTGTTTTCTGTGGGCCACTCCGGTAGATTTAAAACCCTCCCTTTTACTGCCAGGGTTGGATCATCCTACATAAGCGCCAACACCCCAAAGGGTGGTTCTTTTTACTCAAAAACAATCATGCTTAGTGTACTAGAAGGACAATGTATCTTTGATATTAAAGAGAATTTTTGGAAAAGAGCTTCCTCAAATCTCATCAGTTTAATGCTACTTAAACACGTCACATTTAATTTGTCTATGTGGTAAGACTAATAGTAAAAATTGAGGTCTTCAGTGCAAAGCAGATCTGGGTTCACATCCTGCCTTTGGGTGTCGTTGTGTGACCCTGAGCAGACAGGCAGCCTCCCTGGGCCTCTCCTTCCCATCTGCAGAGGGCGGGCAGTGGTCTGCACATGGCATGGCTGGGCCTGCAGGTCTGCTTATAGTGTCTACCCCTCACATCCGGCCCTCTCCTGTGTCCCTGCTGAGCAGCAGCTCGAGAACCTTTGGGCAGGATCCCCAGGGCAGAAGCAGGTGCCTCTGAGAGCTGGCAGGGATGACACTGCAGGCACGTGCAGCTGTCCCATGGCTGAGGCTCCCGTGCGGTGTCTCCCCTGCATCTCCACTGCAGTTCAGATGTAATTTCCAACCAGTGGGTGCTGCAGTTTTTCTGAGACAGCCAACTATTCAAAGCAAAGGAAACCTTTCATAAAGTGTAATCTGTGCATGCATTTGGCAGCCCCATGCAGGGGGCCCACTTTGAGGTGACCTCCATTCACCAGAGCACTGTGCCCTGCAGTGGGTGGCTCTTAGCTTTGAACAGCCGGGGTTCACATTGTGCAGAAAAACATACTTAGATGGCCCCACCATGCACTCTGCTTCAGATCTGAGTGGCTCCGCATGCCACATTGCTTCTAATTTCCAGCTTGACATTGTCAAAGGAAAATAAAACAACAGAGAGAGAGATGGGGAACATGTCACATAGTCACGAAGATTCCCATCACAGGGGTTGCAAATGGTGCTACTGAACAGACTGTCCTGGGGCTCACGTCGCCAGGCACAAGGGGATGGGTGACGAGCAGATTGCAGATACGCAGGACTGTTCAGACAGACTCTGTGGTGTCTTTGTAAATATGAATCCATTCATCCTTTTCTAGCTCTTTAGGCCAACAGGCAGTTGGCCTTTCCAGGCCCCGGCTCAAGCCAAAACTCAGAGAGGCCGCACCCGCTCTCAGCAGCTGGTGAGAGTCCGGGGCAGAACCTTTGCACTGAAGAGCCCCTGCCTGGCTTTTTAAGCGGCTTCTCCTGGGTGGGAAAGGTGGAGCGGCCGCACTCGGGAGCGTTATTGTGAGAGACATGAAGCCGCACCGCACACGGCTTTATTCTCTCATCCGATGCTGAGTGTCTTCTCTGTGCCTGACGATAGCGGCTTAGTAGTAGCTGATGCGATCTGCTCCAGACATCAAGGGCTTGACTATTCTCCCACCTTTCATTTCTTCAGTGAATTGCTCCAGTCCCCACGTGCTCAGTTAGACGGAAATTCTGTATCCACCTTCAAAACCTTCCTCTTCCTTTCCCCAGCACAGCTTACTTTGGGTAAATAAGCAAAAGCTGTTTTTCTAGGTGGTCCAGCCCTGTGTGGACCCTTACTCACCTATGTGTGCCAGCTGCAAGTTCACGTGGTCACTCGGGCTAAGGACCCACCACAGCCATGCTCACAGCAAGTTCCAGGCACCCAGATGCAGAAGGAGCATAAAGATATTGTCAGACCCACAGTGTTCGGGGGTCCGGAGGGCTTCCCAGAGAAGGTGGCCCAGGCCGAGTCTGGGAGGTGAAGAGAAATTGCCCCAGTGAAGGGGGTTGACATGCGGGTGAGAGGGGCAGGCAGAAAGACATTCTACAAGAGAAAAAATACTTTTTACAGAATATTGCAGAAAGAATACTTTTTACAGATGAGAAAGAGGCTATGTTTAGGAAAATTCCCATGACTGGGCATGGCGGAAAGACAGAGGAGAGGTGGGAAAATGGCATGAATGACCGAAAGGATGGCCTCATACACTCCCTGCGAACTTGAAAATTCTCCAGAGGGCACGAGGAGCCTCTGAAGAGCTTTGCACAGGGCTGCACATGTGTTCAGACGTGCGCTGTAGACCCCCACCCTGGCTTCCGAGTGGAGGAGACATGGGAGGTGTCAGACCTGCGCTGTAGACCCCCAACCTGGCTTCCGAGTGGAGGAGACACGGGAGGTGTCAGACCTGCGCTGTAGACCCCCACCCTGGCTTCCGAGTGGAAGAGACACTAGAAGTGCCAGACCTGCGCTGTAGACCCCCACCCTGGCTTCCGAGTGGAGGAGACACGGGAGGTGTCAGACCTGCGCTGTAGACCCCCACCCTGACTTCCGAGTGGAGGAGACACGGGAGGTGTCAGACCTGCGCTGTAGACCCCCACCCTGGCTTCCGAGTGGAGGAGACACGGGAGGTGTCAGACCTGCGCTGTAGACCCCCACCCTGGCTTCCGAGTGGAAGAGACACGGGAGGTGTCAGACCTGCGCTGTAGACCCCCACCCTGGCTTCCGAGTGGAGGAGACACTAGAAGTGTCAGACGTGCGCTGTGGACCCCCACCCTGGCTTCCGAGTGGAGGAGACACGGGAGGTGTCAGACCTGCGCTGTAGACCCCCACCCTGGCTTCCGAGTGGAAGAGACACGGGAGGTGTCAGACCTGCGCTGTAGACCCCCACCCTGGCTTCCGAGTGGAAGAGACACTAGAAGTGCCAGACCTGCGCTGTAGACCCCCACCCTGGCTTCCGAGTGGAGGAGACACGGGAGGTGTCAGACCTGCGCTGTAGACCCCCACCCTGGCTTCCGAGTGGAGGAGACACGGGAGGTGTCAGACCTGCGCTGTAGACCCCCACCCTGGCTTCCGAGTGGAGGAGACACGGGAGGTGTCAGACCTGCGCTGTAGACCCCCACCCTGGCTTCCGAGTGGAGGAGACACGGGAGGTGTCAGACCTGCGCTGTAGACCCCCACCCTGGCTTCTGAGTGGAGGAGACACTAGAAGTGTCAGACCTGCGCTGTAGACCCCCACCCTGGCTTCTGAGTGGAAGAGACACGGGAGGTGTCAGACCTGCGCTGTAGACCCCCACCCTGGCTTCTGAGTGGAAGAGACACGGGAGGTGTCAGACCTGCACTGTAGACCCCCACCCTGGCTTCCGAGTGGAAGAGACACGGGAGGTGTCAGACCTGCACTGTAGACCCCCACCCTGGCTTCCGAGTGGAAGAGACACAGGAGGTGTCAGACCTGCGCTGTAGACCCCCACCCTGGCTTCTGAGTGGAAGAGACACGGGAGGTGTCAGACCTGCACTGTAGACCCCCACCCTGGCTTCCGAGTGGAAGAGACACGGGAGGTGTCAGACCTGCACTGTAGACCCCCACCCTGGCTTCCGAGTGGAAGAGACACGGGAGGTGTCAGACCTGTGCTGTAGACCCCCACCCTGGCTTCCGAGTGGAGGAGACACTAGAAGTGAGATTGAGTGGTGCTCGGGAGTACAGGGAGAGGTGGTGGGAATCCAGGAGACAGAGGTGCCTCCGTGGAAGAGAAACAGATGGGGTGGCCAGAGAGCTACAGGGAGGATGCTCGCGGGGCATGGTGGAGTGAGGGACACACGCAGAGGGGAGGAACGAGTCCAGTAGAGTCTGGTTTGGGATGTCGTGTGAACGTGACAGGGGCACAGAGCCCATAATCGGTAGCATCTCGTCACCTCAAGAAAGCAGAGAGCTTCGGCTCAGTCAGTCTCAGTCTTCTCTAACTAGTTGAGGCAAAATCAATTCAGACCTCCAGTGGCAGCAGTGAAGCTCAGTGAGAAAAAATTCAAGCATCTTGTACTAGAGAACCATGGCAGGGAGGGAAAGTGGGGAGAATGTGTCTGCATTTGCTGTAGTCATACACCTATGATTGATTCACTTTCGGATTGCGAAGCACACAGGACAGAATGGTGTTGCTGCACCATGAGGATGGCTAGACCCCCCTGAGGGAGCGACACAGATGCTGAAGATGTCTAAACCCCCCCTGACGGAGCGACACAGTTGCTGAAGATGTCTAAACCCCCCCTGACGGAGCGACACAGATGCTGAGGATGGCTAGACCCCCCTGAGGGAGTGACACAGATGCTGAGGATGGCTAGACCCCCCTGAGGGAGCGACACAGATGCTGAGGATGGCTAGACCCCCCTGAGGGAGCGACACAGATGCTGAGGATGGCTAGACCCCCCTGAGGGAGCGACACAGATGCTGAGGATGGCTAGACCCCCCTGAGGGAGCGACACAGATGCTGAGGATGGCTAGACCCCCCGAGGGAGCGACACAGATGCCGATGCCTCCCAGGGAGCTCCAATTTTAAAAGCAAGGAGTGGACTGTCACCAGGTTCCTGTGATGTACCCGCCAGTGTTCATCTTGCAGTCCAAAATTGCTAAACACGTGAAGAAGCAGGACATTAGGACCCATAAAGAAGAGAAAAGAAAGCCCCAATGATACAGACACTGAAATCAACCAGACAAGGACTTAACAACAATTCCAGATCTGTTCAAGAACGTAAAGGGAAAGACGGAGAAGAGGGGACATGTGGGAACTCAGCAGAAAGATGGAGGCCGTGCAGAAGAACCACGTGTAGATTTTAGAAAGGAGAGCTTGTAAGATGGGAAATTCACTGCGTGGGCTTTACAGCGGATCAGAGACTGCAGAAGAATGAATTGGCAAACTTGGAACAGATGCACAGAAATGATCGCATCTGAAGGACAGAGAAAAATGTCGGAAACAAAAAAGAGCCCAGGTGGCCTCTAGGACAAAGTCAAGTGGTCTGATCCACGTGACAGTTCCAGAAGATGAGCCAAGAAAAGTGGGACACAAAAATAGAAGAATTAATATTCAAAACCAGCAACCCTACCCACCCTCCACCTGGTGAAAAAGAAGAAGCTCAGAGAACCCCAAGCAGGGTAAGTGCAAAGAAAATTAACATAAGCACATTTGTAGTCAAATTGCTAAAATACCAAAGATAGAAAATCTTAACAACAGCTGGGAGGAGAGACGTTACATTCCCAGGAGCAATGATATGCATGAGGACTGACTCCATTCTTCACTAGAAACAGCAGAAACCAGGAGACAATTTGACAACTCTTTAAGGTTCTGCAAGGGAGAAAACAAAAGCCCAGAGTTCTATCTCCAGCAAAAACATGTTTCAGCATAAGGGTGAAAGAAACCTGCTTTCATGCCAGCCCATCCCGAGAGAATCTGCCATGTTAGACCTGCACTGTACAAAATGCTGCGGACCTCTTCTGACTGATGGGAAATCACAGCAGTTGGAGACCCAGGTCCACAGGAAGGATGAAGAACCCAAGAAATGGCAGCAGACTGAGAGCTTCCGGAGGAAGTGAGACAGCCCTGCAGGCTCTGGGAAGCAGGAGGTCCAAGGCCGGATGCTTTGCTCATCATGGCCAAGTGAAGAGTCCCTGTGGCAGAGCAAAGATCAGGTCAGAGTGGAAATGAAACAAATGTGATTCTTTTAAACAAGTAAAAATTGAAGTGGAGTGTTCTATACTATAGTGGGAAAAAATTCTACAAGCCGGAGGCTTCCAGTCAAATGTGCAAATGCTATCGAGGTGAGCCAATGTGCCAGTTGACTCATACTGGTTCAGATTTTCTTTCCCTCTCTCTGCTCCCATGGCTTTGTTGAAGGGGAATAAAAGATAAGTTGCCCACACTTGGCATCTGTAGCCATGAATACTGAAATCTTCTCACATTGGAAATTCTTTATGTTAAAGTCAAATCAATTCTTAGTACTACTTGATTCAGATAAGAATCATTGATGCTAAAATGAGCGGCCGATATTCTGGAGAACCACAGAATAGCTCTCACCACAAGATAGGATCAGAAGAAAACAGCATTCACGGTGCAGAAACCAGGCAGGCAGCGCTTAACAAGTGACACCAGTGAACGTCACCAGCGGCAGGATGGATCCGCACACGTGCCCTTGAGCTGATGCACAAAGAACACAAAAGATGATGCCCCTGGTGTTCTCGACAAAGAGCAAAACCCAGTCTATTCTTGAGGCAGCCACAGTATACCAGCCAAGGGGCATGGTGCAAAGTGACTCACCCCTACTTTAAAAATGCAAATCAGTGACTCACCCCTGCTCTAAAAATGTCATTTAGAGTGACTCACCCCTCCTTTAAAACTGTCAATCAGGGTGACTCATCCCTCCACTAAAACTGTCAATCAGAGTGACTCACCCTTCCTCTAAAACTGTCAATCAGAGTGACTCACCCTTCCTCTAAAGCTGTCAATCAGAGTGACTCACCCTTCCTCTAAAACTGTCAGTCAGAGTGACTCACCCTTCCTCTAAAGCTGTCAGTCAGAGTGACTCACCCCTCCTCTAAAACTGTCAATCAGAGTTACTCTCCCTCCTCGAAGTGTCAGAGTGACTCACACCTCCTCTAAAACTGTCAGAGTGACTCACCCCTCCTCTAAAACTGTCAAGCAGAGTGACTCACCCCTCCTCTAAAACTGTCAATCAGGGTGACTCATCCCCCCCACTAAAACTGTCAATCAGAGTGACTCACCCTTCCTCTAAAACTGTCAATCAGAGTGACTCACCCCTCCCCTAAAACTGTCAATCAGAGTGACTCACCCCTCCTCTAAAACTGTCAATCAGGGTGACTCATCCCCCCACTAAAACTGTCAATCAGAGTGACTCACCCTTCCTCTAAAACTGTCAATCAGAGTGACTCACCCCTCCTCTAAAACTGTCAATCAGAGTGACTCTTCCTCCTTGAAAAGTGTCAGAGTGACTCACCCGTCCTCGAAAAGTGTCAGAGTGACTCACCCCTCCTCTAAAACTGTCAGAGTGACTCACCCCTCCTCGAAAAGTGTCAGAGTGACTCACCTGTCCTCTAAAACTGTCAGAGTGACTCACCCCTCCTCTAAAACTGTCAATCAGAGTGACTCACCCTTCCTCTAAAACTGTCAATCAGTGACTCACCCCTCCTCTAAAACTGTCAATCAGAGTGACTCACCCTTCCTCTAAAACTGTCAATCAGTGACTCACCCCTCCTCTAAAACCATCAATCAGGTTGACTCACCCCTCCTCTAAAACTGTCAGAGTGACTCATCCCTCCTGTAAAAACGTCAATCAGAGTGACTCACTCCTACTGTAAAAATGTCAACCAAAGTGAATCACTTCTCCTCTAAAAATGTAAATTGGAGTGACTCATCCCTCCTCTAAAAATGCCAATCAGAGTGACTCACCCTTCCTCTAAAACTGTCAATCAGAGTGACTCACCCTTCCTCTAAAACTGTCAATCAGAGTGACTCACCCCTCCTCTAAAACTGTCAGAGTGACTCACCCCTCCTCTAAAACCGTCAATCAGAATGACTCACCCTTCCTCTAAAACTGTCAATCAGAGTGACTCACCCCTCCTCTAAAACTGTCAGTCAGAGTGACTCATCCCTCCTCTAAAAATGCCAGACTGACTCACCCAGCCACTAAAACTGTCAGTCAGAGTGACTCATCCCTCCTCTAAAAATGCCAGACTGACTCACCCCGCCACTAAAACTGTCAATCAGGATGACTCACCCCTCCTCTAAAACTGTCAGTCAGAGTGACTCACCCCTCCTCTAAAACTGTCAATCGGAGTGATTCACCCCTCCTCTAAAACTGTCAATCAGAATGACTCACCCTTACTCTATAAATGTCAGTCAAAGTGAGTCACTTCTCTAAAGCTGTCCATCGGAGTGACTCATCCCTCTTCTAAAACTGTGAGTGACTCACCCCTCCTCTAAAACTGTCCGAGTGACTCACCCCTCCTCTAAAACTGTCCGAGTGACTCACCCCTCCTCTTAAACTGTCAATCAGAATGACACTCCTCCTCTAAATATGTCAATCAGAGTGACTCACCCCACTCTCAAACTGTCAGAATGACCCAACCCTACTGTAAAACTGTCAGAGTGACTCACCCTACTCTAAAAATGTCCAAGTGACTCACCCCTACTCTAAAACTGTCAATCAGACTGACTCACTCCTCCTCTAAAACTGTCAATTCAAGTGATTCACCCCTCCTCTAAAACTGTCAAAGTAAGTCACCTCTAATCTGAAACTGTCAATCAAAGTGACTCACCCCATTCTAAAGTTGTCAATATCACAAAGACCAAGAAAGACTGAGGGATTTTCTAAATTGAAGGAGGCTAGAGAGACATGACGTCGGGATGCAGGGCCTGATGTGGGCATTTATTTTGTTCTAGAAATGTTCTTGGGAGAAGTAGACAAATTGTGTAAGTTCTGTTGATTAGATATTAGTACCATATCAGTGTGAATTTTTGGTTTTCATAACTGTACTCTCATTATGTAGGAGAATGCCTTTGTTTTTAGGAAATAAGCACTGAAGTATTTAGAACTAAGGGAAAATCATGTCCATAAGTTTCTCTCAAATAGTTCAGAATAATAAAGCACAAATATCAGTGTAAATATAAATATAGAGAGAGATTTTGCAGGTGAGAGTAAAGCCTAAAATGTTACCATTTGGAGAATCGGGTGACGAGTGTCTGAGATTCTTGTATGATAGTCTTACAACTTTTCTATAAATCTGACGTATGTTAAAATAACATATTTTTAAAGGGGGGAGGGGAAGCAACTTAGAGTAACAATAGAAAGCCATGACCAACCTAAAATAATTTCTCCTGGCGGTGGTAGAATCCCAATTTTGTGCACATGCTCGTGCTCAGGAGAAGCTCTGCCATGTTGCCCCGCCCTGCACGCAGCCGTAATTCCTACTGAAGCCCAGACCGCAGTCTATGCTAAGCTCTAGTCATTTATTCAATTTAGCTTACCAAAGCTACACCTCTAACCGTCTCGGTAACTCACTGAAAATGTCCCCTCGTCATGTAAGAGCCAGAGCTTACCTGCATTTTTCTGATGCATTTGTGACTCACTGAGATGCCTCTGAAGCCCCCAGAGGCTTGTGAAACAGTTTTAGAGTTAATGCTCTAGCCCCACACGAAGGCATGTGCCTCCTGAGAACAGGGTTAGATTAAGAATTGAGCTCACATTTCAGTCACTTTTCTTTCAGTGCCTACTCAGCGTGTGTTCGGAAGTAGACTGGGTTCCGTGCCTCTGTTGTGCTGACGGCTCTGCTCAGGCCTGATTGGGCCTGCCCTTTCCTGGGCCAAACGCCTCCTCACTGGACCTGCCCGGAAGCAGCAGTGTCCACTGGGGCCCTCACCCCTACCCCAAGAATCCTGCGTGAGTCACAATTCTTATTAGCAAGCGACAGAAACCTGGCCTAGGCAGCAAATGTGCTTATGAAAAGGTATTAGTTAACTCGTGGAATTGCTGGGACAGCCAGGGAACCAGCTCAGAGCAGCCTGGGAGATGCCAGCCACCCTATCCGTGTGTGGGTGCCCTTCTGCACAATGCCAGGCCCCGCAGCTCATGCTGCAGTGCTGGAGCCATGGCTTCTAGAAACCTCGTCTGGCTGCAGCTCCTGCAGCGGCAGAAGGAGTTCTTGACTCAGAGTCTGTGGGAGCCTCTGATCCACAGGAGGCCTGTGCACTGGAGGTGAGACAGGGGAGAGGGCTGCCCTTCAGTGCAGCCTCTTAGCTGCTACAGCGGGAAGCTGGTTCTGCCTCTTGCGAAAAACAAAAAAAAACGAAAAAAAATTATCAAAATGTAAGGAAGGCAATATACATAATTTAGGCAGCCAAAAATAATTTTTAACATTTCCATAAAAATATACATTTCATCCCCAAGCAGCAGTGCCTGTGAGCAGCCTGGGAAGTGTGGCACGCCCACTCCCATGTTGGCTCACCTGTGGGACTGGTGCCCCAGGAAGCTGCCCGCTTACCTGCCCCAGACCCAGCTTTGCCCAAGGAGGCTCTCAGGAACAGGGATGGTATTGGCAGGGATTTCAGGCACCACCTCAGGGCCAGGGGCAGCAGGAGAAGCAAAGAAAAGAAAGCCCCCCTTGGCACCCTCCGGTGCTCCAGGCAGGGCTGATGGTGCTCACGACGGTCACGTGTGTGTGCTTACAACCCCCTGAGCTTCACACAGGAAATGGAAAACACTTCAGCTGGTGCCAGTGCAGAAACCTGACTCCAACATCCTGGGAAATGATTGTACCCCACAAAGGAGCTAAAAGCAGCAGCTGAGAGACCCTGAGCAGAGACCCCCTCTCAGGAGGCTGCGAATCACGAGGGGCACCAGGGATGTTTTATTATGCAACATTTGTGATAAAATAAGAGTGAACCAGACTTTCATTGCCATCACCTAACACACTGTATGCTATTAATATTTTAGAATTGTGGTCAAGTGAACCTGGGGGAGGAGAAGCACGGGACTTCTAGTTTATAGCTCCCACCCTGGAACCTGCCAGGTGCCCCAAGACACCCCTCTGTGGGCCTCGTGCTATCTCTGCAGGAAGGTTCCAGAAAACATCTTGAGGCAAACTATAAATTGCATTTGTGATGTGATTCAACAGGCTCCGAAAAACAGTGTGCACGATGGCATGATTATTACAGTCTGCGTCACCCAGGCTGAGCGACGGGTGATGGCCCGGAGCTGAGCGTCTGAGCTGGGACGGGTGTCTAGGTCCAGGCTTGGACCCGCTGATATGAACTGAATTCGTTTCATGCCTGGCCCCAAGGCAGCCAGCGCGTTGGTGGGGGCTGCCTTCAGATTCATTACAATAAGCGTGCCGACCTCCAGTGCCTGGTGTCCCGGGAACACCACCAGTGGGCACTGGGAAAGGTTCTGCATTACAGGGCACTTGGAAAGACTCGCTTCTGGCACCATTCATCTCAACAGCAGCACAGAGCTCCTCACCCTGTGAGGATGCCGCCCCCACCCGAATACTGCTGGTCAGAGGGACAGGGAAGTCTTACAGTAGAGACAGAGGAGGCTGGTGAATGGAGATCAGAGGATTGGGAATAAATTTGATTTAATGAGGGGGAAGACTGCCTGGACCCTGAAAGGAAGATGGGACCAGAGGTGGCAAATGTGGTAAAAGGAGGGGAATTCCAGGGCAAAAACTATGACCAGCCTCTGTTGGGCTGCCAGGCTGCGGCGGAGACTGTGCTGCGTGGGCGCCCGAGCTTAAGCATGGGAAACGATCCGGTGGCTTCCTCCTAAAAGGAACAAACCAAGGACTGAAGCCCTCAGGAGTCGCGCCAGCGTCTCCCGGTGCTGCAGGAACCCACAGAGGAGTTGACATTTGTGTCTCCTGAATGCCTGTCCAGCATCCCCACCGTAAGGCAGGGTTGCTGAAGGTAGTCAGAGGAGCAGAGAGCGGATGGCAGGCTGCCACGGCGTACTGGGGAACAGGGGCTGTGGGTTATGGGGATGGGGTCATGCCAGGGACGACCCTGCCTTCAGCATTTGCTAACGCAGCAGGTGTTGACCAGCTGGCTGACACATATGCCAGGGAAACACAAGGGTGGAAGGAATGGTCTCACCATTTCACTGTTCCTTATTTCACAACCTTCAGCAAGACACCTGGCACCCCGGGACCTCACTCTCCTGCCTCTAAAGTGGGCATGTGAGGTTAAACCATCTCCATGTCCCCTCCTGCCCTGATGTTCTGGACGTGGGTTGGCTGCATTCTGAGCATCATCTGCAGCCTGTCCTGCCTTGTGTGCTGCCTTCTGTCCCAGCCCTCTGCCCGGCCCTCTGTGCTGCCCTCCCTCCTGCCCCCTGTCCCACCCCCCCATCCTATCCTCTGCACTGCCCTCTCTCCCACCCTCTGCCCTGCCCTTTCTCCTGCCCTCTGTCCCTGTGCCCTGCCATCTGCCCCGCTCTCTCTCCCGTCCCTATCTCCCACCCTCTCATCTCCCACCCTCTGCCCCCCCCGCCCCACCCCTATCCCGCCCTCTGTGCTGCCCTCTCTTCATAGTCGGAACTCGCACTCCCAGCCCTGGTGCTTCAAACTCAGGTGGTCTCAGATTGATCAGCTTGTGAGAGCCTGGCAGTGACGCCGTGACACGGGGAGTGTCCTGGGTGGCTTCGCAATCTCCCTTTTACCAAATGTGTTAAGGCAGCCAGTTCCTTTGGGTACAGTGGACCTGGGGGAGCCAGTTGAGGCTTTCCTGAATAGCAGGTCCATCCCACCATCACAAGAAGAGTGTTCAGGGCCTACCATTTTTCTCTTTGGCCCCAGCCCCCTAAATCCAGGGAAAGGAACCAGACCAGTTCTATCTTTCTCAGGGAGGCTGGGCGCATCCTGCTGGCTGTGGGATCGCAAGGCGACCAAGAGCAGAGAGGCCTGATGCCGCCCGCTCTACTAAGGACCACCCAAGCCAGGCAGTTAGTCCCAGGGGTAGCATGGCTGAGTGTGGGCTCTGGGTCAGGTCCTGTATCTGCCTATGGCCCTGCCCTGGTTTTATGGTCTTGGGTGGGCCTCAGAGTCCTCATCTGCACCTTCCTTCTGGATTGTGGTGAGAGTTAAACGTGTGAATTCACATAAAGTGCTGCAACAGTGCATGTTCCCAGTAAGTGCTCTATGAATGCCACCTGTCATGTTCCCAGTAAGTGCTCTATAAATGCCACCTGTCACGTGTCCATTGCCCACAGAGCTCCACAGTCCCTCTAAGCGTCGGGCAGCTCTCCTGACCCCAGCCCTAGTTTGCAAAATGGAAATAGTGATGTGCACCTCTCTTCTTCATGAATTGCCCACAAGCATGAATTGCAGACCCTCAGCTGCGAAGGGCGTGCGTAAGAACTCGTAAACATCCCAGTCTGCTCAGCCTGGCCTGGTCAGAAACCCCAGAGGGTTCACAGCAGAACTCCATGGAAAATGCTGACTCCTGCTTGGAGGTAAAGCACCTGTGCTTTAATAAAACCTCGCTTCCCTCCTGCTTCCCACACACCACACATGCCCGTGTGCACTGAGTGATCCCAGCAGACACGAGGCCTCTGCTCTCAGACGGGTCCCTGGGGCTTCCTGTCTTCGGGGTCCCAGCAGACGCGAGGCCTCTGCTCTCAGACGGGTCCCTGGGGCTTCCTGTCTTCGGGGTCCCGGCAGACATGAGGTCTCTGCTCTCAGACGGGTCCCTGGGGCTTCCTGTCTTCAGGGCTTTTCTTGGAGACAGTGAGCCGGTGTCAGGATCCCTGCAGCCACACGTCCAGATGCAGGGGGAGGCGACTCTTACCCAACAGCAGTGGGGGCCATGGAGTGTCCAGCAAGATCAGGGTGAAGGATCTCCAGGGCTGCAGGAAGAGAGGCTACTTCTCAGGTCTAAGCAGGAAGAAAAGGAGCAGCATTTTACAGGGTCTGTGGGTGTTTGTGAGTGAATGTGGCTACAGAGTGTTTAGAGGAAGGGGCACTGGAGGGTGCGTAGGAGGCCTGGGATGCAGGGAGTCCCGCCCAGCTACTCAGGAACACACAGCTGTGGGCAAGGCCCTCCCTGCTTCCACTTCTCATTTAGGTAATATTAAAATAAATTAGATGATCTCCAGAATCCCTTCTTGCTCTTTAAATTGTTTTTAATTTGGCAATTATTATCTCACATGGACTCAGAATTTGATGAGATGCATTTGAAACTTCTAATACAGAAGTGGCACATAGCAGATGCTCTGAGAAAGGGGATTTTCATCCTCAGCTTCCTGTGGCTGTGGTTTAGTGGTGGACAGAGAGAGGGACGTGATGCATGGACCCTCAGTGTACTGTGGCTGTGGTTTAGTGGTAGATAGATAGAGGGAGGTAATGCGTGGACCCTCAGCATACCGTGGCTGTGGTTTATCAGTGGACAGATAGAGGGAGGTAATGCGTGGACCCTCAGCTTCCTGTGGCTGTGGTTTAATGGTAGGTAGATAGAGGGATGTAATGTGTCGTCCTTCAGTGTACTTTGGCTGTGGTTTAGTGGTAGATAGATAGAGGGAGGTAATGCGTGGATATAAATTAAATTCATCCATTCGCCTCACATGTAGACTCAAAAGCTTAATAAAGTCTGAACTAGTTTTCCATAATTACAGTGCAAATACTGAAAATGATAACAAAACCATAAAATATATTTTGCAGGGAACTAGTTTCCTTATCTCTGGGAGAAGGGTTTTAGAATGACACAGAAGAAGAGATGTCTGTTGAAGTGTTTTCTGAGGCACCGCGCTTTGAAGAGTGGCCCGTGTTTTCCTCTGAAGTTTCCCTCTGTTTACCATCATGTCACTGGTTCCTGATTGTCTTGGTGGCTGGCGATTCGGTGTCGTTTCTCTGTGATGCATCTCTGGGACCGACCCTGACCCACAACTCTGGGTTCACCTGCAAGCTGGCTTGAAAAGCTGGACCTTCTGCATCAGGGTCTGCATTTTAACAGGGTCCCCAGCGGCTCCTGGGTGCGCTGCGCATCTGAGGCCCATCACTCTGTGGCCCCATGTGGTTTCCATGTGGCCTGACCGAGTCCACTGCTGACCACCTCAGAACAGGCAGTGTTTGCCTGCAGCCAAAGGAAGCTGGAGGGAGAGGGGCCAGGCCAGGTTGGGACCCGGAACCACGCGGAAGGTGAACCCATAAAGGGCTATTCTGACAGCCGTGATTTGGACGTAGCAAATGTGGGCATTTAGATTTTGGGGATTCTGGAAGATTCTGGAGGGGATTTAACCTACTAAAGCAGCATGCTAAATGCAGGTGCCTGCATCCTGACTACATATCAATAACTGCATTTGCCTGTTTGAGCTTCAGTGGAGGTGTTTTCATCACCTAAAGCTGGTGAGAACTGTGCATCTCAGTCATGGGAGTTGGGTGAGCAGAGGGTACCGTGCCAAGTGGCATAGGCAGTGGCCTCCTGGCTGACTCAGCAAGTCTTTAATCCACCTGCAGCGGACTTCTTACCCTGTGTACCTGAAATAAAGCGAGGTGTCCTCCCCGTGCATCCTGTAGATTCCACATGACCTCTTTTCCAGCTCAAGAATGGGAATTGCTGTCCCTGGCAGAGGTCAGGAACCAGCCCTGACTCTGGGTGGCACCTGGGCCAGTGGTGAGCAGGGCCCTGTGGATGGGGCCTTTGGAGGCGTCCAGGGTAGGGAGAGTCCATGACTCAGAACCAGTGTCGGGAGGAGCAGCTGAGCTCTGGCATCAGGGCAGGTGGCCTCGGTTCTCCTCCAGGGGCTGTGCACCTCGCCAGCTGCAGGTCAGAGGGGGCGTCCTCAGCTTTGAGCCCAGGGCCACCCTTTCTGATGCTCCAATGGACAGTGTTTCCTTACAGGTGGAGGAGAAAAGGAGAATGAGTGTGGCTTCAATGGAACCACCCCCAGGAAGCCACATAGACCTCCTCTGCCGCCCCTCTACCTGCCTGTGGCCGCGCCCCCTCATCCTGTCCAAGTGAAGAGGCCATGGATGTGATGGCCCCACCCTGCCTTCTGAAACGCTCAGGACCGGGCCCCTCCTCCACCTCCCCAGCGTGACACACAACCTTGCCATCCCCCATTGTCCCATCCCTGCCGTCTGCTATGGGTGCCCATGGTGTCCCCCAAACAGCGGTATCCAGAATGGAACACAGTGCTGAGATACGGTCCAACCCAAACAGCACGCCAAAGCCAGCCTTCTCTAATTCAGGACAGGTTGCTTTTTTAAATTCTGCTCAGGAACGGGTAGATATGTTAGCAACCATTTTGCAAATTCAACTAAAATCTCCCTGAGTTTAGCAAAAGAACCATCTCGGGCGTGACCGCTAACATCCTACACCAACATTGTCGATTCCTGAAAATACATTTCTTTTCTAAAGGCAGAGATTTCTCTTTATCTCAGTAAAATTTCCTCTTGTTGGTTTCTGGGATCAGAGTTTCTTCCTGGACCATTTGCAGCAGTGACAGCCTCTCTGAGTTTCTGGGGTTTTATCCGTCAGTTGAGGGAATGGGATGGAAGCCATCAGTGGTCTGACATTCGGACGTTTGCCCCCAAATAATTTGAGCAAAATCTTCCAAAGGAGGTCTCGGGCCTGTCTTCGAAGGAACTGACACAGGTGGAAAGACGGGGATGATGTTCTTTGGATTTTTCCAACTCAATGTGATGTAGCGACATGTGCTCTGCCTCGCAAGGGGAATGAGCTCCCCTCCACAGGCCAGCATGTAGGTGGCGTTTCCCGAGGCTCAGGCAGGTGGAGCATGGTTGGATGGTCCCAGGGGGCTGGCTGCCTTCTTGCCCTGCCAGAACACACCCACCTGTTGTTTTGTCCGTCACAAGCATCATCTTTATGGCACCTGTTGTTTTCTCAGTCATAAGCATCATAACTTATGGCTAGCTGCTCCCACCTCACCTGCACTGACTGGCTCATAGGAAAAGCTTCTGGTGACTTACGTGATTTTTATAAGTCAGGGTTAAGAATAAAAAGGCCCAGTGGAATGGCGTCTCTAAAAGCATGCAGTGTAGGGTGTTGGGATAAAGATAAAAAACCCAGAGTGATGTTTTATTTATAGACCTTTATTGACACACACAGCCTAGGCTAAATTTTACATTAAACACTGGTTACAAATAAATGTGTTCACCTGAGTAAACAGCCTCTGGGGTCTTTATTAAAATGGCTTTAAGGAGAAGGAGGGATGTTTTTAGCTGCCAGTGGTAGGAGACAGTGGAAGGATGGCTGGTCCCAGAGCAGGCTTGCCACTGGTGGCATCATTTGTAATATATATTTTCATTTTGCTCTGAAGCACAGCAAATAGGTTTTTGTAAGCGAGTGACCTCAGGATTAGCTGTATTATTTGTGACTTAGTGAAGCAGTCAGTTGAAATATTGAAAATATTTTCCCAACTCAGGCTGGTTTCAGCGGTGCCGCAGCGTGCCGTGACGTCGAGCTTGCTAATGAATAATAAAGACGCTTGCCGCTGGTGATGTGGAAGGAAAAGAACCAACCTTACTGCAGATGCCCTTTTTCCTTCCCAGCAAAAGGAGCTTATATTGAGAAACCCATGGGAACAAAGTCATTCTTGCTAGTTTGTGTCCAACTAAAGAGAACATTTATCTTGTTTAAATCAGCACTTAGCAGTGGTAAGTTTGCTCTTGTTTTCCATCCATAATTTTCAATGCAATTCCAATTCTGCATAATTTTCAATTCAATTCCAATTTCAGTGCAATTCCAGCTTTGCCGCAGGTGTGGTCTCACCCACTGTAGGACTGCAGGACTGCAGGACTGAGACCCAGACCCCCATTTCCCTTTCCACGCACTCTGCTCCAAGTCAGGATGCAGTGCTGGCCCCATCGCCCAGGAAAGACGTCCTTCTGCAAGTCACCACTCCTTGGCCCCGTCACCCAGTTTTTAAAAATCAAAAATCCCGTATGAAGATGTTGAACAGAATCCTGGTCAGTAGAGTCAGAAAATAATCATCTCTCTTCAAAATTCTCCTGAAAGTTTCACTGCAGTAATAATCTTTGTACACATGGAGAATGCCCTTTACCTACAGTTTTTAAGGTATTTGAACATCTAGCCAGGGACATCTGCACTTCAAATAAAAACAAGCAACTTTTAACCTTTGTTTGTGACTTGTGTTTAGTAGATTTTATGTTTAGTGCAGTTTTACATGTACAGAAAAATAGAGTGGACAGTCCAGAGGGTTCCCACGTGCCCTGCATTCCACTCCACGCCCCGTCTCCCCATTGCTCCCATCTGTATTAGGATGGTCTGTTTGTCACAGTTGATGAGCCCACATTCATTCCATGGTTTACATCAGGGTTCACTCCTGCTGTTCTCTTAGGTGGATTTTTGTTGCTATAATAAAATTCCTGAGACAGGGTAGTTTATAAGAAAAGAAGTTGATTTAGCTCATAGTTGTGGAGGCTGGGAAGTCTGAGGCCATGGCAGCAGCTCTGACAAGGGCTTTCTTACTGCGCCATCCCCTGGAAGAAGGGCCAGTGAGCATGTATAATGAGATGACAAGCATGAGGGGCTGGGCTCGCCTTACAGCAGCCCTCCCTGCCTGCGGCAGCCCGCTCCCACAAGAATTATCACACTCCTGCAAGAAACCATCAGTCCCTCTTAGTGACCTAATCACCTCTTAAAGGCCCCACCTCCAACACTGCCACAATGGTAATCAAATTTCAGTATGAGTTTCAGATGGTATAAACCATATTTGAGCCACAGCAGGATGGTACATTCTGTGGGTTTGGGCAAGTGTATGATGACACGTATCCATCATCATAGCGTCAAACAGAGTGGTTTCCCTGTCATGAAAGCCCTCTGTGCTCTGCTGGTACCTCTCTCTTCCCCCAACTCCTCATTACCTCCACCACAACTTATACTGTCTCCATCCTTTGTTCTTTTCCAGAACGTCTTAGCGTTGGAATCATGCAGTGTGTAGCCTTTCCAGGATGGCTTCTTTCACTTAGCAAGAGGCATTTAAGGTTCCTGCAAGTCCTATGTCATGGTTTGACGGCTCATTCCGTTTTAGCCCTGAATGATATCCCATTATATGGATGCACTACCGTTGATCCATTCACCTACTGAAGGACATCATGGTCGCTTCCGAGTTTGGGCAATTATGAACTAAGCTGCAATAAACATCCATGTGCATATTTTTGTATGGACATAAGTTTTCAACTCTATTTAGCAAATACCAAAGGGCATGACTGCTGGGTCGTATACTAATAATATATTCAGTTTTAAATTTTCATGAAGTCCTACCTATCAGTTGTTTTTTTCATGAACTGTGCTTTTGGTGTTGTATCTCTAAAAAGTCACCACCAAACCCAAGGTCACCTAGATTTTCTTTGTATCTTCTAGAAGTTGTATAGTTTGGCATTTTACATCTAACTTTGCATTAATTTCTGTGGAGGGTATAGGGTTGACGTCTGGATTCACTTTTTGCATGTGAGTATCCCATTGGTCCAGCACCATCTGCTGAAAAGTTGGTCCCTTCCCCATTGAGTTCCCTTGCTGCTTTGCCAAGGATTGGGCAGCTCTGTTTGTGCGGCTGACTCTTAACTTTTGGCTTACAAAACGTATTGATAAAACACAAGTGGTTTGGGAAGTCTCAAACATTTCAGCATTTGTCCTCGCTGGCTAGAACTTCATGTTCAAAAGAAGAAGCAGGCAGGACGTTCAGACAACATGGGGGGCCTTGGTGCAGGCTCAGAGCCTTTGCTGTATCCTCAGACCCACCAATGGATTGCCAAGCGTGTCCTTGTAAACTGTGGACTGCGCTTGGTGCTGGCGCTCCTGGGAGGTGCTGACTTGAGAATCTTTTATTCCTCAAGGTTTTGAGAGAACTTTCCAGTCACACTTAGGGCCTTGTGCTTTTCTGGAAGGAAGTTTCTTTGAAAAACGTTTTGTATTTTCATATTCATCTATTAATATTTCTTTCTTCATTCTTAGCCAGGTTAGTAATTTTTATTTTCTTTGTTCATAGTTCAATTTCTTGGAGTTCCAAATTCTTAGACAGTGATGCGTTGCTTAATGACGAGGCTGCCTTCAGATAAATGTTTCATCTGGCAATTTCGTCGTTGTGCGAGCATCACAGAGTGCACTTACAAAACCTGTAGATGCTACAGCCTCCTACACACCCAGGTTGTATGGGACAGCGCTGCTAGGCTACAAACCTGCACAACATGGTACTATACTAATACTGTAGGCAGGTGTAACACAGCGGTAGGCATTTGTGTATCATCTGCACATAGAAAAGGTAATGCATTGCACTGTGGCTTTACAATGGCTGTGACGTCGCGAGGTGACAGGAATTTGTCAGCTCCGTCATACTCTTATGGGACCACCACTTGTGGGTGTACGTGGTTCATCACTGACCAAAACGTTAGTACGTGGTGCATGACTATAAATAGATATATAAATGGTCTTAAGGGCTTATAAGTCTTAAATTTCCACTGCATCTGTGATTATGTGTCCTCCTAATTATTAATTTTTGATAATTTTAGAATTTGAGGTGTTTTACCTTGATTGATCAAGCGTACCTTTTACGCTTGATTACCTCTAAGAGTTTATGATTTTTTCCCCTAAAATCAAGCTCTTGGGTTTATTCACCAATCCTGTATTCCCTTTTATAGTTTAATTTATATTTTTATTACTTAATTTCTTCCCTCAAGTTTTTTGTTACCTATTTACTTTGACGTCATAAATGGAGTGCCTACTTTGTTTACTGTCCTTCTCTCTTATCATCATGGAAGCTCTCAGTATTCGAAACCCACCTCCGGGGAATCATTTCGGCACCTCCCACAGCTTTTATTATTCTCTAACTATTTTGTAATGTAGTTTCCATTTCCTTCTTAACCTAAGAATTATTGAAAATAATATTTTTAATACCCAAATGATGAGAGAGTTTTGTTTTCTGTGGTTATTAATTTCTAATTTATTAGATTTTGCTTAGAGAATGCAACATTTATGATTTTTATGATTTAAAAAACATGAAGTCCTTTTTTGAGGCTTAATATCTGATCAGTTCCATTCTGGTTTCTAGACCATAGAGCTTGATCAGTCGCTGTTGAATTCTCTTTGTGATGTTCTCGGGCCCGCTGTAGGACCCTTGTGGGAGCTAGGGAGACTTGTTTCTAATAAGGCTCTGTGTTTTACTAGCCCTGTGACTTTAGGTAAGTTGCTTAACCCCCTGGAAAACTCAGTCCTCTTTATCAATAAGATGGGGGCATTTAAAGTCAGCACCTCAGGTGGCTTTTGTGGGGGTTAGTGCCGGGTGCAGTTAAAGTGCCAAGCGCAGCCCCGGAACGTGGCTGGTGGAGGATGGCCGCCCTCAGGCCCTTCCGTCCCTCAGGCTGTGAGTGGCATCTCTTTGTACTGTGATCACTTCTTCCTTATTGATTTCGATGTTTATTTCTTGGCACACACCAGTTCATTAACCCTATATCGTTGTCTGGAATTTTATAATCTAATATAACATCAGTCTATTTATTCCACTTTAATAAATAACTTTTAAACAAATTGCACATTTTCTTGATGTCGACGTCATGACGCCTTCTCTCCTTCCGTTCGTATGTCTGATAGATTTTCCCGGCCGCGTCAGTTTGTAATCTTTCTGGACGGCGTTGTTTTCGATATGTTGCTTGTAGATAATGAGTAGTTTGATGCGAGTGAAGGCACCTGTCCTAGGAAGATGACTTCCCCTGCTCCCACGCATCGTCCTCACTGTGCGTGTTTCTCGTTAATCACACTGGCCCACGCCTTCCAGCTCCTCAGCTTCCCTCCTGTTCCTTCGATGGTTTACCTGTTGCCATGTGGATGATGTTATAGTTTGGTTTTATGTTGTCCCCAGGTAATTTGTTTTAAGTTCTCCACACTTTTCAAAAGCAGTAAGGATCTTCAGATTTCTCATTATCAACTTCAAGAACAATACTAATTTCCTTGTCTTAGAAGAACACTTCAGAATACCTCATTTCTCCCACATTTTATAAACGGGGAGGTGAAGGCCTGGTTCAGCTTTACATTTACCATTTCAGAAGGCACGTCTTTACCAGCATCCGTGCTAATGTCTGAAGAAAAGGACAAACTAAGAAAACGCAGAACCTAAGGCTATTTGCGGCAGTGCGTCCAGGAAGAATCTTTTAGGGGTAGGTTTGAGGGCTGTGACTGAAAATTCTCAGAAAATGTGTAGATGGGGGAATGTGGCCATTTATTCAGATGCCTTTTAATACAAAAAATCTTAGTCAAATTTCACTGAAATTTGCGTTGGGAAAGCCAATTACATCGTGAAATGGGTGGAAAATCTTATTATCCCAGCCCCAGCCCCAGCTCGGCCTGCTGACTCTGATGTCTAGAGATGAACAATAAGGAGACAATTTCCATTTTTCCTCGTCGCCACGCAGGACCTGGGGCCGTCCCTTCCTTGTCACTTTTATTGAACATAGCAGTTTGTCCAAGACCACGCGTTGAAAATTGCTGAAGATAAACATTGTATTTTAAATTACTCCAGGCAACCAGGCAGACTGAAGAAAAATCATTTGAACAAATTGAAAACTGAAATGTTGATATCAGATATTAAATTAATGTAAGTGAGATTGAAACAATATCTAATTAAAATAATTTGAAAAATGACTTGGAAATTGAAGCTGACATTAGCTTTTCCCAGCCTGCCGCTATTATTACTGCGCAGCCAAGCTCCCTTTCCACCGAAGCCCCGCCCCCCGGCAGAATCCACAGGAGACCCGCAGATGAGAGCCTCATTTATTTACCCTGTTATGGCTGGAAAACAAGGGCTGAAGAACCTTTCTTGGAACCCTGAGGAGTGGAGTTTGACAAATTGACCTTTCAGTTTCCAAGGAGAAAATGCCTTTCAAATGCTCCACGCCAATGTGCACTTCGGCGTTGCAGGCTGGAGTGTGTTCAGTGCCTTCGCTTCATACAGGGCATTTTAAAATGAGAGAGAGCGGTTTGCAACAGCAAAGAAGGGGAAGCAGAAGCTCCCCAGCTGCGGCAGCCTGTCCTGGGGTGGCCGGGGTGTGTGGCCAGCCCCTGCCGTGGTGGGGACCTTCAGCTGGGGAGGGGGACGTGTGTTGGACGTGTCCCGGAGTGGCTGGGGTGCGTGGCCAGCCCCTGCCATGGTGGGGACCTTCAGCCGGGGAGGGGACGTGCACTGGCCTGGGGGTTCCTAAGCATCTCCTCGAGGCCACGCTTATGACATCAGAAGCAGTGCTTGTGGTGCAGGTGGCTAGAGCAAGAAGCTGCGTGCTCTGCAGTAAAGCACCAGGCACCTCTTAGACCACACACAGGATGGGCAAATGATGCGTCTTGGTGCTTCTCGAACTCACCTGCTCCCAGAACTGTCCTCACACTGTCTTATGGATTACAGGTAATTAGAGGAGAGCAGTTTGTTGTGTTAAAACACGCACCCCTTCACAGTCCATGAGGAGCCACCTCAAGCTCGAGAGACCTGGCTCTCCTTCCCAGAGCCCCCGTTTTGAACTGAGTAGCCCTGGGCCAACACCTCCCAGAGGCTCCAGACGCCCATCTGGGACCATAACCACCAGGCCCTGCACAGGAGCCTGGGACCATTTGGGGTGAGAGCCTCTGACCCAGCACTGCTGCCAGGAGGGTTAGAGATGAGGAACCTGGGGAAAGCGTGGACTGGGGCCGAGGAGAGACCAGCGTCCACACGCAGCACCGCACAAAGAAAAGGTGTCGTTGCCATTTCTAGTTCACAGTCCCAGCAAGAGTCATGGCAGATTCCATAAAACACTGAATAATTAGCAATTTTATATACACATCTGTGCTTAGTTATATTTAGCATAATATAAAATCATTAGATTATTTCATATTTAGCCTCCCCTGAGGTTTTGCCCAAACCTGAATTAAAATGAGTTTTACTTCATAAGCACAAAGCAGTTGGGGCGGGGCAGAGATTTCTTAGGAGATGTGGGAGTTCCCATTTCTACTGGTACGCTGGAAGAAACAAATATTGGGACTCACCCTCATTCCAAAAACAAAACTACAAGAATATGAGGACATAGAGATAATTTTAACACATCAGACATCTGGCAATAATTAAATTATTGGAGATCCCAAGCCAAGTGAGAGCAGGAACCCGGGGACATCAGTGGATGACTGATGTTGGCCTTTATTCTGAGAATCTTTTCCACACCGGGTAAACTTGAACTTCAGCATTCATGATCTTGTGGTCTATGGAGGGCAGGAGGCACTAGGAAACCCTGATATGGTAAGGCTGGGACCCCCAAGAACCATGACTGCAGGGTAACAGTGACCGATGATAGAGTGTCCTCTCAGCTCTCTGTTGGGCTGGAGGATGGTAAACTGCTTGCGTTCAGCGCTGTTCCTGGATGTGTGTGTGTGTGGCGGGGGTGGGGGGTGGGGGGTGGCATTTTCCTTCAGGGCATTAACCACAGCCAGGCTTCACAGGGATGTACAATCCCACTGCATGCTGCCTGGACAGCCACAACATCTCAAGCAGGGAATTCAGCTTCAAACACTCCCAGGTGCACGGGCCTCCAGATGCCTGGCAGAGGGAAAGGCAGATCCTCTCTGGAGGAATCCTTTCTTTCCCCTTCTACTCATAAAGAATACCTGCAAGTAAAATTCCAAGAAATTTGAGTCCACAATAAAAAATTTTAAAACATACCAGGTAACAGGACAAAAGTCAATTGAAAGAATGGACAACAAAAGAAAGCCTCAGATATTGTAACTATTGGACATAGATCATAAATTTAAATATTTTAATACGATTAAAGGAACATAGGAGGAAGCTAAATATAACCTACAGATCAATAGTCTTTAAAGAGACCACAATTTTTGAAGAAATATATTTTAATGAAAGATATAATAATAGAAATTCTAAACTAAGGATATGAGTTTAATAGCAGATTAGATATAGTTGAAGAGAGAATTAGAGAAGTAAAGGATAGAAATAAGAAATTTTCTAAAACACAGCCCACAGAGACAAATAAATTGAAAATATGAAAGTAAGGGAAGGAGCCATAGAGGGCAGAGTAGGAGAATCTTGCCTACAATGCATAAGTCTTGCAGTAGAGTAGGAGGATCTTAAATGCAGTTCATAAGCATTTTAGCAGATTAGGCGACTCTTACACACGATTCATAAGTGTTCCAGCAGAGTAGAAGACTCTTACACACGGTTCATAAGCATTCCAGAAGCCTATGGAGTTCATAAAGAAATACTAATTTAAAAAAAAAAAGGTAGCTACATTGAGAGCCAACTTTATTGGGAAAGCCATTCCTGGGGAAGAGGCACGCTGTATCACCATCGAGGATCATCTTACGCATCTTACACATGATCCATGAATGTTCCAGCAGAGTTAGAATATTACCTACGATTCATAAGTGTTCTGGCAGAGTTGGAATCTTACATATGGTTCATAAGCATTCCAGCAGAGCACTCCAGAAGTAATATTTGAAGATACAATGGCAGAAAAATTTCCACCACTGATGTAAGACACCAGTACTCAGATTCCAGAAGCCTATGGAGTGAAAAAGGCTCTACACCTCGATTCCTGACAGTGAAGTTGGAGAATCTCAAAGACAGAGAATCTCTCTGTTTGTTTAAAAAGCAAAATTTTTTGTCTTTTTAAAAAAAGCTTACAAAATTGAGAAACCTCCTTTGTCATAAGTGATTTTAAAAAAGAGAGGAGGGAATCATAAACAATATTGAGAATTAAAATTGTAATGCTAATATAGATGCTTTGGCATATGAAAGAATAACAAGGGGTCATCATGAACAATTTATGGCCATATATTTGAAATGTTAGATAACATGACCAAAATACCAGAATGAAAAACTCCAATAGCCCTGTAGCCAAGGAAGAACTTGAGTTAATAGTTAAAGTCTTCCCACAAAGAAAATATCAGGCCCACATATTTTATAAGCAAGTTATTCCATACATCCAAACACATGCACTCATACACAAAACATCCCAGACTACACAGCTCATGAGGTTAGCATAAACTTGATACCAAAACTCAGTAATTACAGTACAGGGAATGACAATTAGAGAAAAATTTCCTCAAAAACATAGGTGTAAAAGCCAAATAATAGCAAATTAAAATCCAGCAATTTATTTTTAAAAAATGTCATGAGCAATTAAAGCTGTAATTAATGTAGTCTATCACATTAATGAAAAGAGAAAAAAAGTATTATCTCAATAGATACAGGTAAAAACATTTGCTAAATATTAACATTCATTCATAATAAAAATGTTGAATAAAGTAAGACTAGTTTGTTCTTATTTTGATTTTTTAAAGACCCTACAGAAACATCATGCTTCCCAGCAAAACACTGGAAATATTCTCTTGAACACCAGAAATAAGACAAGGATGTGGGCTCTCACCCTTACAAGCATTTGTAGGAGGGTCCGTTCAGCAGGCAGTGAAGCAGGAAGGAGAGATAAAGGGTGCACTTAGGAGAGAAGGAGCAAGCCTGTCATTATTCACAGACGGCCTCATTATTTACTCAGAAGAGACAGAAGAAGATCCAGATAAACTAATGGAATTAGATAGTTTAGGAAGGGTGCTGTATATGAAATCATGCAAAAGTCAGCTGTATTTGTATATTTAGGAAAAAAAGTTAGAAAATGCTGTTTAAAAATGATACTCATTTAAAATAGCATCAAAATTTAAAGTCCTGGGAATATACACATATGTTAAATATATAAGACTTTTATGGGGAAAAATATAAAACTTAAAAGATGTTGAAGACGATAAATGGAGAGATTTACATGTTCACAGATTGGGAACAATGATGCTATTAATAACAATCAAACTTCTAGATTCAATAAAATTTTAACAAAAATCCAAAAACTATTTATTTACAAACGTGACAAGCTGATTCCAAAATGTATAAGTACAAAGAGCCAACACCTGCCTTCGTGTGTAGACAGCATAAACTACTTACACTAAAGTAAGAAAGATCACATGGATCTGTGCAGGGAGAGACACCTGGGCCAGGAACAGAGGGAACCCAGGAGTAGACCCTTAAATAGAACTGATTGATAACAGGGTTGACATTACAGATCAGTGGGAAGGATGGCCTTTACAAGAAACTGTGGTGGGGAAATGGGGTATTCAATGAGAAAAAAATGAAATGACCTCTACCTTGAATCACATACAAAAATCAGTTCTTCAATATCAGACTTACATGTGAAGGACAAAAATCTTTTAGGAAAAAAACAGAGTTATATCTTTATGATCTTGAGCTAAAGGAGAATTTTTTAAACAAGATGCCAGAAATGCAAACCTTAAAGAAAATGATAAATTAGACTGTATTAAAACCAGGAACTTTAAGAAGCCAAGCCGCAAACTGAGATATGATAGTTGCAGCCCACGTAACTGACAAAGTTTTGGTATCCAGAATGTTTGAAGAACTTCTACAAAGCAGTAAGAAAAAGACAAATAACCCAGTAGAAAAATGGGCAAAACAAAAATTTCATGTAAGAGGAAGCATGAATGATGAATAAACATACACGAAGATGCACAAACTGATGAATTATCAAAGACACGCACATTGGAAGCCCAAGGAGATACAACGTAAATCTACCAAATCAGCACAGTGTTTAAAGCTTAAACCAATGAGCACACGGAGCCCTAGGAACTCTGTGTGTTGGTGACAGGAGTGTAAATTGATAGAATCCCTTTGGGACATCTATGTCTTAGTGATTGTACTGGAGAAAATTCTCCACATGTGCCTGGAGACACGTGTGAGAAGGTTCATGGCTATACTGTTTCAGTTATGGAGGGAAAAATAAGAACCCAGTTTCCCACCGGACTGGGCAAGTGATTGGAAAAATAAAGCGTGATGCTCCATATGTATAGAATGCAGTCACACAGCAATGAAAATGCATGAGACACCATGACATGCAAAACCGAATCTGAGTCTCAGAACACAGGGTTGGCAGAAGACGGAAGGCACATCACAGAACATGTATGTTATTATGTCATCTTATGCAGTATTTCGTTTAGGGATACACACATAGGTGAAAAAAAAAGTCTACATAAAGAAACTATGCACCCAGAATTCATGAGAGTTATTAGCTTTGATAGGACCAAGAAGAGCTCACAGAGAGTATCAAAGATAATTTTAATGTTTTATCTCTTTTCAGAGTGTCAGGTATCCTGTGTGTTTGCTGTCTTATTATTCTTTGGAACCAACATATATTTTGTAATATTCTTTGGTATCTTCCTAATATTTAATGGAATATAAATATAAAATATTAATATTTTTGAATTACAAATTAACCCCAAAACTTCTAACTTTCAAGAGAAAGTCATCTGAGTTGGTGAGAGGAATCATTTCTAGGAGCCCGTGATATATGCATGTTTAATAAAACACTGAACGTTATACACATGTCAGTAGGTGCACATCTAGTTTATCTCCCTAAACGTCTTTGCTATTTCTATACTAAGCAGGATGGGACCCTGGCTGTTCAGGTAGAAATGAGCGTCTTTGCATCGTGGTAAATCTCTAAGGGGGCATCTTTTCATCCTGGAGATCACCGCATTGCAAGCTCAGTCACCATGCAGACGTTTCTCCACGGGGTGGGTCTTGTGGGCACAGCATCTTGCCTCCTCTCTTCCTTCGGGTGGTCAGGGATCAGCCCCCGTTCACGATAGCATGGAGACCGATCTTCTTCATGGATAGCCTCTTCTTGGCTTGCTGTGCCACAGCGCCTTTGGCCTCACCGCCAAAGAAGAAAAGAGAGATGATGAACAGCCCACTTCCAGCATAGGCACAGGCAAGGGCACCCCCCTTCTCTTCTCCCTCTCTGGGAATTAAGCTTTAAATGGCATCTCTGGTTTTAGTAAATAATTGTCAGGAAAGCAGTTATGTTCCAGGGTTATTTTAATTCCTTCTGACAGTTAGCAAAATTAAACATCCAAACATTGGGGCAACATGCTACTTTCAGATGACTTGATGTAAAATGATTAACATCAAAACATTTTCTTGTGTTTTGTGTTGTTGCCGCGCAGTGGATCACAACACATTACAGGAACGTGCTCTGTCTGCTGGGCTGATCGCAGGGGCGCACGCGCGCTCGCACACACACACACACACACACACACGTGCCCTGCCGCATGGCATCTTTCTGGCTGTGTTTTGACACAGTCAGCTGTGCATGGGTTTGCTTTGCATACAAACGATCAGGTTACACCACACCATGTGGGAAAGAGAAAGCCTCCGCCAGCTGTGCAGAACGGTGTACGTGTGTGATTCTGCGCCCGTTCCTATGGCGTACGTGCGTGATCCTGGACCCGTCCCCACGGCGTACGTGCGTGATCCTGGGCCCGTCCCCACGGCGTACGTGCGTGATCCTGGGCCCGTCCCCACGGCGTACGTGCGTGATCCTGGGCCCGTCCCCACGGCGTACGTGCGTGATCCTGGGCCCGTCCCCACGGCGTACGTGCGTGATCCTGGGCCCGTCCCCACGGCGTACGTGCGTGATCCTGGGCCCGTCCCCACGGCGTACGTGCGTGATCCTGGGCCCGTCCCCACGGCGTACGTGCGTGATCCTGGGCCCGTCCCCACGGCGAACGTGCGTGATCCTGGGCCCGTCCCCACGGCGTACGTGCGTGATCCTGCGCCCGTTCCCACGGTGTACGTGCATGATCCTGCACGCATTCCCACGGCGTAGGTGCGTGATCCTGCACCCGTGCTCATGGCTGGCAGCCCATATTGGAAGAGAATCATGAGACTGCAAATCAGGAATCCTCAGATATCCTTTTATCGTTGGCTCTTTAGTTCAAAACTAGAACTGTGGGTGTGGAAGGTATAGGAAACTCCCTCCCTGCACCACTAGTGAGTGCCACCACTGGTCTTAGTAATAGAGGTAACAGTGGTGGCATGATCATCCCAGAGATAGTAATGCTTTAACGCTGCCACTAGGGAGTTAATTTGCGCATGCTTCCTATAAGTCACTTATTCATTCCCTCAACAGATAATCGTTGAGGTCCTCTAATGTGCTGGACAGTGTTCTGAGCACTAGGGCAAATCCTCGCTTTGTGGAACTGATATTCTAGAGAAAAAATAGATAATAAGCATGCATCATGTCAGAGGGTGATAAATGTTTTGGGAAAGAATGAAGCTGGATGAGGGTACAGGCAGGTGATGGGATGAGGGCCCGATGTTGGGTGAGAACAGGAGGACCATGCAGATGGCTGCAGGCAGGCATTTGAGGGTCAGGAACAAAGAGCAGGTACAAAGGCCCTGAGGCAGGAGCTGGCCGGGGCGTCCTGCGCTGAAGGGGCTGGAGTGGCTGAGCAGGGGCGAGGGGGCTGTTGGAGGTGATGTCAGGGCAGCAGCCAAGGGCCAGGTTCTGAAGGGCCTTGTGTCTGTGGCCGGGACTGTAGACCTCACTGTGGGTGAGATGCGCCAGCGCAGGGCTTTGAGGAGAGGCTTGAGTGTGTGTGAGTGGCCAGCATCCTCCCCCCTCACTGTGTATAGAGTCAGCCCCTGTCCAGCTGTCGAGGGGCCCAAGGCCAGAGGGCAAGTGGCATTCCATGCTGGGCTTCTGGACATTTAAAAGTCTGTGTGAGGCTCATTAGCCGCTAAAAAAATGCTTCATACTTTGAAAAATATATGTTCATAGTGAAACAAATTATTCAAATGTGCATAAAGCTATCGTTTTTATTTCTGCAAATTAATCCAATGAAAAAGACAGTGGATTGGATTATAATCCTGTGAGTAGTGATGTTCTCTCGATGGGCTGAGTAATAAATTAAGGACATACATAATTTTGTAAATTATTGTATATTTATTTGTAAATGCATTTTATTCCCCTTGTTTCATGAAATCACTAATTAGATTGTTTAATGACGATCTTCATAAAGTTGGGGTGTTTTAGACAGAAATGATTCAACTGTAATTGCACACAGGGTACAAGATGTAGAAGTATTTTCATTAAAAATAAAAAGGCATTTAAAATTGTAAACTAAAATTATGCTTCAAAAGCTATTTTTCTTCAAAAAGATTTAATGTGAATTATTAAAATTCTAAAGCCAAATATAATTCACAAAATATCAAAATTTTCAATCAAAAGTATTTAAATAGAGCTGTATTTTAAATTGTATTTTGTGACAATTTAATCAAATTGTAGTCCATATTTTTGTAAGAATAAGACATTTGCAATTCTGGCTCTGAGATCCCTGCAGTTGCTGATGTCATGAGCTGGTTGCGTGAGTCACGCATGTCCTGTCTCGACAGACGTGGAAAAGTGAAAGGGATTGTGGGGTGCTGCGGGGCGCCTCCACATTTGTCCGTGAGTACTTCTAGAGCTGTGAGCCGACGTGCAAAGAAACGCAAGAGTGGGCGCCTGGCACTGCCAGGAACGGATACTTCTTTATGCAGAAATCATTGGCTTTTCTGCAACCTGAACAGCAGGATTTGACACGTTCATTAATTTGTCTTTTCTCCTGCCTAAGTGCTTCCGCTCTTCAAACCTCCCTCTCCCAGGTACGAAAGGCCTCACGCAACACGTGGCTTCCACGGAATGCAGGCTGCAGGGGTGGAGGCCCTTTCAAGGCTCGCACGGCAGAAGTGCTGGGCGCAGGGGACATCATGCTGCGGCTCGGCCTGCGCAGCCCCTCCCAGGCCGGGCCCGGCACCATAGATGGAAGAGCCAGGCAGCGCAGTTGGGGTCTCTGCAAGATCCAGAGCAGAGAATGAGATGCTGGACGCACCTGGCCACGCAGACGCCGGCCGGTCCCACGTGCACCCTGAGGCCAGAACCTGCAGCCTCACCAGGCGCGCTGTGCTGTGTCCGAGGAGAATAAAGGCGGCTCTGCGGCTGTGGGCCTGAGCTCCTGGCAGGCTGGGGTCACGGGGGACAGACAGGCTTGGGGAAGTTGGTGAGGTCAGGAATTTGGGTGGAGACACCATTGGACATCCTAGTGGAAGTGGCAAGAAGACAGGTGGGATATCAGATCCACAGAAAGGATGGGGCTGGAGGAAAGAAAATGGCTCTGATCAGTGAACAGATGCCGGTCAGGGCCTGAGGACTGAACACAGCACGTGGGGGCAGAAGAGGGTGGAAAAGAGAAGCCTGAGGCCCAGCCCGGGACACCCCACACGCAGGGGACAGGGAGACACTGCCACCCGGGACACCCCACATGCAAGGGATAGGGAGATACTGCCACCCCCAGGACACCCCACACGCAGAGGACAGGGAGATACTGCCACCCGGGACACCCCACACGCAAGGGATAGGGAGATACTGCCACCCAGTACACCCCACACGCAAGGGATAGGGAGATACTGCCACCCCCAGGACACCCCACACGCAGGGGACAGGGAGACACTGCCACCTGGGACACCCCACACGCAGGGGACAGGGAGATACTGCCACCCAGGACACCCCATACGCAGGGGACAGGGAGATACTGCCACCCGGGACACCCCACACACAGGGGACAGGGAGACACCACCGCCCGGGACACCCCACACACAGGACAAGGAGATACTACCACGCAGGACACACCACACACAGGGGTGAATGTTCCCATGGTGCCCAGCTGGCCAGTGGCCGCACAGAGCTGTGGCCTGGTCCTCTCCGAGCCCACGTTCTCACCCTCGGGCCACACTGCTCGGTCACGGGGTACCCCAGATGCCACCACACCCACCTTGAAGGTGGTTTTATGCTTCATCTTCCCGCCCCCTTGGCTGTCCAAAGTGTGACATCAGCACAGATCTGAGCATAAAACACTGGTTCCTGCCCCCACTATCACCAGCCACACTGTGACCCTTGGCCCCTCCCCAAGGGTTTGGGGAAGGATGAGCTTTGGGGGCTGAGGAGGGGTAGGGTCAGCCGAGGACCCTGGGCACCGTGTGCCGTGGTGGGACTGAGATTAAATACACGTAAATGCACCCTGGCTCCCTCCTGCCCCCAAGACATCTTGCTCACACAGGAGCAGGCCTTTGGCCGAGAACCACTTCCAAGGAGCAGGGCTGGCTGCCGAGAGGGCTGCAGAAGGCCAGGGCTGTGCTCTGGATGGGACCTGCCTCCAGCCACCATCACAGCCCAACAAAAAAGAGCTGCACGTGGCCTGGCTATGGCAAGTCGCCCAGAGGGTTCTGCGGGTGACAGTGTCAGGACAGCACTCTGTGTGAGGCAGGGGCCTCTCCGGAGAAAGGTTCTCTGACCTGTACAGGAAAACCTGCTGTGGGGGGTCCTGGGTGGCCACCATCCCTTCAGGGCCCCTCCCCGTGCACCTCCCTCCAGCTGTGGTGGGGACCCCGGCCCCTACCCTGAACCTGCCTCCAGGGCCAGCCTCTCCACCCTCTGAGTCCCACCACCCTTGGGGACACACCACGCTGGCCTTCCACAGCCCAGTGTCCCAAAGGGCCTGTGCGACATCTTCCATGGCTGCTTCCAGACCTTTCCAACAGGTGTCAGGGTGTCAGGATCTCGGGATCTCAGGATTTGCTGAATGAGAGTCTTTGGTTCTGAAATGAAGACTGAAGTGTCACTGCACGTGTTTGATGTTAAGACATGTTAGAGGTCCCAGAACCAAAGAAGCTTACAGCAGGGCCTTCTCCAGGAAGCTTCAGACCCTGGCGAGCCCCCAGTCTAGAGGGGCTCAGGACACGTGGGTCCTTCCTACCCTGCCCCTCCCTAAGGTCTCCCTCAGCCCCTAGCCCATCCTCCACGCCGCCCATGGTCCTGGGAGAACAGCGTGTGCCCCAGCGCCCAGAGGGTGAGTGAAAGGCTCACAGTGCACAGTAGTGAGTGAAAAGCTTTAAGAAGGTTTGCAATGTTTAAACCTTGTTTTTTTTTTTAGGAGTTTTAGGTTTGGCCTGAGTGACTGGCAGGCTATTTCTTAACCTTGTATGAATAAAGACCCCATTTTTTCATAGAATACCTATTACCACTGGGAGAGCCCAGTCCGGGATTGTCCACTCCGAGGGAAGGTGGGGCCCCTCGTGGGCCTCACATATGGCCCTGCTAGAGTTCTTTTCAGAAAACGACATGGGGAAAGAGAATGGGCTGAAATAGGAAAGTATGGACATTGCTTATTTTTAAAAGATTCCTTTACAGGAATTGTGATCAGCCCTGCGACCAGGTGGGCCTCGTGTTAGTCTGCGACACGGCAGCTCGCCTGGGCCCAGGAGGCCTCTGCACTCCCAGTGGCTCTGTGGCCACCCTGGGATGCCCAAAAAGGAAAGGAGGTGCCGGTTGGGACCAGAGCTCCAATCACTGAATCAACTTCCTTCAAAGCTCTTTCCCCTTCCTCTTCCCAGGAATGACTTCCGCTTTAAGGAAAGCCCTCGGCTGGGCACCTTGCTGACATGCACGGGGAATCCTGACCAGTGGCTTCCAGTTTCAGGAAGGCTGACCTCAGGGCAGAGGCAGAGTCCACAGAGGTCCCCAAATTACCCGGAGATGCTGACCCCCTGCACGGGGGCCCTGGGTGGAAAGTGGCAGCGTTGAGGCAGCTTGTTTACGGTGGCTGTGAGGCGCAGGATGCAGGTCTTACCCTAGGGGACGTCGTTTCAGCTCGGCCAGAAACCAGGCTCCACCCCATAAGGGAGGAGGATCCTTCCTAAGGAAGCCAGTGGTGCTGTCCAGAAAGCCGGCCAGGCTCCAGGTGACAGCTTCACCCCGGGCCTGGGGGCTCTCCCTCCCCTCCCACCTTCTAATGGAGCAAAGCCATTAAGTGATCCCCATTGTAATTTAGATTACAGAAGAGACTTCTGCACATTCTTTCAGGTTAAAATAACGAGGATAAAGAGAGTAGGCAAAATTATTCCACTGTAGCTGCCTGCTTAATTATATGGAATGCTGCATAAATTGTCAAGTGCAAAGAATTAGTCTGATAAATTAAAATACTAATTAAATAGGCTATTGCAGAATTTTGAGAACATTATAGGGTTCCGCTTCTTCAGGTAATTTGCATATCCTTCATCTAGTGAATTTAATTTTAAAGGACTTCTTTTTTGTGTTTGGAAACCCTTTTTGTCTCCCATGAAGATAAAAACGGGCTTTCTCTGTTGTTCTGTGCCTTTATTAAGGCAGCTTCTCCAACTGTCTCCACGCCCTGGCCTGACAGACTCGGGAGGCCCAGAGCTTGGCTCAAAACATAACTCAGACCTGGCATTTGATGGACATCTGGCTGAAGCAGGCTTTTTCTTCTTTTCCTCCTTCAATATGTTCAGCAGAGACTTAAAAATTGGCAGTATTGTCATGGAGTTCATAAAAAGGAACAAAAGGACACTGAGAATCAGCAGGTATTTACTTTAGACTTAAAAGGAGTAGGTGTGAGTCCTCAGTTACACGGGTGTGGGCAAAAGTCCCGCGAGAGGACGGCGGGCTCCCCAGTGCAGACGTGTCAGGACCAGAGCTCAGCACCTGTCACAATTCCACCAACAGTGTGGAAAAGGGAATCCACGCGGCCGTTTAGAGAAATCCGGCGGAGCATCAAGGGTGCAGGAATAATGTCGAGAGGTGTCGGGGGTGGCCTGAGACCCACAGGATGCCGGGGACCACGAGGCGTGGTTTTTCCTTTTAGGCATATTTGAGGTTAAAAAAAAATCTGAAGCAACAAACCGCAGGGCTGTGCTGCGGAGGCTGCCCTTGTGCCCTGGAGGCTGCCCTTGTGCCCTGGAGGCTGCCCTTGTGCAGGTTCGCGATGCAGGAGGAGGGAGGTGCGGCCTCTCTGTGTTTCGATTCTCTCTGCCAGTGAGAAATCTCAAAGCCAGAAAGTGAACTAGCAAGGACAGGCATCGCTGAAAGGGGCCGGAACACAGGACCGCGTGAAGTCAGCTGACGCCCCACAGACACTGGCTCGTTCCACGGTGCCAAGGGAACGCGCAGACGCCCCCGAAAAGCACTCAGCAATCTCCAAAGAGATTTCCCTGGCAAGAAGCTGGACTCTGGGGACTCTGGGACCCGGATTCTGTGCTTTGTGAGACTCCCCGGCACCTGCTCAGGGCACTGTCGGGCTTTCCAGAGGATGGTGGAGTTTCTTGACGTGAGCTGGCAGGTTGGATGTCAGTGCCCAGCACAGTGCTGGAGGGCATCACTCAGCAGACCCTGTGCGGGGCCTCGGGAGGGGAGCAGTGACACCGGGAGTGATGGGCTCTGAGAAGCGGCCTGCGGAGCTCCTGACTCCTCTTGTGAAGGAACCGGCCTGTGGGGGAAGGAAGAGACCCTATCTTGGGAAACAAGAAATCAGGAGAATCCTGGTGACCTTTATCCTGTTGCTGTGGGTGCTGTTGGTGGGGCACACAGCAATTCCACTGTGGGAGGAAGACCTTGATAGCTGAGTCACCCGGAGCAAAGTCGTTGAGCGATGCTTCAGCTGATGTTTGATGTTCAAAACACAAGCAGAAGCACTGATCGGCGAGTTAATAGCACAAGAGACCAGAGCACACTGGAGTCTCAGACACGCAGCAGATACAGCACTTTCTCCTTAGGAAGTGACAGTGGCCCGGCCACGACACATGCAGCGAAACAGCCGCTGTCACGAGGGCACATGGATTAGTCGCTTGCTGTGTGCCGAGACCTGGGCCATGCTGGCTCAGAGGCTCCCACGTGGTCCTCACAGCTGCTTGTGAAGCGTGCATGGAAATCCTCAGCCTGGATGGGGAGACGGATTGAAGTGTGGGAAGCGCTTGCCCCGACACTTGGTGTGTGGCAGGAATGTAGCCACTGCCAGCTTCATTACTTTTCAATTATTTTACTCTGTGACTTCGATTTTGACTTACACTGCAGTCTCAGATTAGCTCGAGAATGAAACTGTCCCTTGTACTCTCTTAAAACCTTTTAGTACAAAAAAAAAAAAAAAAAAGGAAAAAAAAAACCAAACACTAATTCAGGTTGTTTGCTTCAATTGCTGATTTAAACTGACTGAACTAAATTTTAAAAGGTCCGGTCAGTTCTAAGAGGCAGCACCGTGGGGCATGTGGGAGGGTTGTCGGTGGCACATCTGTTTACTTATCCGTATTTTTAATTTTCAGCTTTTATTTTAGAATCTGGGAGTACATGTGCAGGCTTGTGACCTGGGTATACTGGTGGTGCTGAGGTTTGGGGTATACTTGTGACCTGGGTATACTGGTGGTGCTGAGGTTTGGGGTACACTTGTGACCTGGGTATACTGGTGGTGCTGAGGTTTGGGGTACACTTGCTCCCGTCATGCAGGTAGTGAGCACGTCCCCCAGAGGGAGTTTCAGCCCTTTTCTCCCACCTCCCTCTCACTGCCTCTCACATTCCCTCTTACATTCCCTGGTGTCTGTTGTTCCCATCTCTATGGCTGTAAGTACCCGATGTCTGGTCCCCACTTCCGTGTGAGCGCGTGTGGCAGCGTGTGGCTTTCTGCTTTTGCATTAATTTGCTTAGGATGGTGGCCCCAAATTGTGTTCTTTGTAGCAACATGGATGTATTTGTTGAAGAAAGAACACAGGCCCCTAAGCATCAAAGTGCAGTCATAGACCCTGAAGAACCTTGCCTGTCCTGGAGAGGCTCACAATCAGCTTGGGAGGCAGCTCTACTAGGAGCTCACCACCATGCCTGTTTCACTGACTTGGAAGCCATTTCTCAGCTCAGGTCCACTAAAGAGCAGAGACGGTGCCATTGAACCACAGCACGTGCTTTGGAATCACCTCAGATGATCTTGTATTTATTGAACAAACTCTCTCAGACTCGTTTATCAGCCTCACTCTCGCATCGGCATCTAAAAGGAGTTTTAGTGATCAGTGGGTTAAAGAATCCTGACGCGCATCACACTCGGAGCCCCTCCACTGAGAGCCTCCACGGCACGATGCTGGTCCCCACGTGCTCTCCGGGCCACCGCGGGGCTGGTCCCCACGTGCTCTTGAGGCCACGGTGAGGTTGATTTCCACGTACTCTCCAGGCCACCACGGGGCTGGTCCCCACGTGCTCTCCGGGCCACCGCGGGGCTGGTCCCCACATGCTCTCCGGGCCACCGCGGGGCTGGTCCCCACGTGCTCTTGAGGCCACCGTGAGGTTGATTTCCACGTACTCTCCAGGCCACCGCGGGGCTGGTCCCCACGTGCTCTCCGGGCCACCGCGGGGCTGGTCCCCACGTGCTCTTGAGGCCACGGTGAGGTTGATTTCCACGTACTCTCCAGGCCACTGCGGGGCTGGTCCCCACGTGCTCTCCAGGCCACCGCAGGGTTGGCGGCACCGCACTTCTCATGAGTGTTCCACTGCAGCCAACAAGATCATCCTCTGAGTCACTATTGGCCGCAGCTGACGCCCTTTCCGGAAGTTCTGCTGCGGCGCGTTCCTGGCCTCATAGGAGGCCCGATGGAAAGTGCTCAGGTAGAAACAAGGACTCATTCCCTCCCCAAGGCCTCCAAGGATGCACCTTGCTGCACTGCCAATTCAGGGTGGCGGGAGTTGCCTAGTCACTACCGTGCTGGCCCGTGCTGTGACCCCACTTCAGCTGGGGGAAGTGTGCATTCCAGAACCAAGGAAACACGGACAGGAAGGTCCCACTTCAGAACCAAGGAAACACGGACGGGAAGGCCCCACTTCGGGTGTAAACAAAGCACTGTGCCAGCACAGGGGACAGTTTGCATCCACTCAGTAGAACTAATTTTACTTTCTCAGGAATTTTGTGAGCCCGTTATTCAGTACAGCCATTGTGAAACATTGAATGATAAAAACATACACTTAAATAAACTATGTTAAGAGCAGAGGCGATCAATCCTAAAGCTCACCATTTTATAACTGGTTTTCTACATTTTACTGTCATCGGCACTTGAGATGATTTCTGTCCTCCACGTCCGCATGGTGGGAACTCTTCCCCGCACGCCTGCAACTCTGTATCTGGTTGGTTCGGCCCCGCCATGCCTCATGTTGAAATTTGGTCCCCATGTTGGAGGTGCAGCCTGGTGGGAGGGCTTTGGATCTGGGGGAGGGACAGATGGGGCGGGGCAGATCCCTCGTGAATGGATTCATGCCCTCCCAGGGTGGAGGTGAGCGACTTCTCGCTCTCTTAACTCCTGTGAGAGCTGATTGTTAACAAGAGCCTGGCCCTCCCTCCGCCCTCTCCTGCTTCCTCTCTCCCCATGTGAGCTCTGCACACTGCATGGCTCCCTTCACCTTCCACCGCAAGTGGAAGCAGCCTGGGGCATCCTCAGATGCAGACACCTGTGCCATGCTTCTTGTGCAGCCTGCAGGACTGTGAGCCAAATAAACCTCTTTTCCTTGTAAATTGCCCAGCTTTGGGTGTTCCTTTACAGCAACACAAATGGACTAAGACAGTATCTCTCCCCATTCCCTTTAGTAGTGTCACATGAGCGCTAAAGTCAACTGTGATGGGAGCATTTACACAGAGCAGAAATTACCCAGTGCCATAATTTACAATTCTGTTATGCAGGGGACAGGCAGCCTGCACACCGTGAACTGTCAGACACAGAGGGCCGTGCTGAGGATGTTGAGGGAGGGGGTGCCCCTGAGCACATGTAGGGCCTGAGCTGCCTGGGAGGAGGACTGCGTTTTCGTCAGACTGAGGAGCTCAGAGCATCCTGGCAGGGGACGGAGAATGCCTGAAATGTGCTGAAAAGCCCAATATCTGGGCAAGGAGTGCCACCTGGACCTCAGGGCCAGCAAGGCAAGTTCTCCATGCCTGCAGGGGACACCATTGAAAGGCTTTGAAGGGCCACCGAAGTGTCTGGATTTGGAGCCAGAGGTCTGGATGTTGAGGTCAAGGATGGACAGACACCCTTAGACTGACTGCTCGTGACACCCTGGGCACAGTGTGGAGAATGGACTAGAGCCAGACAACCTCTTGGCAACCACAGTCTGCAGGTCAAGTCAGGCCCACTGTCTGCTGTTGTAAATAAAGGTTTGTTGGAACACAGCCATGACCATCCACTTAGGCGTGGTCTGCAGCTACCTCAACGCTGCAAGGCAGGGCTGAGTAGCTGCGACAGAGCCGTGGGCCTGCCGAGCCTGACCCAGTTGTTACCTGCCCTTCACAGGAAAAGGGTGCTCCCCGGCAGATTGGATTTTTCTCATTACTATGGGCTGGGGCTGCCGTTTTCATTCCTGACCCTGACGTCGGTGACCGTTCTGCAGCAGTGACCAGGGTGGTTCTAAGGTTGCATTTGTACTCACTTTCTGTTCCTCAGCCTGCTTAAAAGAGTCCACTATTACCCTCCTGAGAGAAGCTTGCCAGTCTGTCAGATGTCTCCTCTGTTTGCGGGAGGACAGCAGCACCGATGGCCTTATAGCTCTCTTGCCACCCAAGGCTTACATTTGTGTCCTCCCCTCCCCTGGGGCTCTACCCCATCATAAAGTCTTAAAGGAGTTTTGCTTTAGCCCAGACTGTTTTCTGTCTGTCTTGTTCTTTCAGCGCAGTAGGTAATTAGTTATATGTAGAAAATAATATGCATTTGCTCAAAGGGAAAAACTTTCCATAAGACAATGGAGAGGCCCCAACAGCAGGGAGGGCAGGCTGTAACAAGATCTCATTCGCGTCCCTCTCCGAAAGGAATAATTTCATTACCCCAGATTAACACAGGGGCGTTACAATAAGAGATGAGAGTAATTGATATTTTCCTGCTATCTCATCCTGTATTAATCACAATTGCAAGGCACTCTTCATTCATAGGGTTTGCAGTGAAATTCCATTTTTTTCTGGTTTTCATCTCCAAAGTGACAAGGGCTTTATGCAAACACATATTTCCACAGAGTCGTAAGCCAAGGTCAATTGCCTTGTGACACCCGTCCTCTCTGTGAAGTGGGGCAGGTGGGTTTGCTGTGTTGGTGCTAGGATTACTGGGGTTTCATTTCCATCTGCTAATTGTTTCCAGAGCTCATTTCCCTTGGTTTGCCATCGAGTGCAATTCATTCTCTGAAAGTCTTCCTCATTCTACATCAGGAGAAAACCAGGGTGAGGCTTTTATTGGAGCGAAATTATTATAGGGTGTTCCTGTCAGGGCATGAACAAGAGGCTGCAAAATAGCTGGCGGTGCTGATGGCAGAAATACGCACATTCAGCTTTGCCTTCTACGGAGTCTTTTATCAACACCTAATGCTGGTTAATGAAACATATTTCCCAGTAATTATACAGCTACAAACGATTACGTAATTTTAAAATAAGACGTTGCAGTTTGCAGAATGCGTCTACATATTTCTCATCAGTGATTCACAGCAGTCCTGGGGACCCGGGTGGGACACCCCTCTCTAGATGAAACCGAAAGCGCACAGTTGTGCCGGCCCGAGGTGGACGCACACTGGGTCAGTGGGAAAATGGGGCCTCGTGCAGGTTCTAATTCTGGGCCTGTTCATGACCCTTCCATTAAGGTAGGCGGGTCAAGCAGTCATGTAATTGAAATTTTCAATAGAGGAAAATACTCAGAGGTGCCCGGAGACTGAGGACCTCTCCAACCTGACTCTTGTGCTTTCTGATTTTTCCTAACAGTTGACAACAAAGACAAACTGGAGGAAACCTCTGGACTGAAAATTCTTCAAACCGGAGTCGGGTCGGTGAGTAACAGAAGGGGTGCCGTCTGCTCTGCGATCTGCAGTGCTGTCTGGGTGCTGGCGAACACCGTGAGAACAGAGGCTGGACCTGCAGGTTAATTCAGCCAAGGTCCTGTTTTCCTGGGAGGACCAGTGGGCTGCAGCAGGAGCACCCTCTGCGGGTGGGAAACGGTGGCGAAACGCGCCTGGCGAGTTCAATGATGTCTTAGGGCCTTTGAAGTCCTGATTTAGTATCCCCACAAGAAAAAGCATTCATGGCTAAGAAGAACGGAGAAGCCTTCAGAAAATAGGTGCTTCCTTCCTTCTTCAGCTGTTTTGTAGTTGCCAAGTGTGTGAAAATGAATATGGGCTAGAGGGATTACTCTTTCCTCCTGGGATTCAGTGGGACATGCTTGTATCTTCAATATCGAAGGACGCACATTTGGGAGAGGCAATATAAAACAGGAAATGCTTCCATAATATTGAAAATCTATCAAGCCCCTGTGTGTCCAAACCTTACCATGCTGGTATCAGAGAGGCGCTCGGCCAGGCCCCTCCAGCAGCTGGAGCCGCAGGCGCCTCCCCGCACCGCGCCGATGGCCGCTCTCCCCTGACATGACAACTTAATGAACTGCACACAGAGCGCGGACGCGCCTCCTCTGCGGAATGGCGTGTGGCCACTCGTCAGTCAGTGTGGACCGAAACCAATCTGCGCTCTCGCGTTCGAGATTCCGGGTTTCACAGCACTCGCCATTAGAGATAATTAACTGTGAAGGAGCGCTTATTTATGAGTGTGCTCGCTACACAGCAGAGCCGCCCTCTGCGGAGCCACTTAAAGACAAGCTGCTTCTGTGGGGAAATCTCGTCCTCACCAGGCCCCAGACTCGGGCTCTTGAAATAAGCTGCTTAATTGGCCGCTCTTCCCAAACAGAGGTTCTTGCGCTTCCCACGCAGAGCCTGCTTAAGAATAGCCTGAAGGGCTTTGAAACTGGCTGCGTCTCGGTTAAATGACGGGCAGGGTGTGGGAGAGGAGAGCAGCCGGCGACTGATGGAAACTGGCGTGCACGTCCCGGACAGGTGCTCCTGTTCTTGGTGTTTCTCGATGCCTTCCTGGCTCGTGCCGGATGAATGAGGTGTTGGGCAGCTGGTGATGCCCTGGTCTTTCCCGGGAGCTTGCTGTCTCTTTAGCACCCAGTGAAGGGTGAGAAAGAAGCCAAGAGTCTGGGGGGCTGCCGAGAGCCACCTGCATCCCACGGAAGGTGCAGTGACCGATGCGGAGGGGCCAAGTAGCTCCAAGGTGAAGTCAGTCGGGGGTGGCTGTGACCCGGCCGTGAGTCTCCTGCATGTGGAAGATGTGATGTCGGAGGTGCGTCTCCTGCGTGTACGAGGAGCTGTGGTGTCCTCCTGTCTTTCCTCTCCCTTCCGAGCTCATCACGTGGGGTGGTGGTTGGTGCTAAGTCATTCCTAGAGGGATAATGGTGTCCAGGAATTTGGGACAAATCTAGATGGACTCAGGTTAGAGCCATCTCTGTAACCTGGTCAGAGAATGCGTCGAGGCTGGGACCCTCTGCTGTACTGTGGAATATTTAGGCCCCGTGAGAAGCGGCTGTGGTGGGTGGGGAGGTGGGTCCTGTGGACATGAGGGAGGCTCTGCCCTGAGAGGGCTGGAGGGGTGAGGGTGGGGGACGGGGAATGGGAGACTCTGGGGTTCATCTGGGAGGTGACAAGTGTGGTGCCTGGTGTCCAGACACACCTTCCTCATTGAAACCTGGACTCCGGCCACTCCAGAAAAGAGGCAGGACATGGTGACAGGTGGAGCCACTGACTGGGCAGCTCCAGCCCAAGTGGCTTCTGCCATGTGCCTTGCCACACGTTGCCTCTTAAGCATGGAAGGTCAGATGCTATTGTCCACGCACACGTGAGCCTGGGGGACAGCACCTCCCCGGCTGCCCACTCACAACGGAGCTCCTTCCCACACACACCTGAGCCTGGAGGACAGCACCTCCCCGGCTGCCCACTCACAACGGAGCTCCTTCCCACGCACACGTGAGCCTGGGGGACAGCACCTCCCCGGCTGCCCACTCACAACGGAGCTCCTTCCCACGCACACGTGAGCCTGGGGGACAGCACCTCCCCGGCTGCCCACTCACAACGGAGCTCCTTCCCACGCACACGTGAGCCTGGGGGACAGCACCTCCATGGCCACCCTTTCAGGACAGAGCTGCCCTTCCCACGCTGGAGGAGCCACAGGGCCTGGTCGCTGTGGCTTCAGCCTCCCAGCTCCTCCTGTCCTCTGCTGGGCACTTGTAATGTCCAGGCACTCCCTGCTTGGATCAGGGGATCTGGGTTTCATCTTCCCAGCTCCTCCTGTCCTCTGCTGGGCACCTGTGATGTCCAGGCACTCCCTGCTTGGATCGGAGGGTCTGGGTTTTGTGCTATACTTGGTGCTCCCTCTCACTCAGGCCCCTTCTTGACTCTGCAGAGCTACTCCTCGCCATCTCTTTCACGGTGGCCTCCTGCGGTCTCTGTGCTCACCCCGGGACTCTGCTTCCTGTGTTGTCAAATGGGGATCGTCCCAGGACCCCCACCACTGGGTTGTGTGCAGGTTTCTGGGGTGGCAGAGTGCGGACGAGTGAGCACGCGTAAACATTCACTCTCATTCCCATCACGGTCCTGACGCCTCCACAGCATTTGATTAGGCAGGGGTTGGACCTTCTTGTTCCATCCACCCTGTCTCAGCACCCTCTGTCACGCCTTCACCTCTCCCTCCCTCGATGCTACACGACAGATTATTTCCTGAAATTGTCTCCCACGTTCCTTCCTCCTCTGTCTAATCTGCTGTAAAACTCAAATGCTGGGTACTTTTCTCTTGGTTACTGTATTTTTCACTTAGAAAAAAATTTTTATTTAGTAATTTATCAAATCTGTTCTTTTGCCTTCTACTTTGATTATGTGTTTGATATCTTCTTTTATCTTTTCAATCATTTTAAACCTACTTATTTTACGGTCTCGTTCAGACCCTCTGGCTTATTTTATGGTCTCGTCCAGATCCTCTGGCTTATTTTATGGTCTCGTTCAGACCCTCTGGCCGTTTCCTAGTCTTCGCTTTCTACAACTCCTGCTCATCACATCTGCTGACCCCCTCCTGTGGGTCTATCCTCTTTTGTGGTTGATGAAGTCTTTTTTTAGAATTGTGAGCTTACCCTCAGCAGGCATTGATGATACTGAAGTATGAATTTCTATGTGAGAGTTTCTGGATAAGAAGTTTTGCCCTCAGTGTCCCAGCCGATCCACTTTCCTGTCAATTGCCCACCTGGGAGTTTCTGCTTCATTCAATAAAGTGTGGACTGTGCTCTGGCACATGCACAGATCTGGGGTTCAGCCCCCTCCCCACTTCCCCAGCTGGTGGGTGGTCTGTTCCTGGGCTTCAATCTTGAGGGAGGCAGGTCCTCAAGGTCCTGGGCTTCATGTGGAGTCCCCATCTCCATCCACCCCAAGGCCACAAGGGCTGTCCTCGTGTGACTATAGGAACTCACACCCCAGCTCTCAGCTTCCACAACTCACACCCCAGCTCTCAGCTTCCACAACTCACACCCCAGCTCTCAGCTTCCACAGGAACTCACACCCCAGCTCTCAGCTTCCACAGGAACTCACACCCCAGCTCTCAGCTTCCACACACTTGGATCCACAGAAAGATTCCAAATGTCCAAGAGCCACTTCAGCAGCAGCTCCCAGTCACGCCTGGTTTTGATTGCTCCTCTCAGTTTTGGAATCTGGAGATCCACTTTCTTCCTGTGCTCTCTCGGCTTTGTGCCCCCCGGAGTTGATGCCACGCATCATGTGGGATTTCGATGTGCGTGTGCGAGGGTCCCTGCTCAGCCTCAGTTTAGTGAGCTGTTCGTTCATTCCTTCCTAGGTATTTATATGCGTCAGGCAGGTTTTAAGAACTGAAACTACAGCAGTGACTAAAACAGACAAACCCTTCCATCACGAGCTCCCATTCCAGGTGAAGCTGGAGGTGCATCGAGGAATAAGGCCCATTGTTTCCTCTGAAGGCAGAACCCAGCCGTCACCTGCATTGCTTTCTGCTCTCACTGGGTGCGACGGCCATCTCTGTTCCCTTCAAGTCGACCAGCTCCTCCTCCGTGAGTTCTACAGATCGGACTCTCCAGGGCCTGGCTCCCTCCTCCTTTCTGCCCATGCTGTCTCCTGTGGGGAACTCACCTGGGCCCTGGCTTTTTATGTTATCTGTTCGATGATGATCCCAAGCCTATGTCTCCAGCCCTGACCCATTCACCGAGCAACAGGTGTGTATGGCCACAGGTGTCCTCCTTTTCTCTCCTGGGAGATCTGTAGAGGAGCCTCACACTTAAAGTGGGCCACGCAGGGCTCTTGATCTTCCTGCTGCAGCCTGTTTCTCCCGTCAGGTTTTCTTATCTCTTAATGGAAATGGCATCACTGCTCCTTGTGAAGCTCTCTCTAGGAAGTAGATTGATTCAATGCATGGAAATCTGAATTGCTGCTCAGATTATCTGTGAAGTGGACTATTTAACTCTGGAAAGAATTGGCCTCTGCCCACTCCTGATGCCCACCCATCTCATATGTGGGAAGGAAGGTTCTCCCTAGACTGTTGGGCTGATGGGCTTCCTGCGGGAGACCGTGGGGGCTGAGGGCAGAGGCAGGAGCTCACCTGCACAGCACCACGCCTCTGCTTCCATCCACATCCAACCTGTGTCCTCTCTGGCCCCTGAGCGAGCAGAGGATGGACCTTGCCATTCCCAGGGGCAGAGGCTCCGTCATCCCTGGGACAGAAAATTACCAAACGCTAGAGTGTTTATTTCACCCACTGGTTACGATCTGGCCACAAGGAGCTCATCCACCCTGACCTGCCTGTCTTCCTGGCCTTCTCCAGACATTTCTTTGTTCTCGTTCCACCAAATGCTGGAGACCAGCTCCTGGAGCATTATCCTTCTCTACGTGGCCATTTTACATTTCAAAAGATGGTTCTTCTCAAGCTCTTGACCCCACGGACATCGTGCCCAGAGGGCCCTCAAGCCCAGCATCTGTGTCTCCTGTCGCCCCAAGTGAGTGCAGAAAGCAATGCAGGTGACGGCTGGGTTCTGCCTTCAGAGGAAACAATGGGCCTTATTCCTGGATGTATCTCCAGCTTCACCTGGAATGGGAGCTCTGTGATGGAAGGGTTTGTCTGTTTTAGTCACTGCTGTAGTTTCAGGAGGTTTATATATTTGGAGTAGATTTGCAGTGGTGAAAATGGGAGAAAGGGGTACAAGTTGAGAAATTATTTAACAGCTAATGATTTTTTTTCTAATTGTAATTGCCTTATTCAGTATTAAGCCTGAATTTGACGATTCTGATTTTTAATGTATTTAAAATTCTTCTAATCCCTGACTCTGGAATATAAAGCAGAGTTTGATTACAGAAATCTAATAGCATTTACAAAATCTCTCCCCTGCGCTTGCGTTTAATGCAAGTGATGACAGATAGTGGAATTAAAACCTTTTAAGCCAAATGGAAATATCTCAAAACAAAATTTAAAGGAAATGAACAGATTACAGTGCAGATACACACCCCTCATAGATGGGTGGCATTTTGATGTATTTCAAAATCTAATTTCTGATATCTTGAAAAGTGTTTGCATTTTATTCAAATTAATAAAGCCACGTTTTTTTCCAAAGGAAAGTGATAATCACCAAAAAGCAAAACTCAAAAGTTTGGAAGAAAAATAATTTGGATAAAGGCAGATCCATGGCTGCAGCCTTCTCAGTTGTGTCCAGAGTTAGGGGTGCGTTCTAGCTTCTTAGCATCGTGATAGAGCAGAGAGGTCCCCTGCCCAGCGTTCTAGCTTGTAAGCGTCGTGATAGACACAGAGGTCCCCTGCCCAGCGTTCTAGCTTCTAAGCGTCGTGATAGACACAAAGGTGCCCTGCCCAGCATGTCAGTGAGAAGTGGCCGACCCTGAGTCTCAGCAGAGCCCCTGCAGGCTCAGGAGCATGAACAAGAAGAATTTGAGAAGCAACTGAGGGGAGAAGCTGCTCAGACTGGGGGCTGTCTGGGTGGCAAAGAGCCCCCCATCTCTGCTGAGGGAGCCTTCTCTCTGTCCAGTGTGGGATGAGGTCAGAGGTCTTCAGATGGTTATTCAAGGAGCCCTGGGGGCTCCGAGGCAGTTGGGTGTGAATCCCTGCTCAGCTCATGCTACCCTCACACTCCGGCTCAGCAAGGTCCAGGCTTCTGTTGCCTGCTGCTCATTGGGCTTCTGGGTGAAACTTTGTTCCAAGAAAGGATTCTGTAGCTAAGAATATGTGGATCCCAAAAGTCCCTTAAAAGTCTATGAACCTATGGTCATGCATCCACCCCATGAAAAATGTGAATTTGCCATGATATGTGTTACCTGGGATGGGGGCGGGGGTGTGAGAATCCACCCCATGAATAATGTGAATTTGCCGTGTGATGTGTGTTACCTGGGGTGGGGGGTTGGGGGTGAGGGAATCCACCCCATGAATAATGTGAATTTGCTGTGTGATGTGTCTTACCTGGGTGGGGGGCGGGGGTGTGAGAATCCACCCCATGAATAATGTGGATTTGCCGTGTGATGTGTCTTACCTGGGGTGGGGGTGGGGTGTGTGGATCCACCCCATGAATAATGTGAATTTGCTGTGTGATGTGTGTTACCTGGGTGGAGGGTGGGGGTGTGTGTGGATCCACCCCATGAATAATGTGAATTTGCTGTGTGATGTGTGTTACCTGGGGTGGGGGTATGTGGATCCACCCCATGAATAATGTGGATTTGCCGTGTGATATATCTTACCTGGGGTGGGGGTGTGTGAGAATCCACCCCATGAATAATGTGAATTTGCTGTGTGATGTGTCTTACCTGGGGTGGGGGGGGAGGGAGGTGGTGTGAGAATCCACGCCATGAATAATGTGAATTTGCTGTGTGATGTGTCTTACCTGGGTGGGGGGTGGGGGTGTGAGAATCCACCCCATGAATAATGTGGATTTGCCGTGTGATGTGTGTTACCTGGGGTGGGGGTATGTGGATCCACCCCATGAATAATGTGAATTTGCTGTGTGATGTGTCTTACCTGGGGTGGGGGGGCGGTGGTGTAAGAATCCACGCCATGAATAATGTGAATTTGCTGTGTGATGTTTGTTACCTGGGGTGGGGGGGGGGGTGGTGTGAGAATCCACGCCATGAATAATGTGAATTTGCCATGTGATGTGTCTTACCTGGGGTGGGGGTGGGGTGTGTGGATCCACCCCATGAATAATGTGAATTTGCTGTGTGATGTTTGTTACCTGGGGTGGGGGGGTGTGTGGATCCACCCCATGAATAATGTGAATTTGCTGTGTGATGTTTGTTACCTGGGGTGGGGGGCGGGGGGTGTGGATCCACCCCATGAATAATGTGAATTTGCTGTGTGATGTTTGTTACCTGGGGTGGGGGGCGGGCGGTGTGGGGATGCTCAGCACTTGTCACAGGGAGCAAGCAGTGGGCAGAACTGAGATGGGTGATGGATGTGTTCGAAACCAGCTTCATTTCCCCCCGACTTCCACCCTGTCATTTCCTGTCTGTGCAAAGAGGTTTGCTACTGTACACAGCTCATACCCGGTTGCTTGGGGATTACCAAGAGGAGCCTGGACATTGAATGCAGACTTTGGCCAAATCAATAGCAGGAACATATCAGCTGTGATGGGCCGACATGGCCATGCACCTTCTCCCTGGGGTCTTGTGAAGATGCAGATTTCCTGCCCGCCTCACCAGATGCCTGGTTCTGCACACCCAGGTGTGACCCAGGAGAGGACGGGACAGAGGGGGGCCTTTGCCCACAGGTGAAGACAGCCGGAGTAAGGAGGTGGGGAGGTGGGGAGGTGGGGAGGAGCTGCCCTTGCTTGTCAGGGTGACAGCTGTTGTTGCTCTGCGGTGCCCAGCAGCAGGACCGTGCCTTTGTCAGGCACATTAAATGTTTCCGGTGGATCCGGGTGGATGAATGAGGCTCTTGGCTGGAAGAAATGCTATTTGGGAGATGCCAACAGGTGAGGTGGAGAGCTGGCAAGCAGACCACTCGCAAAGGGCTCTCCAGCCAAAATGATTTGTGTGAGACCGGAGGCCCTGTGGTGCTGGGGGCAGGTGAAATGTCAGAGCTACAGTGGGGTGAGAAATCCGTAGATGTTCCAATCACATCCTAAGTCTAAAGTCCTATTATTTTGTTGTTGTTTGAGACAGAGTCTCGCTCTGTCGCCCAGGCTGGAGTGTGGTGGCACGATCTCAGCTCACTGCAAGCTCTGCCTCCCAGGTTCACGCCATTCTCCTGCCTCAGCCTCCCAAGTAGCTGGGACTACAGGCCCCTGCCACCATGTTCAGCTAATTTTTCTGTATTTTTAGTAGAGACGGGATTTCACCGTGTTAGCCAGGATGGTTTTTATGTCCTGACCTCATGATCCGCCTGCCTCGGCCCCCCAAAGTGCTGGGATTACAAGCCTGAGCCACCGTGCCCAGCCTAAAGTCTTCTTTTTAAGATTAGTACTGAAGGTTGCTTGAGAACAACAGTTTTGGTTTTATAAATAAAGACCAAATGTGATAAAACTCATATACGTACACTCCATGGTAGGCAGGGTGAATGAGTCTAACTCTTTAGAAGGCAGGACAGCAGTAGTCATCTGCAAACCAACAAACAAAAACTCTTCCCCTTTGGCTCAGTAATCAAACTCCGAGAAATGTATCCTAAGAAGACACTCCATCCAGCAAGGAAATCAGAAAAACAAAACCTTCACCAAAAACAAAACTGACTTAAAATATAAAACTATAGCAAGGTAACTCATCATAACAATCAAATAAATCAAATTCTGTGATTTCATTTAAAATTTTGAGAACTCTAAACTTAAAGGCAGCTGTGTAAACATGTGTGTGCACAGAGATGTTAGAAGCCCATGTATGTAACAGGTGAATAAGAGAGCAGCTCTTATGGGGTTGATGGTGGCAGCAGAAGAATGACGAGGCTCGTAATTGGGAAAGGAGAGCTTTATTCCTTATAAAGAGCTGCATCCTGCAGGACAGCCAACCTGACCAGCTGGGAAGCGTAGCCTCCGGCCAGAAGCCAGAAACAGGCACTTCTAGTGAGAGGCAAAGGGAACAGGAATTTATGCTGAGTGGGTGGCTAAGTATACATATTCAGCAGGTTATGGGAGGAGCCGTGAATATTTGTGAAGGGGAGACACGGGCATGCATGGTCAGCTAATGTTTGCAAAATGCATCCCATGTTCACTGGGGCATGGAGACTTAACATGTAAACAGATTACAGTTAGGCATTCTGCATCAAAAGGTGAAGCTGAGGACATGAAGGCCCTCCCTGTGCAGCCTCCACAGACTAGCCAGAGGCACTCCGTGAATGGGGTCTCTTATGAGAAGGGAATGCTGATTGGTTGTTGGGTCGAAACCATAAAAGGAAGAGCAGCTTCAGGCACTTGGTGGATATCAGGAATGGAGTCTTTTAAAAGGGCTGGTTTCTGTTCAGCCCTCAGAGAAGGAAGCCTGGTGGTGATTAGTTGAGAGGGGGACGGTAACCAGGCGGGTCTGAACCCAGGGAAGGAAGCCTGGTGATGATTAATGATGGGGGTGGGTAACCAGGCGGGTCTGACCTTCATCCTGTCACGGTCCCAACTCAGTTTTAAGGTTTCTCTGGGGTCCTCTTGGTCAAGAGTGGGTCATTCCGTCAGTTGGGGCTTCGGACTTTATTTTTCTCAGTGGAATTGCAAGTGAGTTTTTTCCTTTGTCCAAAAGTTTTTATATTATTTCTGACTTCTTATTTTGAAACCATTATAGATTCACAGGGAATTGCAAAGTTATAACAAAGAAGTCTCATGTATCCCTTACCCAGTGAGGTTTTCCCCTGGTGGTTACGTCTGGGTAATTATAAAAGCCAATTATGGCAAAACCAGGAGATTGATATTGGAACAATGTGTGTGTCTAGTTCTATCTCATTCTACCTTTAGTACCATTTTTTACAACCTAAATAAAGAGAAAATATGTAACCAAAGCAAAGGCGTTTACACACACATTAGCAAACGTGGGGACCTGAGGGGAGCAGCCACCATCTGGGACGTGGTGGCCCCCGTCACCCATTGACCGTGGTTGCTGTGGGAAACGCTCACAGTAACAAAAGTCATCAGACATCCGTGAAGATTCTGCGTGGCATGGTGCTGCGCATAGGCCAGTACATGACAAAGGTTTAAAATCACTGCTGGCCTTTAGATGAGGGCCTGTGTTTGGGGATTCAAGAGAAGGGGCATTGGATGCGGGGGGGTGGGGGGGCGCAGGATGGGCTGGTGGGGAAGAGAGCATGGCCACACGTTCCTGACGGGGCCCCTGGAGCAGGAGCTTGGAGGAGCAGCTCCCAGGAGGAAGAGAAGCTCGCGTGGTCAGAGGTAGGTTTGTCAGAATGGAGCGAAAGCGGTGGGTTCAGCAGTATCTGAAGGAAGAGATCACAGCTCCTGAGGCTCCGGACAGTGGATCTAAAAAGTCTGAGGTGTCAGAGTTCACAGGGTTCCTTGGGTAAGGTGACTGATCTGAGCTTGCGAAGGTAACAGTGTGTTTGATGGTAATGCTGGGTCACACCAAGGATAGACGTCTGGGGGGACCACTGAACCCTACATCTCACGCTACGGCTTGTCCCTAGTGCTGGCTCAGCCTAAGGAACCGGGCTGGAGTGACTGGGGTGTAACACTCCAGCAATCTCAGACCGTCCGTGAGCCCAAGAAAAACCAGGGTCTCTCTCTCCAGAAACACTCACTCACACCCCCGAAGACAGCGTGTGTTTCAGGGAACCTGTGGCATCCCACCCCAGAAGCCCAAGAGCACGTGGGAAGCTATGCCAAGGGTGGGAGGCAGGGGGCGGTGGCGCCTGTGTGGGCTCTTGCCCACTCAGTGCATGTGGTGGGCTCTGGCAGTACTGGGGGGAGTGGGTATAGTGGGGAGCAGGTACTGGGGGGAGCGAATACTGGGTGGAGCAGGTATTGGGGAAGCGGGTACTGGGTGAAGTGGGTACTGGGGGAGTGGGTACTGGGGGGAGTGGGTAATGGGGGAGAAGTTACTGGGGGAGCGGGTACTGGGGGAAGCAGGTACTGGGGGAGCAGGTACTGGGGGAGCAGGTACTGGGGGAAGCGGGTACTGGGAGAGTGGGTAATGGAGTGGGTACTGGGGGAGCAGGTACTGGGGGAGCGGGTACTGAGGGAGCAGGTACTGGGGGAGTAGGTACTGGGGGGAGCGGGTATTGGAGTGGGTACTGGAGGAGTGGGTACTGGCGAGTGGGTACTGGTGGCAGCAGGTACTGGGGGGAGCGGGTACTGGGGGAGTGGGTACTGGAGAAGTGGGTACTGGGGGGAATGGGTACTGGCGAGTGGGTACTGGTGGCAGCAAGTACTGGGGGAGCAGGTACTGGGGGAGCGGGCACTGGGGGAGTGGGTATGGTGGGGAGTGGGTACTGGGGGGAGTGGGTAATGGGGGAGCAGTTACTGGGGGAGCGGGTACTGGGGGAAGCGGGTACTGGGGGAGCAGGTACTGGGGGAGCGGGTGCTGGGGAGTGGGTACGGGGGTTGGGTACTGGGGGAAGCGGGTACTGGGAGAGTGGGTAATGGAGTGGGCACTGGGGGAGCGGGTACTGGGGAGTGGGTACGGGGGTTGGGTACTGGGGGAAGCGGGTACTGGGAGAGTGGGCACTGGGGGAGCGGGTACTGGGGGAGCGGGTACTGGGGGGAGCAGGTACTGGGGGAGCAGGTACTGGGGGAGCAGGTACTGGGGGAGCAGGTACTGGGGGAGCGGGTATTGGAGTGGGTACTGGAGGAGTGGGTACTGGGGGGAGTGGGTACTGGCGAGTGGGTACTGGTGGCAGCAGGTACTGGGGGGAGCGGGTACTGGGGGAGTGGGTACTGGAGAAGTGGGTACTGGGGGAGTGGGTACTGGCGAGTGGGTACTGGTGGCAGCAAGTACTGGGGGAGCGGGTACTGGGGGAAGTGGGTACTGGGGGGAGTGGGCACTGGAGGAGTGGGTACTGGCGAGTGGGTACTGGCGAGTGGGTACTGGCAGCAGTGGGTAATGGGGGGAGCGGGTACTGGAGGAAGTGGGTACTGGGGGAGTGGGTACTGGGGGGAGTGGGCATCTTTGTCATTTCCTGCACCGTCACTCTATTTTATTCTAATATGCATTACTTGACAGATGGTTTTCTCCTAAATGCAAAAGTGCCTCAGTCCTAAGAAAAGCCTGTTTACTGGTAAATATTCCTAATTTGCGTCTGAAAGGGAAATCTGCATGAAATTGCATTAAAATATTTGCATCAGCCCAGCCCAGGCAGCTCTGCATTCAGCCCATCTGAGGACCCCAGATGAGCCTTTGGTTGGTGGGAGGTCAGAGGTCAGGAGCAGCCCCTTATCTGGTTTGGCTCTGTGGTGAGGACCTCAAATGCCCCAGGACAGGCCTGTCATGGGTGGGCTCAGCTGATGAGGACTTCGACGGCCCCAGGACAGGCCCGCTGTGGGCTTGGCTGTGTGACAAGGACCTCGAAGGCCCCAGGACAGGCCCTTCATGGGTGGGCTCAGCTGACGAGGACCTCGATGGCCCCAGGACTGGCCCACTGTGAGTTTGGATCTGTGACAAGGACCTCGATGGCCCAGACAGCCCCACCGTGGTGGGCTTGGCTCTGTGGTGAGGACCTCGATGGCCCCAGGATAGACCCGCTGTGGGTTTGTCTCTGTGACAAGGACCTCAATGGCCTGGGGCAGCCCCACTGTGGTGGGCTTAGCTGCACCCCATCAGCCTGCTTGCTGCTTACTGCTCTTCTCACTCTTTTTCTATTTCTCAAAAGTGAAGAAAAACACAAAAATGTATTTTCGATATAATTAACTGCACTTGACGTATTGACAAATAGGAGTTCATCATGAAACAACATCTTTTCCTCCTGGAATTATGAATGGCACACAGGTTTCCACGTCGCGCTGGCTCACGGATGCCTTCTCAATACTTTCCTGTGACTTAAAGGCAGGAGAGGTGCTGTGTGATGTGGCTGTTGCTATAGCAACACATTCAATTTTTATTCAATATCAGAGTAAATAGTCACATAAGATGAAATAAGTCATGTCTGCCTGTGGCAACGGCAGTCCCTGCTTCTCGACACGCCTCCCTCCCTCCCTGTGCCCTTTTCTAACATTTTCAGCTGCATTTTTATAAAAATGTGCATAATATAGATTTCAGTCGCAGGGACAGGGCTTACTGTCTGAGGTGGGGACTTGCTGATGTCTCCCGCTGAAGAAACGGAGGCCCGCCTTGTGCCTGGGTCTTAGTGGAAGGCAAGATTGTCCCTGCAGGTTCCCTAGGGAGCCTGGCTCACGTGGCACCAGAAGTTCATTTTTATTTAAACAACTGAACTCTAGGGATGTTCATAAGGTCCCTCAGTGTGTAATAATCCAGAAACCCCTTTCAGTGGGTCAACCCATCAGACTTGGAGTTGCTTAAAGAGAATGAAGAAAATTAACAGGATCCTGCACCCCTCAAAGCTCCTGCTGCAGCTTTTTCAGAACAGCGGCAGCACAGTGGCAGCAACAGTTGTGATGCTCGCCCCTCCCGGGGTCTGTTCCACACTTCACATGGGTGTCATCTCCCTTGTCCCCAGGAGGCAACATTTCACAGAGGGGAGACTGAGGCAGGAGAAGTGACATGGCAGAACCGGCAGCCAGTGCCAGCCCCAGGCAGCCTGACTCAGGCCAGGTCGCACTCCCTACACTGAGCCCCACATCAAATTAAGTTCCTTTTCTCATGGAGATTCCTGAAAGCTGAAATGTCCTTAGCTACATCTATAGCACATTTGCACCTGGTATACTCCATGAATATGAAACTTTTACCTGGCAGAGTTCATGGGATACAGGTGGGAAACCCTAATTTTCAACCCTGGAATTGTCCAGCTAGGGACATGGACGCTGATGAGCAGAGCCCAGAGGTGTGTCTCTCAGGGGAAACTCTCCTGTTGGGGCCAGCAGGAGGAACTTGGCTTGTTTCCAGTGTCAGGCGGGTGCATCTGCATCCCCTTCAGGGACCCTCCTTCTGAAAGCCCCATGCCCTTCTGCTCAGTTGCCTTTCTCTGCCCAGGTGGGCATCAGGTGCCCTGGAGAGGCTAGGCCTGGGTGGCTGCCAGGATGCATTGTGTCCAATGCCCCCAGCCCAGGCCCACCTGGGCACTGTGGAGTGGAGGAACGTGCTGCAGGTGTAAGGGCAGCCTTGCTCCCGAGACAGTGAACATGGAGCCAAGCCCACCCTGGTGGGGGCTGTCGTTCCAGCCTTGAGACTGCCCTGGCATCACATTTTCCATAATCACTTATCAGGGCAGCCACAGAGCATCCAGGCCAACTCTGGTACCCCTTTTGCTTGAGCCAGTGGCCTCAAGCTACTACTCTGTGTGGGGAAGAAAAAGCAGTGTCTCTGTTCTTCTGAGTTCCTAGGAGGGGTGGACTCCCGTAAGAAAAAACCGATTCACAAGAGATAAACAAGCCGAAGTGGATTCACATGTGTGCCTCCTGCATCCATGAGCCATACCCAGAGAAACGGGTCAATCACAAAGAGGTGTGTAGACTCAGGCTTCAGCACCATCATCTGCTGAGACAGAGCAGGAGGAGCAATGAGGAGGTGATAGGGTTTGGCTGTGTCCCCACCCAAATCTCATCTTGAATTGTCACTCCCACAATTGCCACGTGTCGTGAGAGGGAACTGGTGGGAGGTTATTGAATCATGGGGGCTGGTCTTTCCCGTGCTGTTCTCGTGACAGTGAATGAGTCTCATGAGATCTGATGGTTTATAAAGGGCAGTTTCCCTGCACATGCTCTCTCTTGTCTGCCACCCTGTGAGATGTGCCTCTGACCTTGTGAGGCCTTGTGATTGTGAGGCCTCCCCAAAACCACGTGGAACTGTGAGTCCATTAAACCTCTTTCTTTCATAAATTGCCCAGTCTCCAGTATGTATTTATCAGCAGCATGAAAACAGATTAACACAGGAGGGGACCAGAGAAGCCAGTCAGTGAGGGCAAGGCCTGTCATGCACCCTCAGTCGAGCCCTCTGCATTGATGGGGTTTCCAGTGACGAGAGCCGTCCTCTTCCAGGTGCAGAGAGGAGCCACCCTTAGAAATGGAGGACTCCTTTATAAACATAGATCTCTCTTATAGAAGAGAATCAACTTGTTTTCAGAGCTTCTCGTATATCTTCAGTTTCTCAAAATAATCCTTATGCCAAAAAGGCATACATTTATTGGGATGGTGTGTTCTGGTCTCTGACAGTCATTTTGGGGTGCTATGTTCTGGTCTCTGACAGTCATTTTTGGATGGTATGTTCTGGTCTCTGACAGTCATTTTGGGGTGGTATGTTCTGTTCTCTGACAGTCATTTTGGGGTGGCATGTTCTGGTCTCTGACAGGCATTTTGGGGTGGTATGTTCTGGTCTTTGACAGGCATTTTGGGGTGGTATGTTCTGGTCTTTGACAGGCATTTTGGGGTGGTATGTTCTGTTCTCTGACAGTCATTTTGGGGTGGTATGTTCTGTTCTCTGACAGTCATTTTGGGGTGGCATGTTCTGGTCTCTGACAGGCATTTTGGGGTGGTATGTTCTGGTCTTTGACAGGCATTTTGGGGTGGTATGTTCTGGTTTTTGACAGTCATTTTGGGGTAGTGTGTTCTGATCTCCAACAGTCATTTTTGGGGTGATGTGTTCTGGTTTCTGACAGTCATTTTGGGGTGGCGTGTTCTGGTCTCCAACAGTCACTTTGGGGTGGTGTGTTCTGATCTCCAACAGTCATTTTGGGGTGATGTGTTCTGGTTTCTGACAGTCATTTTGGGGTGGCGTGTTCTGGTCTCCAACAGTCACTTTGGGGTGGTGTGTTCTGATCTCCAACAGTCATTTTGGGGTGGTGTGTTCTAGTCTCTGACAGTCGTTTTTGGGGTGATGTGTTCTGATCTCTGACAGTCATTTTTGGGGTGGTGTTTTCTAGTCTCTGACAGTCATTTTTTGGGTGGTGTGTTCCGATCTCTGACAGTCATTTTTGGGGTGGTGTGTTCCAATCTCCTACAGTCTTTTCTGGGGTGGTGTGTTCTGGTCTCTGACAGTCATTTTTGGGGTGTTCTGTTTTCTGACAGTCATTTTGGGGTGGCATGTTCTGGTCTCCAACAGTCATTTTGGGGTGGTGTGTTCTGGTCTCCAACAGTCATTTTGGGGTGGTGTGTTCTGTTCTCTGACAGTCGTTTTTGGGGTGACGTGTTCTGATCTCCAACAGTCATTTTTGGGGTGGTGTGTTCTGATCTCCGACAGTCATTTTTTGGGTGGTGTGTTCTCCAACAGTCATTTTTGGGGTGTTGTGTTCCGGTTTCCAACAGTCATTTTGGGGTGGTGTGTTCTGATCTCCAACAATCATTTTGGGGTGGTGTGTTCTGTTCTCTGACAGTCATTTTCGGGTGGTGTGTTCTGGTCTCTGACAGTCATTTTTGGGGTGACGTGTTCTGATCTCCAACAGTCATTTTTGGGGTGATGTGTTCTGGTCTCCAAAAGTCATTTTTGGGGTGGTATGTTCTGATCTCCAACAATCATTTTTGGGGTGGTGTGTTCTGATCTCCAACAGTCATTTTGGGGGTGGCGTGTTCTGATCTCTGACAGTCATTTTGGGGGCGGTGTGTTCTGGGCTCTGATAGTCATTTTGGGGTGGTATGTTCTGGTCTCTGATAGTCATTTTTGGGGTGGTGTATTCTGATCTCCAACAGTCATTTTTGGGGTTGCATGTTCTGGTTTCTGACAGTCATTTTGGGGTGGTATGTTCTGGTCTCTGACCATCATTTTGGGGTGGTGTGGGCTGGTCTTCAACAGTTTTTTGGGGTGGTGTGTTCTGTTCTCCGACAGTCATTTTGGGGTGGTGTGTTCTGTTCTTCAACAGTTTTTTTGGGTGGTGTATTCTGTTCTCCGACAGTCGTTTTTGGGGTGGTGTGTTCTTTTCTCTGACAGTCTTTTTGGGGTGGTGTGTTCTGGTCTCTGACAGTCATTTTGCGGTGGTGTGTTCTGGTCTTCGACAGTCATTTTGCGGTGGTGTGTTCTGGTCTTCGACAGTCATTTTTGGGGTGAGGTGTTCTGTTCTCCAACAGTCATTTTTGGGGTGGCATGTTCTGGTCTTTGACAGTCATTTTTGGGGTGGTATGTTCTGATCTCCGACATTCATTTTGGGGGTGGTGTGTTCTGTTCTCTGACAGTCATTTCAGGGTGGTGTATTCTGGTCTCTGATAGTCAAGTTTGGGATGGCATGTTCTGTTCTCCAACAGTCATTTTTGGGGTGGTGTGTTCTGATCTCTGATAGTCATTTTTGGGGTGGTGTGTTCTGATCTCTGACAGTCATTTTTGGGGTGGCGTGTTCTGTTCTCCAGCAGTCATTTTGGGGGTGGTGTGTTCTGATCTCTGACAGTCATTTTTGGGGTGGTGTGTTCTGTTCTCCAACAGTCATTTTGGGGTGGTGTATTCTGGTCTCTGATAGTCATTTTTGGAGTGGTGTTTTCTAGCCTTTGACAGTCATTTTTGGGGTGGCATGTTCTGTTCTTCGACAGTCATTTTTGGGGTGGCATGTGCTGATGTATGACAGTCATTTTTGGGGTGGTGTGTTCTGTTCTTCAACAGTCGTTTTTGGGGTGGCATGTGCTGATGTATGACAGTCATTTTTGGGGCGGCATGTTCTGTTCTTCGACAGTGTTTTTGGGGTGGCATGTTCTGATGTATGACAGTCATTTTTGGGGTGATGTGTTCTCATCTCCTACATTAGAAACTGATGGATGGTGGAGGGCCCTAGACACTGGGCCCTAGTAGCTCTTTAGTAGTTTACAGGCACAAACTTTACCTTTACTTTCATTCCTGTGAAACAAAGGATCTATTAAAAGTCTAATTAGGGTTGTGTGTGTGCAAACCCTTTTACTGAAGTGCCAATCTATTTTTTTTTTTTAATGAGAGCATAAAGCAAAAAGAACATTCTTAAGAAGTAACTTTCTTCTGTTGACAAGCACTTGGACTTAACGTTCCACGAAAACAGGAAATCCTCTCCTTTCTCGTAGGCAGAGACGCATCCCTGCAGTCACAGGGGCTTGGCCTCAGATGTCTAGCGTGTACTGAGGGGGTGTTGCCATGTTGACCATGTGCGTCCTCTCTGGCTGCCACAACAGAATACTGCAGAGTGGGGGGCTTCAGTCACAAACTTTTATTGCTCACAATCCTGGTGGCTGAAGTCCAAGATCAAGGTGTGGGCAGGGCTGGTCTCTCCCAAGGCCTCTCTCCTGGGCTTCAGATGCCGTCTCTGCATCCTCAAGTCCTCACCCCTCTGTGTGCACCTGTGTCTGCATCTCCTCTTCCTACAAGGATGCCAGTCACATGGGATCAGGCTCACCCTCATGACCACATTTTACTGTAATGACTCCTGTAAATACCCCCATCTCCACATACCCTCATGACCTCATTTTACCATAATGATTCCTGTAAACACCCCCATCTCCACATACCCTCATGACCTCATTTTACCATAATGATTCCTGTAAACACCCCCATCTCCACATACCATCATGACCTCATTTTACCATAATGACTACTGTAAACACCCCCATGTCCACATACCCTCATGACCTCATTTTACCGTAATGACTCCTATAGACAACTCCATCTCCACATACAGTCACATTCGGAAGTTCTGGGATTAGAGCTTCCCATAGGCACTTTGGAGAGACCCAATTCAGCTCTAACTCTGACCCTGTTAGTGTCTCATTTAACTCAGAGTGCCTTTTTATCATTTGTTCCAAAAGATAGCATTGGGTCAAGCTGGCTTCAAAGGAATACATCTATGCCATTTTCCTGCAGCATGTCAAACAATAAATTAAAAAGTGAAAAATTCTACCAAGGCAATCAGGGAGAGTGAATTAATGAATAAATACATGAATAAAATTTAGCGCGATTTTTAGAAGGATAATAGGATAGTTTTGTCCAAAAACCCTTCAGATCCACAGTTCAGTCTGAGCCATCCAGCCATAGCAATAAAGTAAAAATTACCACATGGTACAAATGTGTCACCGTCAACGATGCTCAGCGTGGAGATGGCCTGCCTGCCCTCAGAGCTGGAGAAGGACGTGGCTGCATCTGCCTATGGGCCGGGTCCCTTGGGTGATTTTGCAGGGAGGATGTACAGGGTCCTCCTTCTGCCAACGCCACATGATGACCAAGACTCACACCTCCCAGGAGCTGCCGGTGCCCCCTCTAGCATGGAGACCCTAAAAAATTCTTGATGTTGAAGCAATATAACTTGTGTTGCAATTTTACTTCTTTGGCAATGTTGTCTTTTACTTTGCGATGTATTTCCTGATAGAAGCCTTTTCATTTTGGTGTGCGGCAGGTAGAGTCATGAATTTATTTTAGAAATGTCAGTGGCATTTTATGATGCTACCTTCAGCAGCAACATCACAGGGCCTGATTGTGAAGCTGCTAATTTACAGATCATCTCTAAGTGAATGCAAACAAATTCTGGTCCTCAGAGCCCTGCTAATATACAATGTTCAATTTTTAATTTCCAGTCCATCTTAGATTACGGGGATGAAAAACAATATTTAATCCCTCGTTAACACATGAATAAGCGGAAGCTGTCATTTTCAACCAGACAATAACGGGATTATCTCAAGGACTGTCAGTTTATGTGAAAACATTATGTTGCCCAAATTTTCATAAAAATTAGCAGTGGATAATATTCAAGATCAGAGCAATGGAAAGAGAAAAATATGCATTCATGGTAATAAATATTCATATTTGTCTGCTCAGGAGATGAAAATCTAATCAAGGGGCTATTGAAGCTCTGGCTTTTTTTTTTTTTTTAACCAAGACGTTTCATCTAAATTGGGTTTGATATGGAAATTAGTCTCACTCAAAGTCCTCCAGGCCACGAGCATGCCGGGCTCACGTGGGGTGAGGTGGCCGCTCTATCAGATGTCGCTTCTGGCATGGGCCACCTTAGACAACAGCCACCAATGCCGGGGTTCACACTGTCTCTCTTGGTTCAGCATCCTCAGAGTTTAACGCAAGGGAGTGTTCGGAGCCCCCTCCCTTTTTAAAGGAAAAAGAAAAATGATTTCATGCCGGTTAACTCCCAGCTACTGCAGGGTTAAAATTGTCTGTGTTTTTGCTTTTGTTGACAATTACCATAAATCAGAAGACACTCTGCATGGAGCTTAATGAAATATGTATGATTTTAAAAAGAAAAGATGGGAGCTGCAGGACGTTGCTCTGTGTGTGTGTGCGTGCACGTGTGTGTGCATGAGTGTGTGTGTGCACATGCATGTGCGTGTGTGTGTTTGGGTGTGCGTGTTGGGGGGTGTGTTCCTGCTGTTCTCATGGAGGCTGTGCTTTTCCTACACATGGGCAGGCTTGAAAACACAGACTCCAAGAGCTCCTCAGTGAGTAAGCGTGGGTGCACAGTATCACACTGACCCTTCCAGCCCCACGGAATCCGAGAGCTCCTCAGTGAGTAAGCGTGGGTGCGCGATATCACACTGACCCTTCCAGCCCCTTTAAGGAGCCTCAGGGTCCGTGCTCTTGAGCACCAGCCGGCCCAGCACGGGGATCCCTGGTGCATGAGGTCTCCCGTGGACCACAGGCCACCAAGAGGGTATCTTTTGGGGAACTGAATCTTTGCTCGCTTACACTTATAAATTCCTAGACAGCAAAGCCGAGATGGGCTTGTCTGAGCCTCAGGAAGGAACACGGGCAGGCCCTTCAGAGTCAGAGAGCCGGAACACCACCAAGTAGCCTTTGCTCCGTATCAAGAACGCTTCCTACTGACATACGCGGGATTTTCCTTGGGGCGCTGTTAATTGTGTTAGAGAGCTGAATGTTTATATTCACACACATTTTAAAATCTCACCCCTGACATATTTCCTGTTCCTCTTCTCCCCGGTCAAGCAGAGCTGATCGTGGGATGTTTTGATGATTTTGGCGAAGGGCTTGGGGAACGTGGTTTCTGAAGACGTCTCTGAGCAGACTCCCCCCTCTCCTGTCCCTGCTGCTCCCAGCTGTGCAGTGCCTGTTCCTGAGACCTGGCTCTGAGGCCCACAGGGAGGGTTGGCTGTTCCCCAGCCCACTGTTAGGAACACCTTCTGCACCACCCACCAAGACCCGGGCTTTGATGCTGGGTCCAGAGACATCACCTTCCCCTTTGTGACGTAGGCGGGGTGCACGGAGGGGAGGAGAGAGGACCCCGAGGAAACCCTGGGTAGGGCACTCGGACCTGGGATCCCCGAGGAAACCCTGACCATGGCACTTGGACCCGGGGCCCCGAGGAAACCCTGGTGCTGCACTCAGATCCGGGGTCCCCGAGGAAACCCTGGGTAGGGCACTCGGACCTGGGATCCCCAAGGAAACCCTGACCATGGCACTTGGACCCGGGGCCCCGAGGAAACCCTGGCGCTGCACTCAGATCTGGGGTCCCCGAGGAAACTCTAATGTGGCACTCGGACCCGGGGTCCCCGAGGAAACCCTGGTGCTGCACTCAGATCTGGGGTCCCCGAGGAAACCCTGACCATGGCACTTGGACCCGGGGCCCCGAGGAAACCCTGGCGCTGCACTCAGATCTGGGGTCCCCAAGGAAACCCTGACCATGGCACTTGGACCTGGGGCCCCGAGGAAACCCTGGCGCTGCACTCAGATCCGGGGTCCCCGAGGAAACCCTGGGTAGGGCACTCGGACCTGGGATCCCCGAGGAAACCCTGGTGCTGCACTCGGACCCGGGGTCCCTGAGGAAACCCTGGTGCTGCACTCAGATCTGGGGTCCCCGAGGAAACTCTAATGTGGCACTTGGACCCGGGGCCCCGAGGAAACCCTGGTGCTGCACTCAGATCTGGGGTCCCCGAGGAAACCCTGGTGCCACACTCAGGCCTGGGGTTCCTCCAGGGACTGCCACATCCTGCACCTTCCCCTGCGGGTAAAGGCTAGCGAGGCCGTCCAGGGCATCAAGGCCCATTTCAGAACGTCCTCCTCCTGGAGGGCCGGCGAGCTGCGTGTCCCTAGTGCCTCCTGCGGCTCCCAGAGGCTCCCCCAGCACGCCCCCGTGCCGGCACTGTCCCCAGGTGGCTGCTGGCACCCACACAGCAGCTGCCCCGACCTTCCCTCTTAGAAAGTTCTCCGCCCTGGAGTTCCGGGGCCATGTGAAGCCCCTTAGAGCACCATTCCCGCTGCCCCCGACCCATCCTCACTCTTGGGGTGCAGTGCGGCCTCTCCCAGACCCACGTGGGGGCGCTGGTCTTCCCGAGGCCACCCTGGTGGACGTGGAAGCTGCTGATTGCCGCCGTCTGCCTGCCTTGGCTGTGCATCTTCCTGGGAGAAACGTCTTCTAGGGCCCTTTACCCATGAGAGGACCTGCCAAGGAACTAGATTATTTGTGGTGGTGTCAGTATCCAACAGTACTTTTTTCTAAGGAAACGGATAACTTGCCACAGGAAAAGAAAACCCTGAGGCTTTAGACACAGACACCCATCCTGTCTCCAGGCTCTGGTGACAGACTCTGTCCTGGGGCCGCTGCTGGTTAATTCAGGCTTCTCCATGCTGGGAATTCGCTTCCAGAAGAGTGGCCCCCAGGATGCTTTGCCTTCAGGGTCAGCCCTGTCCGCCTTACCTCAGGCCCAGCAGAAATAGCAGGGGATGGGTCACAACAAGAGACCAACACAAAAACAGGGCTTGGATGAGCCCACTCGGGCACCCAGTCCACGGTCCAGGGCACTGAGGTCTCGCGGAGAGGAGGGAGGGTGAGCGTGGACTGCATTGTTTGCAAGGAGTCGTGAATTCTGACACTGTCCAAGGAGCTGCAGGTGCTGCCCCAGATGGAGACAGCCAGGAACACCTCTAGGCCACTGCAGTGGTGATGGCCAAGGCAGACCTGCCCTGCTGACCCTCTGCAGCCCCATGCCCGCCCTGGGGATGCCTGGCCTGGGGGCTCGGCCCCTCCTGACCCTCTGCAGCCCCGTGCCTGCCCTGGGGACGCCTGGCCTGGGGGCTCGGCCCCTCCTGACCCTCTGCAGCCCCGTGTCTGCCCTGGGGATGCCTGGCCTGGGGGCTCGGCCCCCCCTGACCCTCTGCAGCCCTGTGCCCCCCTGGGGACGCCTGGCCTGGGGGCTCGGCCCCTCCTGACCCTCTGCAGCCCCGTGCCCCCCTGGGGATGCCTGGCCTTGGGGCTCGGCCCCTCCTGACCCCCGAGGCCCAAGGTGCTGCAGCAGCAGCAGCCACCAGGGGTCACACTTGCTCGCCTCCTGCACAGGCCATGGCCCCACAATCAGGGCTGCAAGAAGAGATGGAGAAAGAGACACCTTGGAAGTGGCTGGAACGATCTCCCTTTGGAGTCACCCTGTCTGCTGGAATTAAGACTTCTGGGACTGCACAGTGAAGTTCCCGGCAATGACTCATTTTCTGATATTGGTGCCTGAATTGCAGCTTCCGTGGCTGCCACTTCAGGAAGATAACGTGTGACCTGGAGCAAGGTTATCAGAAACTGCCGATAGAGGTTTGCCACCTCCCACCATGAATACGGACGCTGATAGGAGGAAGCCCTCACGCGCTCCCTCGGCTCTCACGGAACGCCTGGAAACTCTCCAGCTTTCTCTTGTTTGAAGAAGGAGCCCCCAGGAGACTTCCAGGACAGCACGGTCTGGACCGTTTCCAAGCCCTTTAGGAAAACTTTGCAGCAAAATTCAGCATTTCCAAAATAGTGAAGTCAAGGTGACCCCGACACAGCCTGGGCTCCTCCTGGGACAGACTTCCTGCACGGCTGTCAGACCACAAGTCTACCCAAGGGCATCTGTTTGCCTGTGAGTGAGCGTGTGTGTGTCTGCGTGTGTCTGTGTGTCTGTGTGCATGCACGTTTGCGTCTGCCTGTGTGTGCCCATGTCTCTGTGTATGTGCACAAGTGTGTCTCCATGACAAGTGTTTCTCTGTGTATGTGCATGAGTGTGTGTGTATGTGCACGAGTGTGTCTCCGTGTGTGTATGTGCACGAGTGTGTCTCCGTGTGTATATGTGCATGAGTGTGTCTCTGTGTGTGTGTGTGTGTCCATGAGTGTGTCTCTGTGTGTATATGTGCATGAGTGTGTTCGTGTGTGTGTGCATGAGTGTGTGTGTATGTGCATGAGTGTGTGTGTGTGTGTGTGCATGAGTGTGTGTCTGCTTGGGTTACTTTGCTACCTGCAAGCAAACCCCTGCCTTGTGCTGCTGGGTGGCACGGCCTTCTCTGCCCCTGTCCGCTTCTCCCCGGACCCCGGGAGCTGTCTGTGGAGTGAGTAGGAAATCCCCCTACTCACGAGAGGCCGTGCAGGTGACCCCGAAGCTTCACTGAAATAAAAGCTCGAGTTAAGGGGGACATGAACTTCCTTGTGAACATGGTTGGCTGGCAGGAAGGCGCTGTGGCTGGGGCCATGTGGACAGAAGCAGAGGCAGGATGGGGGCAGGGCAGGAGAGAGGGGACAGGAGGGGGCAGAAAGCAGGAGCTGGGTCAGGTCCACTTCACCTGCGTGTGTCACGTTGAAAATGGGCTGAGAGGTGGGCGAGGCCAAGTGGAGCACTGCAGTCCAGGCTTAGGGGCTGTGATCTGATTTGCAGGCCATGGGGAGCCATGCAGTGTTGGGGTGAAGGGAGCAGCCTGCCCAGTTGTGGAGGGGGAAACAGAGGGAGGCCAGAGGCAGACTGAGGGCCGCTTCAGCACCTTCCGCAGGACAAGGCTGGAGCTAGGCAGAGCAGCAGAGAGGCCAGAGAATCGTTGCAGAAGGCCTGGTCTGAAGATGTGTGATGTGACGTGCCACCACTGAGCTGTGCCAGGCCTGGGCCACCTCACTCCCCCGAGGTCCCGAGAGCTCTTCCCGAGGCTGCTCAGGGTCCTGGGACTTTGCCGGAGTTGTGGGAGACCTAGAGCCGTCAAAGTCAGTGGGACAGGAAACAACTTTCCCCGGGCGGCCGTCCTGCCGTGCCCTGAAGCCCCTCTTGTTCCCAGCTGGGCGTCCATCCCTCCTCCTCCGCTTTCCACCTCCTCTTCTCTCCCAGGTGCCCCCTGCTGACCTGTGCCCCCAGTGTGATGCTGAGTGCTGCGCTCTCCTCAGTACCTGAAAGCAGGGCCCTCTGCCCGTCCCAGAGACCAGCGCAGGAAATTCTGCTTGAGGACGGTACCTTCTCCTCCCGGCCCCCACGACGAGACGGACCTTGAGGACGGTACGTTCCCCTCCCGGCCCCCACGGCGAGACGGACCTTGAGGACGGTACATTCTCCTCCCGGCCCCCACGGCGAGACGGACCTTGAGGACGGTACCTTCTCCTCCCGGCCCCCACGACGGGACGGACCTTGAGGACGGTACATTCTCCTCCCGGCCCCGATGACGAGACAGACCTTGAGGACGGTACATTCTCCTCCCGGCCCCGATGACGAGACGGACAGACCTTGAGGACGGTATATTCTCCTCCCGGCCCCCATGACGAGACGGACCTTGAGGACGGTACATTCTCCTCCCGGCCCCCACGGCAAGACGGACCTTGAGGACGGTACCTTCTCCTCCCGGCCCCGATGACGAGACAGACCTTGAGGACGGTACCTTCTCCTCCCGGCCCCGATGACGAGACAGACCTTGAGGACGGTACATTCTCCTCCCGGCCCCCACGACGAGACGGACGGACCTTGAGGACAGTACATTCTCCTCCCGGCCCCCACGACGGGACGGACCTTGAGGACGGTACATTCTCCTCCCGGCCCCGATGACGAGACAGACCTTGAGGACGGTACATTCTCCTCCCGGCCCCGATGACGAGACAGACAGACCTTGAGGACGGTATATTCTCCTCCCGGCCCCCACGGCGAGACGGACCTTGAGGACGGTACATTCTCCTCCCGGCCCCGATGACGAGACGGACCTTGAGGACGGTACATTCTCCTCCCGGCCCCCACGGCGAGACGGACCTTGAGGACGGTACCTTCTCCTCCCGGCCCCCACGACGACACGGACCTTGAGGACGGTACATTCTCCTCCCGGCCCCGATGACGAGACGGACAGACCTTGAGGACGGTACATTCTCCTCCCGGCCCCCACGACGAGACGGACCTTGAGGACGGTACATTCTCCTCCCGGCCCCGATGACGAGACGGACAGACCTTGAGGACGGTACATTCTCCTCCCGGCCCCCACGGCGAGACAGACCTTGAGGACGGTACATTCTCCTCCCGGCCCCCATGACGAGACGGACCTTGAGGACGGTACCTTCTCCTCCCGGCCCCGATGACGAGACAGACCTTGAGGACGGTACATTCTCCTCCCGGCCCCGATGACGAGACAGACCTTGAGGACGGTACATTCTCCTCCCGGCCCCGATGACGAGACGGACCTTGAGGACGGTACATTCTCCTCCCGGCCCCCACGACGAGACGGACCTTGAGGACGGTACATTCTCCTCCCGGCCCCGATGACGAGACAGACCTTGAGGACGGTACATTCTCCTCCCGGCCCCGATGACGAGACGGACAGACCTTGAGGACGGTATATTCTCCTCCCGGCCCCCATGACGAGACGGACCTTGAGGACGGTACATTCTCCTCCCGGCCCCCACGGCAAGACGGACCTTGAGGACGGTACCTTCTCCTCCCGGCCCCGATGACGAGACAGACCTTGAGGACGGTACCTTCTCCTCCCGGCCCCGATGACGAGACAGACCTTGAGGACGGTACATTCTCCTCCCGGCCCCCACGACGAGACGGACGGACCTTGAGGACAGTACATTCTCCTCCCGGCCCCCACGACGGGACGGACCTTGAGGACGGTACATTCTCCTCCCGGCCCCGATGACGAGACAGACCTTGAGGACGGTACATTCTCCTCCCGGCCCCGATGACGAGACAGACAGACCTTGAGGACGGTATATTCTCCTCCCGGCCCCCACGGCGAGACGGACCTTGAGGATGGTACATTCTCCTCCCGGCCCCGATGACGAGACGGACCTTGAGGACGGTACATTCTCCTCCCGGCCCCCACGGCGAGACGGACCTTGAGGACGGTACCTTCTCCTCCCGGCCCCCACGACGACACGGACCTTGAGGACGGTACATTCTCCTCCCGGCCCCGATGACGAGACGGACAGACCTTGAGGACGGTACATTCTCCTCCCGGCCCCCACGACGAGACGGACCTTGAGGACGGTACATTCTCCTCCCGGCCCCGATGACGAGACGGACAGACCTTGAGGACGGTACATTCTCCTCCCGGCCCCCACGGCGAGACAGACCTTGAGGACGGTACATTCTCCTCCCGGCCCCCATGACGAGACGGACCTTGAGGACGGTACCTTCTCCTCCCGGCCCCGATGACGAGACAGACCTTGAGGACGGTACATTCTCCTCCCGGCCCCGATGACGAGACAGACCTTGAGGACGGTACATTCTCCTCCCGGCCCCGATGACGAGACGGACCTTGAGGACGGTACATTCTCCTCCCGGCCCCCACGACGAGACGGACCTTGAGGACGGTACATTCTCCTCCCGGCCCCCACGACGACACGGACCTTGCAGACGCTCCCAGCACATGTCCTTGGCGCACGTCGGAGCAAAGCCTCGGGGCGCGGCCCTCCGGGGGTTTCTCCAGGGAAGCAAGCAAACTGGGAAGCGTATCCCATCCAGAGCCTCAGACGAGGTCAGGCCAGGCGGCTGCTTTCTTTCCTGGTGCACATTCATTTATTCAACAGATATTTGCTCAGCACTCGCTGGTGGTGGAAACATTTGTGGATAAAGGAGAGAGTCGGAGCCTCCCCCCTCCCACAAGCAGCGAGGAAGCAGGACTTCAGGGCAGGCAAGAGGCCCAGTCAGAGGGAATGAGGCAGAGGTCTCAGTGCAAAATGGAAGCGAGAGCCTAGGAGACAGGGCTCGGGTGAGGGACATACACGGCCAGGGGCAGTTCCCCTGTTCCATGGCCAGTTCCCACTTTCCATGGCCAGGAAGCTTTGTGGCTTCCTCTGTCAAGTTCTAGTGCAGACAGAAAAGTGTCCCAGGAAGAGGACAAGCTCCACCTGGGAAATGAGTGCTCCCAGCAAGGGGAGGTGGCCTGCGGACATGGGTGGCCCTTGAAGGGGAGCTGTGGAGAGGCAGCAGCAGACAGGGCCCACACAGAAAGCACCCGTCACCCCTCTACCCCGCCAGGAAGCTGAGGAAACTCTCAGGAGCCCTGACAGGGCGGGGAGGGGACACTCCAAGGAGGGGCATGTGGACTGAGGGCCTCAGGGACTCTGCACCCTCCTTCTACCTCCTGCAAGATGGAGCCTGCCCCAGTTGGACAGGCGGCCTGGGCGCAAGAGCGCCTCTCAGTGCTTAGTTATACCGGGAAACCAAGGAGGCCACCAAGTGTCAGGACACAGTTACGTGGGCATTGGGCAGGGGAAGCAGCTGTGAGGACATAGCGTGGGAAGGCACTGGGTATCCATGTGTGCGGAGGCACTGGATATGCGTGTGTGGGGAGGATGCTGGATATGCGTGTGTGGGGAGGACACTGGGTATACGTGTGTGGGGAGGACACTGGGTATGTGTGTGTGGGGAGGACACTGGGTATGTGTGTGGGGGGAGGACACTGGATATGCGTGTGTGTGGAGGACACTGGATATGCGTGTGTGGGGAGGACACTGGGTATTTGTGTGTGGGGAGGACACTGGATATGCGTGTGTGGGGAGGACACTGGGTATTTGTGTGTGGGGAGGACACTGGGTATGTGTGTGTGGGGAGAACACTGAGTATGTGTGTGTGGGAAAGACACTGGGTATGTGTGTGGGGGGAGGACACTGGCTATGCGTGTGTGGGAGGCGCTGGGTATGTGTGTGGGGAGGACACTGGGTGTGTGTGTGTGGGGAGGACACTGGATATGCGTGTGTGGGGAGGACACTGGGTATGTGTGTGTGGGGAGGACACTGGGTATGTGTGTGGGGGGAGAACACTGGGTATGTGTGTGTGGGAAAGACACTGGGTATGTGTGTGGGGGGAGGACACTGGGTATGTGTGTGTGGGGAGGACACTGGCTATGCGTGTGTGGGAGGTGCTGGGTATGTGTGTGGGGAGGACACTGGGTGTGTGTGTGGGGGGAGGACACTGGATATGCGTGTGTGGGGAGGACACTGGATATGCGTGTGTGGGGAGGACACTGGGTATTTGTGTGTGGGGAGGACACTGGGTATACGTGTGTGGGGAGGACACTGGGTATGTGTGTGTGGGGAGGACACTGGGTATGTGTGTGTGGGGAGAACACTGGGTATGTGTGTGTGGGAAAGACACTGGGTATGTGTGTTGGGGGAGGACACTGGGTATGTGTGTGTGGGGAGGACACTGGCTATGCGTGTGTGGGAGGCGCTGGGTATGTGTGTGGGGAGGACACTGGGTGTGTGTGTGGGGGGAGGACACTGGATATGCGTGTGTGGGGAGGACACTGGATATGCGTGTGTGGGGAGGACACTGGGTATTTGTGTGTGGGGAGGACACTGGGTATACGTGTGTGGGGAGGACACTGGGTATGTGTGTGTGGGGAGGACACTGGGTATGTGTGTGTGGGGAGAACACTGGGTATGTGTGTGTGGGAAAGACACTGGGTATGTGTGTGGGGGGAGGACACTGGGTATGTGTGTGTGGGGAGGACACTGGCTATGCGTGTGTGGGAGGCGCTGGGTATGTGTGTGGGGAGGACACTGGGTGTGTGTGTGTGGGGAGAACACTGGGTATGTGTGTGTGGGAAAGACACTGGGTATGTGTGTGGGGGGAGGACACTGGGTATGTGTGTGTGGGGAGGACACTGGGTATACGTGTGTGGGGAGGACACTGGGTATGTGTGTGTGGGGAGGACACTGGGTATGTGTGTGTGGGGAGAACACTGGGTATGTGTGTGTGGGAAAGACACTGGGTATGTGTGTGGGGGGAGGACACTGGGTATGTGTGTGTGGGGAGGACACTGGGTATGCGTGTGTGGGAGGCGCTGGGTATGCGTGTGGGGAGGACACTGGGTGTGTGTGTGTGGGGAGGACACTGGGTATGTGTGTGTGGGGAGGACACTGGGTATGTGTGTGGGGAGGACACTGGGTATGTGTGTGGGGGGAGGACACTGGGTATGGGTGTGTGGGGAGGCACTGGGTATGTGTGTGTGGGGAGGACACTGGGTATGTGTGTGTGGGGAGGACACTGGGTATGTGTGTGTGGGGAGGACACTGGGTATGTGTGTGGGGGGAGGACACTGGGTATGTGTGTGTGCGGAGGACACTGGGTATGGGTGTGTGGGGAGGCGCTGGGTATGTGTGTGTGGGGAGGACACTGGGTATGTGTGTGTGGGGAGGACACTGGGTATGTGTGTGGGGGGAGGACACTGGGTATGTGTGTGGGGGGAGGACACTGGGTATGGGTGTGGGGGGAGGCACTGGGTATGTGTGTGTGGGGAGGACACTGGGTATGTGTGTGTGGGGAGGACACTGCGTATGTGTGTGGGGGGAGGACACTGGGTATGTGTGTGTGCAGAGGACACTGGGTATGGGTGTGTGGGGAGGCGCTGGGTATGTGTGTGTGGGGAGGACACTGGGGGTGTGTGTGGGGGGAGGACACTGGGTATGTGTGTGGGGGGAGGACACTGGGTATGGGTGTGGGGGGAGGCACTGGGTATGTGTGTGTGGGGAGGACACTGGGTATGTGTGTGTGGGGAGGACACTGGGTATGTGTGTGGGGGGAGGACACTGGGTATGTGTGTGTGCGGAGGACACTGGGTATGGGTGTGTGGGGAGGCGCTGGGTATGTGTGTGTGGGGAGGACACTGGGTATGTGTGTGTGGGGAGGACACTGGGTATGTGTGTGGGGGGAGGACACTGGGTATGTGTGTGGGGGGAGGACACTGGGTATGGGTGTGGGGGGAGGCACTGGGTATGTGTGTGTGGGGAGGACACTGGGTATGTGTGTGTGGGGAGGACACTGGGTATGTGTGTGGGGGGAGGACACTGGGTATGTGTGTGTGCAGAGGACACTGGGTATGGGTGTGTGGGGAGGCGCTGGGTATGTGTGTGTGGGGAGGATACTGGGTGTGTGTGTGGGGGGAGGACACTGGGTATGTGTGTGGGGGGAGGACACTGGGTATGGGTGTGGGGGGAGGCACTGGGTATGTGTGTGTGGGGAGGACACTGGGTATGTGTGTGTGGGGAGGACACTGGGTATGTGTGTGGGGGGAGGACACTGGGTATGTGTGTGTGCAGAGGACACTGGGTATGGGTGTGTGGGGAGGCGCTGGGTATGTGTGTGTGGGGAGGCGCTGGGTATGTGTGTGTGGGGAGGACACTGGGTGTGTGTGGGGAGGCGCTGGGTATGTGTGTGTGGAGAAGCGCTGTGTATGTGTGTGTGGGGAGGACACTGGGTGTGTGTGGGGAGGCGCTGGGTATGTGTGTGTGGAGAGGACACTGGGTGTGTGTGGGGAGGCGCTGGGTATGTGTGTGTGGGGAGGACACTGGGTATGTGTGTGGGGGGAGGACACTGGGTATGTGTGTGTGGGGAGGACACTGGGTATGTGTGTGGGGGGAAGCGCTGGGTATGTGTGTGTGGGGAGGCGCTGGGTGTGTGTGTGGGAAGGACGCTGGGTATTTGTGTGTGGGGAGGCGCTGGGTATGCGTGGCCACATCCTGTGTTCTGGAGCTGAGTGCACATGTGTAGACATGGGTGTGTGTGCATTTTTGTGGGTGTGTGGGTGTGTAGGTATTTAGGGGTCTGTGTGTGTGTGTGTATGTGTGCATATGTGTGGGAAGGCATATGTGTATGTATGTGTATATGTGTGTTAGGGAAATGTTAACCCTAAGACATTACTAGTTTATAATAGGAAAAAATCCCTCCAAAAATAATACTGTACCTCAAGCCTTTGTATTACAAAAAAAAATAAAAGGAGGAGGGTGAAGTTGTGCCAGTGAGTCCCGGTTGCTCTTCAGGGGCCCTGGGGTGGTGTTGGCCAATAGAGACAAATGCCGTTGGCAAATACCTAGAGTGCCTCCTACATCACAGCTGCCGATGAATGCGACCTCGAGTCCAATTTAGAGGAAGCTTTTGGACTCTCACATCTTACGAGTTCTCTCAGAGGTCACGCCTGCCCTTTCCCATAAGCAGAACAACCCAAATCCCCCAGGCCCACAGTTCTCATATGTCAGCCTGCATCAGAATCACCTGCAGGGCTTGTAAACACACAGGTTGCCGGTTCACCCCAGAACCTCTGACTCAGGGGGTCCGAGGCAGGGCCCAAGGATCTGTGTTTCTAACAATCTCCCTGGGTGCTGCCGGTCTGGGGACCCCACTTTGAGAACCACAGCTCTGAGCAACTGGGCCTCCCCAGCTGAGAAAAGAGGAAAGATTGGTGCCTAGTTCAGAACCGTCAACTTTGGAAGCTCTGGGAGCCAGCTTCTTCGTAAGGAAGTCCAGGCAGCCCTGAGGCCCCTACCCCAGCTGTGCAGCTTATGGCCTAGCACCCCCAGCACTAGCACTGCAAGAGCCTTCAGGTCGGGGACATTTCAACATCTCTGAGCCAGGCCATCCAATCCCCAACATCCAACGCCCAATAAACCCAAAGCTATCTCCACCTCCAGAGTCTCACAGAAAGATCAACATCAAAGTACTTTAAGAAACAGATGACTGTGGTGTGCAGCCCCTTACGCAACCCAGGTGCTCTGGGGGGTCAAGGTGGGGGTGCAGGTGCGGGAGGCTGGCACAAGGCCATGCAGCTCCTGGCCCCAGAGCAGGATTCCTGGTGGCTCACAGGCATTACTCTTGAGTTCAGCCAGCACCCCAAGCAGCCATCAGGCTTGTTATGGAAGAGATTCTGCAGAAGGTCCATGGAAAATGTGGATCATGGAAAACTATGCATGGATTTCAAAAATCTTTCTGCACCAAAATAAACTCATACTAACTTGTTGTAACATGTCTGAACAGGATCTAGTTTAAGGCTAGAAAGAGAATATATCAGTTTGAAAAGAGCCCCTATCAGAGCAACATGAATTCTGCTAAAATTGAAGGAAGAACAAACATCAAAATTGTGGTGAAACTTGGGTGGAAGAATGATGAAGTCATTGATACTTTATGAAAAGTTTATAGGGATAACACCCCAAAGAAATCAGCAGCTTTCAAATGGAGAACTCATTTTAAGAAAGAATGAGATGATATTGAAGATGAATCCTATAGTGGCAGACCCCCTCATCAATTTGCAAGGAAAAAATTAACCTTGTTTATATCCTAATTGGAGAGAACCAACAATTAACAGCAGAAACAGCAGCCAACACCATAGACATCTCGGCTGGTTCAGCTTACATAATTCTGGCTGGAAAATTAAAGTTGAGCAAACTTTCCACTCCATGGGTTCCAAAACCATTACACCCAGATGAGCTGCAGCCAAGGGCAGAGCTTTCAATGGAAATTTTTAACAGCGGAATCAAGATCCTGAAGCATTTCCTTGAAGAATTGCAACAGGAGAGGAAACATGGCTTTACCAGTACCATCCTGATGACCAAGCACAACCACAGCAGTGGCTACCGAGAGGCGGAAGGGGTCCCATCGAAGCAACAGCAGACTGATCAAGAGCAAAGGTCATGGCAGTAGATGTTGGGATGCTCAAGGCATTTTGCATGTTGGCTTTCTGGAGGGCCAAAGAAAAATAACATCTGCTTATTATGTGGGTGTTTTGAGAAAGTTATAAAAACTTTAGCAGAAAAATGCCTGGGAAAGCTTCACCAGAGAGCCCTTCTCCACCAGGACAAGGCTTCAGCTCACTCCTCTCATCAAACATGGGCAATTTAGCAAGAGTTCCAATGAGAACTCATGAGGCATCCCCCTACAGTCCTGGTTTGGCTCCTTCTCACTTCTTTTTGTTTTCCATTCTTAAAATATATCCAGAGGGTACCCATTTTTCCTTAGATAGTAATGGGAAAAAGACTGCATTGATGTGGCTAAATTCCCAAGGTCCTCAGTGCCTTGGGAATGGACTAAATGGTGGGTTTGATCCCTTGCAAAAGTGTCTTGGCCCTGGTGGAGATTATGTTGAGAAATAAAGTTTATATTTTTATTTTTACCTTTTAATCCAATTTTTCTGTGAACTTTTTGAAGTCCCCTTATATTTGTCTGCTAACTCAGGAAAAATGTAAACTTTTTCTTTACTTTGGCATTAAGTGTAACTGTCATCAAATGAAATTATCCCTAGGAATTTTATATGCATGGGGATAAGTGAGCGGCCTGGAGTCCACAGACCTCCCAGCAGGCCTCCAAGGCCCTACCCAGACCTCCCATGCTGGGAGGCTCTGCAAGTACCTAAGCACATGCTTAGGACCCTGGCAAAGTTGAGGTATCAGGAAAGATTTGTAGAAAGACCTTGATATTTTAATAAAGAAAACATCTTGTCATCCAGGTAAACATCAGAAATTTGACTTGCTCACACGCATTTTAAAACTTAGTACTTACAGATTTGGAATTACACGTGTCAGGGTGTTTCGGGACATTGGGAAGTCTTTATCCCACTGGCCTTTATGAATCTTCATCTGGTTCTACATGGAACTGAGTCCCCAAACGACTGTGGTGGCAGAAAGATGGAGGGCGCGGGAGGCTTTGCCTCACCACTGGTGCTAGGCAATGCTAAATGGGTTGTGTGACCCTCCTGGCCTTGAGTTCCCCAAGACTGAGGTGGCATCTCAGATGATCAAGCAGAATTTTCCATGTCGAGCATTTCCCAGTTACCAGCCACGCATGGCCCGGAGTGCACAGCCCAGAGGGAGCTCACAATACAATGAAGAACGACCGCTGTTGAGTGGATGGGCGAGTGGGCAGGTGGGTGAGGGAGGGAGTGAGCAAGGGAAGGCATAGCCCCTCATCTCGAGGGCTCAGAGTTATTTCCCCGGCCAGTCCTCAGGCTGGGAAATGGGCTGCACCTTTTTCTCCATGTGTCATACTTTCTTCCCTTTAAAAAATTTAACCAGTTCTTGGCATTGGTAGTTTTGCTAAATTAAACCAGGGAGGACCTGGAAGACAGCAGCGCAGCCCTGACACTCACAGGGCCAGTTTCCTCCAGGCGTGGTTTTAATCCAGAGGCTGGGTCTGCTTTCCTACAGCTGGGCCACGAGCTGCTGCCCTGCAGAGATCCAATGTCCTGGCGTCCTACGTTCATCGTGGAGATGATGGAAACAAGCTCAGACAGGAAAACTCATCACTTGGCAAACTCCAGGCCTGGGGCTGCCTGCAGAGAGCCCTGTTCAGATGGGCTTGCCGAGTCCCAGCCCACCACCTCGATGGGAAGCAGTTGTAGGTGCACCACTGGGCTGTCGGAGCCATCGGGAAAGGAACCCTTCCTGTGCCTGGCCTTAGGATAACTGTGTCTGGACCCACAGCCCACACCCCACTCGTGAACTGTTTCGGGCCCTTTCTAAGGTGCACGTGGGCCTCTTGCCCAGGATGCGGGCTGGGTTCCCAGAGGACTCAGGTGATCCTACCTGCGGCAGTGAGTTAATCTCCAGGGCTCAGGAGGCCTGCTGTGCAGAGGAAGTCTGGGCGGCTCGGGCTGGCGCAGGCACGGTGCCCCCAGTCCTGCTCTTGTGGACTCTGGGGGCATGCTGGGCCCGGGCACACCTCCACCACGCTTGCGGCCCTTTGCTCACGGGCTGTGGATTGGATCTGAGTAGTCTAGGGACCAGCTCCTCGGGCCCATGCAGAAAGGAAGAGAAGGTGGCTCCCTGGACTGGATTCTGGGAAGGACCCTCACTCTTTCTGCCTGAATGAACACTAGTGCGTGGACTTTTCCAGTCTTTCCATCTGTTCTGTTTTGAGGTTTATTCATGTTGATTTACCTGAATCTAGTTCACTCTTTTTGCCTCTGGTGTCACCCTTCAGTCTGGGCGGGGTGGTGGCCGTGTATCCAGGGCGTCAGGGACAGGGTGGTGGCCGTGTATCCAGGGCGTCAGGGACAGGGTGGTGGCCGTGTATCCAGGGCGTCAGGGACAGGGTGGTGGCCGTGTATCCAGGGCGTCAGGGACAGGGTGGTGGCCGTGTATCCAGGGCGTCAGGGAAAGGGTGGTGGCCGTGTATCCAGGGCGTCAGGGACAGGGTGGTGGCCGTGTATCCAGGGCGTCAGGGACAGGGTGGTGGCCGTGTATCCAGGGCGTCAGGGACAGGGTGGTGGCCGCGTATCCAGGGCGTCAGGGAAAGGGTGGTGGCCGTGTATCCAGGGCGTCAGGGACAGGGTGGTGGCCGTGTATCCAGGGCGTCAGGGACAGGGTGGTGGCCGTGTATCCAGAGCATCAGGGGCGGGGTGGTGGCTGTGTATCCAGGTGGCCGTGTATCCAGGGCGTCAGGGACAGGGTGGTGGCCCTGTATCCAGAGTGTCAGGGGCGGGGTGGTGGCCGTGTATCCAGGTGGCCGTGTATCCAGGGCGTCAGGGGCGGGGTGGTGGCCATGTATCCAGGGTGTCAGGGACGGGGTGGTGGCCGTGTATCCAGGGCGTCAGGGGCGGGGTGGTGGCCGTGTATCCAGGGCGTCAGGGGCGGGGTGGTGGCCGTGTATCCAGGGCGTCAGGGGCGGGGTGGTGGCCGTGTATCCAGGGCGTCAGGGGCGGGGTGGTGGCCGTGTATCCAGGGCGTCAGGGGCGGGGTGGTGGCCGTGTATCCAGGGCGTCAGGGGTGGGGTGGTGGCCGTGTATCCAGGTGGCCGTGTATCCAGGGTGTCAGGGACAGGGTGGTGGCCGTGTATCCAGGGCGTCGGGGGTGGGGTGGTGGCCATGTATCCAGGGCGTCGGGGGTGGTGTGGTGGCCGTGTATCCAGGGCATCAGGGGCGGGGTGGTGGCCGTGCATCTCGGGGCACAGGCACTGCTTCTGAGGAGACCCCAGGGTGTGTGTGGCAAGCACTGGGGCGAGCCTGGGACTCGGGCCAGACAGCCTCGGTGCAGACCCTGAGCTGGGCACTCATGCTGGGTGCCTGGGAGAATGCACGCCAGCCTCAGCTCCACCTCTATGGACGTGTTTCCTGCAGACCTCACGGTTGTCATGGCAAGGGCTGAGAGGCGCATGCACTGTTTAGTAGGTCATGAGCACTGTGTGTATGTGTGTGTATGTGTGTACGTGAGGGATATGGGTGTGATCGTGCATGTTCGTGTGTGTACATGTGGACGTGTGTGTGCTCATGCGTATGTATGTGTGTACATGTGGACGTGTGTGTGCTCATGTGTATGTGTGTGCTTATATATGTATATAACTCTGCATATGCATGTGTGTGTATGTGTATTTGGATATGCACGTGTGTTTGCGTGAATATGCAATGTCGTTTCCTGCTCACTGACTCTTAATTGATGAAACAAATGCCCAGCAGGCCAAGATGGGATTTGAGCCCCGGCTCATGGTGAGGCCTAGAAAGTGACGACTACTTTCCCTTTGCAGAACCCGGGCCTCACTCAAGTGGTGTTTGTGTAGAAGGAAAAGAAACCACAAAGGTGCATTTGACTCCCATTTTCTCGCATCTGCTGAGAGCGTATTCATGCACAAAAGGGAAAGGTCCTTGTTCTAAAGCAGGAGAGTACACGTGGCTGTCAGAGGTGGCGTGGCAGCGGGGAAGGAGGCCGGGGAGCATCTGTCAGTTGCCGCAATGCAGGGGCGAGGTCACAGAACAGAGGGTGTGCTGGCTGCTGGGGAGGGCATGGGGCTCTGGGGCCTTGATCCTGTTAACCGTCCACCCTGCCCTCCCGTCTGCTCCTCTGACAGCAGCTTCTGGAGGCCGGGCACTGTGGCCAGGCTGGCACAAGTAACATCAGGACCTGGGGCTGCAGCCCCAGGAGGGCCCATTCACCTGGCTGTGACCCACAGGCAAATACCACACAAAACCCGTGGCCCGTCTTGCACACAGAGGCCACTGGAAACACAGATAAGGCTGTGTGAACTCATCTCTCCACTGTGAAGACAACACTGGGAAGACAGCAGATCCTCCTGGCACTCGCTGAGGGTCTCCACTGCCCTCCAGGTGCCGAGCTCCCGCCTTCCTTCCCCCCACCCCCGACAGGCTCGGCACAGTCAGACCAGCTTTGCAGGGTCCGTCGTGGCCCCACAGTGAGGGTCCTGCTTGCAAGCTGAAGCTGAGATGGATGTGCACATGCATGAGGATGAGCGTCTCTGTGGTTTAGGTGAGGTGGGGTCACCCACCTCCAGGACCCCTGACTAATAATAGCGCTGAGATTCAAACTCAGGTAGCAGATCAGTTAGGATCACCCAAACAAGTGGACATGAACCAGTGGGATGTTCAGCAGAGCAGAAGCCGATTCCTCGTTCATCCCCTGGTGCAGGACTGCGGAATGCGTCAGCTGGGCAGTGCCAACCTGCAGCCCCTCAGGGGCCACCCCCACAGTGCCCGGCTCCCGTCTCACCTAGGGACCTCCATTTCCCAGCAGCAGCACTTGGGAAGGAGCCTGTGTGGGCCAGACCCAGGGAGTGCACCGCTCCTCTCCATTTCGGTGGCCAGAGTCAACCCCCCTGCCCACCCAGCCACACACGCACACACAGCCACGTGCCCAGGAGGGGAGTGCTTGGATTTGGGCCTATGTGGCACAGCCTCGGGCTGGACCTCAGAGACACAGATCCTACCACGACCCCCACACAGGTGCCTGCCAGCTGTGAGCCCTTGTGCAGGTTGGGGGTCAGGGAGGGCCTGAGATGGCGGCATTTTATGCGGGGGCAGAAACTGCAGGTTCAGGCACAGAGGAGGGGCTGTCACCTGCCAGAACATGCCTCCCTCGATGGTACCACCTTGGGGCCCAAACCTGGGTCTCAGACAAGCACTTTGTCCTGAGATACTGACGTCTATGAGCGTTTGAGGGAATATGTGCTCAAACCTGACCTCCTGCAGAGAGGATGGGGCAGCTGGTTCCTGGCCGCCAGGCTGCGTTTCAGCAGCTCACAGGTGCATACCACACACAGCCCTGCCGTGGCCAGTCACCGTGGGCCAGCCCCACATGGCAGCTTCCAGAGGCACCACAGGGTGGCGGCCCCAGACCTTGGAGAAAGTGGCACAGGCAATGTAAACCTTTGCGACCCCACCATCCTCTCAATCTCATCCCCAATGCCTCCCCTGGCCCCAACAGGACTTCCTCCTGTGGGCCTGGAAAACTAGAGCCTGGGAGGAACATCTGCCTAATTCAGCCCATCCCCAGGCGTCAGCATCCGGGGCCCGTCCCCAGGTGGAGCCCGGGAGGAAACATCTGCCTGATACAGCCCGTCCCCAGGTGTCGGCATCTGGGGCCTCTGGATGGTGCCCAGTAAGCCTCGGGTGGGCTGGACCCTGGATGGGGGGACCCAGTCACAGATCTGGATGGTGCCCAGTGAGCCTTAGGTCAGGCTGGACCCTGGATGGGGGGACGCACTCACACCCTGTGTGTGAACAGTCGCTTGGAAGGAGCAGCGATGCCGGGACTCAGCTTTTCTGCATCTTCGGAGCAGCTTTCAAATGCTTTTGGATTAAAACCACGTGGCTGGCAGAAATCGCACAATTAGCTTCAACATAGCCGTGGCTTCGGGCAGGGTGGTCCTGGCCAGAATCACACATGCAGAGAGCGTTTTTGGAGCCTGTACTGTCTGCTCAGGCTGCCGAGGCAAAGTCCCACAGACAGGGCAGCTTAAATGATGGAAGTTTCTTTTCACACGGCTCTGGAGGCTGGAAGTCCGAGGTCGAGGCGTGGGCAGAGCCCGTTTCTCCTGAGGCCACTCCCCCGCCTGGTAGATGCCATCTTCATCTTCAGGGGTCTCCACACGTGCACGTCTGTCTCTGTGTCCAGATATCCCTTTCTGATAAGGATACCGGTCCTGTTGGGTCAGGGTCACCATAAGAGCTTGTTTTACCTTCATCGCCTCTGTAAAGCCCTGTCTCCAAGACGCCACACGCTGAGGTCCTGGGGGTCAAGGCTGCCACATGAACTTGGGGGCGCATTCAGCCCATCACAGGGCCAGTGAACCACGCTGCAGTTTTTAAAGAATTATATTTATATCTCAAAGTTTTGAATTACTTTTAATTTTTTTCTTTTGAAAACCAGTTGGTGGTATAAGGTTTCTTGGGCACAAGTCTGGCCCAGCCAGGTGTTCAGCATCAACTGTGACTTCACACCCCGAGCTAGTAGCATGGGCCAGGATTGGCCCTGGCAGGGGTCTCTGAGACGCGTCGCTGCCCAGGCAAGCTGGGAAGGAGGGGAAGACCTCGTCTCCACTCTGCATTGGGGCATTGGGCAGCCCACTGGCTCCGTGAGACCTGTAAAAGCAAAGGTTTTGTGGCACAGCAGGCCGAGAGGGTGCCGTGTGCTACCCTCCTGCAGACGCACATCAGCCACGTAAGGCAGAAAAATCCTGTCCAAAAGTCTGACAGATTACAGCGGAACCTTCTCAAGGCTCCCAGACCACACAGCCTACTTCTCCTGTAAGACTGATCGGAGCGCTTGGAGAATGCTGGTCCATGCAAAACTGAATCCCCAGGTGTGTCCAGGGCCCCAGAGCCGGAGCACAGGAGGCACTGGCTTGGCTGCCGTCCTTTCTTGTAACTGTCCACCAAGTGCCGCCTGACGTGAATCCCAGCCTCCTCGCGGTGCCGTCCGAGCTCTGGGCTTTGTGGGTGTCATGCCCAAGTTGACAAGTGGCTGTGCTGTGAGCGTTACTGTCCTCCTCCCCCTCATCTTTCAGGAAACTGCTGTGACTTTAAAGCCGGTCCTCGCCGCGTCCCGCCCACCTCGCCGCTTCCCGCGCACCTCGCCGCTTCCCGCGCACCACCAGGCTTGTGCTTCCCAGAGCTGTGTCTGTGCACGTGGCACCCGTGCCCCTAAAGGCGTTGCAGGCCGGTAAGAGGCCCTGCTATTTTCCATTCATCCCGTAAGCGTTTTTAAATCTCAGGGACTGTGCTCGGCACTGGAAATAATTTCTAGAACATGATTCTTGACCAGCCAAGCCTGCACCGGTGGTTCCACTCTCAAGGCATTTTAAAGCAAGGTAACAAATGTATGTTGACCAGCTGGGCACCCATTTCTGTTCTAAAAAGAGAGATGAATATCAATGTTAAAAAGTCATGGATCCTGACCCCAGTTAGTAAATAATCTAGTGGAGAAATACAATAAATGCACAACAATTAAATAAGCCGGTGGTGTACAGCAAATTAGCACGTGTGTGAAATAAACAAGACATTCTGTTTTCAGAAGGGAATCCCCTAGCCGTGGGCTCAAGTCTGTCAGGGAACTTCCTAACAGAGGGCACATGAGCTAATGCTATAGGCTGAACTGTGTCCCCAGAAAGATATGTTGAAGTCCTGGACCTCGGCAGCTCAGAATGGGACCTTCCGTGGACATAGGACTGTTGCAGACACAGTTCGCTTGGTGAAGGAGGCGCCGTGCTGCAGTAGGTCCTTGATGCAGCCGTGTCCCTGCGACAGGAAGGACAAACTCCGGCACACAGAGTCCTCGAAGCAGCCGTGTCCCTGTGATAGGGCCTCTTCCAACCCCCCCAAGAAAGAGCAGGTCACCCTGCCCCCCACCTCTCCACAGCTCCCTGGACTAGGCCACATTTCTTTATCCTCTTCTTGGTTTTTAATTAACTTTGGGCCAGCCCATCTGTGCCTGTTCTGGACTCCAGTTTTGACAGCTACTGACTGAATTGCCTGGTCAGTTCCGTGAAAAACTAGAAATAGAAATGCACGCGGTCAGCTGCTGCCTGAGCTGACCAGCCCGGGCCGTCAGTGGCCTTCCCTGGTTGGACGGGCCGTGAATGCTCCCAGTTCTGTTTCATTTTAACTATGTGTATTTGTATAAATATAAGAACCTGTCTGCTCTCTACCCACAGAGTAATTGTCTAGCTCTATCATCTAATTATCTCAACACGTTTAGTGAGCGAGATATTAAGGCCCAGATTAGATATTAAAAGGCATCGTTAAAGAACAGAAATGAGATTTGCATGGAGTGGTATCTAGTTCCAGCGTGGAAACGCGTTCACACAGCACTCAATTAGATATGCGGACTCAGCTCTGAAACGTTCCTATAGGAGAACAAAGATGAAAATTCATTACTACCTCCAAATACTGCCAACTCCGCCATTTCTTTTAAAAATGCAGTCTTGGGAAGCTCCAAGAGTGTTCGATAATAACCAAGACGTGGATCCTGTGTGTGAAAAGTGGCCCAGCTCCTGGAGAGGCGCGAAGGCTGTGGGTGGACTGTGGGGTGGGCTGCTTCTCTGGGGTCATGTGGACATCCCTAGAGAGAGTCTTGGCTTGGGCACCACCCTCAGGTGTGTGTCCTCAGGTGGCCTGACTGCAGTGACCGCTGAAATCCAGGGGATGCAGAGATCGCAGGCTGTGGGCGCTGCCACCACAGGCTGGGGCCTCAGGGAATTGGGTCTGGGTCGTGGCAAGTCTCGAGGCTCCCCCAGTGGGCTGCTGCTCCATAGCAGGCTGTCCCCACTCTGCTCCACAGGAATCACGAAACCGCATGCTGTCTCTGGGGTCTGTGCTGCAGAGCTGGGGGGCTCTCCCTGCAGGAGTGTTTACAGTGGCTGGGGGGCTCTCCCTGCAGGAGTGTGTACAGTGGCTGGGGGGCTCTCCCTGCAGGAGTGTGGGTGGTGGCTGGGGCTCTCTCCCTGCAGGAGTGTGTACAGTGGCTGGGGCTCTCCCTGCAGGAGTGTGTATAGTGGCTGGGGCTCTCCCTGCAGGAGTGTGGGTGGTGGCCAGGGCTCTCCCTGCAGGAGTGTGTACAGTGGCTGGGGCTCTCCCTGCAGGAGTGTGTACAGTGGCTGGGGCTCTCCCTGCAGGAGTGTGGGTGGTGGCTGGGGGGCTCTCCCTGCAGGAGTGTGGGTGGTGGCCAGGGCTCTCCCTTCAGGAGTGTGGGTGGTGGCCGGGGCTCTCCCTGCAGGAGTGTGGGTGGTGGCCGGGGCTCTCCCTTCAGGAGTGTGGGTGGTGGCTGGGGCTCTCCCTGCAGGAGTGTGGGTGGTAGCTGGGGCTCTCCCTGCAGGAGGGTGGGTGGTGGCCGGGGCTCTCCCTGCAGGAGTGTGTACAGTGGCTGGGGGGCTCTCCCTGCAGGAGTGTGGGTGGTGGCTGGGGCTCTCCCTGCAGGAGTGTGTACAGTGGCTGGGGCTCTCCCTGCAGGAGTGTGTACAGTAGCTGGGGCTCTCCCTGCAGGAGGGTGGGTGGTGGCTGGGGCTCTCCCTGCAGGAGTGTGTATAGTGGCTGGGGCTCTCCCTGCAGGAGTGTGTACAGTGGCTGGGGCTCTCCCTGCAGGAGTGTGGGTGGTGGCTGGGAGGCTCTCCCTGCAGGAGTGTGGGTGGTGGCTGGGGCTCTCCCTGCAGCAGTGTGGGTGGTGGCTGGGAGGCTCTCCCTGCAGGAGTGTGGGTGGTGGCTGGGGTTCTCCCTGCAGGAGTGTGGGTGGTGGCTGGGAGGCTCTCCCTGCAGGAGTGTGGGTGGTGACGGGGCTCTGCCTGCAGGAGTGTGGGTGGTGGCTGGGAGGCTCTCCCTGCAGGAGTGTGGATGGTGGCCGGGGCTCTCCCTGCAGGAGTGTGAGTGGTGGCTGAGAGGCTCTCCCTGCAGGAGTGTGGGTGGTGGCCGGGGCTCTCCCTGCAGGATTGTGGGTGGTGGCTGGGAGGCTCTCCCTGCAGGAGTGTGTACAGTGGCTGGGGCTCTCCCTGCAGGAGTGTGGGTGGTAGCTGGGGGGCTGACTCAGAGAACCAGCAAAGGCCGTGTTTCTTTTCAGGCCCCCCCGACAAAGGGCTCCCTTCCCTCACAAGGCTTTCTCATACCCGCCGTCTTTGAGTACGTGTCTGTTCCTGATCTGAGCCACTGGGGCCAGGCCTGCTGTGTGGGCACACGTGCTCCTGGCAGACACTCCTGCTTTGTGATTCCACCCCCAACCTCGGGATGGAGGTCAGGACCACGCCTGCTCACATCTGTTTCTCAAACGTCTAGTGCGGGCGCTTGCACAAAGAGGTGCTGAGATGCGCCTCACAGGATGTGGAGGATGACCAGTTATGGACGGACACGCGGCGTGTCAGGGAAGGCTCCGGAAACTTTGCTGTGTGAACTTTTCTACTCAGGGCACGGACCTCAGAGATGCATCTGGTTGTCATCCCAGATGAGGAAACAGGTCAGGCGGATGATGCAGAAGGAGCTGTGACTCCCCCGTGGCCACCGGTGGGTGTAGGAGCCTCACCTGGCATGAGTAGGAGCAGCCACAGGCTGTGGGGCGGGCACCCTGTAAACAGAGCCCTGCAGAAGGGGCTCCTCCATCACGAGCCGAGCCTGCCACACAGAGGAGAGGACGCTCGGGAGAGAGAGGAGCGCAGAGCCTGTGCAGATCTGCCATCTCCTCCTCCCTGGGGGATGCTCCTGGCCCTTGTGTGGGTGAACGGGTGCCGTGGTGTGGCCATGAGGCACACGGACCTCTGGACTCAACGTGGCCTCTCCATAGGCTTGAGGGAAAACAGAAACGGTGAAATCAACTCTCCGCCCCACACGGGCCCAGCTTCAGCCTTGGGCACAGCAGAGCCCTGGCTTCCTCCTGCAGCATCCCCCTCCCTCCCCCTCCAGCGTCCCCCTCCTTCCCCCTCCAGCGTCCCCCTCCCTCCCCATCCAGCGTTCCCCTCCCTCCCCCTCCAGCATCCCCAGCTCCACCAGCAATGCCAGTGGCCATGCCCTCGTGCTGTGGCCCCGGCTGTGACTCCCACTCATGGCGCCCAAGCTGATGGCACTGCAGCTTTGCAAACCTGGCCACCTCCCTTGTCAGCAATGCTTGGAAGATAAATAGAAGATGCTGCTAAAAATTTGGAGAAAAATTTGAGAATAAATCATGAGCCGTGGAAGTCTGCTACACAGTTGGGTGAATGTACAGATTGTTCAAACCTTTCTTGGTGTACACTCATTGCTAAGCAATACTTAACAGGTCAAAAAAAGTTTTAAAAATTGGAATAACTATGGATGAAGTGACCACTTTGACTGACAGACATACGAAAAAGATTCTGGGTGAGGTGAGGGAACCAGCAGGTCATATGAAATCCACCCCACACATCATTGCAGCACAGCAAGGACCTGAAGCTCAGTGTGCAAGAAGTGAATTTTGTATGTTTAATATATTTTGTCACTTTATCCATTTTATAAAAATGAGACCTTTGCACTACTGTGAGTTAACCTTTGTGATACATTTTGTAATAAAGCCGGGAGAAACCAGTAGAACTGTGTGCCACACACGGCTTGCTGGTTGTCTGCGGCAAACTCATGTAAGAGAGTTGAAGGCTGAGCCTTGGAGGCACCGGCCTGTGGTGGGAACGGGACGCCCCAGCAAACACTCCCCAGTAAAATAAACCTTCAGTGTAAAATAGACATCTGAGCTGTGTGTGAGGAAATGTGTGTGCTTGAAAAGCAAAACCAAAAAACAGCCAGCTGTGGCACATTTTGAAAATGAATATTTGGAAATAGTTTCATTGCCGTGTGAAATGTTTCAGACAACTGGGTCTCCTATAAAGTCATCCACAGTCACGACTCTAAAAAGCATGGAAATGACATTTTCTAACCCACTTCACATCTTTCCAAATGAAATGTTTCTATGGGTTGAACATATACTGAAATTATTATCATAAAAATCCAAGACATCCCACCATGTTAAAAATGGTGCTGAGAATCAGGCAGGGAGGACAAGGCCTTTGCAGAGCTGGTGAGCAGGACCGGGACGGAAACTCCACGGTTAAGCAGCACAGCTGACTTCCTCCACCCAGTCCACCGTGTGGGGCAGCTTTTCAGCTGCAGGAGCCTTAAAACAAGTACTGAGATAACCCTGCACTTCCGGCCAGGCCTCCAGTGACCTGTAGGGCAAAATATCAGCTCAGTATCAGAAAAAATGATGGTGCCCATGCAGTTGGGTGGCTGTCCCTGAAATAATCACCAGAGTACTTTTAGAGAGAGGAAAGTTCATTCAGTCATAGAGGGCGTTAGTTTTTAGGTGTTCATTTCATCTTTTCCTCATCCTCTAAAAGTGACTTTGTATCGCCGCCCCCCTGGGCCCAATCAGTGGCTTTCCTGGCTCCGGCTCTCCCTCGGCTCAGCCACAGGCATCCCTCAGCTCTAACGCTCCCGCCGGGATGTGCTCTCTGCAGTGAGGGCTATTCCTGACATCCCCCCTTCCAGGGAAGCCCCATCACTACATCACAGCAGGCCGCATCCAGATTATCCTAATTAGAGAATTGCTTGTATCAGGTGAATCCCCAAACCACTGTCCAGGGTCGCTGTAGGAGGGACCCTGCTGGCCTTGAGCTCCCCAAGAAGCGGCACCACTCAGTGTTTAGCTTCAAAAGGTCCCCAGAGGTTTCGTGCTCCATGGGTTTGTTTGTTGTTTGGAAACTGTTGTTAAAATAATCGTTATTAGGTGACCCCAGGAAACTTGTTGCTCAGGTGTTTGAGTCTGTCACTTAAGAGGCCGAGCTCGAGAAGCCAGCGTGTGGGTTGGGGCCACTCCCTGGGCGTCCGCAGAGCACGAGAGTCAGCAAGCCCCGCACACACCCCTGCAATGGTGCAGCCATCCTCCCCGATCCAGCCCCACACACACCCCTGCAACCATGCAGCCATCCTCCCCGATCCAGCCCCACACACACCCCTGCAACGGCACAGCCAGCCTCCCCGATCCAGCCCCACACACACCCCTGCAACGGCACAGCCAGCCTCCCCGATCCAGCCCCACACACACCCCTGCAACGGCACAGCCAGCCTCCCCGATCCAGCCCCACACACACCCCTGCAACGGCACAGCCAGCCTCCCCGATCCAGCCCCACACACACCCCTGCAACGGCACAGCCAGCCTCCCCGATCCAGCCCCGCACACACCCCTGCAACGGCACAGCCAGCCTCCCCGATCCAGCCCCGCACACACCCCTGCAACGGCACAGCCAGCCTCCCGGATCCAGCCCCGCACACACCCCTGCAACGGCACAGCCAGCCTCCCCGATCCAGCCCCGCACACACCCCTGCAACGGCACAGCCAGCCTCCCCGATCCAGCCCCGCACACACCCCTGCAACGGCACAGCCAGCCTCCCCGATCCAGCCCCGCACACACCCCTGCAACGGCACAGCCAGCCTCCCCGATCCAGCCCCGCACACACCCCTGCAACCGTGCAGCCATCCTCCCCGATCCAGCCCCACACACACCCCTGCAACCGTGCAGCCAGCCTCCCCGATCCAGCCCCGTACACACCCCTGCGATGGTGCAGTCAACCTCCCCGATCCAGCCCTGCACACACCCCTGCAACAGCACAGCCAGCCTCCCCGATCCGTACCTTTCTCAGGACTTCAGCAGCCCCCAAGGCCCCGAGGGACATGGCAGCCTGCTCTGTGAAACGTCCTGTCTGTTCTGCATTGTCCTGGGCCTCCTCCCAGCCCTTCCCACAACGGGCAGGCCAGCTCCAACAGAGGGGAAGTTGGCCTTCACCATCCAGCAGAGGCAGGGTCCTGGGGTCGGGCATCTTTGAGCCAGGGTCTGGGGCAGTCCTGACAGCTCCACCCGCTCACGCCATGCCTTGCAGCCTCCCTGCCCGTCCGACTGCCTGAGTCAGGCGTGGTCCTGGCCTCTCTTGCCCCATTTGTTTTTTCAAAAACCTGCAAGCGGAATGCTGCTGCTTCCGTCTTCATAGGCACCGAGCCGGATTTAAGGAGAGGAACTGTCTTCATTTTGCTCAACCAGAAGGGCAGTGACCTTGGGTTCAACCCTGGGCCTCTCTGACTGCTTTCCTGGCCACGGCTGCTCTTTGGCCCCATGAGGAGCCACGTGGACGTGGGTGTGCCGATTGCACAGCTGGAGAGACGTGGGCAGACAGGCTGGGACTGCAGGTTTGTCCCAGAGCTGAGGGTGGGGCAGAGGCAGCCACGGTATCCAGGCTTCTGAGCCCAGCCCTTGCCTTCGTGTCGGGGGATGACAGTCTCGCCATCAGCAGCACCCAGTGTAGGCCCTGTCCAGGGAGTCCGCGCTGCATCGTCAGTGATGGGAGAGGGAGGCGGAGGCAGGGAAATGCATAGAGCCAGTGGCCTTGGCTGCTGTGACAGCATAGCAGACGGGGTGGCGCAAACCGCAGATTCATCGCCCACCACTCACAGGCTGGGAGTCCAGGGTCAATGTGTGGGCAGGGCTGGTTTCTTCTGAGGCCCTCGGAGAAGAATCTGTCCCAGATCTCTCTCCTCGGCTTGTGGGTGCCGTCTCCATCTTCACGCGGTGTTCCCTGTGGCTGCCCCGTGTCCACATCTCCCCCTTTGATAAGGACCCCTGTCTTGTTGGATTAGGGCCCGCCCTAATGACATCATTGAAACTTAGCCAGTTACCTCCACAAAGACCCTATTCCCCAATTAGGTCACGTCCACAGGTACTGGGCTTAGGGCTTGGCATGCGAATTTGGGGAACTCAATTCATCCCAAAACACGGGGAGTATCTCCCTCAGACCTACGGGCAGCGGGGCATGGAGCATCTCCGCACGTGTGGCTCGGTTATTCTAGATGATGTACCAGTTCCGCCATGGAGGAGGCTCCTTGGACAGTTCCCTTCCTGAGCGCTCAGTTCTTGTCTGCTCCAAGGTCAGGCCCTGAGAAAGCGCCCCAAGACCGTGGGCCTGGGAGAAAGGGTGATGGGGCTTGTGCTGGATTTTGGGATTTTTCTCTTCAGCCTGTACACAAAGGTTACACACAAAGAAGACGGCAAAGGGAGGTGGGGGGGTGGGGAGAGGGACAGACAGAGGCAAACGTGGTTCTCCAGGGTTTAAAGCGGGCGCGGTGTGGGATGTTTCCTCCCAGGCTGGAGAGGATCCAGGGTTCAAAGCGGGCTCGGTGCGGGATGCTTCCTCCCTGGCTGGGGAGGATCCAGGGTTTAAAGCGGGCACGGTGCGGGATGCTTCCTCCCTGGCTGGAGAGGATCCAGGGTTCAAAGCGGGCTCGGTGCGGGATGCTTCCTCCCTGGCTGGGGAGGATCCAGGGTTTAAAGCGGGCACGGTGCGGGATGCTTCCTCCCTGGCTGGAGAGGATCCAGGGTTCAAAGCGGGCTCGGTGCGGGATGCTTCCTCCCTGGCTGGAGAGGATCCAGGGTTTAAAGCGGGCACGGTGCGGGATGCTTCCTGCCAGGCTGGAGAGGATCCTTACCTCCAGTGGCTCTGCGGGCCGTGCCTGTGGAGAAGAAGGCTCTGAAGTTACCCCATGCCACAGGCCTTTCTGTTGCAGGCCAGCTCGGCCATCATCATGTGAGCGTGAGCCTCCGGATCTCCATCTTCCTCATGCCCCTCATGACTACATGACTCCTCAGAACGCAAGGGGCAGTGTGGTGTTGCCAGTGAGCTGCTTCTCGTTTCCTACCAGGAATCACACATCGCATCCGTGTGAGTACAAGAAAGACCCAAATACCCATCCACTGCCTGCCGATCTGGAGGCGGAGAGAGGACGGCCCCAGAGACCATCCACCCTCCCCATTCACCCACGGTCCACGCAGTGATGGGAAACCACATTCCAAAATCAACACTTTTCCAAAACAGTGGGCAGAAAAAGCTGGTGGCACAGCCACTCCGCACGCACATCTCAGAGGGTTTGCTGCTGGCGCTTCAGGGTCCACTGTGCTAGTATTTTTTTTTTTTTTTTTGAGAGACTTGCTGTGTTGCCGAGCTGGAGTGCAGTGGTGCGATCTTGGCTCACTGTAATCTCTGCCTCCTGGGTTCAAGCGATTCTCCTGCCTCAGCCTCCCGAGTAGCTGGGATTACAGGCGCCCACCACCACACCCAGCTAATTTTTGTGTTTTTAGTAGAGACGGGGTTTCACCATGTTGGCCAGGATGGTCTCAGCATCTTGACCTCGTGATCCACCCTTCTCAGCCTCCCAAAGTGCTGGGATTACAGGCGTGAGCCACCACACCCGGCCAGTGTATTTTTTAAGGAAGCAGGAGAAAACAAAATCTGAAAAATATAAACGCTTTTATTTTAAACACACACTCCTTCCCCATTGAATGTGTTTTTAAGATCAACCTATTTAAACTTTCAATTTAAAAATGGCCGTCTGTTAGAGGGTAGGAGACTTGGTTTAGAAAGCATCTGATTAAAACATGCAGATCTCCATTCTCAGCTTGGTCTTCTGAATTTTGTTAATAAAATTATTTCCATGTAAGTGAACCTCATTCTACTTTTTTTAGTCAGGTTATTTAATGCTTGTTTTCATAATTGTTTTCAACAGAGATACACAAATTGACTTTTAAAAAAATACTGTGCCTTCAGGTGAAAGCTTATATAATCGAGCAGAGTTTGCCAACATTTTGGAACTTTTTTGACAAAATAATTCCCACATAAATATAACTTTCCTTGGTTCTGTTGGCTGAGACCCTAAGTCATTTCTGGCGTATTTTAAAAATCCAGACTCCTCGGCGGGCACCGCTACAAACAGACCCGCCTCTAAGGCTGATAACGTGAAGGTGTCGTTTTCAACACAAAAGGCTCTGCACAGAGGGTTTTTCTTCCGAGCGGGTGGTTATTTGACTAACACGTCCTCTCATCAATCTTTAGGAAAACGGGTGTTGTCTGCAGCGAGGTGGGCGGAGGCACAAGTGAGCTGGGCCCGGAAGAGGCTGTTTTGTTCAGTGGTAGGGCAGGCGCGGGAGCGCTGAGGCTTTGTGCCAAAGAGAAACAGAAAAGAAAGTTTGCCATGTGAGCGTCTCACGTCACTGTCTGCCAAATTCCGCATGTGAGAGAAGGCTGGAAGGACCACACTGTTACAGGAGAGGCTCTTTGCCTCCACACGGCCTGATTGCTCAGGGGTTTTGTTAGGGTTTCAAATGTGGAGAGCAGAAAACACTCAGGCACCTAGAGCTGGGCGGTCTCTGCAGAGCAGGGACACAAGGTGCCCTTGGCGGGTGTGCCCTGGCCAGTCCCTCCCTCGGGACATGGACAATCTCCATCTCCCATACTGGATCCTTCACCCTTTCTTACAGTGGATAGGGATGCTGGACTGAGGCAGGTTCTGTGCCCAGAACCTCAGTGATGGCAAAGTCGCTGTTCCGTGTACCAGGAAATGACAGGGAGGGGCCTCTGTAGGTTGGGTTTCAGAGACTTTCCATCAGACTATATTTGTATTAAAAAAGAAAGCGCATTTTTATTCATGAGCCGTATTTGTATGAATGTTCAAATGCCTGTTATGATTATTTTGAGAAGTTAAGGGATAATTTAGATTCTCTGCTGATATTCTTGTTATTATTTAAACAGTGCATTTGCTTATTAAGCATTAACCGCCACTCTATAGGAGGCAGGAACCCAAACAGCCTCATTAAGGGACTGATAAAATGCACCCTCGTTAGAGAACCCTTTTTGGGGGTTGGTAATTATCACAGATATTTATTAGGCAGAAAGGCACAGGAGCGGCTGGAGGCTGGGTGAGTCCGGTGTGCGGGGCCGTGGGACAGAAGGCCCAGCAGGCTCTGCACGGTACCTCCCTCGCTGCCTTTTGTTCGACAGCCCGCCCATTCCGCTGCTTTTCTCTTCCACCCTTCACCCCAGCAAGAACTTGCTTTGCTTTGGGTAAACCAAGAATAGGGAAGATCTGAAAAATCCTAATTTGCAAAGCATATTTCAGAGATGACCGTTCGTTCTCCCAAATGAAGATTGTATTTTACACATTGATGTGGCACAGCATTCCTGATCCTGCATGAATTTAAAGTTGGTTTCTCCCGTCAACTCTACCGTGGCCGCTTGTGGTGTGAAGAAGCTTCCGCCTCCGTGCCCCAGCCTGCACCTGCCCTGCAGGACTCCCAGGAACCTGGAATCCCAGGCTATTCTACACCTTTTTTCTGTCAAGGAATTGGAGGGTCCAGGACCCACCCCCTGGCCTCAAAACAGACTCATATTGTGGGGAGCTGAATAAGTTAGTCTGTGGATGGTTTGAGAAAGGAGAATTCTGGATTTGGTGGATGTGAGATGGTGCAGGACTGTCTGTGCTTCTTTCTCACAGCTTCCTTGTGGAATACGCAGTCTGTGGTGCACACACCAGGTCCCGGGAGACCTGGGATCCCTTATGTGAGCGTGAGGCACCCCACGTCGTAAATTCGGATACCTGGGATCCTTTATGCGAGCCTAAGGCACCCCACGTCGGAAATTCGGAGACCTGGGATGCCTTACGCGAGCCTGAGGCACCCCACGTTGGAAATTTGGAGACCTGGGATCCCTTACGTGAGCCTGAGGCACCCCATGTCGGAAATTCGGAGACCTGGGATCCCTTACGCGATCCTGAGGCACCCCACGTCAGAAATTCAGAGACCTGGGATCCCTTATGTGAGCCTGAGGCTCCCCACGTCGGAAATTCGGAATCTGACCACATCATGTTTCTCCCCAGTTCCTCAAAGGCCTGGAAATGCTGGTGTTGGGTGGAGAGGGGATAACCTGAGCTCTGTTTGTTACGAATGTTCTCTTTTCCTCCCATAAAAGATTTTCAAGCAAATTTGATCTGGCAATTTATTTAAACCAAAAGCATATGAGTAGAAAGTGGTATAAACTGAAATAAAAAATGTGTAAGATGCTCCAATCCTTGGAAGACCATCCCTGAGGGACGGGGAGCCTGGCTGTCTCATGTCGTCCCCAGGGCACGGCACACACGGGCCCCTGCGGCCATCAGGGCCAGCGGTGAAGGGTCTGTGCCGTCTTCCCCTCCTCCATGGTGGTCGAACCCTAAGTTTAGCTAAAATAACACGTTTGGCCTCCCCTGTGCTTAGATGTGGTCACTGAGTGAGACCTGGCCATGAGCTGTGGCTGTACAGTACTCTGGGCAGAAAGGCTTCCTGATGGGAAATGACGGCCACCTGGATAGTGGATCCTAGGCTGATGAGGTTCGCGTAAATGTCCCTGGCCAGGATGCGGGACCCAGACTGCCCATTTAGATGGGTTTTATGTGGGAGGGAAGAAAAGCCTCAGGTGTTCACACCAACCTTGTCAGAAGTTTTCTGTTATATGCAGCTGAATTTAGTCCTAAACAGCACATCTTGTCAGAACCCAGGGGTTGGCCCAGGCTGGTCACTCTGAGTGGCGTGGGGCTGTAGCAGCATCTCGGGAAGGGTACAAGCAGTCAGAGGAACGGTGGCTCAGGGACCTGGGAGACCTTCTGCTGAGCTTCCTTGCTGAGGTGTGACCCTGAGAGCACGCACACGCACATGAGCCTCGGCCCCGTCGTGTCTAACATGAATCGCAACCTCCGGATGGCCCCAGCTCACACACTGGGAATGAGGGTGGCCTCATGCCGCCTCCTCCATCCCAGCCTGGGGGAGAAAGGCACCGCGAGCTCCAGCTTTCTGCCTCTTCGGTGGGAACAGTGGGTGTCCTCTTGCTGTGTTAAATTTGATCTGAGCTGAGGGAAACCCGAAGAATCAGCTCCATCACCCTGGAGACCAGCGTCAGCCCGGCCGGTGGGAACTGAGAAGGACCTGGGTGTAGAGGTGCTGGGGTCCTGGATGCCAGCCACACTGGGACCGAGGGGCTCCGCAGACGTCATCCCAAGACCCGCTATTGGTTCAGAGCTTGTGGATCAGGACCAGAGCCAGTCCTCCCACTGGGGCAGCGAGAGCCTGACATATGTCCAGAAGGCAGCCCCTGTGATCCTCCCAGGGTGGCAGCGGCCAAGTGAGTGGTCCAGGGCACACCGTGGTGCACACGGGGCTTCCCTGGGTCTGGGACTGCAGAGGCGCCGGGGCTGCTGGCTGCACCACTATAGCCGTGGGCTCACTGCAGGGTGCGGGCCACCATTCAGGACAAGCGTTCCTGTGGACGACCTGCCAGAGGTGGCAGCCTGCGGACAGGGGCCCCACTCACTTCAGCTCTGGCTTACAGAGCCTTCATGGGATCCCGCGGAAGCCGTCATTTCTGTCAGGTGGGGCCCCATTCACTCCTGGCAAGCTCTGTGGCTTCATTGACTCGTGGGAGCATTTTGTCGCCTGTAAAGCCAGGAACTGTTGCCCATCTCACAGCAGTGGTGCAAATCAAATGGAATGAGAGAGGGCTCCGTAAATATCGGCCACACATGACGGAGTGAGGGCTCTGTAAACATCGGGCATGCATAATGGAGTGAGAGAGGGCTCTGTAAACATTGGGCACACATGATGCAGTGAGAGAGGGCTCTGTAAACGTCAGGCACACATGACGTAATGAGAGAGGGCTCTGTAAACATCTGTAAACATCCGGCACGCATGATGGAGTGAGAGAGGGCTCTGTAAACATTGGGCACACATGATGTAATGAGAGAGGGCTCTGTAGACATCGGGCACGCATGATGGAGTGAGAGAGGGCTCTGTAGACATCGGGCACGCATGATGGAGTGAGAGAGGGCTCTGTAGACATCGGGCACGCATGGTGGAGTGAGAGAGGGCTCTGTAGACATCGGGCACGCATGATGGAGTGAGAGAGGGCTCTGTAGACATCGGGCACGCATGATGGAGTGAGAGAGGGCTCTGTAGACATCCGGCACGCATGATGGAGTGAGAGAGGGCTCTGTAGACATCGGGCACGCATGATGGAGTGAGAGAGGGCTCTGTAAACATCAGACACACCTGCAGCGCAGGGATGATGATCCATGACACGATTATCACTCAGACAGCAGCAGGCAGGGTGTTGGGGCAGCGCACTCAGGGCAGTGACAAACTGGTGCCTGTTCCCCCTCCATTCCGGCCCCAAAATTGTGGGGACGCCCCACAGCAGCTCAGTATCACCCAGGGGAGGGGAAAGGGTGTTTCTCGATGGTTGGTTCAGAGCTTTGCATTTTTAGAGCGTCATTTCCTGGAGGCCTTGAGAGATTTCATAATGATACCGAGTTCTCTCAATACGTCTCTGAAGGAGAAATGGACTGTTCTTAGGTTCATAGAATCAAGCAGCTCTTGGTTTTCCAGATGGGTTTTTTTACCTCTTGAATTTCCTAGGATGCAAACGTACATCACACCTTGGCCAGTTTTCGGAAGACTTGTTTTGATGACTCCCACCCCCGCTTTTCTTCCTAGAATATCGGCGGCTCATCTTCATTGCCTGGCTGGACGCAGCCCCAGCCCTTTCATCTGACAGAGGTGCCGTGAATCTCGCTTCCTGGCGCGTGGCTCACCCCCACCTTTTCCCACTTTTTAATAGTGTTTCTTGAAGCACAGAAGCTGCTTCACTTGATTTGATCAAATTTTACCACTCCCTTCCTTCATAGTTTGTGTTGTTTGAGGAAAGGATTCGAGGAAACTTTTCTGCCCTGGGTTCAGAGAGGCTCAAATGTTTTCTTCAAAACATTTACAGGTTTTTTTCCCCCCATTTAGGCTTTAATCTGCCTGGGGTTAATTTTTGTGTTTTGTGGAGAGCCGGGATCCACTTCTGTCTTCCGTCCCTCCCCATGGCCCCACGTCGCTTGTCCTTCCTCTGCCCATGGCCCTGCTGTGTCCTTGCTGCCGTCCCCGTCTCTGTGAGTCGTGAGCACAGGGACCTCTCTGGGGCCTCAGCTCCATGTTGGTTTCTTTCCTGTGCACCCACCTGCCCCACGGGGAGGTTCTGTGCCGCACAGTGGGTTACAGCATCTGCAAGTGGCTCCTCCATGCGATGCTCCTTAACATTGCCTGGGCTGTTCTTGGCCCTGTGTGGCCGGGAACGTGGTGAGTTAGGCTGCATGATTCACCAGGATGTGGCCAGGAACGTGCTGAGGATTCACTGGGGTGTGGCTGGGAATGTGGTGAGTTAGGCTGCATGGTTCACCGGGATGTGGCCGGGAACATGCTGAGTTAGGCTGTGTGGTTCACCGGGGTGTGGCCGGGAATGTGCTGAGGATTCATTGGGGTGTGGCCGGGAATGTGGTGAGTTAGGCTGTGTGGTTCACCGGGGTGTGGCCGGGAACGTGCTGAGGATTCATTGGGGTGTGGCCGGGAATGTGGTGAGTTAGGCTGTGTGGTTCACCGGGGTGTGGCCGGGAACGTGCTGAGGATTCATTGGGGTGTGGCCAGGAATGTGGTGAGTTAGGCTGCGTGGTTCACCAGGGTGTGGCCGGGAATGTGGTGAGTTAGGCTGTGTGGTTCACCGGGGTGTGGCCGGGAACATGCTGAGTTAGGCTGCGTGGTTCACCAGGGTGTGGTCGGGAACATGGTGAGTTAGGCTGTGTGGTTCACTGGGGTGTGGCCGGGAACATGGTGAGTTAGGCCAGTAACCTGGTGAGTTAGGCTGCGTGATTCACTGGGGCGTGGCCGGGAACATGGTGAGTTAGGCTGCGTGATTCACTGGGGAAAAGAGGGTGGATCACTCTGTGTATGTCCTCTGGGTGGTGCAGGGAGGACAGAAAGGCCATCGAGTATCTGCCATGTATTTTTTTCCTACAGCTGGCTAAGGGTGCTAGTGTATTCATTACATTAGCCTGTGTACCTTTTTCTAGGAATAAAATAGTCCATTTGAAAAACAACAAAGGCAGCCATCCAAGTCGCTCTCTGCCCATCGTGGACCAACGCGAGGTCAGGGTTGCGTCCCTGTGACCTTGTGCTCACCTCTCCCTTTGTCTGTCTCTACACCAAGGGCAAACCCTGGAAGATAAGGCAGGTGTCACCAGGTGGATCCCAACCGATCTGTAGGGTTTGCTGGAAAACCAGTGTCCAGGGCTCCAGGGCATCTTCCCACAGGCCAGAATAAGAAAAACTCCCCTGAAATAACAAAATAAAAGAGACAAAGGCCATCACAGTGCACGGACACGAGCACCCGGAGGCTCACAGGACTCTGCGGTAGACAGAACACCACAGACGCTAACGTACTGCTATCTCGTCAGACGCAGGCAGCGCCCAGCTCACCCCTGCGGAGCCGCTGACCTGCACCAGTCCTGAGAACTCAGTGCCGGGTGCGTTGCCGGGAACACAGAGCAACCTAGGACGTGAACAAGCCTCTCGTACTAGAAGTGGAGGACTAATAATGCTTTCTTCATCTCCAGCAGTGTGCCCTCATCCCCACCCTGGGGTCGTGCTGTGGAAGGCCTTCTCTTTCTAGAGCATTGCTTCAGGACCCCAGGCTGGTCTCGCTGGGCTCCTGTCCCGTGTCAGCCTCACCCTCTCCTCCTGGCCCTCACCTGGCAGTTTCCTCAGTGGCTTTGGGTCGTTCCTCTGCCCCAGATGTCCGGTTTCTTCCTCGAATTTCAGCTCTAGTGTTCTTTCTTCTCCCCACTGTCCTCCATCTCCCACATGCCAGTGGCCTCGCTAGCTGTGCCCAGGCCTTCTGCTGCCTGGAGGGTGCAGGCTGGGGATGGGGCTGGGGCCTGGATGGTTTCTACAGAGAAGTGGGAATGTAGAATCTCCTTCAGAGAGCGTGTGGCCGTCTCACCACCTGCCAAGGCCAGTCCCTCCTGTTCCCTTTCCTGCAGAGACACGTGCTGCACACCACCTCCTGTGTGTGGGGCTTGCACACTCCTATGTTCAAGAGGCCTGCGTTCCACGCCCACGACGTGGAGGGGCCTGCGTTCCACGCCCACGACGTGGAGGGGCCTGCGTTCCACGCCCACGACGTGGAGGGGCCTGCGTTCCACGCCCACGACGTGGAGGGGCCTGCGTTCCACGCCCACGACGTGGAGGGGCCTGCGTTCCACGCCCACGACGTGGAGGGGCCTGCGCCGCCCCCTCCTCTGTGCAGGGGGTCAGAGTCTTTCTCTGCACCTTTCCTCTCCGTGGAAGAGCTCCCGGTGCCTGCAGTGGGGTGGCACCGGTTACGGCACCACATCGAAAAGACCCCAATGTGGAGCCCTGTTATGCTCCAGTTGTCTGGAAGGAATGCCATGCAGCCCCGACCTGTTCCTCCTCCCCTTTCTATCAGCAAATTAACGTCCCACGCATTAAGCCTTGGTCCTGGAATAATCAGCACAGAGCAGAGGTTTCCTTCGAAACTGCGAGTGTGAATCACAGAACTGTATGTATCATTATATTGTGTGGCACGCTGGAAAGAAAGCAAGAGAGTTGCGTAGGTTAATGTGTGTTCCCGAATTTTTTTCCGACACCTGCACTCAATGAGCGGCTCTGGGCCTTCTGTGTTTTTCTGCACCAGCCATCTCTCCACCTGCCCTCCCCCAGGGAATCCCGACAGTCAGTGGCCAGGGAAGTTGGGTCTGGAAGGAGGGGACCTCTTGACTTCTCCAGGGGAGGCTCAGAGGCACAGTCCTTTGCTGACGAGCTCCAGGTGGAGGAAGGCAGAGAACGCACAGCCAGGCAGTGGGCATGGACTGAAACCAGCCCATAAACCCCCACGCCGGCCCCCCTACCACCACAATTAATTCATTAATGCTGGAAACCACCATTGCATTGTTTTCTTGTAATTATACACACCTCAAATGCTTGCTTTTGAAGACATTAATTGCATGATTAGTTTTATGATTTCTGATTACCAATTAGGTTACCTTTTTGTGTATTTCATACATACCATTAGGCTTTATGGTACAGCTTTTGTAATTTCTCACCTAGCAGGGGTTCTCACACATTTGAAGGCTACATTATCCACTCAATAAACAGAGAGAGTTTAATTTTCTGTGTAAAGTATTGGTGTGGACTTGGGAAGATGATGTTTCAGATATTATGCTATCAAGAGTGACATTTAATTTTACAGGGGAAAAGTCTTGGTTTTCACTGTCATAACGATGTTCACAGAGCATGACTAGAGTTGGGAGGAGGCCGGGCCCAATGGGCCTGTGTCTGCGGTGTGGGTTGGGCTGTCACATCCCTTCTCCGAGGAAGATATTCCTAATCACTGTACCCTTTACTCTGACTTGTTAATATATTTAATTTACTTGTGCCTTGCCTCTTTCCCAAGAATAGTTAGAAAGCATTTGGTGCTGTTGGGTTTCCTATGTGAAGTTCCTTGGAGATTCCATTCCCTCTGATCTGAAATCAAAGGGCTGGGTGTGCACTGTGGTGGAGACAGGGGCACAGGATTCTTAACGTGCCCTTGTGAGGCCAGATGAGAAAGTAATCCCAGCACTTTGGGAGGCTGAGGTGGGCGAATCACAAGGTCTGGAGTTTGAAACCAGCCTGACCGACATGGTGAAACCCCATCTCTACTAAAAATACAAAAATTAGCTGGGCATGGTGGTGCCTGCCTGTAATTCCAGCTACTCAGGAGGTTGAGGCAGGAGAATCACTTGAATACGGGAGGTGGAGGTTGCGGTGAGCCAAGATCATGCCACTGCACTCCGGCCTGGGTGACAGAGCGAGACACCGTCTCAAAAAAAAAAAAAAAAGTCTCCTGAATCTGCACACAAAGCGGCATTCGAGCCCCTGTTGTACCATTTGCACTTTAAATCTCCTCCCTTCCCCCAGGGAAAATAAGAGCAGATAGATCAGTAATCAAGAGATGGTCAGGTGGACAAGGCGGCTGATTGGAGCGTGCTGAAATGACCCCATAAAGCAGGAATGTCTGGAGGAGGCCTGGTTTGACCGTGTGATTCAGCAGCACCGATTCACAGCCCCACGCACAAAGGGGCCAGCAAATAATGCCGTTTCTAATGTTGTGTATGGGTTGGGGACCTTCCTGTTATTTAAAATGGATGCATGGTTCCAGTGCTCTGACAGCCAGGCCTCCCCGAAAGGGAAGCCACTGGGAGGTCTAAGATACTTTTAATTGGATGTGGCTATAGAAAGAGAAAGTTCCAATTTTGATGTTGATCCTTAAAGTATTAGCTTGACAAAGCTTTGCATTATGGGGGAGAGAAAGGGAGAGGAGGGAGGAAAAAAGACACAGTCCCCGGGGTACCGTACGCTGTCCTGTGGGCCCCTGCAGGCTGCAGGCCCGCAGGAAGGAAAGCGCAGAATCCAGGGTGTTCTCGTGATAGATAACCAGAGAGGACGTCCCCAGCACCCCGAACGCTGCAGTATTTTCATAAATGTAGAAAACATAGTAGTGTTTCTCAAGCAACCTTTATTTACCCCCAGCTTTGCTTCTCTTTCTATGGCAGGCTTCCTTATTGTCCCACGTGCTCCTGAATAATGCATGAGCCTCAGAGTCCGCCAGGCCAGGAAGCACAAAGGCCCCGTGGTGGGGGCCCCTCCAGGCAGGCACCCCGAGCAGCCTCGGGTAATTACTGGCCCTTAATGGGCAGTTTCCCTGCCTCAGATAGATTTGTGTGTGTTTTTAAGACTAATTTAGGGTTCCTTTGGGGGAGCTTTTCAAAATCATCACCTGCGGGTGGGGTGGGACGGGGAGGGTCCTTCACTCGAGTTTCACTTAAAGCCACGTACAATACGGTAAGTTTGCAAAACTGTCAGGAAAAGGAAGGCCGACCTGTTAGTGAGCATTTGAGCTTCCCACCATGTGGGGCTCTGCACTTTAGATAATGTCCTCGTTCACAGTTTTGTCTCTTCACCGATGTTCAGCCAGTGACAGGGAGCGTGTGGGGAGTGAAGGCGGTGAAGAAGCTTTCAGGACCCCATAGCCTGTTCCAAAAACAGCCTGAATTAACTTAAAGCTGCCCTTGCTGCCATCGTGGCCAGCGCATGAACTGTTACTGCAGAAGGACTTTCACAGAACTTAAAAGTAGATCATGCAGCTCTGCGACCGCCTCTGCCCTGTGCTGGGAGCGAGTGCAGGGCGGACACGGCTGGCACTTCCAGCAGAAGGCACTGCAGAGCTCCCAGGCCAGGCAGCGGCCGTTGTGAATTGCACGTTGCCCCGCAGACTGGACGTTGAGAGAGGAGGAGGGGGCAGGCGGGCGGCGAGGTGGCGGCTCCAGCCCCCGCCGGTGCTTCTCCCTGGGCACTGCCTGAGAGGGCGCCCAGCCCCTCACCTCTCCATGAAGAAACACTTCTGGCTCCTGGAGGGGTCTGAGGACGGGGCTCCTCTTCAGGGGTCCTGTGGCCTGAGGCCAGGAAGAAACAACCTGTCCCCCTGACTGCTGAGCGGCAGCAACCCACTGGGTGAAAACGCTGGAGGCGCTGGATGCTGCCTGGTGGCGGCTGTGAGTGATCAGGTGCCAGCGTCAGCATCGGGTCATCCACTGTCCAGAAGCCAGCACCACTCCCTAAATTCCAACTTCCCCCCAACACGGGGCCTGCTCTGTGGCCTTCGGCCGGCTGGGATGTTGTCTGCAGCTCCCGTCCCGTACCCTCTCCACTCCCACACCCTGCCTGGACGCGGTCACACAGTCACACGTGGCCACACAGTCACATGCGGTCACACAGTCACACGTGGTCACACAGTCACAGTCACACAGTCACACGCGGCCACACAGTCACACGCGGTCACACAGTCACACGCGGTCACACAGTCACACACGGCCACACAGTCACACACAGTCACACACGGTCACACAGTCACGCGGTCACACAGTCACACGCGGTCACGGTCACAGTCACACGGTCACACAGTCACACACGGTCACACATTCACATGCGGTCACACAGTCACACATGGTCACACAGTCACGCGGTCACACAGTCACACGCGGTCACGGCCACACAGTCACACACAGTCACACAGTCACACATGGTCACACAGTCACACGGTCACACAGTCACACGCGGTCACGGTCACACAGTCACACACGGTCACACAGTCACACGCGGTCACACAGTCACACACGGTCACACAGTCACACGCGGTCACACAGTCACACATGGCCACACAGTCACACACAGTCACACAGTCACACACGGTCACACAGTCACACACGGTCACACAGTCACACACAGACACACAGTCACACGTGGCCACACAGTCACATGCGGTCACAGTCACAGATGGTCACACAGTCACACAGGGCCATAGAGTCACACGTGGTCACAGTCACGGCCACACAGTCACAGTCACACAGTCACACGCAGTCACACAGTCACATATGGCCACACAATCACACATAGTTACACAGTCACACACACTCCACATGGTCACACAGTCACACACAGTCACACAGTCACACACAGTCACATGCAGCCACACAGTCAAATGCAGTCACACAGTCACATGTGGCCACACAGCCACACATGGTTACATAGTCACGCACACTCCACACAGCCACACACACTTCACACAGCCACACAGTCACACAGTCACACAGACACGCACTCCCACACAGTTGCACATACACATTCCACACAGCTACACAGTCACACACACTACACATAGCCACACAGTCATACACAGACACATTCCCACACAGGCCCTTGCACTCCACATAGCCACATGCTCACACAGTCACACACACAATCTCTCACACACACACAGACACACAGAGTAATACAAAGTCACACACACAGACACATAGACACAGCCACACATGCACATTCACATACACTCCCACACAGTCACACAGACACACACACAGCCAGACACACACACAGTCTGTCTCACAAACACACAAATACACGCCACACACACTCCACCACATACACACTCCCACACAGCCACACAGCCACACACAGTCACATACACTGTCACACAGTCACACAAACACATACAGTCACACACACACACTGTTACACAGTCACACAGACATGCACAGTCACACACGCATACATAGACACAGTCACACACATATACACAGCCAACAGACATGCATACATTTGCACACATACACAGAGACAGAGTCACACACATACCAAGTCACACACATATATATACAGTCACACACACACTCATACAGCCACACACAGAGAAACACTCATACACAGTCACACAGACATGCATACATATAGTCACACACACCACATACATGTTCAAACACAGTCACACAAATAGACATGCACGGAGACACACAACCACACACAGCCACACAAACATGCATATAGACACACACAGTCATATACACATACACACACACAGGCACACACACAGGCACACAGCTGCACAGTACACAAACGGCTACACAGACACATACACAGTATGCACACAAACACACACACAGTCACACACATAATCACACAGTCACACACACACAGATGCACACACACACACATTTGCCACATGCAATCACACAGACACGTACACATTGTTACACATAGTTACACCTATACACAGTAACACAGACACAAACACACATAGCCACAGCCATGCACGTAAAGACACACTCATAAAGCCACACACACACACACTCACACAGTCACACACAAAAACACAGTCACACACAGACATGCACACACACAGTCACACAAACATGCACCCAGGCACAGAGTCACACAAACACACAGTCACAGAGACACACACAGTCATACACTCACATGCAGCCACACATATGCACACAGTGACACACTGACAGTGATGAACATGCACTCACAGTCATGCACATACATTCAAACACACTCAGATACACATACGAATATACATGCTTCAGTCAACTGACACAGTCAGATACCAATTCAGTAAAGAACAATTACCGGCTAATCTGTCTTGTGCCAAATATAAGTCATTGGCTTTTAGAGGATGGAATCAGAGGCAACTTCACGAAGACGAGAACACTGTAGCCACCCCCCGGAAGACGAGAGGAACTCGAGTAGGCACGGCGGAGAGGAGCTTTCTCCCATGCCATCCACCATGAGAGGAACTGGAGTAGGCACGGCGGAGAGGAGCTTTCTCCCGTGCCATCCACTCTGAGAGGAACTGGAGTAGCCACGGCGGAGAGGAGCTTTCTCCCGTGCCATCCACTATGAGAGGAACTGGAGTAGCCACGGCGGAGAGGAGCTTTCTCCCGTGCCATCCACTACGAGAGGAACTGGAGTAGCCATGGCGGAGAGGAGCTTTCTCCCGTGCCATCCACCATGAGAGGAACTGGAGTAGCCACGGCGGAGAGGAGCTTTCTCCCGTGCCATCCACTATGAGAGGAACTGGAGTAGCCACGGCGGAGAGGAGCTTTCTCCCGTGCCATCCACTATGAGAGGAACTGGAGTAGCCACGGCGGAGAGGAGCTTTCTCCCGTGCCATCCACTATGAGAGGAACTGGAGTAGCCACGGCGGAGAGGAGCTTTCTCCCGTGCCATCCACTATGAGAGGAACTGGAGTAGCCACGGTGGAGAGGAGCTTTCTCCCGTGCCATCCACTATGAGAGGAATTGGAATAGCCACAGCGGAGAGGAGCTTTCTCCCTTGCCATCCACTCAGCAAGTGTCGGACTCCACTGAGCCACTTGTGTGTCCTATGCTGGGCAGCAGGGCTGTGAGATCCACGGGACCCATCCCTGAGTCCAAGGCTCCATGTCTAACAGGTGCAACAGATGTGTGGCGGCAACAAGGAAGGGTCATGGAGCGAAGGAGGATGTGAGTCCTGCCCTGCGGAGGCTGGATACACTGTGTCCTTGTGAGGGTCATGGAGGACGTGAGCCCTGCCCTGCGGGGGCTGGATGCACCGTGTCCTTGCAGACGGCAGGAGTGCGAAGGACTCAGGCACAGAGCAAGAGGGCACGACCCAGCAGAGGCTATCAAGCCCAGGGTGTTCCTGGGTGCGTGTGCTGGGGACACGCACAGAATGTGGTACGTGGCCCTGGCTCCTCATGGTGCCCCTTCTGAGCCATCTCGGATGACTCTGCATCAAAACAGCCTCCCCCCTCCACCACCTCTTCCATCAGACACTACATCCCCCATGGGCATTAATTATGTCCTAGCCTTCCATAAACCTCAGAGCCTGGCCCACAGCACACAACAAGCGAGCAATTCTCTGGGTGGGTGGGTAGATGGAGGGACATGTCGATGGGCAGGTGGGTGGACAGGTGGTGGTGAGTGGATGGGTGGGTGGATGGATGGACACATGGAAGGGTGGATGTGTGGATGGGTGGGCAGGTGGACAGGTGGTAGTGAGTGGATGGGTGGGTGGATGGGTGGGTGGATGGAGGGACACATGGAAGGGCGGATGTGTGGATGGGTGGGCAGGTGGACAGGTGGTGGTGAGTGGATGGGTGGGTGGATGGGTGGAGGGACACATGGAAGGGTGGATGTGTGGATGGGTGGGCAGGTGGACAGGTGGTAGTGAGTGGATGGGTGGGTGGATGGGTGGGTGGATGGATGGACACATGGAAGGGTGGATGGGTGGATGGGCAGGCAGGTGGACAGGTGGTGGTGAGTGGATGGGTGGGTGGATGGATGGACACATGGAAGGGTGGATGGGTGGATGGGCAGGCAGGTGGACAGGTGGTGGTGAGTGGATGGGTGGGTGGATGGGTGGAGGGACACATGGAAGGGCGGATGTGTGGATGCGTGGGTGGGTGGGCAGGTGGACAGGTGGTGGTGGGTGGATGGGTGGGTGGATGGAGGGATGCATGGAAGGGCGGACGTGTGGACAGGTGGTGGTGAGTGGACAGGTGGTGGTGAGTGCAGGGTGGGTGGGTAGATGGATGAGTAAGTGGGTGGTTTGGTCGGGGGATGGATGGATGGATGAATGGACACACAGTTGTAGATTTGGTGACACAATTTGGAAGTCTCTGGAGCAATTAAAAATGGTCCAGGCCAGGACACGGTCGTGACATAGGCCAAACCTCTTCTATATTATCTGTCAGGAAATCATATTTTTGTTAAAATACTTGTTTTGTGTCTATTGAACACTTAGCGTGGAAAACTTAGAAAATGCTTACTATTTGATATTCTTTTAGGATGTGTGTGTGTGTGTGTGTCTTTATTTTGCTTTTCAGTTTGCATGTGTGCCTTATCAAATTGTCTTTAAAATATGCTTCTGAGGAACACTTTGGTCTTTATGTGGTTCTGCTGTAAGTTCTTCAACCCATGTGCTATTGTTGAACATTTAGCTTGTTTCTAGTATTTCATTATCATAAGTCTTGCTGCAATTAATATCCTTAGGCATACATTCAATCTATGTGACTTACTGTTTCTTTAGGATACACTCCTAGAAATCTAACTACTATGTGAAATGGTGCAAGCTCTTCTAAATACCTCAATTCTTCTTATCCAGTTGAACTAATATCTCCAACAAATGCAGGTGCATCTGGCAAGTCCAATAAACCTGCCATCATCCACTCACTTAACACCAAGGGTTAGGACTTCATTTAAGTGCATGCAATTATTTAGGGCAAATGATAGCATCTTATCATTGGTTTAATTTATAGTTTTTGATTTATTGTAGATTTAAACATTTTGTCATACTTGATTATTGATGGTTCTGCTTCCTGGGATAACCTGTTCATGAATTTTCCTATGGGAGTGTGAATTTTCTGAAATAGACTCACGAGTACTCTTCATATTTGTTTTTGCCTCTTACTTTTGGCCGATGGTCTGCCAGGCTTGTCTGTGTCTAACGTTGCTTGTTGTACTGTCTGAAGTTCAGAAAGGCTGAGCTCTGGTGGATTGAAATGCACAGTCGTTTCCTTTAAGATTTTGTCAATCGCTCTCGTGTTTAGAAAGTGCTTGCTCATCCTGTCATCAGTGAAACAGAAATTTTTCTTTTGTTATTTTTATGGTTCCATTAATGTGTTAATGTATCTGGATCATTTCTGGTGGCTGTAATGTGTGTGAAGTGAGGGATAAACTAGGACCTTCCCCCAAGTAAACTCTAGTTTCTTGAATAAGCCATTGTTTCCCATGCATTTGCAGTGCACCCTTCGGCTATGTTGTTAATTTTGCCCCTGCACCCTCCCGAGCGCCCTGAGAGCCGAGGCATTGCTGCAGATCCCTGTTTCCTGTTCTTCCTACTAGTCATTCTAGCTTCTTCTCGCAAACTCTCCCCCATCCTTAGGACGAGTCTCTTTGCTGTGCTGTACGTCTCTAATATCCCCTCTTTTAGCATCTTTTGTGCTTTGCTCGTGATTCTCGAAGAGCTTTGCGGGTTCGGTTGTGAACTGTAGTCAGTTCTGCTCTGCCGCCTCAATGTGAATTTTAACTCTGCTATTGTAGTTTTAATTTCCTCACAGTTATTTCTCATCTCTCCCAGTTCCGGCTCTTTGCCTTCATAACTTGGTAACGGTTATGTTTTTATGACACCCTGTTTTTCCTGTTGTGTTGTGTGTTTCTGCTCCTGTTTTTAGAGAGGCTGTGTGTCTTGCATCTTCTTTGGAAAGGGTAGCAGAGTTCTCTTCCAGCCACCTTAGGAAATCCTCCTGGAAGGTCTGCTTGTCCTAGGGGGCTCAGGATGCTGTGGCCTGTCTCTTACTGAAACCACATTTTCAGCTGTCCCTGGTTGCTGGCTTTTATCTTCCCTCTTCACTCATTCTCAAAGGAAGAGAAGAGAAATCTATCCAGCTTCTTTTCCTGACAAAAGGCAAGAAGTAGCTCATTACTGCCCCAGCTCCATTCACCACCCACAGCTGGCTACATGCATTCTTTCCCCAGATCTATGGCTCGGGGAGTAGGCGGACAGGTCAATGTTCACAGCTGCAGGAAAATCCCCGGTTTTGCTAAGAGAAGCATTGAAAGCTGGGTCCGGTGCTCTTATTGACAACACATTTGGGGTTCATGACAACAAGCCCCGTAGCCTCATGTGCGTCTGTCCTCCTAAGGTGGGTCCCCACACCCGCCTGGGGTCCTCCCTGCAGGCTGGCTCCAGGCTCACTGGAGGCTGGGCCCGCAGCCCCGTGGCTTCCCCTCTGCGAGCTGTGCACTCTGCGCACACAAGCACGCCCATGTTTCTGTCTGGAGCCCCCCACTCGCCCTGACTTCCCTGTGAGAGCAGCTGCACTGGGTGCCCCTGGTAGCCAGCGGGTGGGTCGACTGATCAATTGATGGATTGATCACAGGGAGTGCTGCTAGCTCACTGATTGGTGGGTGGAATGGATGGATTGATCACAGGGAGTGCTGCTGGCTCACTGATTGGTGGGTGGAATTGATGGATTGATCACAGGGAGTGCTGCTAGCTCACTGATTGGTGGGTGGAATTGATGGATTGATCACAGGGAGTGCTGCTGGCTCACTGATTGGTGGGTGGAATTGATGGATTGATCACAGGGAGTGCTGCTGGCTCATTGATTGGTGGATAGAAAGTGCTACAGAGAGTTTCGAAGGACATTGGCAGAGGAGAAATCCACCAGCTCCTTCTTTCGGCACCAGGTCAGAGAGAATCTGGGGCTGCAGTGTTGGTTTCTGGGTTCAGTGCACCTCAGCCCAGTGAGGAGTGGAAACCAACAGCGCCAGCTGCCCACGTCCTGTCTGATTCGACTCAGAAAGCCACAATGCTGATTTATGGAAATGAGCGGCTTGTTACTCCTAAAATGTCCACGGATGAGAGTTGTGACCAGAAGAAATGCAAAATATTGAAATTTATCTGGAAGGAAATTGAAGCAGCGGATAAGATCATCGTACTAACGGCTGCATCTCCACACCCTCCCCAATTTCCTAAAACCCAGGAGAGCTGCTCCCGGAACTATGCTCCATCAAGTTTACCGTCATACAGGATGGATGGGCGCCGGCCACGTCACACACTTCCTGAACGAGTTTACAATCATATGGGATGGATGGGCACCGGCCACATCTCGCTCCTGGACGAGTTCACCATCATACAGGATGGATGGGCGCCGGCCACGTCACACACTTCCTGGACAAGTTTACCATCATACAGGATGGATGGGCGCCGGCCACATCTCGCTCCTGGACAAGTTTACCATCATATGGGATGGATGGGCACCGGCCACATCTCGCTCCTGGACAAGTTCACCATCATACAGGATGGATGGGCGCCGGCCATGTCGCATACTTCCTGGACAAGTTTACCATCATATGGGATGGATGGGCACCGGCCACATCTCGCTCCTGGACAAGTTCACCATCATACAGGATGGATGGGCACCGGCCACATCACACACTTCCTGGACGAGTTTACCATCATACAGGATGGATGGGCACCGGCCACATCTCGCTCCTGGACAAGTTTATCATCATACAGGATGGATGGGCGCCGGCCACATCACGCACCTCCTGGAGAATCCCGCCATCTCATCACAGTTCTTTGACCAGTTGGCTATTTTCTCCATTGAGTAAATTGGTTTGGTAACTTTTCCCACTGTCCCCATTCTGATCACAAATCCAGTCACTCTCTGCTGTTGCTTTTGCCACTAGAAGGAAGAGAACTGCTCCATATACTGAAATATTTTGGGCCAAGCCTTCCAGTGACTGAAGATCCATTCAGCCTTTGAATCAACCCCAGATTCCCACGCGAAGCATATGTGTTTGGAAACTGTGACAGATTGTGCCTTTCCTTCCTTCTCACCCTCACCTCCCCCACACGTGCAGCTCCTTCGTGTTTCCATTTCTTTTTTTCTTTTTAACAGCAATTTTTGTGGCATCCAGAAGCAAGTGCAGTAAGTCTCTGGGTTTGAAGGGAGCTTCAGTGTGTTGGTCAGTCAGGCGAAGCGTGGGTGAAACTTAGGAATCCTGTGTTTCTCTTTGAACTCAACAGAACCGCTACATTTCTTGACTTCCACCTTCTCAAATGTATGTTTAAAGTAAAAACAAAAGTATTCTGTCTCCAGTTTACAAAGGCAACCTTCCTGAACAGACCAACGTGGATTAGTGCCGCCTGTCGGAGGAGCCACTTGGCAATGTGTGAACGCAGCCACAGCACACGGTAATTTGCAGAATGCAGCCGCCTCTGATCGGTCTGAAATAATCCTCCTGTTTATGAAACAGAGCCTGAGATGCAGCATCGAGCCTGGTGCCAATCACAGTGGTAGTGCGGCTTAACACAGAGCTCGAGTCCTGAGCCTGCGAGACCGGCTGAGCGGCTGCCGCAGCCTTGGTGCCACCTCTCACGTCCTCCGAGCTTCCGGGCGCTGCTGAAGAATTCATCACATGGTTGTGCAAGTGCCCCCACCCCGGAGAATTAGCGGAGGTGCCAGGTGCTCTGGGAGGACCCCTCAGGGCCATCAGCAGCCCCACCCAGCTTGGGCAGCAGCCCAGCCATCACTCCTCATGCAGACGAAGCAACTGCCAGGACAAACTTCTTTCCGTTTTCCAACAACTTACCCCACTCTGGAGCTCCATAACTGCCCTCCCCCAGCTTAAGGACGGCTATGAATTAAACCCTGGAATATCCATATATTTTATGGCCTAGGGTTCCATTCGTGGGATGTCTCGTGAGGGTCTGACGTGGCCAGGCTTGTCATAGGACTGGGCTGTGCTGGTGTGAGGACAGCCTCAGCTGCCTGGGGGAGGGAGACGGCAGCCTGTACCTTCCCTGCTTCTCGCAGGCCCGAAGTAGAGGGGAGCTCAGTGCAGAACACCTGCGTAGACTCCCAATAAGGGTTGGATGTCTTCCTGCTCATTCTGACAGGTGGAGATGGCTCTGAAATGCTCACTGAGACCCTCCCAGCCACTCCTCTGCTCCTCCTCTTCCCTGCCTCACCCTGCTCCGTGCTGCAGGGTGAGAGGGGCCCTGGACAGGGATGGGGAGGGCAGCCCCAGCCCCAGGGCAACTCCAAATGCACCCAGCCCTGCCCTGCTCTTCCCTGGACACAGAACCCGCATCAGTTAAGATGCTTCGGGAAGAAATCACAGAAAACCCCAACGAGAGAAGGCTTAGACTACAGGATATTCACGGCTGCCCATGGCGGGACACCTGGAGGAGGAGTGGCCGCAGTGCTGGGTGAGGCTACAGGTCGCTGGGACAGGCCTGCACCATGGGGGCTTCTGTCTCTGGACTTCCCTGCACCCCTTGTAAGATGCTGCAGGGCCCGAGCGGTTCCTCCCCACAGCTGGGCTCACAGCAAGAAGGAGTCCCTCTTCCTGTGCTTCTCCCTTTATCCCAGAATTTTATTTTGCAAACTCCACACTGTCAAACAAGTTGAAAGAAGAGTAAAATGAGCACCTGCACCCTCTTCCTCCAGAGTCACCAACTTTGAGCTCTCAGTCATGCCTGCAACTCTGTCATTTACCTGTGTGTCTGGATGGAAGTCACAAAGGTTGCTGCAGACATCACAAAACTTCCCCGTGAGGTGCAGAAAAGGGAGTGTCTGCATCATCCCCCAGCGTGCAGCCTGGAAGCAGTGACGTTACTTAGCACACATTCGTTTGTGGCCAGTTTTCCTGTTGTCCCAATAGCTAGCTGTTTAGTTTTAATCCAGATTCCAATCAAGGGTGAATGCTGTGTTTTCTTGTGACAGCTCAGATTTTCTTTGTTCTAGAATACTTCTACCTTTACATTTTAGTTTTGGTCTTTTCTAGCATTGCAATTGTTAGAGAAACCAGGCTTGTCCTGTGGGATATCCTGTGGCCTGGGCCTGTTGGATTGCCCCACACTACTAGATTCAGATGCAGGTCTTCAGCATGTGGCGATGTGTGTGCCTCCGGCAGCAGTGGGTGCACGGTCAGCCCCTCCCCGCGTGGCGATGTGTGTGCCTCCGGCAGCAGTGGGTGCACGGTCAGCCCCTCCCCGCGTGGCGATGTGTGTGCCTCCGGCCACAGCGGGTGCACAGTCAGCCCCTCCCCGCGTGGTGATGTGTGTGCCTCCGGCAGCAGTGGGTGCACGGTCAGCCCCTCCCCGCGTGGCAATGTGTGTGCCTCCGGCCACAGCAGGTGCACAGTCAGCCCCTCCCCGCGTGGTGATGTGTGTGCCTCCGGCAGCAGTGGGTGCACGGTCAGCCCCTCCCCGCGTGGCGATGTGTGTGCCTCTGGCTACAGCAGGTGCACAGTCAGCCCCTCCCCGCGTGGCAATGTGTGTGCCTCCGGCCACAGCAGGTGCACAGTCAGCCCCTCCCCGCGTGGTGATGTGTGTGCCTCCGGCAGCAGTGGGTGCACGGTCAGCCCCTCCCCGCGTGGCGATGTGTGTGCCTCCGGCCACAGCAGGTGCACAGTCAGCCCCTCCCCGCGTGGCGATGTGTGTGCCTCCGGCCACAGCAGGTGCACGGTCAGCCCCTCCCCGCGTGGCGATGTGTGTGCCTCTGGCCACAGCAGGTGCACGGTCAGCCCCTCCCCGCGTGGTGATGTGTGTGCCTCCGGCCACAGCAGGTGCACGGTCAGCCCCTCCCTGCGTGGTGATGTGTGTGCCTCCGGCAGCAGTGGGTGCACGGTCAGCCCCTCCCCGCGTGGCGATGTGTGTGCCTCCGGCAGCAGTGGGTGCACGGTCAGCCCCTCCCCGCGTGGCGATGTGTGTGCCTCCGGCAGCAGTGGGTGCACGGTCAGCCCCTCCCCGCGTGGCGATGTGTGTGCCTCCGGCAGCAGTGGGTGCACGGTCAGCCCCTCCCCGCGTGGCGATGTGTGTGCCTCCGGCCACAGCGGGTGCACGGTCAGCCCCTCCCCGCGTGGTGATGTGTGTGCCTCCGGCCACAGCAGGTGCACGGTCAGCCCCTCCCTGCGTAGTGATGTGTGTGCCTCCGGCCACAGCGGGTGCACGGCCAGCCCCTCCCTGCTGGGACAATGCCAAGTGCAGTCGCTTTGGTAAAAGAGGCACCTGCCACATCACTCCATTGTAAAGGTAAATTCTTCCCTTGGTAATTCATCAGTGATTTGCAGGATGATACCTTGAGAACTTAGGGGTATCTTGTTACCAGCAGCCTTTTACCATGTGCCTCTTTTTAAGGGCTGAGTAGGCAAGAAGGGTGGGCTGGATGCCCCTGAGTCTGAGGATGAGGACTGTGAATTCAGGGACCCCAGATGCCCCTGGGGGTGCTCAGCTGCCAGTGAGCAGGCACAGAGAAGCCAGCCCCTCCTTTCTTCCAGGGTTGGCACTTCCCATGGGACCAAGAGCAGGAAGACAGGAGGTCAAGGACACCATCCAGAAAGGACAGTGGGAGGGAGGGTGGGGCAGGAGGGGGTGGTAACATGGGGGAGAGAGGATACTGCAGACCATGAGTTCTGGTGACCAGGACACAATGTCTTTGGAAGCACGGAGGGACAGTGCAGCTAGAAGCACGGCCCACAGACAGGTGGAGCTGCCACTGCAGAGGCGGAGGGCAGGCAGCTGCCATGGGGCAGAGGAGACATCACCATCATGAGATTCAGGGTGAAACAGAGTTTGCCCAGGGACAAACGTGTTGCCGCCAAGTCAACATCTGTGCCATCATGCCTGAGGAGTCGGGCCAGGGCTTTTCCTGGAGCGACCTTCAATGCGGCTGCTCTCCCGGCCCTCTGGACGGGGTGGTGCTGGGGCAGCCACTTGGGCTCTCAGCAGGTGGGTGCACGGTCATGCTCTGTCCTTCCATTGCAGAGACGGCTCAGCTCACAGTGTGGCGCCTTCCGCCTTTGTAAGGAGTCTTCACCAACATCCTCGTCGTCAGCTTTTCCGTGTCAGTCTTGCTGGAGCCTCTAGAAAGCAGAGGCTTTCACGCCCTTTAGCATCACCCACCCTTTAATGACAGCCTTGTCCAGACTTTCAAACTTACCTAACCCCACGTGTGGCCTGCGGTGCACACGGGCCCGCATCTGTGGCCTCACGGTCAGGGTGACCCCACAAAAAGAGCGCCCCAGATGAGGACCTGTTTGATGTTCATCTTTTTTAAGGACTTCTACTTACCAGCCCAGTGTTTGATCAGTGGCGAGGTCTCATCTCTTTTGTGCCACCGTGTTCAGATCGCACCTGCCCCAACACTCGCAGCAAAACGGGACCCTTGCCTTTTTGTTTTTGACTTTAAATAGCTCCTCATTGTAGAAGACAGTTTATTATGGACTCTTCAAAATACATTTCTAGGGAAACAAATTTAGTTGTCCTTATTAAAAATGTATTACATATTTCAGAATCAAAGCTCACGGCTCACGAGCATCCCGCGCTGGCATTGCAGACGTGTCCTGCTAGGAAGAACTCCAAGTGCATTTGAAATTCAAATTGTGTTTGGTTTTAAGATGGGGATGTCATCAATTTCCCTTAGAAAATTATAAAAACCATGATGCATAAAGAAATACAGTTGGAGAAAACAGTGACACTGTCTTCGTTCCTGAATTGGTGACTCCAAACAGCTTGCTCTTGGAGGTCACTTTTATAGGGGGTTACGCAAATAAAACTGAGTGGCATCGTTAAAATTCTCCACTACTGGACCTTTTTAGCCAAAGTGGGCATTTTCGGGAGTCGGCAACACAGACAGACCCTGTCTTACTTGTCAGCTGTTTGGCAGGAAGTTGGTACTTTGCCATAGATTTCAGTTTAACTGGTTTTGTTGAATGTCTCATAAACAGATACTTGATTTGACTGTTTGTACCTGCAGTAACCAGGACATCTCTCAGGGTCTTGCTGTGATCATACCTGCAGTAACCAGGACGTCTCTCAGGGTCTTGCTGTGAGCTGCTGCCACTTTCCAGACTCTTCCTTCACCATATAGTCTTGGTGCTGATGACACGGATGGCTCTGGGGCAGAGAAGTGGCCCTGAGGGGCACAGCTGTGGGTGCCGAGGGCTTGCAGAAGTGGGGGCAAGTCTTGTATCCGATCGCTGTTCCGTCCATGGGCTCTGTAGTCAACGTGGCCTCTTCTATGGTTGCTCGTGAAGACACAGCTCAGCATCTACAGTCTGTAGCAAGGTGGACAATCTGTCTACAGCCTATAGCAGGGGCATCCAGACAGGTTGGAAAAGGGAGACTGTGGTGACCACACGCGTGGAAGGGACTCAGAGAAGCGTGAGGACCTCCCACCATCTTCCTCTGAGTAAGACGTGATGCTGAATTTTAACCCAGAGGCTGGTCCCAGCTCCATCTGCATGTGGGGAAAATTAATGTCAGGAAGGAGGAAAACCAGAACTTACGAAATGTACTTCTACGGCCGTGAAGGCAGGCAGGTCCCACGGTGGGGACGCCCAGAGCTGTACCCCGAGCTGCCGTCTGAGGGACCCTCCAGGGCAGCTGCCTTGCGGAGACCTGTCAGCCCAACTGTGTCCTGGGGCTTCAAGCATTTTCTTTATGTTTACCTTTTCAAAAACAACAAAATCAAAACGTGCAGCGCGAGGAAGGCACTGAGACTCTGGGAACAGCCCATGAGACAGTGGCCGTCCCTGAGTCAAAGCATCACAGCTGGCGAGGGCAGGGCCAGCAGCTCAGGGGCCACATCCACCCCAGCACGGTGAGTCGTAGTGGAGACACGACCAACCGCCCTCCTCTGAGGCCCCCCCAGCACCTGGTCCTCAGTCCTCGCTCAAGGAGCATCCGCAGAGCACACTGGGTTCCCCCAAATGCCGGAGGGGTCCTTTGTGGACGCAGTGCCCACTCCCTGGGCCACTGGGTTTGAAGGACAACTCAGCCCCCATGGGGGAAATAAGTGAATTGAATGGAGGACATCACGCCTCACTGGAGGTCTTAGGTCCAACCCCCACCACCCACACAGCCCAAACCCTTTCTCAGGCCCCCAGACAGTGCCCAGGGACATTCTGATCGAGCTTGGCCTCCAGACGACCACGGCCCACACTGTGTTGTGTTGTGTTGTGTTGTGTTGTGTTGTGTTGTGTTGTGTTGTGGTCTCTGGCTTCCTTCATCCATAAATGGGTGCCCACCTCTCAAAACCGCTGCAGGAATCGAATGAGATAATATGAGGGCTCAGGATGAAAACCCAAATGCAGGGTGTTGTCGAAAAGCTCTAGAGAATGGAAACTCCAGAAAACCACAAGGGCCTTTGATGTTTCATGAGTTTGAAAACAATGCTTATACAGGAGTTAGGGTTAGGTTTTGGATGACATTCAGTTAGAAAACCTCATAGCCAGTCTGCTTGGTTAGAAAATATAGTAACTTCAGATGTCTGGCAGTGTTGTGTTAGGACCAGAGAACCTAGTGTTTTGACCAGGGAAACATCATCTCTAGTGCAATGTGTCTGCTGGGGACACGGTCGGAGATGCAGGACAACTTGAAGACATTCGGAGGGTCCCGTGCAGGAGCCGGGTCAGTATAGACCCCTCTGGTGCTTGTGGGATAAGTCGTGCTCCTGGGCAGATGAATTCGCTGCCCCGTGCACAGGATATATGGGCGCCTTTCCTGGCTCCCCATTGCCCCATGACCTCACAGGAGGACGGTGACATCCTAAAGCCATGTTCTGCCCACCCTCTGGGATGCCGTTGTCCCCACCCTCTGCAATCAGGACTCCCACTTGCTCCTGTGACACCCCCTAGTCCCCGCCAGGCTCCGCTGAGATTACCAGGGCCCTCACCTGTGAACTGGGAAGAGTAATGCCCACCTTGTTGCCTGGCGTGAGGGTGAAATACAGCTTAGCACAGCACGCGTGGAAATGGCGCTCGTGATTGTGACGATCGTGTTCGTGCTGCCATCTTTGCACAGCACGCGTGGAAATGGCGCTCGTGATTGTGACGATCGTGTTCGTGCTGCCATCTTTGCACAGCACACGTAGAAATGGCGCTCGTGATTGTGACGATCGTGTTCGTGCTGCCATCTTTGCACAGCACGCGTGGAAATGGCGCTCGTGATTGTGACGATCGTGTTCGTGCTGCCATCTTTGCACAGCACGCGTGGAAATGGCGCTCGTGATTGTGACGATCGTGTTCGTGCTGCCATCTTTGCACAGCACACTGGAAATGGCGCTCGTGATTGGGACGATCGTGTTCGTGCTGCCATCTTTGCACAGCACACTGGAAATGGCGCTTGTGATTGGGACGATCGTGTTCGTGCTGCCATCTTTGCACAGCACACGTGGAAATTGCACTCGTGATTGTGACGATCGTGTTCGTGCTGCCATCTTTGCACAGCACGTTGGAAATGGCGCTCGTGATTGTGACGATCGTGTTCGTGCTGCCATCTTTGCACAGCACACGTGGAAATGGCGCTTGTGATTGTGACGATCGTGTTCGTGCTGCCATCTTTGCACAGCACGCGTGGAAATGGCGCTCGTGATTGTGACGATCGTGTTCGTGCTGCCATCTTTGCACAGCACACGTGGAAATGGCACTCGTGATTGTGACGATCGTGTTCGTGCTGCCATCTTTGCACAGCACGTTGGAAATGGCGCTCGTGATTGTGACGATCATGTTCGTGCTGCCATCTTTGCACAGCACGCGTGGAAATGGCGCTCGTGATTGTGACGATCGTGTTCGTGCTGCCATCTTTGCACAGCACGCGTGGAAATGGCACTCGTGATTGTGACGATCGTGTTCGTGCTGCCATCTTTGCACAGCACACTGGAAATGGCGCTCGTGATTGTGATGATTGTGTTCATGCTGCCATCTTTGCACAGCACACGTGGAAATGGCACTCGTGATTGTGACGATCGTGTTCGTGCTGCCATCTTTACACAGCACACGTGGAAATGGCGCTCGTGATTGTGACGATCGTGTTCGTGCTGCCATCTTTGCACAGCACGCTGGAAATGGCGCTCGTGATTGTGACGATCATGTTCGTGCTGCCATCTTTGCACAGCACACGTGGAAATGGTGCTCGTTGTGATGATTGTGGTCATCACAGTTGTGTTGTCATCTCAGCACAGCACGCATGGAAATGGCGCTTGTTGTGATGACTGTGGTGATCACGGTCGTGCTGCCGTTCTATTTACTGGTGGTGGCTTGAGGAGAGGGGATTGCCTGACCCCTTATACGCATGGGGGAGCAAGGCGAAAGTGGCGAATAAAGCACTTGTGCTTCTCCAAAGCCTTGATTCAGTGTACAAAAGAGCATCTGTAACTTTTCAAGCACCCCTAAGCCACAGACATCCAGAAGCTCTCTACAGTGATGCTACTTTTTGTCTCCTGGAGCCTTGAGGTCTCCAGAACAGTGCCTGGGAGCTCGGCAGAGAAGCTGAGTGGTGGAAGCTGAATGGGGCTGGGGCCAGCGCTGCTGCTCCCCCGGGATCCAGCCAGGTTTTCTCAGATCTGCAGAGAAGGCGCCTGAGGTCTGCCTCGAGAGAGATACCTGTGCGAGCCCCAGGTGTGAACTCAGACATGAACAAACGTGGAGGGCAGTGGTCCAGGCAGCAGAGCTCACTCATCCTCTTAACACGGGAGCCTTCATTGTTCAAAGGTGTGATTCATACACTGACGTGGCATTTTGACACTTTTGAGAGGATAATCTGTTCACTGGCAAACACGTGTGTATCAGTCAAGATTAGTGTGCCTGAGTGTGACAGAAAATAAAAAATAAAAGTGGCTTAAATGAGCTGGAAATGCACTTTCATTTCCTGTGGAAGAAGTCTGGGGGGAGGCAGTCCGAGGACCTTGCAGCCTCTGAGGTCCCAGAAACAAGGTGTTCTACTCCTGCTGCTCCAGCCCTCAGCTCTGAGCTCCTCCTCATGATCCCAGATGGCTGCTGGAGATCCCACCATCAAGGTCTCATTTCAGCCAGCAGGAAGGGGGAAGAAGAGGAGCAGGGCGCGTGTCCCACCATGAGACACTCCCTGAAAGCAGCACACAACTCTCACTTGGGTTGCCTTGGCCAGAACCGAGTCACATGTCCAGCTTCAAGAAAGGCTGGGAAAGAGAAACTTCATCCATGTGTCCAGCTACAGACCAGAGGCTCCGAGGAAGCAGAGGAAGACCAGCAGGCCTGGGATGGTGAAGAATCCTCGTTTGCCCTGAGCCAAGCTGCCTTGAGATGGGGTGGGGTCTGCAGGGTCCTTGGGGCCACATCGGCTGACTCCCCGGGCCCTCAGTTTTCCCAGCATGACTCAGCCCTAATGTGGGCCCTGGGTGCCGCTCGTGATCCGCCTGCTTTGTGGCTTCATTCAGCATGTGGAAGTGGTTCCATCATCTGCTCCAGCCAAGGCGAGGCGGGTTCTGCCTCACGGGAAACAGGTCACCCATTCTCTGAGGGGTGTTGCCTTCTGCCCAAGTATTTGGGGCACAGCACTAGTTGGGGGTCACTGCAGTGTAGCATCCAGGTTCACACCCAAAGACTCTTCTGCCCACCAACAGACAGCCAGTGACCCAAAAGCATGCCTGTCCTCTAGAACTTCCTGTCGAGCCAGGTCTCACCATGTCCCTCCGGAATGGGGCAGCCTCCATTCCCTATTTTGCGGGAGGCTCAGTTGCCAACAGTCCAGAGTTCCTACCGAGTTCTTCCGGGGGCCTGTGTGGCAGCCTTGAGTCAGCAAAGAGTCCCTGAGTGTCAGTGACACACCTCACGCCATGCAGGCACAGAGAATCCACGGACAGCATGCACTTGTCCTCGGGAAGCTGCTGCCCATTGGACAGGTGGGGCACCAGACAGAGGCCTCCCATCCTTAACATCCCAAGACAAACCTGCTAATTAAGGCTTCAGCTGCAAAGGGGAAGGCCCTCTTGTGGTTCTCTGGCAGCGGTCGGCACAACAAGCTCGCCCCCTGCCCTAGGAGGAGGACCTGTGGTCAGCTTCTACCTTCAGGAGGGTGACTCTCTGGCAGCCGTCGGCAAGCTGAGCTCGCCCCTGCCTTGGGAGGAGGACTTGTGGTCAGCTCCTACCTTCAGGAGGGTCACAGGAGGCTGTGCACAAACCCCACTGACGGTCTGAGCTCTGGGGCCGTGTGCTCTCGCTGGGTTCGGGGGGATTGTTACTGATGGCAGAGCGAAGGTGACTTGAGATGCATCAGTTCTCTATGAGGGCTTGAAGTCCAGGCCACTTTTGAGCCAGTCCATCTGCTCATCTCTAGAGTAAGGAGGAAAAAGGAAAAAACACTTCTAATTTCTCTGTCTGTCTCATACCCAGCTGTGGAACGAAGGACTGATTCAACCGCCTCCCCACTTCGCCCTCCAGATTCCCCTTAGAGACACAGGCTGGTTAGGGTATCTGAATTATTTGAGCAAAATTTTCATGCTTAGGGAAAAGCTTGATGTGATCAAAACCTAAGTCTCAGGACATCAAATCCCCAGATGTTTAAGGTAGACTATATATATCAAGCCTTTGAAGAGTTCAAAGGAATGCTAGCCAATGAGTGAAAGAAAATCTGAAAACTTCACCAGTCCTTGCCTGTCATATGAACTTGATGATCTAACCTGTAGTCTTGGATGTCAGGGGCCTCAGAAACACAACTTCCAAACCAGAACATCCTTGGGGGATGAAGACAACAGGGATCCTAGGAGTCCAATTCTAGTCTCTCCATTCTGGATATCTCCACATCAAGAATGAATAATAGATGGAGTCCAGCTGTTTTGTAGCAGACTGCAGATTAGTGATTCACTGATTGTAATCAGAAGCAGCTGCTCATAATCACAGCACAGGTACGGACGCTCATTGTCAAGTACTAGGTGTTAATTTTTTGCCTATACCCTGAGCCTGAGGCTAGGAGTGTCTTGAAGCTAATGATAACATAATCTTGCAAACATTAATTAGAATTTCTTGAACTTATTCTAATAATTTGTTATTTTGCCAGGCTTTAGTATTTTAGGTATTTATGTGTTTTAAGGTTTTATTAAATATTTTAGGTGATTATTAGCTCTATTTTTTAACAATATGGGTCCTCAATAGAAATCTGGATGGATGGATGGATGGATATATGCTTGCATAGGTAGATGGACAGAATGGATGGAAGGAAGGATAGATGGATGCATGCATGGATGGATGATGGATAGTGGGTGAATGGATGAGTGGATAGAAGGATGGAAGGATAGAAAGATGGATGGGTGCATGTATGTCTGTATGGATCATGGGTGGATGGATGAATGCTTGGTAGTGGATGAATACATGGATGAGTGATGGATAGTATATAGATAAATGGATGGATGAGTGGATGGATGGATGACAGATTGGCTGATGGATGAGAGGAAGGATGGATGCATGCATGGATGATAGGTGGATGGATAGATGGATAGTGGATGGATATAAGGATGGATGGATGGATGGGCTGATGGATATATAGGAGGAAGGGTGGATGCATGTACGCATGGATGATGGGATATGTGGATGGGTAGATGGATAGTGGATGGGTGGATAGAAGAGTGGATGGATAGATAATGGATAGTGTGTAGATGGATGCATGGTGAGTGGATGGGTAGATGAATGGATGGATGAGTGGGTAGATGGATGATGGATAGTGGATGATTGGATGGATGGATAAGTGTATTATGGAAAGATAATGGATAGTGGATAATTAGATGGATGGATAAGTGTATTATGGATAGATAATGGCTAATATATAGGTGGATGGATGATGGATAGCATATAGATGGGTGGATGAGTGGATAGATGGATGATGGATAGTATATAGATGGATAGATGAGTGGATGGATAGTTAATGGATAGTATATAGATGGATAGATGAGTAGGTGGATGGATAGTGTATAGATGGATGGATGGATGGATGAGTGGGAGGATGGCTCATGGATAGCAGATGGGTGGATGGATGCATGAGTGTATTATGGATGGATGATGGATAGTGGGTGAGTGGATGGATGGATGAGTGTATAGATGGATAATGGATCGTATATAGATGGATGGATGAGTATTTGGATGGATGATGGATAGTGTATAGATGGATGAATGGATGAGTGGGTAGATGAATGCACAATGGATAGTGGATGAGTGGATGGATGAGTGTATGGGTGATTGATGGATAGTATATAGATGGATGGATGAGTGAATGGATGGTTATTGGATGGTGTATAGATAGAGGGAGGGATGGATAGATGAGTAGATGGATGGATGATGGATAGTGTATATATAGATGGATGAATGAGTGCCTGGATGGATGAATGGCTTCCTAACCCATGTCCCTCCTCCCCCTTAGCCACGTCTCTCACAGTTATCTTCACCACAACCTATGTCATCATTCTCTGTGACATCAACAACCATTGGTTTCCCTGGCCTCTGGTTTATTTGTCTTCCTGTTTGCATTCTCCCCAATCCTCCATCTACCTCAGCCACTGCCTCTGCCCCAGCCACAGGTGCAGACTCCAGCTCATTCAGAGTGGCTTCTATCCCACCATGCCATCCAAGGCCAGCTGTGATTTCATGGTGCTGAAGCCAATGGCCACTCTTCAATCCTCATCAACTGTGGGCTCTCCATCAGCTTTTGAGAGCTAATAAGCCCCTTCTCAAAACTTCCTCTTGTCTTGGTGTCAACCATGCTGGGCTCACCTTCATCTCCGATGTCTCTGGCTGCTCTTTCTCAGGCTCATCAATGGTGGCCTCCCCACATGCTCTCCAAATGCTGGGTTCCTCAGGACACTTCTCTCCAGACACCACCTCCCTCCATGATCTCATTCATCTGTATAACTCCAAATGGCAGCCTTGGAGTGAATTGACCCTGAATTTATAGCTCTGACCAGATCCTAGAGTTATGTCTTTACTCAGAGGTCTTACAGGCCTCTCATAACTAAAACTGAATTCTTGTTGCTGTCTCCAAACTTATGATGGTGCTGGTTCTCAAGAGAGAGGACAGCACTGTTCACAGGTGAGTTGCCTTCTTCCACCTACACTCAGCAGAGGCAGCAAAGTGCACCCGGGTGGCATTGGCACGAGGATGCTGGGTGTGTCATCTGCACCTAGATCCTGCCACACCTGCCTTGGGGTCACACAAGCTGTCCAGTATGCCTGGCCTCATCCTCCTCTCCTCCAGCATGGGAGATTCCACCAGGCTGCAGGGTGCACTCTTGCCTCCCCTCCAGCGTGGGAGACTCCACCAGGCTGCGGGGTGCACTCTTGCCTCCCCTCCAGCGTGGGAGACTCCACCAGGCTGCGGGGTGCACTCTTGCCTCCCCTCCAGCGTGGGAGACTCCACCAGGCTGCGGGGTGCACTCCTGCCTCCCCTCCAGCGTGGGAGACTCCACCAGGCTGCGGGGTGCACTCCTGCCTCCCCTCCAGCGTGGGAGACTCCACCAGGCTGCGGGGTGCACTCCTGCTGCCCTGTGGCAGTTTCTGTTTCCTTCATCCTCGGCTCCAAAGGGCAAAAAGTGAGCCCCAGCCTGACACTTTCCCTCTGGGTGAGGCTGTCAAATCCTCTCCTTTCTGATTTCACCTTTCCTGGCATGTAGAGAATAAGGAATAACTCCAAGATCATTCTCATGGGTTTTGAAACCTCAGATGCAAAAGAAGAAATGCTCTGAGGTTCCTCAGCCTCCAGATGCCACCTCCCAGATCACTCCCCCTTGGCTTGGCCTCAGGTGAAGGTGTGTGTATGTGTGTGTGCATGTGTGTGTGCACGTGTGTAGGGGTCTGCTGTGTGCATGTGTAAGAATGCGTGTGTGGGGGAGTCTGCTGCGAGTGCATGTATGAGTGTGTGTGCGTGTGTGTGCACGTGTGTGGGTCTGCTGTGTGCATGTGTAAGAATGCGTGTGTTGGGGAATCTGCTGTGAGTGCGTGTATGAGTGTGGGTGTTTGTGTGCCTGTGTGGGGGGATCTGCTGTGTGCAGGTGTGTGGAGTGCATGTGTGTGGATGTGTTGTGTGTTTGAATATGCATGTATATGGGTCTGCTGTGTGCATGTATGTTTGAGTGCATATGTGACTGTGTTGTGTGTGTGAACGTGTGTGGGTCTGCTGTGTGTGACATGGGTGTGGTGTGTGCACGTGTGTGTGTCTGCTGCATGTGTGGATTGCATGTCTGAATGTGTTGGTGTGTGACTGTGTGGGTCTGCTGTGTTCATATATGTGTGAGTGCATAAGTGTGGGTGTTCTATATGTGTGTGCGTGTGTGGGGGTCTGCTGTGTGCATGTATGTGGAGTGCATGTGTGAGTGTGGATGTGTTGTGTGTGTGCATATACATTGTGGATCTGCTGTGTGTATGTGTGTGGTGGTGCATGTGTGACTGTGGGTGTGTGTGTGCATGTGTGTGTGGAGTGCCTCTGTGTGTGTGGGTGTGTTGTGCGTGTGAACGTGTTTGGGTCTGCTGTGTTCATGTATGTGTGAGTGCCTGGGCTAGTGCAGGTGTGTTGTGTGTGTGCACATAAGCATGTGTCTGTTGTGTGCGTGTGTGTGACTGCATGTGTGGGTGTGGGGGGGGTCATGCAGTGTGACCGCATGTGTGAGTGTGTTTTGCGTGTGCATGAATACACAAATATTGTGTGTGTGCCCATGGCTGGCAGTGGGTGGGCGGGTGATGGGGCGTGCAGAGGGATCCCATCCTTCCAGGAGACGTGACAGGGAGCCCCCTCCCATCCAGCACCCTCCCCTGAATGCGCCTGCGCTGCCAAAAGGAGGTAGGGGTGGGGAGGGTTGTGCCGTGGCCGCTCGGTGTACCCCTGTGGCGGGAGGGCTGTGCTGCGGCCGCTCGGTGTGTGCTTGGGACGGGGAGGGCTGTGCCGTGGCCGCTCGGTGTGTGCTCAGGCGCTGTGAGCCTGCCGGGCGCCCTCGCGCTTCTTCCTCTGCGCAGCCCCTGGTGTTGCGTTCTGAGCTGAGGCTTCCTAATTGACGCTGACGGATGGGCTCAGACTCGAGCCGACAGAGCCAGCTGAGCGGAGCCTGTTAAAAATCTCACTTATTCACCCAAGTCCTCTACCACACTCCTGTCCCTGTCAGGGCCATGCTGATGAGGCATGGGGGTGGGGGCTCACTTTGGAAGACCCAGCGCCAAATGAGCGCGTCCCTGGGTGCTGGAGCTCCCAGGCAGCAGAGCCCTGGGCTTCCGAAGGGAGCTGCCCAGGCCACCCTGAGCGGGTGCAGGTGGGCCACTGTGGACCCAGGCCCAGCAGGTGTTTGGGGGGCTGGGGCCAGTGGTGTCCACAGGGCAGCTTAGTGGCAGAAATGAAGAATCCCACAGGCACGTGGGCTGATGGCCTCTGTCCTGAGAGGAGGCTCGGGGTGCAGATTTCATGGGTGCCTGGGCCTGGCCTGTCCTGAGAGGTGGCTCGGGGTGCAGTTGTCATGGGTGCCTGGGCCCAGCCTTGCTGGTTTCGGAGGAGGGGTGTGTTGGGCGAGGGCTGCTGGAGGAGGGCGGGCCAGCTTCTCCTGTTTGTGGCTGGAGTGCCATGTGCCTGGCACCCAGGAGGTTCTCCACACGTAATGAATCAATTAATCACAAAAGCATTTATGTTTTACATTTTCACTAAAATTAACATTTAATCTTCCTAATAATTGCCTGAGGGGTAAATACTATATTGTCTTCATTTGGCACATGAGGAAATTAAATCTTAGCATCCCAGGGACTCACACCCAGGGCCTTGGACTCCAGTGCCCCCACTCACTCAGCCAAGGGAGGCACCAGCTGGGGGCCTCGGTGTCGTGGCCTCTGCGCTTCTGACACCGGGGCCTTGGACGCCAGGTGCCCCTCATCACTCAGCCACAGGAGGCACCAGCTGGGGGGGCCTCAGTGTCATGGCCTCTGCCCTTCTGACACCCAGGGCCTTGGACTCCAGTGCCCCCCATCACTCAGCCACAGGAGGCACAAGCTGGGGGCCTCAGTGTCATGGCCTCTGCCCTTCTGGAAGCTGCCACCTGAACTCCTTGGCTCAGGCCACGCCCTCTCTTGAGACGTCCCTCCCCGTTTCCTGTCTTCCTCATTGTTGAAGATGCAGCTTGGGCACCTGGCCCCCAAGACATCTTCCCAAATGTCCAGATTATTGATCCAGCTCCCCAATGACCCCCACCCATCTCTGAGGCCACACAGCCCCCGTGTCATTTCCCACACTTTAGAAAAAACCGCACATCTGTTTCTCTGCTGCCAGACCGCAGCCTCCACCTTCCCTCCCTATGACCAACACACTGCCCGCATCTACCACACACATACCGTACACCACACATGCACGGGCACACACATACACATGCATGCAAACACACATGTGCACACACTTTCACAGGAATGCACACACATCACACACCTACCACACACGCCACACATGCACATACACATATACGTATGCACACACTACACACACCCACACTGTACACACAACACACATACCACATATGCACACACCACACATGCCACACATCCATAGACACAAACATATACATATATACACACACCGCACACATGCCCCACACACAACACACATACCACACATGTACAAACATATGCACATACCATGCACGTAACACACACATACACCATACATACACATCACACGATACATACACACATCTCACTACACACACCACACAAACATCACGTGCACTCACCACACACACGCACCACACACATACACTATACACACACACACCAAACATGCACACATACACAGACGTGTACACATGCACACATCACACACACGTCTCTCACACATTACACATAGACACACACATGCATGCACACAGGTCACACGGACACACCCTCTGCAGGGCAGCCAGGGCTCTCCTCGGCCCCCTCACCCCATTGGTGGCCCCGGCCTTAGCTCCAGATGCTGCTTTGTGTGGGTCGGGTGTGTCCCTGGTCGACAGGTCCTCTCAGATGCATTCTCTCCTCTTTTCCCTGAGGACAGATGTGGTGTGATGTGGTCTTTGGCCACCTGAGGACGTGGGGAGGACTGGATGGGATGAAACGGTGCCGTGATGGTGGCTCTGGGGTGGCTCTGGCAGTGGCACCATCTGCCTGATACTCGTTTGACCTCAGTGACCCCCTCCTTTCCCCACAGCCTGCTCCTCATTGTCTTCTCAGCTCCCTGTTCTCCTGCTGGGAGGCACAGTCAAAAGGGGGGTTTGTCACGGTTTCCTGCGACATGATTCTTCGTTTGGGGGAGCAGCAATGTCCTCTCCGAATAAGACACACAGACCCCCAGTGCACCAGCAAAATGCAGCAGAAGGGAAGCAGAGCCGGACGTGTGCAAAACCCTCTCCTAAGAGCACAAGTGAAGGGTTTTACGTGAAAGGATTTGGGTTTAAATCAGAGCTGCTGGTGTGACGTGTCAGCAGCCTGGGGAGGAGGGACCCGCGGCGCCCCCGGAACACAGCGCTCCCATGCCGACACCCCCGGTGCACAGCCTCCCTCCACCTTGAGCAGCGAGAGGGCCCATCGGCCTCCGGGGTGTCAGCAAATGGCCCGAGACTGGCCGGAGGCCAGAGGCATGTGGTCGGCAGCCCATCTGCAGTGCCCTGGATGTGGGGACCCCTGTTACAGAGAGGTCTTGGGGTGCCCAGCCCCGTAACTAAGATGGGATATTCCTGAGTAAAGAGAAAAGAGGGAGGAGAAAGGGAGGGAGATGCTGCAGGGTCTGTGCGAATCCACATTTGGGGCAAGAGAGGGGGCCAGGGAGCTGCAGTCCCAGCAAAGCACTCAACGCCACGGCAGAGGGCAGAGGGCAGAGTCCCGCACCACCCGCTTCCAAGGATGTGCCGAATGCCAGCCTGCCTGCTTTTCTGAGAGCAGAGCTCCTGTCTGAGTGCCAGGGGCCTGAAGACTGCGGGGGCTTCAGTGCCTGCCCCCGGGCCCCTCCTGGAGACAGGCAGTGGACAGTTAAAAGAACACTAGGGACTTTAAACACATCCCCGAAATCTTAAGGACTTAACCCAAGAAAAGTTTGTTTCTCACTCATATCTAGTGCAGCATCCTGGGGTGGAGTGTGGCTCTGCTCCGTGTGGCCACTCTGAGATCCAGGCTGGCTCGGCCTCTGCCAGCCCTTGGCTTCCAAGCTTGCCCTGCCCTAGAGCTCATGGAGGGGAGGAAAGTGCGTGGAAGGTCTCCACAGCCAGTTTAGGGTGGAACCCATCACTCAGTCACCCTGGGGCCCACCCAGGCCCCCGACCACACTGAGCAGCAGAGTCTGCAAGGCAGCGTGGCCCAGGGAGGCAGGGCAGGCACGGGGCAGCAGCTGGTCTCCACCTCAGAGCACGCTAGGAGGCGGGAGGCAGGAGGCGAGCCCGCAGGGCTGGGGGGTCTCTGGGCTGCAATTCATGGAATTCTGTGTCTTCTCAGGCTGCTGCTGTGAACAAGGGTGGAGAAGGAGCGAGTGTATTTGTATATATGAGGGGAGCATGTGTTCACATGTCCACCAGCGAGAGGGCGTGATCTGTACGTGCATGAGTGAGAGCACATCTTCACATCTGCACGAGGGTGACAGTATGTTCATATGAGCACGAGCCAGAGAGGGCGTGTGCTGGGGAGTCTGCAACATGCTTACTTGTGTGAATCTTGCCGCTGGGCTCTTTCTGAAGCACAGCGGTGTCTGCAACGTGTCACCGCCTGAGCGTGTGCAGTGTGTGCACAGTGTGCACTGCTTAGCCTCTGCTTTGTGGCACGTGTGTGCTGCTTTACACACATGTGCACGCGCCCCAGCTCATGGCAGGCTGTGAGGGGGGTCTGTCCCAGGATCTCTACAGCTTCTGGTGGCCTCCAACAGTCCTTGGATGTGGGTGGCTCTCTCTTTCACATCGACCCCCATGAGTGCCTGTCTGCATCCGACTGTCCCTTTAAAAGGACGCCAGCAACACTGGACTAGGGCCAACTCCCATGACGTTATCTAAATGTGATCCTCTGGAAAGACCCTATTTCCAAACAAGGTCCCAGCACAGAGTCTGGGCCCAGGACCCCAGCACCCTGAGCTCAGCCCACTGGCTGGGGCTCCGGCTTTCCCACCTCGGCAGCGGTGCTTCTCTAAGTGGCTCTACAGGTAACAAAATGTCAGGAAACACCACATACCAGTCCTGCCTTTTGACCACACTGATGCGCGGAGGCCTAGGCCTGGCACCCTGGAGGGCAAAGGACCGAGGAAGAGGCCACGGCCATGGGAGGGCGCAGGCCTGAGCCCACCTGTGGCCCAGCCCTCAGGAGGTGCACACAGCCTCAGCCTCCTGTCCTGCAAACGGCTGGCCCTGCTCTTCCCAGCGTGCCCAGCACCTGTGCACAGCAGCACCCAGGCCAGGTGAGGGCGGTGAGGCTGAAGGGCGCAGAATCTTCTGCAGGGAAACCGGTCATGCAGGCCCAGCAGCCGGAGCCTGCTTCCACGTCTCCACTGCCTCCCGCGCTGCTACCAGAATAAAGACTAGGAGGGTTCAGGCGCAGAGGAGAGAAACGCAGGGCCCCGTGTGGAAGGTCAGCCTCAAAGTCACCTGAAATCAAACATCACCGTCACCATGCACAGGTGACCACTTAGCTTTGGAGAAACAAATATTTAAAGTTGGGTGAGATTTGCTTCCCTCCATCTGGGACTCGTGCGCTTCTGTGCAGAGGCGCCCTCTGCAAAGTGTGGAGACCTGAAACAGGCTGCCTGCAAAGCTGCTCTGAGACAAGAAGCCAATTCAAAGATGAAAAGAAGTTCAGTTTTTAGAAACATTTTCAAATAATGGAATGAGCCTGTGGATGGGGTGCTGGGGCCCCATCACTCTGTGTTCATTTGGGTTTAGAGGGATCTCCCCGCTTCTCGCCTCCTTGCCATGGTGAATCGTACATTTTGGGCAGAGGGCGGCAGATGGCCCCGCATGGGATTGGAGAAGACGTGGCTCCCTGCAGCCCTCCTGCCCCCTCCTGCCTCCTCCTGCCCCTGTCCCGCCCCCATCCTGCCTTGCATCTCTCCTCTGTCCCTGTCCTCCCTTTGTCCTGCCCCCTCCTGTCCCCGTCCTGTCCCCGTCCTTCCCCGCGTCTCTCCTCTGTCCCTGTCCTCCCTCTGTCCTGCCCCCTCCTGTCCCCGTCCTGCCCCTGTCCTGCCCCGCGTCTCTCCTCCATCCCTGTCCTCCCTCTGTCCTGCCCCCTCCTGTCCCCGTCCTGCCTCCTTCCTGCCCCACGTCTCTCCTCTGTCCCTGTCCTGCCCCCTCCTGTCCCCTCCTGTTCCCGTCCTGCTCCCGTCCTGCCCCATGTCGAGAGCCAGTTCTCCTGTCCTTGTGGCCTCCCCATCCTTCTCCCTCCCCGTCAAACGCTGAGGAAGCCATTGCTGTCAGGCGGCACCGTGGACGTGGCCTTCTCCCGGGGGCTCTCTGTGGACACCCATGTTTCCTTCATGCGCACATCCGTTTTATGATGTGGAGCTTTAAGGACCTGGGAGGAAATGGGAGGTTTGCAGTTGTAAATGGCGTCAGCAGGGGCTTCCTCGCCTGCCTGTCAAGATGGAGGCCAAGCCCAGGGAGGGGTTCCTGAGCAGATGGCAGGAGAAGGCCCTTCGCCGTGTCCCCCAGGGGCTCCGTGCACCGGGCCTCCCCTGTGCAGCACGGCAGTGTGGGTGAGGCGACCACTGCCTCGCGTGGGCACAGTCTCGCAGCTCTGAAGAGGCCGTTGGGGCAGAACAATCCCCCTCTCTCTAAGGAGCAAACTCGTCCAAAGCACCGCAAACTGCGACTTGTGTCGGGGCTCTCACGGCGGGGTCCCCGGGGTCACCAGCAGCATCACCTGGGGAACAACGCAAATGCACGTTCTTGGGCCCAGCCCTGGCTGGCTCAGAAGCTCTGGCTGGCCCCGAGCTGTTTTACCAGCGCTCCAGGCCATTCTGACTCAGGGTCCAGATGAAAACCACCGGGGTAAGGAGTGCGTGCTGTGTAGACAGCCACACGCAGGGCAGCTGGAGCACTCGGGGCAGCTGCTAATTAAAAAGCAAATGCTCATTCCTCAGTGGACATCTGGAAAATACAGCGATGCAGTGAGGAAGAAATGCGACTCCCCCGGACCCGCCCAGAGGCAGCAAAGGCGCTTATCATTCGTGGGCATCTTGTCTTCTGATCTTTCTTCTGTGCATTTGAACTTTCTTTTTTATACGAGTAGGATCACCACATTTTGTACACTAACAAAGTTTAACAAATTGTTAGACTTTCCCATGACATTAGGGCCTTTTCCATTTAACGAGAGCTGCACATGCTGTTTTGGGGACCTGAGTGGCATATCGAACCCCTGTCCACCTCTGACTCTGGTCTCCCACCCTCTTCCCTCCCCACCGTTCCCCGCTGTCCTTGGTCTTTGTTGTCCTAGCCACACCGGCTTCCCAGCACTGGCTGGACTCACACCCCACAGCAGGAGGACCGGGCAGGGTGAGGGGTCCCAAAGGTCTGGGCTTCCACTGAAGTTCCACTTCTCCAACCGGCTTGCCCTGGCCCTGTCGCTGCCTTCTCTGCGGTCCCACGCGCTCTGGAGATGCTTGTCTGTGGGCCCGGGTGGTTGGCTTGGGGGAGGCCCACGCGCTCTGGAGATGCTTGTCTGTGGGCCCGGGTGGGTGGCTTGGGGGAGGCCCACGCGCTCTGGAGATGCTTGTCTGTGGGCCCGGGTGGTTGGCGTGGGGGAGTCCCACGCGCTCTGGAGGTGCTTGTCTGTGGGCCCGGGTGGTTGGCGTGGGGGAGTCCCACGCGCTCTGGAGGTGCTTGTCTGTGGGCCCGGGTGGTTGGCGTGGGGGAGGCCCACGCGCTCTGGAGGTGCTTGTCTGTGGGCCCGGGTGGTTGGCGTGGGGGAGACTGCCGTGCGTGTGGTTTTAGCACAGCACTGGTCTTTGCAGATACACGGCACGTGTCACAGTCATTTGAGCACCGTCCTCCTGTTTGTCACCGAGTCATCTCTTTTTAACAGAAGCTCATCCAGAGGCTGTGGTTCGGGTGAAATTAGGGAGCAGCGTGGAATGTGGGTAGGGACTTGGCTTAGAGACTTCTAAACCAAGATGAAGGCTTCTAGGTTTGGAGGGAGGGCGAGTTTTCCACATCCTAACCCCGGTTTGCACAATGCTGGTTTCCAAACGGAATTCTCAACATACCAGCCCTGGGCTACCGCTCCGGGAACTCAACCTCCATTTCTGTGAAGCCCAGCCACCCACCTGTGGTGGGTCAGACAGGTGAAATCATGGGCCTCCTTGGCTATATGTTAAATGGAAGTTAAATGGAAATTGGCCAGCACCCAGCTACCAAGGGTGACACCGGCTGATGAAAGATGCACCAAAGCACAGATGAGCCATCCATTCATCTCTCTCGCTTACAACTTTCTCAGCTGACATAGAGTTTCTGGTCTCCTCTGGCAACTTCTTTCTTTTCACCATTAAGAAAAACTCCAAATAATTTCAATTTGCAGCTCATTAGCACCCTATGCACAGGGAGTGTTGAAAGAGTTTTTCTTTTTCCTCTTGATGAAAGAAGTCCCTGGAACTCAGGACGCCCTCCTCAGAATTCTCTCCTTTGTTCTTCCCACCCTCCTCCCTCACCTCCCTCATGCCCCAAAGGGAGTGGAGTGGAAAGGGAGGAAAGAAAGACAAAAAACGAAACAGGTGCCCCAGGAAGGGCAGTGGAACCCCTCCTCCCGCACAGCCCCTTCCCTCTGGGCGTCTCTCCCGGCAAGCCCCAAGGGTCCCGGCACGGGAGGAGGACGGCCCCTCGGATCCAATGAGCGGACCTCACATCCAAAAGGGGCTGCGATGTTGGGGTGCCCCTGCCTTGGCCAGGGCAGACACTGCCCTCTGCTCACCTGTGTGCACCAGAGAACATGGTCGAGGGATGCCGGGTTGATAAGGGGAGCCCGGCCAAACCCTCAGTCACATGGAGTCCGCCTGCCCTGAACCTCCTCATTTCTCACTGCCTGTCCTCAGAGCGAGGCTTTTTTCACTGAGCCATGTCTTAAGTCGAGGGTGGTCCTTCCCTACTTAGACAGCGACCCCATCGCCCTATCACCGGTCGGAGACTCATTCAGCACTGGGGATACAGATGGCCTTGTCCTGAGTTCCAGGGACCCCAAAATGTATAAAACAGCCTCAGCTTTGGTCTAGACCCTAAAATCCAGAGAAGCACCCTATGCAAAGAGGTGTGGGTAGAATCGGACCCGCTGTTTGGACCTCGTCAGATGAGGGTAGGCTGTCACAGCGAGGAAGCCACTGCATGGAGTCTCGGCACAGGGGCTGGCCTGCAGGGAGCATCAGTCGCCCATAAGCCGAGTGCTCGTCAGGTTCCCCAAGCTTCGCAGCTTGGCAGCATTTATTATTGAGCAAGTATTTCATGGGCTCACGCACGTTCCTGTGTGATGCCTGGTGCTGAGGACATTAAATCCTGTATATTTGGCCAGGGTTCTTAGGATTTGGGTGCCAGCCCTGGACTATCTCCTGCCCTTAAGCTTAGAAATCTCAAGACATTGAACACACTCAGGTACATAGCACCGTGCCAACAGCCACGATGGAGAGGAGACGCATCTACTTCACGTGGAGATTTGGGGTGAAGTCATTTTGATACTAAAACATACGTGTGTGCATATATATATATAATAGAGTAGATTACAAAAATCCTTGAGTTTTTTTTGTTTTGTTTTTTTGTTTTTTTTTTTTGAGATGGAGTCTCGCTCTGTCGTCCAGGCTGGGGTACAGTGGTGCGATCTCCGCTCACTGCAAGCTCCGCCTCCCGGGTTCACGCCATTCTCCTGCCTCAGCCTCCCGAGTAGCTAGGACTACAGGTGCCCGCCACCACGCCCGGCTAATTTTTTGTGTTTTTAGTAGAGATGGGGTTTCACTGTGTTAGCCAGGATGGTCTCAATCTCCTGACTTCGTGATCCGCCCGCCTCGGCCTCCCAAAGTGCTGGGATTACAGGCATGAGCCACCGCGCCCGGCCCCAAAAATCCACGAGTTTTTAAGATAACAGATGAAACTTCAAAGACATCTCCTACCTGCTGCTGACCCTCAGTGCTCAGTCTTCAGAGCCCCCGATGTGGCTGGGGAGAGTCTCATGGAAAAGCGTGAGCCCTGGGGTGAGGAGCACAGCCCCCAGCAGTCCCGCCGTCCCCGTGGAGAGCCCAGCCCCCAGCAGTCCCGCCGTCCCCGTGGAGAGCCCAGCCCCCAGCAGTCCCACCATCCCCGTGGAGAGCCTGTGCCCAGCATGGCACCTCTAGCCCAGCCTGGCATAGCCTCATCAAGTTGCAGAGCCCCCAGTGCCAGGGCACCCGCCTGTGGGCCCCACATGTCTAGATCGCGGCTTTGGGATCACGGGGGATGGTGCGCTGCGACCATCATGTGTTGTGAAGTTCTGTGCTCACTGTCCGCAGCCTTTGCTTAAACAACGGTTGGCTTTATCTGATGAAGGTGGAACTGCAGTGTTCTCCACGTGGCCCTCACATGGCTCTGCAGAAGCTCAGGGTGTTGTGGGCCAGGTTCGCCTCCACCCACTTCAGCCAGCAGGGGCAGCTCCCCCGTCCTCTCTGCCGAGCCCTCGTGAGTTGGACGGTGGCCCCGGCTTCCAGCTCCGGCCTGGCGGTTCCCTGATCTCCTCCCCACGCACCCTCTGCCATCAGCCTGGTATTTTCCATGACCCGTTACAGTCCTGTTCCCCGAACCTGCCTCCTGTTCAAGGACAGCAAGTCCATCCCATGGGCAGGGCCCAGCAGGACTGGGCCAGTGAGACGGTTTCCTGTGAGGATCCTGGGGTCAAAGGGCCACAAACTGGGTGGCTTCAAACCACAGAAATGAATTGTCTGACGGGACTGCGGGCCGGAAGCTGGAGATCCAGGTGTTGTCAGGGCCGCGTGCTCAGGAAGCTCTCAGGCGACTCTCTGTGGCTCCTGGCAACCCCGGGGACTCCTTGGCAGGTAGACGCCTCACTCCGTTCCGTCTCCGTCCTCGCATCGTGTCTGTGCTGTCTCTTCTTAGAAGGACGCCGGCCGTACTGGATAAGGGCCTCATCTTTACTAACCCCATCCACAGAGACCCTATTTCCAGAAGGCGGCATTCACTGTGCTGGTGTTAGGACTTGAACGTGTCTTTTTGGGGAAACGATTCTGCTCGCCACAGTGCCTCGGTGTCATCTCATCCAACCCTGGGCCTACACAGGAGCTCACACGGCGGGGGTGGCGCCGGGCTCCTTCCACACCTCGCTCAGGGCTGAGCCCCCTCCAGGGCCAGAGTCACAGCCTCCTGGCTCCACAGAGCATCTGGCTCGTCGCAACACATTCCTCTTTGGACTGACTCAGCTTTCGAAACCTTCTTACTTATCCTAAGCAACAGTACCCACAAGTTCATGTTTCTGATGTACTATTTTGCTTTTTCTCATGCATATTAAAATAAAGTTTTAAAAACTGCCCACATTCCACATAAAAGCAAGTGACACAGCACACTTCGGGAAGTGCTGCAGGGACTGAATGTGTGAAATGTGAACCGTCCAAGGCAACAACTGAATCTTATAGATGCTTAATCCAAAAGAGTGTTTTCAACAAGGTCAATTCCAGGCCCAGGGTTTGTCCAGGACAGCGGTCCATACTCTTTTTGGCACCAGGGACCTGTTCCATGGAAGACGGTTTTTCCATGGACCAAGGTTGGGGGAAGGTTTCAGGATGATTCAAACGCATTACATTTACTGTGCACTTAATTTGTGTTATTATTACATTGTAACATATAACTAAATAATTATAAAACCCACTATCATGTAGAATCAGTGGGTGCCCTGAGCTTGTTTTCCTGCAACTGGCTGGTCCCATCTGGGGGTGATGGGAGACAGTGACAGATCATCAGGCATTAGATTTTCATAAGGAGCGTGCAACCTGGATCCCTCACATGCACAGTTCACAACAGGGCTCAAGCTCCTATGAGAATCTGATGCCACTGCTGATCTGACAGGAGGTGGAGCCCAGGCAGTACTGTGAGCCATGGGGAGTGGCTGTAAATACCGACAAAGTTTCACTCGCTCACTCACCCACCACTCACCTGCTTACCTGCCACTCACGTACTCACTCACCCACCACTCACCAGCCACTCAACAGCTCACTCTCCCTCCACTCACCCACTCACCTACCTGCCACTCACCTGCTCACTCACCCACCACTCACCAGCCACTCAACAGCTCACTCACCCGCCACTCACTCACTTGCCACTCACTCACTCTCCACTCACCCTCCACTCACCCGCTCACTCACCCTCCACTCACCCGCTCACTCACCCACCACTCACCTCCTGCTGTGCACCCCAGTTCCTAACAGGCCACAGACTGGTGTCAGTCCATGGCCCAGAGGTTGGGGATGCCTGGTCCAGTGGGAAGACATGGGTGGGAGATCTGGGATGCCCATGGACTTTTATAGAGTGTGAGTTTGGGGGCAAACACACTTGGAGTTGAACCTCAGCTCTGCTGCTCACTAGCCAATGATCTCAGCTCACAGTGCTTAATGTTCTAAGCCTCAGTTTTCTCATCTGTAAAGTGGGAATCATAGCAGCAGTTCTCAGGGATTTGGTAGGGTCACCCACGTAAACATCCATCCCAGAGCCTGACGTGCCATGAGAGGCTCCACAGACACTGGATCTCAGCTTCTGCCCTGGAAGGAAGCCACTGTCCCCAGAACCACTTCCGGGCCAGAGTGAAGGCAGCTGGACAGCAGGAGGCCAGCCATTTGCAGGGGCAGTGCCTAGTCTCTGCAACTGACAGCTGTGTGGAACCCTGCAGTGTTCAGTACAAAGCTCCAGGATGTGAAGGATTAGTCGGCTCTCAGGCATGCAGCCCTGCCCTCACCCTCCTGTGATGAATTGGGCCAGGCAAACAGTAGAAATAGGAGCAGTCCCCTGGCTGTGCAGAAAGGCATCTGCCCACTGGGCTCCTGCTTGTCCCAAGGAACACCTCTTCCCTCCCCATGGCCCCAGGTCTGAGGCTCCATCCTCCTGGGACCAGAGGAGACAGCTGGGCCCTGTGGAGTCCTAAACCTTGGCCACAGCATGACAAGGGCAGGGAGTGCTATTCCTGCTCTCTGAACCCACACTCATTCTGGCTGCCACGTGTGTGCAGCACCATCTCTCCAAGCAGCCGTCTTGTGGCTTCCCCATCCAATGGGCCGGGATTTCCTTGTAATCAGCCAGGAAGCATTCCTACTCTGTCTGCCCCAACCCATCTCAAGAGGGCACGGAAAGGGCTGGGCACCTGCGAGCTGACAAACCCCATTGTTGTGGGAACATATGTGTTCTCGGGCACAGTTCCCTGGTGGTACAAACCATTCACCTACAGCTTTGCCTGCTACATCAGAAGGGCCCCATTTCTGCCTCTCCTCCCAGAAGATCATGTCAAAGACACCAGCCTGGCCAAACCTAGCAGAGAACTGAGGGCCCAGTCTGGGGAAGAATCAGCTTTCTGCTAGAAGGAGGTGGGCCCTGAGGGGAGCAGAGGCTCTCCCTGGAACAGAGGAGCTGATGCTCAGAGGGGAGCCCAGGGCAGCCCCTGAGCTTGGTGCTGCTGAGGTGCAGGTCTGATGGGATAGAGGCTGTGCACGCAGAGGAGAGCGGGAAGCTGGGCCCATGCCAGTGGCCCTCCAAGTACTCACTTTGTCCATGCAGACCACCGGGCCCTGGTCTGCCTGGACTGAGGGGGTTCTCAGTGCCTCAACCCAGATAGCTCTGAGAAACTGGCAGGCCACGGAAATCATCCTGGCCTCCTCAGAAAGATCCAATAGTTCCCAATAATCCTGCCAGTAAGAATGCAGAGACAGAAGATGTACACACACACACACATACATGCATATGCACATACACATGCATATATCTTTATGGGCACACAGATGTACACGCATATACATGTATACACACATATGCATCTATGTATACATACATACACACATATATACATATATGCATCTATTGCACACATTTACACCTGCACTTATACATATATACCAGACATCTATATGCACACATATGCACACATACATGCACACATATACATATATATGCATACATCTGTATGTACATATGTGCATATTTTTGTACACGTGCATGAATACATATGTAGATATGCATATATACACATATATACATGTACATACAGGTTGAGCATCCCAGATCTAAAACCCAAAATGCCCCCAAATCGAAAACTTTTTGAGCACAGGCCTGACCCTGAAGGAAAATGCTCATTTGGAGCATCTTGGATTTCAGATTTTTGTATTTGGGATGCTCAACCAGTAAGTATGATGCAAATATTCTAAAATGCAAAATTTGAGACACTTCTGGTTCTAATCACTTCAGATAAGGAATGGTCGACCTTTATATATATTACACACACACACACATTTTTGTGGCTTGTGATAGTCTGCTCTCTACTGTGTGCACATCTTCCCACACCTCTTCACAAAGAGGCTAAGTGGGCCTTTCATGTGCAGCATCAGCAGCTGGCACAAAACCACCTGGGCCGTCACCCAGCCGGTGCACACACAGCCACGGTGTGTGTGGAGAAGCAGCAGACCCCATCGCTAATGCAGAACAGGACAGGGCTGGCCCCAAGCACTCGGGTCCCTCCTGCCTCAGAACAAAGCCAGGCTCACACAGACACTCCATGTCCCCAAGGTAGGGGCTCCTGGGGCCTCTGGCTGTGTCTCTCTCCCTTTTGAATTGCTTCTGTTCTGCTTTGCAAAACACTGCCTGGTCTTATTATTGAAGTTACTTTCTTGGGTTTATTAAGATTCTTCTCTTACTCAAATATTGACCAAGGCCTGCCCTGCCCCCACCCCTTAACCGGCAAACAGGCTGTGGAGCCATAACCTGACACCAGACATAATGACACAACGTTAATGACTTTAAACAACCAGGAGTTTACGTCGAATACATGTTCTATGCATCTAATTTTCATCCCTGGTGCCCATTTAAATTCTTTGCATGTTTTAAAAATGTATGTCTTCCTTCTCCCATCTCCCTGAATTTTACTCCAGCCTAATTTATAAGAAAAATGTGCTTTGAACTTTTAACTAGGATGCTGGAGAACAAGCCACCTTTCATTCCTGATGAGCTGAGATCTTTTCCCTTTTCTTCAAACCTTCAGTTGATGATGTATTTGCACACACACACACACACACACAGAGGAGTATATATATTTTTTCTATGCTTCTTAAAGAAACAACAAGTCCTTTTAAAACACCTTTCAAATGCACAGTATAAGAAGCACTGTGGGGGAGAGGAACAGAGACTCCCAGAGAAGGAGTTTCCTTAATGCTTACTGGAATTTGCTATTTTCTTCTTTTCATGGAAAATGTGTCTGAGAGCACCAGTACAGCTATTATCTGTATCCTGTGGCCTTTGTGGGTATTTCCAGGCAGAGAGAGGACTGAGTCTAGTGTGCAGAGCGGCACTCCCACCCCACGCTGAGGCAGCACATCCCTCTGAGAGCTCAGGGGCAGCAAGGGCAGTGAGGGCACTGCATGGCGAGAGGGTAACCTGGATCACACCAATGTGGGATGCTTGTTGCCAGGCTCCACACACAGTGGATAAAACCAGCCTTCTCTCGTGAGTGAGGCCTAGACCTGCAGGGTGGGAAGAGGTAGGACTGGGAGAAGGGAGGCTGGGAGGAACATGACATCGGATCTGTCAAGACTCAGAAGGCGTCAGATCTTGCTGAATGGTGGGTGGGTGGTCTCTGCATCACCTGCTGGTCACCCAGTAGGGCGAGAAGGGTCAGCGGGGAGACTGTGTGCATGTGTGTGCAAGTGTGTATGTGTGTGTGCACGCGTGGGTCCTCACCTTATGTGTCACCCCTCATCTAGAGCTATTTGGCTGGGACCTTGGCATTCTCTGGAGCAGCTGCAGTTACAGAATGGAAGCTCCGTGCACAGTCTAGAATCATCTAGAGCTGTTTGCTGGGACCTTGGCATTCTCTGGAGCAGCTGCATAGTTACAGAGTGGAAGCTCCGTGCACAGACACTGGACTTGTTCACCACTGCAGTCCCTAGAACTTGGTCTGACATATCATGAGTGCTCAGCAGGTGCACAACGAATGAAGAAGTGTGTGGAAAGAAGGGAAGTCAGTCCTCACAGACATGGAAGAAAAATTCCCAGCCTTAGCAAATTGTTTCGTGAAGTAGGAGGTTAATCCTCTCTGATATTAAGAGCTAATAAGCACTCTTAAGAGCTGTATGCCACCAAACTATGACTTCGCGGGGGCATTGGGTAAACAGGCCCCTCCACACCCGGTGAGGAATTAGATGCTACGAAATAAGGGCTTGCGCCTGTTTCTTAAGGAATCCCTTACTGTGCAATTTTTAAATTTCCCATAAGATCCTCTTTAATTTTGACTTCTAAATATAATAAGGATACATCAATATTATCTACTCTTGCATATGTTTCTACTAAATAATTTCAATAGTTTTTCTTGAGGAACTTTTAGAAAATGTTTATTATTTCACCGTCTAGGGAAAATGTTAGCAATGAAGAAATTACACCAAAAAGAAAAGTTGACATATTTTGCCATCATGAAAAACCTGCCCAGAGCTCCATAAAAAATCATGCAACAGTTCCCAATTCCAAAATATATTACAAAGCTATGGTTATTAAAACAATACGCTACTGGCATAAAAACAGACTTATAGACCAATGGAACAGAGAGTCCAGAAACAACTCATACACTGCCAAGTGCTCCTTCATAAGCGTGCAGAGAATATACCATGGGGAAGGGTCGCCTCTTCATGGGTGCTGGCGAAACTGGATGTCCACATGCAAAAGAACGGCATCGGACCCTCACCTCACATCCACAAAAACCCACTCAACATGGGCTAAAGACTGAGACATAAGACTGGAAACCATAAACGTACTAGAAGAAAACACGGGGGAAGCATGATGACATTCATCTAGGCAAAGGTTTCTTGGATCTGACACCAAAGGCACAAGCAACAGAAGCCAATGTGAACATGCAGGACAACATCAAACCAGTGAGCTCCTGCATCAGCAGGGAAACAATCAGCAAATCCAGAGGGCAGCCCACAAAAGGTAGGGTGAGTGGCGGGTGTGTGGTCTCTGCATCCCCTACTGGTCACTGGGGAGGAAATATTTGCATACCACATAATGGATAAGGAGTTAATATTTAAAATGTATAGGTGGCTAGGTGTGGTGGCTCACACCTATAATCCCAGCACTTTGGGAGGCAAAGGTGGGTGGATCACTTAAGGTCAGGAGTTCGAGACCAGCCTGGCTAACATGGCAAAACCCTGTCTCTACTAAAAATACAAAAATTAGCTGGGTGTGATGGCGGGCACCCGTAATCCCAGCTACTTGGGAGGCTGAGGCAGGAGAATCACTTGAATCTGGGAGGTGGAGGTTGCAGTGAGCCGAGATGGTGCCACTGCATTCCAGCCTGGATGACAGAGCAAGACTCCATCTCTAAAAAGTAATAATAATAAAATAAAATGTATAGGGACTTCCTACAATTCAATAGCAAACAATAATGATAACCTGATTTAAAAATGGGCAAAGGACTTGAGTAGACATTTCTCCAAAGAAGGCATACAAATGGCCAACACACTGTACTTGGAAAGATGCTCAACATCACTAATGATCAGGAACATGAAAATCAGAGCCACGATGAGATGCCTCTCTGTACCCATCAGGAGGCTGTGACCAAAAAGACGCGTGTTGGTGAGGATGTGTAGACTCTGAACACTTACATGCTGTTGGTGGGAATATAAATGGTGCAACCATTATGGAAAACAGTATGAAGTTTTCTCAAAAAATTAAAAATAGAGCCACCATATGATTCAGCAATCCCACTTCCAGATATTTATCCAAAGGAAGTTAAATCAGGACCTCGAAGTGACGGGTGCGCTCCGGAGTTCATCACGGCGTTGTTCACAGGAGCGAAGACATGGAAGCACATGTCCCCCAGGGACGAGCGGGCAGGAAAGCGTGGTGCATAGACACAGTGGGTGCTCTTCAACCTTAATACAAGATGGACAACCTGCCATCTGCAACAACTGGGATAAACCTGCATGACATGACGTGAAGTGAAACAAAAGCCAGGCCCAGGACAGAGGCTGCATGACGTCGCTGAAGCGTGGAATCTATGACAATCGAACGCACCGAAGAAGAGAGGAGGATGGAGGCTGCCAGGTCTGGCGCTGGGGGAAGCACGGGAAGGGGCCGTTCCAAGGGCACAAGGTTTCAGCGACGCGGCCTCAACGCGGTCTCGACATCTGCCGTACGGTTGAGAGCCAACAGTAGCACACTGCACACTCAGGGAAATGTCAACACGGTGGGCCTCGCTACACGTTCTTAGCACACGGCAGTGAAGGCCCCATGAAGGAAGCGGAGTCGGAGAGGGACGCCGTGGCCAGTTTCACGGTGGAGGAAGGAGCTGCACGCCGAGAAATCCAGGCAGGTGCCACAAGCCGCAAAAGGTCAGGAGCCGCCCCAGAGCGTGCGGCCCACCAAAGCCCTGACTGCAGCTCAGTGAAACCCATCTGGACCGTGGCCTCCTGTGAGAGAATAAATGTGTGTTGTTTTCCTGCAGGTTTCTAATAAGCCACGTGTGTTTTGGGGGAGACACAGGAAGCCAAGGACCGAGCACTTCTTGTGCGGCCGTTCTGTTCTTCCACTAAGCAGGCGTTTTCCTTCCCAGAACCCTCGGTGGAGGCATTCAGCAGCCGCCTCTCCTGTGAATTTTTCTTAAATATCATTTGGCAATAAATCATAGCGTGCCCATCAAATTTTTCCCTAGAGAAAATGATTATTTTTAGGCCTTTAAAACATTTGCTCTTTCCTTCTTCTAAGATGATGTTTGTTTTCATGCAGGCTAAGATGTTTTTACCTATACTCTATCACCCACAGATTTCTCAACCCAGTGGGGCAGAAATGGGGATTTGTGCTGTTTCATATGGAATTTGACATTAAAAAAATCTGTGCAGCTGCTCTCACGGGGAGGATAATATCCCCCGCACGGGGGTTAACGCAGCACTCTCGTGATGCAGAGCCTCTCCGTGAATAAATAAACCTCGACAGCTCTTTCTGGAGACGGGAAAGCTGTGCTCTGTGGATGAGGCCGTTCATCCTGCCTCACCGCCGTTGCTCCTAACAGGAGTCGAGAGACTGATCTCGAAGGCAGCGCTAAGCGGAAGGCCTGATGCTTTCAGCGTCGGTTCAGTTTCTGGTCTGGCGTAACTTGCACCGTGTAGCGGAATCAGATGAGAGGCACAAGGTGCATTGTGACACCACATAAGCACCACGAAGAGAAAGCTGTGGATTGGGTATTGGGTATTCATATATATGTGCATATATGTGTGTGCGTGTGTGTATATATATGTATATGTATATGTGTGTATATATATGTGTGTGTGTATATATATATGTATATATACATATTTTTTTTTTTTGAAACGGAGTCTCGCTCTGTTGCCCAGGCTGGAGTGCAGTGGTACGATCTCGGCTCACTGCAAGCTCCGCCTCCCGGGTTCACGCCATTCTCCTGCCTCAGCCTCCTGAGTAGCTGGGACTACAGGTGCCCGCCACCATGCCCGGCTGGTTTTTTGTATTTTTAGTAGAGATGGGGTTTCACCGTGTTGGCCAGGATGGTCTCCATCTCCTGACCTCGTGATCCGCCCGCCTCGGCCTCCCAAAGTGCTGGGATTACAGGCCTGAGCCACCGCACCCGGCAGGTATTCATATTTTAAAAGTTAAAAAAAGCAAAGAACCTCTTTCTTTCTCTAATAAGATGTTGATTAAATTTTAAGTGAACAAGGTACAAGAGGTGAAAACACAACATCTATTTCCATAGAACGTCTGTACCAGGGTGTTCCCAGGAGGAGGAGTGCGGTGGCCTGGGAGGCACATGGATGCCGAGTCTTTGGATCAGCAGAGGGTCGTTGAGTCGCTTTGAGGGGCCGGACACTGTTGTAGGAGCTGGGAGCGCAGGGGGGAAGCACGCTAGGGGTCCCCTCGTCGCGGAGAAGGGACAGGCACTAAAGTGACCGGGTAATTTCCAGTAAGGCGTGATGTGAAGAAAAGAGAAGAGGGCACAGTGATGGAAGGTGGGGCTGAGCAGAGGCCTCTGAGCATTAGGACAAGAAGAAGCCCAGCCTGGAAAGACCCCGGGGAGAAACACAGAGGCCACGAAGGCTGGCTGTGGTGCCTCTGAGGGATGGAGGAGGGTGTCTGTGGTACCTCTGAGGGATGGGGGAGGCCGCCTGTGGTGCCTCTGAGGGATGGAGGAGGGTGTCTGTGGTACCTCTGAGGGATGGGGCCTCCTGTGGTGCCTCTGAGGGATGGGGGAGGCCGGCTGTGGTGCCTCTGAGGGATGGAGGAGGGTGTCTGTGGTACCTCTGAGGGATGGGGCCTCCTGTGGTGCCTCTGAGGGATGGGGGAGGCCGGCTGTGGTACCTCTGAGGGATGGGGGAGGCCACCTGTGGTGCCTCTGAGGGATGGAGGAGGGTGTCTGTGGTACCTCTGAGGGATGGGGCCTCCTGTGGTGCCTCTGAGGGATGGGGGAGGCCGGCTGTGGTACCTCTGAGGGATAGAGGGGGCCGGCTGTGGTGCCTCTGAGGGATGGGGGAGGTCGGCTGTGGTGCCTCTGAGGGATGGAGGGGGCCGGCTGTGGTACCTCTAAGGGATGGGGGAGGCCGGCTCTGGTGCCTCTGAGGGACAGAGGAGGCTGCCTGTGGTGCGTCTGAGGTACGGGGGAGGCCGGCTGTGGTGCCTCTGAGGGACAAAGGAGGCCGGCTGTGGTGCCTCTGAGGGATAGAGGGGGCCGGCTGTGGTGCCTCTGAGGGATGGGGGAGGTCGGCTGTGGTGCCTCTGAGGGATGGGGGAGGTCGGCTGTGGTGCCTCTGAGGGATGGAGGGGGCCGGCTCGGGAGGTGGTTGGTGATGCCGTGTGTTGAAGGCTGTAGATCTTGTCCTTGGTGGGTGCAAAGCCAGCAGACATTTCCAGAGGGAGAGGGACATGACTTAAATTGTGACTTAGAAAGTTCACTCCACGCTCAGAGCACTGGGCCTGAGGAGCACACGCTGGAGTGGAGGCCCTGGGCCAGTCGGAGGGGCAGTGTGCGAGTCAGATGCGGGACCCACACATGGAGCTGGGGCAGGACCTGCTGTAGGTCCCAAGGTGAGGAGGGAGCCCTGGGCTGGGTCTGCTCTGGTGGGGAAAATGAAATGTCTGCTTGGCCAGGTTACACTGGGGCCTGCAGTGGAGACGTTGAGTAAGTGGCTAGAGGAACGCACGTTCAGCGTGGGGAGGTCTCACGGCAAGAGATGGTGATGTGGGGTCTTTGGAGCCTGGGGAGAGATGAAGGCCAGGCCAGCCCGGATCTGAGGCTGACAGCAGAGAGCAGGGCTGCTGAAGCCTCGGTGCAGGGAGGGCCCGTTGCCCTCAGCATCCCTGTCCGGCACCTCCCACCCGCGCTCCAGCCTCTCCCAGCCCTTCCTCCCCACGAGCACACAGCATTCTCCTGCTCCTGCTGGCCCCACCCCGATGGTGGGCCAGGCCCAGCTGCAACCACTACCTCTCTGACCCAATGGGGTTGTCATGTCTGAAGGGCTTGCCACGTTATTCAGTCACATTTAGGGGCCAAATCTGGAAGTTGGAGAAGAAAGGAGGAGGGGGCAGCACCCTAGCCACAGGGGTGGTATTGAAGATGGCACGGGGGTCTCCTCTCCTGCTGCCTTCCCGGGAGAGGGACTGGAGGGCACAGGTGCTGAGAAGAAGTGGAGTCCCTGAGTGGAGCCGATGGGATGCAGAGGAAGGCCTGAGGAGCCGGTGGGACGCAGATGAAGGGAGGGAGCCCGTGGGACGCCCACCCCGCCCCAACCCACCCCACCCTACAGCACCAGCATCTGCTGATTGAGTTTAAATATCAGCGGTTCAATGTGTAGAGCCATCTGTAATACTTTTAGCCCCAGATTCTTTCACATCAATAGGCAAAAAAGAGGTAATTAATAAAACGAACATAAAGTTCTAATTATAGGGTGTAAATATCGCTCTCAGGAGAATTATTAAGATGAAGGATGGGTTTTGTGATTAGGAGAAGAAAATAACCTGCCCAGGGGAATGGAAAGGAGGCAGACGTTCTCAGACCAGAAGCGACATGTGTGTGTGTGTCCGTGTGTCCATGTGTGTGTCCGTGTGTGTCTGTGTGTGTCCATGTGTGTCTGCGTGTGTGCAGGGGCCACTGCTAATGACTGTACAGCCAAATGGGAGAAATGGCTGGTCTGTTACTGATGCAAACAAGAAAGCCAGCATGGTGACAAAATATTTAGCATGAGCCACGACGCCTGGCCCAGAGAAATAATTGTTAAAGAAATGTAGGAAGACAGACCTGGGGTCAAAGGAAAGATGAGCATAGTCCCCAGTCCTCCAGCTTGAGAGCTGCGGGGCCTCTGGAGGTTCAGAGGGGTCTCAGGAATGGACTCAGAATTCAAGACTACAAAGGATGCTAAAGACAAAGATTCAGGGTCCAAAGAAAGGAAGGAGGACACATAGGAAAATGTAACTGACAGGTGCACACCCAGCCTGGCCCAACGCAGCCCCTCACCATGGTCTCAGGGCTCAGGGAGCTCCTGGAATGCAAGCTTCGCGTTGAAGGATCCCACAGGCCTGCAGGGCAGCTCTCTGGCCAGGCCCTGCCACCGGGTGGTACGTCCCACAGCGCGCCCAGGAGCCTGTGGCCGCCTCCCGTCTGGGCCTTGGAATTCCTTTTGGCTGACAGTCTTTGCCTGTGTGACCCTCACGGGATGCCTCCCACGACCTCAGCCTGTGACCCTCACGGGATGCCTCCCACGACCTCAGCCCATGAGCGTCCCTGTGGCCAGCTTGTGTAACCTGCCAGGCAGGAGGCCGGGATGAAATTCTCACTTGCCACACCTTGTAAATATCAGGTGTAAATATCGCCCTCAGGAGAATTGTTAAGATGAGCGATGGGATGTCCTGCAGGCCCAGCAACAAGGCCGGACTCTCCTCCGCTTCATGAGAAAATGCGTGTTGTCATCAGATAGCCTTTGGGGCTGCCTGGGTGCAGATTCGAGGCTACCCACTTCTCATTCCACGTCGGAGGTTTCACGGATCCTACGTATTGCAGAGAAACCTGAGGTCGGTTTTTGGTTTTGCTTTATAGTGATAAATCCGGGATGACACAGCCGTGGGCCGTGTTGAGGGCTGGGATTTCGGTGCAGTTGAATTCCCGGCTGTGGCCCCAGTGCCCGTTCGTGGGCCCCTCCCCTGTGATTCTCCCAGCTGAGCCGTGAGTTCGTCTGAGCGGCGAGTCGGAACTCGAGGCAGATCACTCTTTGCTGTTGAGATGGTTGGATCAGTGTGCCCCAAAATCTCCTGTCGAACCGTAATCCCCAGTGTTGGGTGTGGGGCCTGGGTGGTGGTGACTGGACTTGGGGGCGATTTTTGAATGGTTTAGCACCACCCTCTCCTTGCTGTTCTCATGACAGTGAGTTTTCTGAGACCTGTGTGTTTAAACCTGGGTAGCCCCTCCCACCTTGCGCCTACACCCACCGTGGGACGAGATTGCTTCCCTTTCGCCTTCCACCGTGACTGGAAGCTCCCTGAGGCCTCCCCAGAAGCAGAAGCCGCCATGCTCCCTGTGCAGCCTGCAGAGCTCTGAGCCGATTAAGCCTCTTTCTTAGAATCATCCAGTCTCAGGTGTTTCTTTATAGCCGTGGAGAATGGACTAATACCACTGTCAAAGATGGTCCAAGTTTGTTTCCTCTCTCCAACCAGATTTTTAACGTTTCCTTCTCTTCTCTGCGCCTTTCCCAGTGATGAGGACAGTGGCTTCCATGGGCAGGCGTTCAGTAAACAGCACCCAGTGAACTCAGAGCTGCCAGTTTACCCCGCAGGGGCAGCAGAGCTGACTAGGATTGGGTGTAGATGAGCTCAGAGCCCACAAGGCCCCACAGGGATGTCACCATCCCGGTAAAATGTGAGATTCGGGAATGAATAGGAAAATCATGTGCTTAGTGCACGTAACATCAGCAGTTGGGAAAGTTCACTGGGAAAGAAAAGCGCCACAAGTCCTCACATCAATACTTGCAGAGACAAAATAACCTCAAGGCCGATCTTTCATGCCTGTGCCTGGGCATCCCCGCCTCTCTAAGGAGGACAGTTGTGTAATTTAGATGGAAAATTGACAGGACTGGGCAGGTCCCTCTGATTGATGTGGAGGCTGTATCTCAGGTCCTGGAACGCGTGTGTTTATTTGCTGTTTCACGGGGCGGGCCATTTTTCTCCAGCCAGGAAGGGTAGGGGTGTGCACCATAAGGCCTCTCCCAAGTTCGCCTCGGCGCCTTCCCCCCCCTCATCACGGTGATCACGTGTGGCCTTAGCTCCGGGTTTCTGAGGGCGTCGGCATCACATGTGTTTGTTCTGCTTCATGGGCTCCCTCCGTCAGGCAGGTCAGGGTGTGACATGCACCCCTCGGTGACCGATGGGCTGGCTGGGTCTCACAGAAGGTACACCAGGTGAGCTGCCAGGTGCCACCTCCTCCGCCTCCCACCTCCCACCTCGTCCACAGGCTCAGGAACCCTCTGGGGATGAGCACAAGCACTTTCTTTTGAAAACGCCTCCATGGCAGAAGTTCCTTGGTTGGGGAGGACTTTGTTGTTATCAATAGCTTGAAAATGAATCAAGTTCCCTGAATAAACATGGGGTCAACCTCAGCAACGTTAGTTTGGGCAAACGTCAGAGGAAGCACAGAAAGTGGCTGGAAGGACTTTCTCATGCGACTTGTAAATAAATGACTACCGAGTACAGAACTCCAAGGGCCACAGATAGACAGCACCTTGGGAAGAGGTTGAGAGTTAAAGAGCAGTGGTTCCCAGCCTCAGCCCCCTGGGGAGGGTGAGCAAACAGACGGTGCTGAGGCCCCATGTGGAGTCGGAGATTTCGCAGGCTGTGGCTGGGGCCCAGCTTTGCTGCAGCTCCTGGGGGCCTCCCAGGTGCATAGGTGAGAGGCTTTTAGTTTGAGCACCCTCCCTCCCGCCAAAGTGCCCCCTAGATGCACAGGTGAGGGGGCTTTGAGCTTGAGTCCCCCTCCCAGGTGCCACCCACGTGCACAGGTGAGGGACTTTTAGCTTGAGCCACACACCCCCCCCCCCCCCCGCCACGCCAAAGTGCCTCCCAGGTGCACAGGTGAGGGGTTTTGAGCTTGAGTCCCCCTTGAGGTAGCATCCAGGTGCACAGGTGAGGGGCTTTTAGCTTGAGCCCCCCGCCCCCGACCCCGCCGAAGTGCCTCCTAGATGCACAGGTGAGGGGGCTTTGAGCTTGAGCCCCAGGAGCCTCCCAGGTGCACAGGTGAGGGACTTCAAGCTTGACACCCCCACCCCACCCCCAGGAGCCTCCCAGGTGCACAGGTGAGGGACTTCAAGCTTGACACCCCCACCCCACCCCCAGGAGCCTCCCAGGTGCACAGGTGAGGGGCTTCAAGCTTGACACCCCCACCCCACCCCCAGGAGCCTCCCAGGTGCACAGGTGAGGGACTTCAAGCTTGACACCCCCACCCCACCCCCAGGTGCCTCCCAGGTGCACAGGTGAGGGGCTGCGACGCACAGGGATCCATGTCTTAGAGGAAGTTTCAATACTTTATAATTGCATCCCCGCTAAGTGAGGGAAGCACGCTGGCCTCTTTCACATGGAAATCCCTCCTCTTTGAGGACCGAGGTGACGTGCTTTAGCATGACAATGAGTGCAGGCAGATATGAAGTATTTTGTGATTTAAATTTTGCTTGTGATATTTCAAAGAGGTTTCCTCTGGAAAAGGTTACTGGGAGAGGAGGTAGCTCACTGTTCTGCTGGTGAGTTGTCTCCACAACTCCACACATTTATCGTGGTTTCAGGCTGGGTGTCTTCAGGCTCCTTGAGCTGCTTTGCAGTAAGTGACACAATAAAAAATGTAAAATACAGAAGGCACCCATTTTTCCCACTTACGGTTTTACTGGGTGTTCACAGAGGCGATGAAGAAATGAAATCCCCATATTTAAACAAAGCGGAGAGTGACAGCGAGGGTGATAGTCCTATTGTATAATTGCCTCCTTTGACTCAGAGAGAGGGAGAGCCTATTTTCATACTTATCTGAAAGCAGTGAAGCTTCAAAGAATAGGGGCAGACACAATGGGCTTTCAGAGGGAAGCTGCCATTGTCGACGGTATAATTTGTCACCGTGCTGCCGGAGTGCCCGTAGGCCGGCCAGACGCAGAACCGGAAGTGCAGGCAGCCTGGGTGGAGCAGGGAGGTGCGAGCCCGGGTCGGAGCAGAGAACGAGGGGAGGTGCAAGCCCGGGTCAGAGCAGAGAATGAGGGGAGGTGCGAGCCCGGGTCAGAGCAGAGAATGAGGGGCGAGAAACAGGCGGCCCCTCCCGGCCACCTGGGCCCCGAGCTTGTCCTGGGCCCCTCGAGGTGTGCTGCCGAGGCCCGAAGGTGGCCTGGAGGGTGGGGACCCGGGAAGGGGCTGTGGGGCCCTCAGGGTGGCCTCAGAAACACCGAAAGCCTTGACCTCAGACCTGGCTCTGGCAGAGAGGGGGCCGAGGGAGGCAGGTCAGCCCTGGGGTCCCTGCAAGGCGGAGGAGGCAAAGGAGGAAGCTGACTTCTGCCTGGAGGTCAGGAGATTACTGCTTCTAAGCCATGGGAGGAGAAGGGGACAGAAACACCCCTGTGTGGTGCCAGGGGTGCCACGAATTATGCCATTCAGGCCTCCAGTGGATCTATACGTGGCCCTGGGGGACGGTGTCTCCTAGAGGCTCCGAGCTGCTGACAGGACACTTAAAACCCAGAGAAGCCAACGTGTTTTCCACGTGTGGCAGAACTCACCATTGCTCCTGACAGCCGGAGGGCGAGCATGTGAGAATCCCACGTGGGAATGAACCACGAGCATCCACCCATCCCACCCCGGAAGAGGCACCACGCCCCGCCCTTGCCCCCACCCCAGGGTGAAGCCATGGGCCCTGGAGGCCCCTCAGATCCTTTCCTCCCCCAATTTCTGTGATTCTACTTATAATTTGAACAATTCAAGGGTCAAACTCCTCTAGAAACGTGCATACTCACAGGGTACAAAGGGGGTCCACAGAGCACCCCAAAATGTAAAGGTTATCACCGCCACGAGGGTCATCTGTGACATGGAGACCAACCTCTGCCATCTCACGTAATGAAACACCTTTAGAAAACCTTACAATTTTTGTTCATCTGCCACATTCTTTTCAGCAGAAACTGTGTTTGCTCTGCAGAGGGAACAGCAGGGGACTCTCGGCTGGGCGCCTGTGCCTGAGCCCGTCCTGGGCAGCTCCAGGCCCTCATTCTCCCAACCACAACCGCAGCTGCAGATGCAGCTGCGCCCCCTTCCTCTCCCCGGGCACAGCGCATTGTAGAGGGGTCCCATTAATTCTGAAAAAAAGCCTTACAAGATAGATAGAAAATTTATCTCATTTATTTAAGCTCATCACTGCTGATTAATCCCAAACTGGGGTCCCTTGCCTCCACTTTAGAAAAAGAGATGAGTTTTAAACTCGGCACCCGCGGCCCTGGGAGATTGATCCGCCCGGTCATGCTTTGAAGTTGAAGCGCAGTGCCCATCGATTGCACACATTAAATGACCAGCCACGCTGTAGAATGTACAGCTCATGAATAAGAAGTGCCCAAACCCTCCTAGTTACTGGAAAGCCTCAGGTCCAGCCATCACGGGGCAGCCTCTGGGTGGCCCATCTGCAGGCTGTAGGAGCAGAGACCCCCAGCCCCAGCCTGGGCAGACGTCTGTCGTGCAGTGTGGCCAGCGGACAAGCCTGCTTTCCTCATTCGCTTACAAGGTGTTCTGTGAGCACCCAGCTTCCCCAAGGGTCCTACTGAGTTGCTTGGGACACTGGGGAGCAGGCAAAGACGACTAGCAGATGCCCTGGACGTGCAGGAGCCGTGCCATGTGGGACCCCCACCCCCGAAAACACACCCTCGAGCTGAAGGCAGCTGGTGCTGGGACGCGGAGACCTCGGCTGAGCTTCCTGGGGGTGGAGATGGGCTTCTCTCCACCGCTGGCTAATGTCCACCAGAGCCACAGCAAAGAGGGGACCCAGGAGAGGTGGCCCCGGGGAGCTGAAACTCAGGGAGATGGCCCAGGGCTGTGCTGGCCTGAGTATAGCGAGTACGCTGCACACCAGGCGCAGATGCCCCGCTGTGGGCGCCTGGCCTTTCCCGCGGCTTGCTGGCTCAGTGCGGGCTGCAGGTCAGAGGCCACACCTTGCAGAAGGCAGATGGGAACGCGAGCCCCACCCCATGAGGCAGCTCAAGATGATCTGTAAGAGTCACTCGATTGAGCGGCATGAACGGGGATGGGGCTTCGTAAGGCCAGAGAGTTCCAGGCAGGGGCCACTTCGCCCAACTTTGACAAACTGGCAGTGTGACCCCCAGAGGCGAAGGACAGGCTCTCCGGGCAAAGGGGACTCCTCCATGACAGGCTGGTTTTATTTTATCGAAGCACTTCGTGGAGGCCTGGTCGGCAGGAAAAGCCGCACATATTTTCCGCACACATCTTCAGGAGTTTGGGGATCCGCGTGCGCCCCTCTGATCTGCCCTCTTGGGTGCGCTCCGAGCGTGCTGCACGGCGTTGCTGTCTGTAGGCGCGATACCCTCCAGGTCCTCAGGAAACATGGTCTGTACCAGAAACCTCCTAGGAGAACGCTTTGTGTTTGTGACATAACAAATGTAAGAATTTTTGATGTTCAAAGTCCTCTCTCAAACTTTTTTTGTTGCCAAGTGAATGTAAAATCCAGAGGATGCTCTTGGTCGAGAGGGTGACTAGGAGACGTGTGGATGAAGCCCCAGAGCCCCTCCGCTCTCACCACCCTGAGTAGGGCAGGTGGGTGCAGGGAGGGGGGGCAGGTGGGTGCAGGGAGGGGGGGCGGGTGCAGGGAGGACAGGCAGGCTGGCGCCAGGCAGGCGTGTGGAGGCGGGACCCGGGCACATACATGCATCCGCCTGCACCAGTCCCGACCTCAGAGCCAAGCCCAGCGGCCGCTCCGCTTCCCAAGCACGTAAAACACACCAGGCACGGGAATATGTGGACGCGGGCGCTTCTTTCTTGTTGAATTTTGTTCTGTTCTGTTTTCAAACATGGAATCGGGTGTTGCATCGTGTTCCATGATTTGCTGAAAATACTTAACAAATACGAAACTGTGGAGTATCTTTCCTTATCACAGCAAATGGACGTATCTCAATCTTCTTAGTCACATAAAATATTTAAATACCCTCCGCGAGAGCTTGTTTGCCACTCATTTATTTGCTGTTGCAGGCAATGCCAGAGTGACTGTTCTCATACACATACATGCACTTATGCTATAATTCTTATCAATTAGATTATAAGAAATGGGATTTTTTTTGCTCATAAAGTATGTGCATTTTTATTGCCAAATTACTTTCCAAAAAGGCTTTATCAGTTTGCATGTGCAACAGCAGTATATTAAAAAAAGTTATTAAACTTTTTAACGTTTACCAATGTGATGGTGTTAACTTTTGATTTTGTAATCATTACAGAACGGAATGTTTTTCATGTACTTATGTCTTCCCCTGAGCTTCTCCCGAGCAGAGAAAATGCTCCTGGACCCTGTTTCCTCACCAAGTTGTAGGAGCTATTTGTCTATAGGAAATAGCAAACTTTTAATACTTCTGGATTAAAAAAAATAGCTTAGGTTTTGTGACAACTTGACCCCAAGATAAAAAAGTATTTTATATTTTCTTCTAATTATCTTATGGTAAATTGTTTATTATTTAGATTTTGACCTATCCGACTTTTTAATATTGGAATCTCACTTCATTTTCTTACACAATTTCCCACTTGTGTTTATCGGGTGGTTTTTTTCTGTACCCACGGGTTTGAAATGCCCCCTGCGTCATACACTCCAGGCCCTTGTGTTGTCACGTTCATTCCTGGACCATCTGTTTTGTTCTACTGGTCTGAACGCTGATCTTCACGCAAAACACGATTTAATACCTGCAGGAGCGCCCGGCCTCCTTCCTGTGCCCCCAGATTCCTTGACAGTTCCTGAGCATGTACTCCAGGACCTGAACCCAAACCATCTTTAGAATCAAGTTAATGACATCCTGCCACCCCCGCACCACACACACACACACCACCATACACACACGTCACCACCACACCACACACACTCACACCACACACATACCACACACACACACCACACACACCACACACACACGCCATACACACACCACACACATTCACACCACACAAACACCACACACACCCCCACCACACACACACACACCACCATACATACACGTCACCACCCCACGCACCACACACCCACACATCACCATACACACCACACACACCACACACACTACACACATTCACACCACACAAACACCACACACACCCCCACCACACACACACCACACACATTCACACCACACAAACACCACACACACACCCCCACCACAGACACACACACACCACACACACACCACACACATTCACACCACACAAACACCACACACACCCCCACCACACACACACCACACACACACCACCATACACACACGTCACCACCACACACACCACACACACACTACACACATTCACACCACACAAACACCACACACACCCCCATCACACACACACCACACACATTCACACCACACACACCCCCACCACACACACACCACACACATTAACACCACACAAATACCACACACACACCCCCACCACAGACACACACACACCACACACACACCACACACATTCACACCACACAAACACCACACACACACCACATACACACACACCACCATACGCACATGTCACCACCACACACACACACCACATACCATACACAACATACCACACACACAGCACAACTACACATACCACACACACACCTGCACACATACTACACACACCACATACACATCACACCACATATACTAGACACACAAACATACCACATACTACACACATCGCACACACACCACACACATACCATATACACACACACCACACATATACCCCACACACACCACACATGTACCCCACAGACACATACACCATACACACATGCACACATACCACACACACATATCACACATTTCACACCACACACCACATACACACACACTGTCAAAGGCTGGGGACCTCAGGGGACCACGGAGCCACCTGGTGTGTGGCTGAATTCCCTTGTTGTCAGGTAACACTTTTGAAGAGAAGCCCAGGCTGCCCCTTTTCTCTCGGGCAGAGACGTGACCCTGGAGGCCTCCCACGAGCCTCCTGAGAGCTGAATTTCTGAGGCTCATGAAGCCCGAAACCCAGTCTCTCTGACCTTGTACAAGATGTCTGTGCCCAGGGGGCCTGGATGTCCCAGGGTGGGTCTGGCTGCCCCGGGACCACCAGGAGGGAACGTGCCCAACAGGCAGCTTAGAAACAGTAGAAGCCAGCGGCACTGGGCGGGGAGCTTCTCGAGGGAGCGGAGAGGACAAGGCCCAGGGCGGGGCTTCTCCAGGGAGCGGAGAGGACAAGGCCCAGGGCGGGGCTTCTTGAGGGAGCGGAGAGGACAAGGCCCAGCCAGTTTTGTTGTGTTGCTTTCAAAGTGTCCTTCAAAGGTGAACCAAATTCATCCCCGAAGCATCTGACTTCATCTGTCACCAAAGAGGACCAGCCCGCCGGAAGACAGTGATTTCCCCCATCAAGTGTGGGCATTACCTAAAGTTGCTGACCTCCTAGAATTTCTGTGACGCTCTCTAATTCTAGCAATTTTGCTCAAATCCTACCATTCTGACTGTCCTGTAGTGACTGTTACGGTGACGGCTTGGGAAATGGAGGCAGGAAGGGGCGTGAGCTCCGTTCCTTGGGGAAGGTGTGGGTTTCGCGTCTGTGAGCAAGGAGATGGCTCTAGGGAGCTGTCCCCAGCATTGGAGAGGTGGCTCCAGCGGCCTCCAGCATAGCAGAGATGTGGCCCCGGCTGCCTCCCACATGGCAGAGAAGTGGGCCGGCAGCCTCACGTGTGGCAGAGGGCTGGCCCCGGAAGCCTCCCCTATGGCAGAGATGTGGCCCCAGAGGCCTCCCGCGTGGCAGTGGGGTGGCCCCGGAGGCCTCCCGCGTGGCAGTGGGGTGGCCCCGGAGGCCTCCCGCATGGCAGTTGGGTGGCCCCAGAGGCCTTCAGAGCACACATCTTCCCCGCATAGCCCAGCAGGGTTGTATGCCTGGGAGCTGGGCTCCATGTGGCTCCTCATGGTGGGAGATCTGCCTTCTAGGCCCTTCCTAGGGGTCGTGGGGGACTCTTTGGAGCTTGGGGACTGCTCCAGCCCCGTGGAGGCCTGTGGAGAGCTCCTCCCTAAACCAGGATGGGTTCTGGTCACGTTGATTGATGGCACACTTCTCCCAGGGTCTCCAGACAGCAGTGTCTTGCCAAGGAGGCTGAAAGCTTCCTGTACTTTCTTTTTTTTTTTTTTTTTTTTTTTTGAGATGGAGTCTCATTCTGTTTCCCAGGCTGGAGTGCAGTGGTGCAATCTCAGCTCACTGCAACCTCCGCCTCCCAGGTTCAAGTGAATCTCCTGCCTCAGCCTCCCCAGTAGCTGGGACTACAGGCTCATGCTACCACACCTCGTTACTTTTTTGTACTTTTAGTAGAGACGGCACTTCACCATGTTAGCCGGGATGATCTCGATCTCCCGACCTCGTGATCCACCCGCCTCAGCCTCCCAAAGTGCTGGGATTACAGGCGTGAGCCACCGCGCCCAGCCTCTTCCCTGCTTTTTACTGGTTCTTCTCTTCTTTGGCAGAACTCTGTTTGAACACTGGGATTTGCGAATGGCAGAGAGGCTGGGTCTGGCTTGTGTCGGCCTCCAGGCCCCGGCTGTGTGGTTCCCAGGGGTCCCAGTGCTGGCTCCCCATTGTCCAGACCTCCAGGCCCGTCAGTGTCTTGGGGACGTCGATGTTGCCAACAGCTTTTATCCACTGGGGGTGCAGAGGTGGGGGAGATGCCAAGAGGGGAACAGCCCACCCCAGCCCTTGGCAGCTTGGACGGGGCCCCCAGGTGCCTCCCCCAGCCATGAGCACAAATGAAGTCCGAGGGAAAGATGGGGCTGGGCTCACCCCGCCACCACCCCAGGGTACCCAGATGGCACCAGCTCAAACACCACCCCGTCTCCCACAGAGCAGGTTTCAGGGTGTCCCAGGGAGGCCCCGGTCAGTGCGAAATGCATGTCCTTGTCCTCCAGGTCACGGCCACTCTCCTCTGCCTCTCTCTCTGTGGGGTCGCCTACTAGACATGAAGGACAAGGAGAGAAGCAGGACGTGAGGCCCAGGGGCTCTCCTGGCCCCCTAGACTGGAAGGAAGCCCCCTGCCCGCCCTGCCCACTGGGGTGACCCAGGCACAGCAACAGCTGGGAGTCCATGCGCCCCCCAGGCCCACCGGCTGCTGCGCCAGACTTTCTATGGCATCTTCAGATGTCACTCCCAGCAGAGGCCAGACCCCCTCCTGTCGCAGTTTCCATCAAGGTGGGGCCTGGAGGCCACGGATGAGCCCCCTTGCTCACCTGATCCCCGACACCCCAGAGGGGTTGTGGGCATCCACTGGCACGCGGGGGTCATAAGTGGCATCCAAGTGGGTTTCCCACGAATTGCTTCCAGAAGAGCCAGTCCCGGGCAGCCACCCCCGCGTCTCCCGCCGCACCCGCGTCCACCTCCCGGGCAGCCACCCCCGCGTCCCCCGCCGCACCCGCGTCCGCCTCCCGGGCAGCCACCCCCGCGTCCCCCGCCGCACCCGCGTCCGCCTCCCGGGAAGCCACCCCCGCGTCTCCCGCCGCACCCGCGTCCGCCTCCCGGGAAGCCACCCCCGCGTCCCCCGCCGCACCCGCGTCCGCCTCCCGGGCAGCCACCCCCGCGTCCCCCGCCGCACCTGTGTCCGCCTCCTGCCCCTCAAGCTGTCCCAGGCTCAGTGGCTTTCTCAGTCCATGGGACCTACAGCTGACACTGGCACTCTGTGTGCAGTGGTGCAGACAGCACTGTGGGATGTGCCAGAGCTGCTCCCTGCGCTTCCCACAGTGGGCACTGAGTGCTGGGCACTGGGCAGGCAAGGCCAAAGCCGCTGGAATGTGCCACCCACCTGATGACGAAACCACAGCAGGCTGAGGTTCTGTGCGTCTTATGCGTTTTTAAATGTGGCTGTTTCTCTTCTAAATGTTACCGCTGCCACATGAATTCATGTTTCCAAACACATTGCAATGAGAGGGTGCTTTCTGCACGGATGTGGCCTGGTGTGGCCCTCACCGGCAGCACCTCACCGTCCTCTATCTCTGGGGACCATAGTGAGGCTCCTGAGAGTGGGAGCGAGCCCGGTCCTCACCCCGTCACCAACTACCTGGGGGCAGCCACTCTGTGCTTCCAGCCTCAAGGGACTCACGCTGTGGACAAGCCCAGTTTCCAGTGCCATCCACGGCTGGGACAGTGCCCAGGAGTGCTTTGTGAATGGGACGAAGATCACAGCAAATGAGCCCACCTCTGGGGGCTTTTCCCAGAAGTACAATAAATAATCTTCCTTCTTAGACTTTATGGTCCTTAAACTTTATAACAATTCAGATACTTAGGCAGTTTTTCAAAACATGTTGATTTAAATAAATACTGAACTAGCACTAAATGCTGGTGAGAAAACCAGCAAGACTAAAGCCAGGATACGTGAACGGTACCTGTGGGGCCCTAGGTGCTAGTCCTGGTTAATATCACCTGTGCCGTTCCCCGTGTGGTTTGTGTGAGCAGGGAGAACCCCACGCAGGGCTGGCCCGAGGGTCTGGGATCCACCCCACAGCAAAAGCGCTGGGCCAGCTGAAGCCCTTGGCGCCCACTCGGAGTGCGGCTCATGCTCGTGCCCCACAGCGGGCAGAGGAGGCCAAACAGCAGGGGCCTGGCACTTGCACGGGACCATCTCTCCTGGGAGCAGCAGCACCCAGAGCCGGCCCAGGGGGTCCCTGCAGCCATCCCCACCCGGCCCTCCCACCCTGCTACCCAGGTGAGCAGGCTGGTGAACACACACACACACAAAACCAGTGATTATGAACTCCAGGGAAACCTCCGCTGTTGTGCAGAAGGGAAAACGCAGGCTTCAGCTGGGCCCCCTGCGCGTCTCAGCTCCCAGCCAGGCGTGGCAGCTGCTAGACTGTGTACCTGGAAAGGATCGCGATTCTTCTCCCCTCCCGCCATGCTTCCCAGGCCGGCCCCATGCCCATCTCTGAGCAGGCTCCCCCGTGGTGTGCTGTGCCCACGGTCTCTGTCTCTGCCCTCTGCCCACCGTCTGCAGAAAGCAGGGACCCTGGTCCTGGGAGAAGCTTCCCTCCATGTCTGTCCAGTGTAGACTGTTCAGATTTCAGCAGAGACCAGGTTTGCGGATGGCACCCAGGCAGGTCGCAGGCGCTCTGGTCCTGGGGAGGCCTGCCCGCGAGTGCTGGCTCTAGTCTGGGAGTGGGGCCGGCCTGGGGCCCCTCTGAGCCCTGCCCCGGGCTCCAAGGCCTTTTCCACCACCCCCTTTCATCCTCGGGAGCGATTTCGTTTTGGAGCACCGTGGTCTGTTTTCACTCAGTGGCTTTGGGGTTGCGGGGACCCGCGGCAGCTGTGGATCCACCGTCACGGTAGAGTGTGGATTTACACCACTGGCCTCGGCGCCCCAGACAGGGCAGGCCACACCCCCGTGCAAGCCTGTGGGGCGGGGCGTGTCCCCACGTGGGCCTGGGTTATCCTGCTCCATGCCAGAGCCCCTGTGGAGAGCCTGTGCTGGCTGCTTCTCGGTGTCCGGTCAGCCTTCTCGCCGCTGTGCCAACATCCTGGAAACACACACACAGCTTTGTTCAACTCCTGTGACGACGCGATGAAACAGTGGCTGTAACAGCCGTTACAAGTGGAAAAATGGAAACTGAAGAGACCGCGTGACCTCAGCCGCCTGGACAGAGGGCCTCGGCTCCCTCTGCTCTCCTCTCCAGCCCCACTGCTCACCTGGCCACTGGGGAGGGGCCGTTTCCTCAGAGAAACAGCTGCCCACCCATTTGAACAAGTCCAAAAATATCTTGACCTTATTACTTGTCCAGGCCCCCTGGGCCCCTATGTCGCCCCACACGATGGGTTCATTTCCTTCCATTAGCTGCAGAGAGGCCGGGTGTGGGGTCAGGGTTTGCTGTGAAACGTCGAGACCCGGGGGGCCCTCGGTTTGCACTGCCACGGGATCGGCTCAGCCCCTGCCCGTTTCATGGGTCAGTTGCTTTTCAAGCCCTCTGTGGGGAGGAGGGTCAGGCCGAGCGGGATAGGGCTTTCTCTGCAGCGCTGCGGCTGAGGCTGAGGCGGTTCCTGCAGGGCAGGAAGGTTCCCGCAGCCACAGCTTTTGCAGGTGAGGCTGGACCCGGCCCTGAGCCTCGTGGGCGCTGCTGCAGGTCGGCATCTTGCTAGCAGCACCTCCTCCTGTGTGAAGCAGCAAACGAGCCCCGGGTGAAGGTTCGAGGGGCTGCTGAACCGTCCCCCTAATCCGTCACTGTGCAGATGCTGAGACCCCAGAGGTGGGGGCAGGCCCCCCACTTGGCCTCCTGAGACCTAGTTGGTGCCTTTCCAACTAGGCCAGGCTGACTCACGAGCTGCTCTGGGCCAGAAGCCACGTGGTAAGATTGGTCCCTGGCCTAACGTTGAGCTGCCTGAGCCCTGCCCACAAGCAGAATTTAGGAATAGTCCCTGGAAGCAGAACTAAACACACCCATCCCAGCTTCCTTCTCCTCCTCTGCACTTACACCGTGAGTGTCTCTACCTTGAGAGACTTAAACTCCAACCATGTGGGAAACGTTTCAGCCACTCATCCTGAATTTACTCCTGTGGGACAGCAGCTGTGCTCTGCTTGAAAGAGTAAGAGATGGAATATCCTCCATTCAACCAGCCTCCCAGCCCTCTGGAAAGACACCTGCCTGCCTGGTTTCACTTTTCTTCTTGAATGAAAACAGGGCAGTGTTCAAGCCTCAGAGAGCCTGGAGCAAAGATGAAATGTGAACAGCCTCCGGAGGAAATCACTCAAAAGTAGGGTCATACGAATCCACATGGGAAACTCCCTGTTCCGAGTAAGTGGGAGTGGGGCGGGAGGCTGAATCCAGGACCCACAGGTGGGACAGGCCTTCCTGCCAGGGCGTCTTCTCTGCTGTTTCAAGAGGGCTCCTGGAATCTTGTTTACTGCCATACTTTTCTTTGCAGAACTTTTTATAGCCAGGATCGGTCAACTTTAGTATGGACTCCGCTGGCCCCTGCATGCTCAGAATTAGTGGAGTTCTTAGTAAGATGACTTCATACTAGATTAAATAAGCACAAGGTGATGTTCAGGATTGTGGGCTGTCAGCTCCTCTTGGGCCAGCAGTGTCGAGGAACATCAGGCTCAGACATGCGTTCGATGAACCTTCCTAGGTATGGATGGACGTATGTCCCAGGCTGTGTGGTGAGGACCCTCCCGGTGTGCTGTGCATGGGAGTGTCCATTGTGCATTTCGTATTCAGATGGGAACGTGAGTAACAGGCCACGTGTCACAGCACCGCCAAGGCACGTGTATTCGTCTGTTCTCACGCTGCTAATAAAGACACACCCAAGACTGGGTAATTTATGAAGGAAAGAGGTTTAATGGACTCACAGTTCTGCAGGGCTGAGGAGGCCTCAGGAAACTTACAATCACAGCAGAAGGGGAAGCAAACATGTTCTTCTTCACATGGCGGCAGCAAGGAGAAGTGCCGAGCAAAGGGGGAAAAGCCCATGACAAAACCGTCAGATCTTGTGAGAACTTGGTCGCTATCACGAGAACAGCATGGGGTGTCCACCCCTGTGATGCAATTACCTCCCACCAGGTCACTCCCCCAACATGTGGGGATTAAGGGACAATTCAAGATGAGATTTGGGTGGGGACACAGTCAGACCATGTTAGCCAGCCAGCACCGAGTGCACTCAAGGCTCCCCGAGTCAAGGAGCCAGCACATTCTGTCATCCCAGCGCCTCTACTATTTAAGGAAAGAGAGCAAAGCCTTTATTTTCATTGTCCATTTTCCTCTGACTCCTCTTTCCCAACTGGGCATTTTTGTGCTAGAAAGAAATCCTGAATGTTGATGCGATGTTGCGTGATCATCTCTTGGGTAGTCATTTTCCAAATAATTTCTTGGAGTACCGACACTCGTCATTCTTCCAGGGACCCCTGGGGGCAGTTGGTATATTATACATGTATGAGTTTTTAGATGGCTCCTCTCTCTCAGGTTATTTCTGCTGTTTCTGTTAAGATTATAGACAACATAACTGGGATGTGTGATTTCATAGGTTGACCCTGATCAGCTTCCCATGCCTGGATGATCAGTAAGAAGCCCTGGACCCCCTCTGTGGAGGGCGGGCTGCAGCTCCTACCTTTAGAGCTGATTCACTGTTTTCAGATACTGGGGCCAAACCGGCCCTCCCAGACGCCTGCTGGAACCGATTCCGCCTGGCACTGCGTGCATCCCAACCCAGGGCCCCTTTAATTCTCGGATGCCTGAGTCCAGATCCACTTAGCGTGGTTGATTGGAGCCTGTGCTAGGGCTGAGGTCATGAGCTGAATTCTTACATGAACAAATTACTTGCAGTTTGGTCTGTGGCTTTGCACTGCACACCTCTGTGGCCGCCCCTCAGCATGGGGTCTACGGTCCTGTGCACAGCAGGCGAGGCCTGGGTAAGCCATCAGGGCAAATCCACCCACACCTTTGGCAAAGCCAGCCCAGGTCTATTCCCTAGGGATAGTGAAAGAGATAGCGTAGGCGAGGCCATACCTGTGTGCCCGCACCTGGGAACCTAGTCCCGTCTGTGGCAAGCTTGGAGGACAGTGGTGGCTGAAAATGCAGGAAGCTTCTCAGGCATATGGGCATCTGCCTGAAACTGCTGTGTGGGCATTTCACATCCACCCCTGAAAGCCCAGAAAGGGCTGACAGCTGCCGCCAAAGTCAGTGGGGTGTGGTTTGCCACAGAAGTCAGCGACAGCAGTGGGATGTGATTTGGAGCTGGCTGGGAGGCTGGGGCAGGGTATTGAGGCTGAAGTAATACACATGTTTTGGATACTGTGAAGTCAGATGACTTGATAAAGATGCAGAAATAACGATTTGACTGAGGGCAAGAAAGCAACCTGGGAGGAAGCTGGGTCAGCTTGTCCTCAGTCAGGAAGCTTCCGCCACGCACCATCCAGGAGCTCTCCCAGCTGCACGCTTCGTACTCGAACTTGTATGAGATGGGAACCCATGACAATAAAACCAGGCTCTCTGGGATAGTATTGAAAAAGTGGAAGTTCTCTTAGTACAGATTCATCTCACCTTGAAGTCTGAGAGCAGACCCAGAAGAATTGATTGCAGTGGTCGAGTCTGGCCTGATTCGATGGTGTTTGCTGCATTTGCTGGGACCAGGAGAAGGCGCACGCATGTTGTAAGCACTGTCCTCAAAGAGACTTGACATCAACAACTTGGCACAGGAAGGGTTAACTGTGTGTTATTCTGAGAATATGTTTTGGTCCGGACATGTCCGGGCGGTAATGTAGCAGACCCTCCACTTTGAGGAGATGATGATAACACTAGCCCATGTGTAATATATCAAATCAAAAGCAGCCGTGGACCTGGGAAGGACAGACTTTTCATCAAAAGGCCTGGTGCTGTGGGGTCAGGGCTGTGGCGGGTCAGGGCTGTGGCAGGGCAGTGCTCTGGCCATAAGACCGCAAGCACTACCACGGCCAGGCGAAGGGAGCCCTTGTCTTGTTCCGCAGAGGGGAGTGAGCGTGGCTAGAAGGAGCCGCGTGTGGGTGACATGGGTATGAGTGGACCAGGATGTGGGGTGATTGTGGCCGTGAGCGGCAGGAGGCCAGAGACGGTTTGGCCTGGAGCTGCCTGGCTCAGGGGCTGCCCACTGCCTCGGTGGGGGTAGTGAGAGTTCAGGTGCGCACTGAGGAGAGAAGTGAAACCGACCTTTGGTTAGTGAGTATTCTGTCCTGATGGATCCGTGGGGACCCGCGGGGACCCGCGGGGCAGCTCATCACGGATGAGGCAGAGAAAGCGAGTTTGGACAGCTCGTCCACCTTGGCCTGGGGGCACATGCAAGCAACAGTGTCAAGTGCTCTCTCCGTGCTGGGTGTGGCCCCATCATGCATTCCAACATAGGGAATACCCGTGACCACCCTGCGAAATGGGTGAAGCCCCATTGTGCAAACAGGGAAACTGAGGCACAGAGGAAGGCAGTCCCTTGTCCAGGGGCCTCTCACGGTGAAGGCGTGCAGAGCCAGGACTGGAAGCCAGCAAGAGGGCTGCTGTGTGCCTGACTTGGCTGCCACGGTCTGCATCATGTCGAGCTGCCTGTGGGGACAAGCGAACTTCAGTTGCTCTGGGCCGTGTTCCACCATCTGATCCAGCAGCACGGCCCCTCCGCCAAGCCTCCTTCACACTCCCGAGGCCTCGCTGAGCAGCCGCCACCCCTTATATAAACTGACAGATACGGCTGGATGCTTCAACGTCACCTGAAGCTTCACCTTCAGAGTGTGCACTATCCCATCCTATTTCAGGTGTTTGCTGGGAGTGGGAAGGCCGTGTGTAAGGAGCAAGGGGAGCGAGCAAATGCCTTGCTCTGAGGAACGTCCTTGTGCTGGAGGTAGACCAGGAGGACACACAGCCCAGAGGCTAATTCTTTAGTAGTAGAGTTACGTGGTGGGATCATAAACAAAGACAGTTTCACGGGCTTTTGCTCGTCACTAGTGAGCCCTAATTATAAAGTATCGAATCAGAATTCAACTAGCCAAGCCATCATCAAAAACTCATAGCAGTTCATCAATAAGTGTGTAAAATCCTACTCTCCATGGACATTGTGGACCTTGGGAACTGGGGTCAGCATTTTTGTTAACCCGTGTGGACACAGCAGTCTGAGAGTTTTCCATTCCTCGAGGGCTGCTTGTGGCGTGTTGTACGTCGATGGTATCAGTGGCGTCCCAGCCCTGCTTGGGAGGACACACACTGCTCATTTTCAGCAACCAGGGAGAATGAAATCACCCAGCACTCTTCCTCAGGCTGATGACCTCGGGGTGCCCTGGGTGACCCAGCCACAGGGTGAGCATTCAGGCCACAGCGCCTTCCCCAGACCCTCAGGACCCCTCATCAGGACATCCTTCTGGCCGGGGCCCCTCACCCCAGCTCGTCCTGGCCAGAGTCTAGGGTCAGCCTTTGTGCTTCGGAGACTCCTGCAGCAGGGTGAGAAGCAAGTTATTTAGGCAGAGAAGGCAAGCACCGGAGACAGCCTGCCACCCCCACCCTCCGTCGCCCTGCTGGGGACAACGTGGAGGGCACTGGCCTGAGGAGGGAATTTGGGGGTTCCTGCTGCCTGTCAGGATGTGGAGCACAGCACAGCAGCATGTGGTGAGGGGCAGCGGGTGGGCGGTCATTCTGGCAGCCTGCAGGGTCCCAGGAAACACGGCCTTCTTTGGTCAGATGAGAAGCAAGGCCTTGCTCAGCACAAGTGACCAGCACGTGACCTTTCACCTCAGGTCACCAAGAGTAGCAACAGTTAGGCCTCCTCTACCGAGCACATGCCTTGCTACCTTGCCCAGGGAAGCCTGGCAGCCAGGGCGGGGCTCCCATGGCAAGGAGGCAGCCCTCCTCCAGGAGATAAGCCGTGTCCAGCATCCTCAGTGTAGCGCTACTACCTCTATATGTAAGGCCTGCACCTGGTGACCTAAGTCAGGTTTTGCTTCTAGGTGGCATTTGCTTGAGGGTCCCAAGACCCCAGGGAGGGCACTGTCTGAAGACCCCGGCACAACCCCTCAGAGAACACGGCCACCTGGCTGTGAGCGGAGCTCTGCCTGAGCGCCGTGGCCCGTTTCCAGCATAAAGCAGGAAGTTCCTGGGACTTGAGCTGAGCACTGTGTGGCTTCATCATTGTTTTCGGAATGTGGTCTGTCCGGAGAGCAGTGGCATAGGAAGACATTGACTTGTTGCATATGTGGGCATTCAGCGCCTGTATTCACGTGGACATGTTTATGTGGGCATTTGGCACCTGTATTCATGTGGACACGTTTACATGGGCGTTCAGTGTATGTATTCACATGGACATGTTTACGTGGGTATCCAGTGCCTGTATTCATGTGTACATGTCTACATAGGCATTCGATACCTGTATTCACATGTACATGTTTATGTGGACATTCGACACCTGAATGCACATGTATGTGGGCATCCAACACCTGTATTCACATGTACATGTTTACATAGGCATTCGATACCTGTATTCACGTGTACATGTTTACATGGGCACCCAACACCTGTATTCATTCACCTGTGTACATGTTTACATGGGCATTTGATGCCTGTATTCACATGTAAGTGGGCATTCAACACCTGTATTCACGTGGACATGTTTACGTGGGCATTCAACAACTGTAATCACATGTACATGGGCATTTGATGCCTGTATTCACATGTACGTGTTTACGTGGGCATTCGACACCTGTATTCACATGTACTTGGGCATTCGACGCCTGCATTCGTGTGGACATGTTTAGTCGTCAGCCTGAGCCATGCAGGTGGAGCGTTGGCTTTTGAGAAGGTCAGTTGCCTTCCTCACTTCCTAGCCTGTCCCCAGGGAGGAAAACAGGGAGTCTGTGTGTTCTTGGAGCTCTGGTGTCACCGCGGAGTTTGCTGTGCTCACTTTAGACTCTGGTTCTGTAACTTTTACTTCCTTCAGTGGTTCCTGTCTGAGTTGGCTTTTGCTCTCGTTTGGTTTGAATTGGGGTATTTTTTTTTTTTTTTTTTTTTTGCTGTGGTGTAAAGATTTTTCTAAAGGTCCTTTAATGTTATACAAGTCAATTATGCATCAATAGTATGGATTAAACCATTTTCCTCAGCAGTGGTTGAAAAAAACTAGCTTTTCAGCAGACATCTTATTCTGGTGGATCTTTCAGTGCTTTTAAAGTAAATAACAATAAAGAAATTTTCATTTCTATTTCAAAGTTTTACTGTAGGCATTGCATACAGACTGATTATAAATGAGCGAGCCTGCCTTTCCCACTGGGATGTGAAGTTCGCTGAATTATGTCAGCAGCCCAGGAATGACTGCTGTGCCTAAGCACACCTTCTGGCCCTAGCTCTGAATCCACATGTGTGAGAGGAGCATACGTGTCCCTGATGCAGCGGGACTGCCCTTTCATAGTGTCCGGGGGACAGGACATGACAGGCGGGATCTGCCAGAGCCTTGCTGCATCCCTGAGCTTAGCAGTGTGGGGCACTGCGTGTCCTCCGGCATCAGGAAGGCTGCGTCCCTGAGCTTAGCAGTGTGGGGCACTGCGTGTCCTCCGGCATCAGGAAGGCTGCGTCCCTGAGCTTAGCAGTGTGGGGCACTGCGTGTCCTCCGGCATCAGGAAGGCTGCGTCCCTGAGCTTAGCAGTGTGGGGCACTGCGTGTCCTCCGGCATCAGGAAGGCTGCGTCCCTGAGCTTAGCAGTGTGGGGCACTGCGTGTCCTCCGGCATCAGGAAGGCTGTGTCCCTGAGCTTAGCAGTGTGGGGCACTGCGTGTCCTCTGGCATCAGGAAGTCACAGTGCACGGCCCCTTCTGTAACTCAGCGACTGACATGGGCGTGTTTCCAATTCCACTTGTATGTGTTTCTTGTGTATCTGACAAGAATTTGTGGATCTGTTTGAATGTGAAAAGAATGCAAGCATTCTCTAAAATTGAATTGTGTGTGGAGAAAATGATACTGAGGATAAAAGTGTTGAAAAGAGAACAGGAAAAGCGGAGAAAGAAAATGAGGGAAAGGAAGAGAGGAGGAAAAGAGGGAAAGCCACAGCACCAGAGGAGGGGAGTGGAGAGGTGGGGAGGAGGAGGAGAGGGAAGAGGAGGAGAGGGAGGAGGAGAAGGAGAAGATGGAGGAGGAGGAGGAGAGGGAAGAGGAAGAGGAGAGGAAGGACAAGGAGAAGAGCGAGGAGGAGGGGGAGAAGGAGGAGGAGATGCAGGAGGAGAGGGAGGAGGAGGAGAGGGAGGAGGAAGAGAGGGAGGAGAGGGAGGAGGAAGAGAGGGAGGAGAGGCATGAGGAAGAGAGGGAGGAAGTGGAGGAGGAAAGGGAGGAGGAGAGGGAGGAAGAGGAGGAGGAAAGGTAGGAGGAGGAGAGGGAGGAGAGAGGATGAGGAGAGGGAGGAGGAGGAGAGAAGGAGGAGGAGAGGGAGGAGGAGAGGAGGAGAGAGAGGAGGGAGGAAGAGGAGGAGGAGATGGAGGAGGAGCAGGAAAGGGAGGAAGAGGAGGAGAGGGAGAAGTAGGACAGGGAGGAGGTGAAGAGGGAGAGGAGGGAGGAGGAGAAGAGGGAGGAAGAGGAGGAGGAGAGGGAGGAGGAGGAGAGGGAGGAGGAGGAGAGGGAGGAGGAGACGGAGGAAGAGGAGGAGGAGAAGAGGGAGGAAGAGGAGGAGGAGAGGGAGGAGGAGGAGAGGGAGGAGGAGAGGGAGGAAGAGGAGGAGGAGAGGGAGGAGGAGAAGAGGGAGGAAGAGGAGGAGGAGAGGGAGGAGGAGGAGAGGGAGGAAGAGGAGGAGAGGGAGGAAGAGGAGGAGAGGGAGGAAGAGGAGGAGGAGAGGGAGGAAGAGGAGGAGGAGATGGAGGAGGAGGAGATGGAGGAGGAGGAGAGGGAGGAGGAGGAGAAGGAGGAGGTGGAGATAGAGAGGAGGGAGGAGGAGAGGGAGGAGGAGAAGAGGGAGGAAGAGGAGGAGGAGAGGGAGGAGGAGGAGAGGGGGGAGGAGGAGGAGAGGGAGGAAGAGGAGGAGGAGATGGAGGAGGAGGAGAGGGAGGAAGAGGAGGAGGAGAGGGAGGAGGAGGAGAAGGAGGAGGTGGAGATGGAGAGGAGGGAGGCGAGGGAGGAGGAGGAGAGGGAGGAAGAGGAGGAGGAGAGGGAGGAAGAGGAGGAGGAGAGGGAGGAAGAGGAGGAGGAGATGGAGGAGGAGGAGAGGGAGGAAGAGGAGGAGGAGAGGGAGGAGGAGGAGAAGGAGGAGGTGGAGATGGAGAGGAGGGAGGAGGAGAGGGAGGAGGAGGAGAGGGAAAAGGAGAGGAAGGAGGAGGAGAGGGAGGAGGAGGAGAGGGAGGAGGAGGAGAGGGAAAAGGAGAGGAAGGAGGAGGAGAGGGAGGAGGAGGAGAAGGAGGAGGAGAGGGAAGAGGAAGAGGAAAGGGAGGAGGATTAGGAGAAGAGCAAGGAGGAGAGGGAGAAGGAGGAGGAGAAGATGGAGGAGGAGAAGGAGGAGAAGGAGATGAGGAGGAGAAGGAGATGAGGAGGAGAGCGAAGAGGAGGAAATGGAGGAGGAGAAGGAGGAGAAGGAGATGAGGAGGAGAGGGAAGAGGAGGAGAGGGAGGAGGAGAGGGAGGAGAAGAGGGAGGAGGAGGAGAGGGAGGAAGAGGAAGAGCAGGAGGAAGAAGAGGAGAGGGAGGAGGAGATGGAGGAGGAGGAGATGGAGGAGAGAGGAGGAGGAGGGAGGAGGAGAGTGAGGAGGAGGAGAGAGGAGGAGGAGAGTGAGGAGAAGGAGAGAGGAGGAGGAGAGTGAGGAGAAGGAGAGAGGAGGAGGAGAGTGAGGAGAAGGACAGAAGAGGAGGAGAGAGAGGAGAAGGAGAGAGGAAGAGGAGAGTGAGGAGAAGGAGAGAGGAAGAGGAGAGTGAGGAGGAGGAGAGAGGAGGAGGAGAGTGAGGAGGAGGAGAGTGAGGAGAAGGAGAGAGGAGGAGAGGGAGGAGGAGGAGAGTGAAGAGAAGGAGAGTGAGGAGAAGGAGAGAGGAGGAGAGGGAGGAGGAGAGAGAGGAGGAGGAGAGAGGAGGAGAGGGAGGAGGAGGAGAGGGAGGAGGAGGAGAGGGGGGAGGAGGAGAGAGTAGGAGGAGAGTAAGGAGAAAGGGAGGAGGAGGAGAGGGAGGAGGGGAGAGGGAGGAGAAGAGAGGAGAGAGGGAGGAGGAAGAAAAGGAGGAGGAAGAGAGGGAGAAAGTGGAGGAGGAAAGGGAGGAGGAGGAAAAGGAGGAGGAGAGGGAGGGAGAGGAGGAAGAAAGAGAGGAGGAGGAAAAGGAGGAGGAGAGGGAGAAGGAGAGGAAGGAGGAGGAGAGTGAGGAAGTGGAGAGAGAGGAGGAGAGGGAGGAAGAGGAGAGAGAGGAGGAGAGGGAGAAGGAGAGGGAGAAGGAGAGGGAGGAGGAGAGGGAGAAGGAGAGGGAGGAGGAGGAGAGAGTGGAGGAGAGGGAGAAGGAGAGGGAGAAGGAGAGGGAGGAGAGTGAGGAAGAGGAGAGACAGAGGAGGGAGGAAGAGGAGAAGGAGGAGGAGGAGATGGAGGAGGAGGAGAGGGAGGAAGAGGAGAGGGAGAAGGAGGACAGGGAGGAGGTGAAGAGGAAGAGGAGGGACGAGGAGAGGGAGGAGGAGGAGAGGGAGAGGAGGGAGGAAGATGAGAAGGAGGAGGAGGAGATGGAGGAGGAGAGGGAGGAAGTGAAGGAGAGGGAGAAGGAGGACAGGGAGGAAGTGAAGGAGAGGGAGAAGGAGGACAGGGAGGAAGTGAAGGAGAGGGAGAAGGAGGACAGGGAGGAGGTGAAAAAGGAGAGGAGGGAGGAGGAGGAGAGGGAGGAGGTGGAGAGGAGGGAGGAAGAGGAGGAGGAGAGGGAGGAGGTGACGCCCCCTCCACCTCACTCCTTGCCCACCTCCGAGTACACAGCTGGCTGCGGCTATCCCCCCAGGCCCAGCCCACCTGTGCACACCTCTGAGTCTGCATTTTGCGGCAGTCTCCTCACTGACCATCCCTATAGCATCACAGAGACAGTGGCGTTACTGTAGGTCATGAACAGAAACGGCTCAAACAACTCAAGAAACAAAGTTCTGGCCACGCCAGGCTTACTTGGTGAGCAGATGCCCTGTGAGGAACCCAGCCTGCAGGCCTGCGGGGGACACCATGGCCCGGGCCTGGGGCAGGAAACCCTGGATGCCCCAGCAGGTACCCCAGGGCGTGGAGCATCCGTCCAGGCTCCGTCCTGCCCTTGTGTGGGGACTGCCCCGAGGCTGCGCCCGCCTCAGCCCCACACCCAGGCTTGCTGTCCTGGGCGACTCCCTGCATGTGAGCGCCGGCTCCCGAGGACGAAGCCTTCCCAGCGCTGCTGTGTCCCCATGTGCCCCGGGCGTGCTCCACGCTCCTCTCCTAGAGGCATCGAGTCCTGTATTCAGGAAGCTTCTCACGCTGCCGCCCCCGCCCTGTGGATTGAACTGCAAGGGTTTGTTTTCCTTCCATCCCTCGGCCCTGTCCATGCTGGTTGCACCTTCACTGTCCCCGTTATGCCTATGGGAGAATAGGGACTGCCCAGACCCAGCGGGGTGAGGTGAGGTAGCCTGGCCACTGCGGCTCATGAATTTGGGTGGAAACTGGGGTCCTGTGGATTTCTGTCCCTCTAAAGAGCAGCTCATATGACAGTAGCTGCCGCAGACCCGAAGGGTGAGAGCGAGTGGTTGCCACACACGGCGTCCTGCAGAGTGGCACCATCTTCCTAAGTCACATCTGAGCCTACACTGCCGTGATGGAGTGAGGCGTTCCGAGACTGTTCGCGTTTTCATGAAACGTTTCTCCTTCCTGAGGACCGAGGGACTCCCTGGCATGTGGACGTTTTCAGGCCCTCAGACTCTGCTGACAGCAGTTAGGACGCAAGGCCACCTTCTCATCTTCCCTGACTTTGCTTTCATTGTGTCACTGTTCTCATCAAGAACTTTCGGAGACTCTGGCGTGTAAGTAGCAGAAGAAGAGACCATGTTCCTTGACCAGTTATTATTTCAGGCCTTTTACCTCCACTCTGACTTGTCCTCATGGTTCCTCTAGAGGAAGCCTCCCCCGTCGGACTGGTCCCCTCATCTTGGGGCAGATTTCTACTTCCCATCGTTGACTCAAAGACCTCCCCTGTCTGGAGTGCCCTCTGCTGTACCGTGAGGCTGAGTCACTCTGGGGTCCTGGATCCAGCCCAAGGCCAGCTTCCTAACCCCTTAACCGCAGTTACAGCTCCGAGCCCCGAGCCCACTTTTGCAGACACTGTCACCCTTCACGCACACTGTCTTGTGCACATGGGCCGGTGTGTGGTCTCACAACCTAGATTATGAACTGCGTGCAGAGATGGGGGGCTTACCATTTTCTTAAACTCACTGCAGCTCAACTTCCAGTGAAATCTTGGTTGGGAAGAATATTGACGTGGTTTATCCCTTCTAAACCCTCGCAGGCCCACCCTAGGATTCACCAGGCTTGACAGGCATGATGCCGAGGCCATGCTGGGCTCCTGCATAGCCGTTTTTACTTGGCCTGAGGCCAGCAACCCTAGGCATTCCCTTGCCCTGTTGTATAAAGACATCATGGAGGATGGTGCATATTCTATTCAATGCATCTCTGTGAGGACTCCTGGGACATTTCTTTTTTAATTTAAGAATAGCTATGATTTTCAAAAAATAGATTGTCTGTTTTTGTCATATAGACATTGTGGATCCTGTTCCTCTCTTCCCCATGGCAGCTAGGGAGCTCACAGCCCCATCCGTAGCCAGCTCCTAGTAAGTAGGTCCATGTCATGGGTTTTGCATACTAACCTCATTCTAGGCTCCAACTTATTTCCCATTCTTGTTTTCCCTATGTTTTCTTTTTGTCACCTCTTTTTAAATATGTGTTTACTTTGCTAACTTGTATGTATCTTTCTGGAATGAAGTGAGGTATAAATGAAAAAGCAAATTACTTAGTGCTCTGTATGACACTTAGGATGTGCTGTGTAGAGCTCTCAGTTGGAGTTTATTGATTCATTCACCAACTGACTTCAACTTGGATCAGTCCAGTTATTGTTACCATCATCACAAAGAGTCCAGAACTGGATGAGGCGGACACAAGCCCCACCAACCAGGACCTGGGGGCTGAGGTTCGGGAACAAAGACACCAACGGGCAGAGAAATTGAGGCTGAGGAAGATACAGCTCCAAGGAACAGAGGCAAGACAGACAGAGGGAGGCACTGGGCCAAAGTCTGGGTGAGAGGGCCCTGGGCTTGGGTGGGAGGTACAGCAAGCTGCCTGGCCCCACAGCCCACTACGTCTTTGTGAAGCTGATGTTGAGTGCACAGGGGCCCCTGGCCCTAGCAGCAGGCTGATGGAGAAAACTGAACTCGGGCTCTTCTCCCCAGATGAAGACACGGGTGGTGCTGGGAAGAGGCAGGTGGGCTTGAGCAAAGGCGTCTGTGGGGACTGCAGAGCTGGTCAGGGTAAGAGTCCCACGCACTGTAAGAACAGGTTTTCATCTCCTGGAGGTCGGGAGCCGCCTCTCTCCTGTTTGTTTTCTAGGCGTGACTCCCACTCACAGAAGGGGCTGTGCTTGGTTTGTGCTTCTAATGTCCACGTAGAGCTAAACCTCAGCTAAAGGCCAGCCGGAGCATGACCCAGGAGGCTTGTCCTGAAGAGAGAGGGGTCAGAAAAGCGGAGGTGGAGGACCCCTGCCTCCGTCTGCTGCGAGTGCCTGGAACGAGGTCCTCGCAGTGAGCTGCTGGTTGGAAACTGTAGCATCTTGGTGGTCCCAGCACCGAGGACGATGTGTGGACATCTGTGGAAGGCACCTTCTCACCCAGGCCTGGATCCAGTTCTGGGAGTTCTGGGAAGCTGGTTGTATCACTGCCCATTTACAGGGGAGCAGGCGGCCCGGGAAGACCCCGCCAGTGCCCAGTGTACACCCGGAGTCAGCATGCAGCCTGGACCATATCACCCCGGCCTCCAGCTCCACGGCTCCAGGCCACACCCTGGACAGGCACCCGTGGCCTCGCAGCACATGGGACCTTGCACAAAGGAGCTGGGGCGCAGAGGCCAGAGAAGAAAGAAGATGCAAAAGCGACCAAAGACTCAATGTGTTTACGTGTTTGTTCAAAAAGATGTTCTCTCACCACCCACAGGGGTCCCCCCAGACCCGGCCAAGAGACCCAACGCCGAGAGCCTCGTGTGTCCTCTGGGGTCGCCCTGGGTGCCAGCTCCACCTGATTCATCCTAGAGAGAGCGTGGAGCTGAGGCCGCCCGCAGCAGGATTCGCCCAGGTCACAGTCGTTGACAGGCGGTTCCGGGAGCAGGAGCTGCACCTGGATCAGGGGCCTCTTTCCACTTCCTGCCCCAGGTCTCTGGGCAGGACTGAGCAGGACTCGGCTGGGCTCACCCTGCAGCCACCATGGTCTGCAGGCCAGGGCTCTCACAAACTGTGTTTGTGTCTATGTGTGTCTCTGTTTGTGTCTGTGTATGTGTGTGTGTCTGTGTGTCTGTGTGTGTATGTGTGTGTGTGTATGTGTATGTGTGTGTCTGTGTCTATGTGTGTCTGTATGTCTGTATGTCTTTGTGTGTATGTCTGTGTGTTTGTGTGTCTGTGTATGTCTGTATGGGTGTCTGTCTGCGTCTGTGTGTGTGTGTGTATGTGTGTGTTTCTGTGTGTGTGTGTCTGTGTGTCTGTGTCTGTGTGTCTCTGTGTATGTATGTGTGTCTGTGTCTGTGTCTGTGCCTGTGTGTGTGTTTGTGTCTGTGTGTGTGTCTGTGTATGTGTATGTCTGTGTGTGTATCCATGTGTGTGTTTGTGTCTGTGTTCTGTGTGTGTATCTGTGTGTATTTCTATGTGTGTGGGTGTCTGTGCATGTGTGTGTGCGTGTGTCTGTGTATGTGTGTGTTCATGTGTGTCTGTGTGTCTGTGTCCGTGTGTATGTGTGTGTGTCTGTGTCTGTATGTGTGTCTTTGTATGTGTCTGTGTGTGTGTCTGTGTGTTTGTGTGTGTTTGTGTCTGTGTGTGTTCATGTGTGTCTGTGTGTCTGTGTCCGTGTGTGTATGTGTGTGTGTCTGTGTCTGTATGTGTGTCTTTGTATGTGTCTGTGTGTGTGTCTGTGTTTGTGTGTGTTTGTGTGTCTGTGTGTGTTCATGTGTGCCTGTGTCTCCGTGTGTGTCTGTGTCTGTGTGTGTTTGTGTGTCTGTGTCTGTGTTTGTGTCTGTGTCTGTGTGTGTGTTCGTGTGTGTCTGTGTCTGCATGTGTGTCTGTTTGTGTCTGTATCTGTGTCTGTGCATCTGTGTGTGTTCGTGTGTGTCTGTGTGTCTGCGTGTGTGTCTGTTTGTGTGTCTGTGCCTGTGTGCGTGTGTGTCTGTGCCTGTGTGTGTGCACTGCCCTTTGCACTGCTTTGCCAGCACATTTTCCCTGTGCCATGTGTGTCTTTCTCCTCCACTCAGTTGTAAGCTCCCTGAGGGCAGGGGCTGTGTCTCACTGCTCTGTGGAGTCCCAGATCCAGCACTCTGCACCAGTGACATGGTGGGTGGCTGTTAAATTGAGTTGGCAAAGAGGTGTCAGTGTCAGCTGCTGCAAGCCACAGAAGGGCATGAACTGGCAGCAGGTGGGATTAGTGTTATATCAGAGATGGAGACAGGGAATGGGGGGGCAGGTACCCCTGGAATCTATATCTGCATAGCAAATTATCCCAAATTGGAGAGCCCTGTTTTGCTCTCAGCTCTATAATCTGGTCAGGCATGACAGGGAAGTCTTGTTTCTGCTCCACTGGCATCAGCTGGGGTGGTCCAAGGGGGCTGGAGGGCTCGCCCCAAAGAGGGCTTGTCTACATAGCTGGCACATTGTGGTGGCAGTTGTGGAGCTCAGCCAGGGCTGTGGCTGGGAGCTCTGGGCCTCTCCATGTGGAGCCTCCTCAAGGCTGCTTGGGCTTCCTCACAGAATGGCAGCGAGTTTCCCAAGAACAAGTGTCCCAAGAGAGGAAATGGGAGCTGCCAGTCTCTCGAGTCTGAGCCCAGAAGCCAGAAACTGGCAGGGCGTTGCTTCTGCTGCCTCAACTGGCCAAGCGGGCCCATAGCCCCCACACTCAGATGGGGAGGACAGAGGTCTCACCTTGGGGGCAGATGCGTTCTGCTGCCTCGACTGGCCAAGAGGGCCCACAGCCCCCACACTCAGGTGGGGAGGACAGAGGTCTCACCTCGGGGGGGCAGGTGCATTCTGCTGCCTCAACTGGCCAAGCGGGCCCACAGCCCCCACACTCAGGCAGGGAGGACAGAGGTCTCACCTCGGGGGCAAGTGCGTCAGAGAATGTGTGGCCCTCTTCAGCACACCCAGCAATGAATCTGAATGCAGGCGCCTCACGACCTTGCTGTGTCTGGAGCTGGCTGAACGCTCTTCCCGAGGATGTCCGTCTGCCCGAGCTGGAGGGATGTATTAGAGGATACGAATGAAGACTTGATGCTTTTTTCAGATCTGCTCTGTCATTGGGCAAAATAAGCTCCCCTATAGCGCTAATTTTTAACAAAGATTTCTCCCCAGAGAGTAGGATCATGTATTTGGAAAAGCTCACATACCACTGAATGAAAATGAAAAGAAATTAGCTTCACGCGTTCATAATTCCTACATTCTCTGGGTGCACAGGGCCTGACAACGGCAGAAAGCCTCCGGTTTAACGTAAAGAGGTGGGACCTGCTGAGACCCTCACCTCAGAAAGTGCTTAATTGAAAATCCAGTTTCTCCACATGCTGCTGCTAAGAATATTTAATTAGCGTTATCATTAAGCAAGGGTAGTTGTTATACTGACATCATGCATTCTGTGACTGACACACTTAAACCAGCAGAAACCTCCAGTCATATTCTATCTACATAAACTCTGCTCTAAAGCTAAGCATGGTTCCAATATGTTCCTGAAATTAAATTCACTGGATTAAACAAATAGAATTAAGGGTGCCAGAATTTCATCTCTAAATTGCAGAGCAGTGTTCTAGAAGCAGAAGCAGCATTCACAGGGGCCGGTGGCAGCGGGAAGTGAAAGTGCTGGGGAGGCTCGGAGACCAAGGAAGCCACAGAGAATCCCAGGCCGGACCGGCTGCTGGGGCCAAGCGTGGATGCGGTAGCCGAGGTCGGGGTGTGCATCCTAAAGCCCAGTAAGCCATGATGCCTGCACCAGAGGCCACAGCCCCACATGTGCTTTCAGGCCGTCTGCCGGGTCTTGGGAAGAACAAAGTGTGTGAAGGGGCGGGTGGCAGGGAGGGGCCCATGGGAGCCCCCAGGGAATCCAGGCGAGGAACGCCTGGGATGGTGTTTTAGATGTGAAGCCCTCAGGTCTGGGAGGGAGCTGTGGTGGAGTGGGAGGCAGGAAGGCGCTGAGCCACGGGGAGCTGCGGAAGAGAGTTCCGTGTGGAGGGGCTGGTGACATGTCTGCTGTGCTGTTACAAATCCTGGTGAACATGTGTGGGTGTGTTTTATGCAGGACCAAGGGAGCCCGTGGCGTGGCTAAAGCCAAGCCCAACATCTTCTACCCAAGGCCTGCAGAAGATCTGGGGTGTATCAGCAACCCATACTGTCTTCAGTGGAGTTGTGGTGGCTGAATTCCAAAATCCTATCTGTGTTTCATTTGCCTGTTGACATTGCTGTGATGTTTCCATAGGTGCTTAGTCAACCTGTCACACCTAGAAGTCAATACAACTTCCTTAACTGCCCCCCCGACAACGAGGGGAGTCATCCAGGGAAGGGGTGTGGAATTCCAGCAGGGCGAGCTGGTTGCCGGCAGCTCATTAGCTGTGGCCTCTCAGATTAGCAGTAATTAAACTGTGAAATCAGACCAGCGCCTTAAGCCTGGATGCCGTCGGGAGTGGCCTGGGGATAAATCACCGGCGTGCGTTGGTCCCTGCTTGGCACGGGCAAGGCGTGCGGGGGGCGGAATAATGAGGACATTCAACTGCTGCCCTCGGTGGACACCGGGCTGGCCGCGGTGGAGGCGTTGTCATGACGATGGCTGGGTGCAGGCAAACGCTCCTCCCGCTCGCTGTGGTTAATGAAGATGATCATGAAAAATTATGCCAACATTACGGCCATATTTTTATGCTGACTGGCACATGCAACCTGACGCCAGCGTCAGCACACAGTGGCGACAGTAATTATGTGTTGACAAATGAGGGGACAATGTGAGGAAATGTCTGACTCAGAGATGTGTGTGTCGACTTCGCCGAGTAACTTCTTCCGAGGGCATGTTTGTTCTTTAAAGCCTCCATAGGTGCCATGGCACTGTGGGTGCCAAAACACCTCAATCACTTGTCCTTATTTTCTAAAGAAAGACACTACAATTAAAGCAGAAACTGCTCCCCTAAGCAGAATGGATGAGATCAAGATAAATCAATGTTTTTTATATTTTAAGGAAATCAGTGTGATTTCCAAATGATTTTTCCAAATGACTTTTCTTGTGGGGTGATGTGTTTAGGTTTTTTTGTAACTGATTTTGTTTCTGAACAGAAACATCTGGGGTGGAGTTGGGGCTGGGCTGGGGCGTCGCAGCCCCCTTGGCCTCTCTAGGAGCTGGGGAGCCTCACGTCGTCCCCATCATGGCTCCTTGAAGACAAGTGTTGCGGCCGCGTGCTCTCGTGGCCGGGATATGGGAACAGGAGGCCAGCGTGGGGCGTCCGGCCCGGAGCCACAGTCTGTCACCGTGTGGGGGTCGCTTCTTGGCCCCAAAGCAAAGCCTGAGGATGCAGCGTGCGGTTCTGCCCGTGTGCTGTGCTTCAGTGAACACACTCAGATCGCACAGCCGAACGCAGATGAGCTGCTCGGAGGAGCAGAGGACGATCCGTTGACTGTAAAACAGGCTTGCTGGGCCTCACTCTCTCTGCATCTCCTGTGCTCTGGATTTGATATTCCAGCAATCTGGGGAATTCATAGCCACAAATATGGGTTGCAGTCTTGTTAGTGAAATCTTTTTTTATTGATTTTGTTAAACAAAGATGCTTAAGTAGTTGCAATCTGAAGTAGAGTTTGTCTTTCCAGTTTGTTCGTGTTTTTACTGTTTGGAAGATCAATATTAGTCACCACACTGCAGAGTGTGTGACTCACAGTGGCAATTCTCTTTTTACCGCTCGGTGTCAGCAATAAGCAGGAATCGTGTATGGAAGCGTCCCATGACTGTGCCTTCATGTCCTTAATGTCCCTCAAGCGGGCTTTCTTGCCTCCTAAGTCCTACCTGCCTTTTGAGTTTAAAAACAATAACAAAACAAACAAACAAAAAATAGCAAGGAGCACAGAGCTGGAAGTTTCTGCTTCAGCTGGGGCCTGGCTCTGCTCCAGGTCTGAGCCTGGCAGGCCTTGCCAGGACCACTGGTTCCCACCGCCTCCACACACACACAGCGTTTCTAAGAGGAGCAGGAGTATAGACAGTTCTCACCACACTGCAGAGGCACAGCACCAAACAGAACAGTGTTCGCCTGTGACCACGGAAGGCAGACTGGCCTGGCAGTGAAAGAGCAGTCGCCCTGGCCAGTTGCTGACTTGCACCCATGGGCGCTGACTTGCACCCATGGGCACTCACTTCCCCAATGCAGTGTTTCCTGGGAGAGCAGGAGCATTCTTACTGCTGTATTCGTGAGCATTCTTACTGCAGGGTGTGACTGTGAGGACTTCCCAGCCATTCGTACGCAAAGGCAAACACCGTACAAAGCGTCAGGCATCATTATCAAGGTAAAAGGAGAGAGAAAGATTGGGTTATCCTAAGAACACAGATAACATGGCAGTCAGTCTCATTGTAAAACCAAGATGCCAGGAGGAACAGGGAAACCCCTCCTTCTTGTTCAGAAGCTTCCGTGGTCCCCTTAAATTGGCAGGGTCCAAGGATAAATCTGGTACAAGGCATTCATAAGCCACAGATGGATGATGGACGTGGAGTGCTGTGTGCCTGGCACAGCCTGGCTACTTCATGTCAACCTCCCTGCAGCCAGGGAAGCTCAGTACCTTGCCCAGAGCTCCTCATCTACACAGCAAGTGCCAGGATTTGAATCAAGACGTTCCAAGGCCTGGCCCCTACCCTGCAGGGGGAGCTGTGGCAATGGCAGCCCCTGGAGTGACTATTGTATGGTGCTAGGTGGTGCCAGGAGGAGGGCTGGCAGTGTCCAGAGGGGGACAAGCCACTCCCAGCTGGGTCATCAGACAGGATTCCACCCACCCGGCAAGAGCCAGTGCTGAGAGCTGGCCAGGAAGCCAGAGACATAAGCCCAGAAAAGACCATTTCTCGTGCCATCAACTACAAGTAGAGGGTGAAGGCCCCAACGGAGGTAGCCAAGGGGACGTGTTTCCAGGGCCACCTGCAAAGTGGCCCTGTGTCTCACCCAGCCTCTGAGATTTCAATGTCCTGTCCTCCAAGAAATGGTGTCTCAGCCAAATGCTATGGAGCATTGAGCAAGTTCTTGCAGTTCTGGGTACCTTAGTGTCTCCTCCATAAACTGGGGAAAAGAATAGGACCCACTGCACAGGCATTTGTGAGGAACACCCAAGTCATCCAAACACACTCTGCAAGTGCCAGCAATTCTCTAGGATAGAAGCTCTGAGAATAGCTTTTTCTGATTCCTCCCCTGTCTCTTCAGTGAAAGTGTTTGTTTATGGGTGGATCAATGGATGGATGGAGGAAGGATGGGTGGATGGATGGATGGAGGAAAGAAGGATGGATGCATGGATGGATGGATGGATGGGTTGGTGGACAGATGAGGGATGGTGGATGGATGGAAGAAGAGTGGATGATGGATGGGTAGATGGATGATGGATGGATGGATGAAGGAAGGATGGATGGGTGGATGGATGTAAGAAGAATGGATGATGGATGGATGGATGGATGGGTGTGTGGGTGGATGGATGGATGGATGGATGGGTTGGTGGACAGATGAGGGATGGTGGATGGATGGAAGAAGAGTGGATGATGGATAAGTAGATGGATGATGGATGGATGTATGGAAGAAGAATGGATGATGGATGGGTGGGCGGATGGATGGATGGAGGAAGGATGAATGGTTGGATGGATGGATGAAGGAAGGAAGGATGGATGGATGGATGGGTGTGTGGGTGGATGGATGGAGGAAGAATGGATGATGGATGGGTAGGTGGGTGGGTGGATGGATGGATGGAGCAATGATGGATGGATGGATGGATGAGTGGATGGGTGGATGGATGGAGGAAGAATGGATGATGGATGATGGATGGGTGAGTGAATGGATGGAGGAAGGATGGATGGATGGGTGGGTGTTTGGGTGGATGAAAGAAGGATGGATGGATGGGTGAAGGGTGAATGGATGAAGAATGGATGATGGATGGGTGGATGGGTATGTGGGTGGATGAAAGAAGGATGGATGGATGGGTGAAGGGTGGACGGATGGAGGAAGAATGGATGATGGATAGGTGGGTGGATGGATGGATGGATGGAGCAATGATGGATGGATGGATGAGTGGATGGGTGGATGGGTGGATGGATGAAGAATGGATGATGGATGATGGATGGGTGGGTGAATGGATGGAGGATGGATGGATGGATGGGTGGGTGTGTGGGTGGATGAAAGAAGGATGGATGGATGGGTGAAGGGTGGACGGATGGAGGAAGAATGGATGATGGATGGGTGGGTGGATGGATGGGTTGTACGGATGAGGGATGGTGGATAGATGGAAGAAGACTGGATGGGTGAAAGGATGATGGATGGGTGGATGGATGATGGAGGGATGGATGAAGGAAAGATGGATGGATGGTTGGATGGTTGGATGAATGGAGGAAGAATGGATGATGAATGACAGGTGGGTGGATGAAAGGAGGATGGATGGATGGGTGAAGGGTGGATGGATGGAGGAATGATGGATGGATGGTTGGATGGATAAAAGAAGGATGGATGGATGAAGGATGGATGGGGAGTGAGTGGATGGATGGGGGAAGGATGGGTGGTTGGATGGATGGAGGTATGGATGCATGGATGGATGGAGGAAGGATGGAGGGATGGATGGAAGAATGATGGATGGTTGGATGGATGAAAGTGGATGGGTAGATGGATGGGTGGGTGGGTGGATGGATGGATATGGATGGATGGATCAATGGATGGATGGATGGGTAGATGGATGGGTGGATGAAGGATGGAAGGATGGATGAGTGCTTGATGGATGGATGGATGGATGGATGGCAGGATGGATCATTTCCCAGCTGTAGGACAGACAATCGGCTCCTGTCCCCTGCTGTATGCCAGGCACGCAGTCTCTCACTCTTTTATTTTTTAATTTTTTATTGTGGTAAAATATATAACATTTGTGATTTTTAACCTTTAAATGTACAATTTAGTGGTAGTATTTACATTCAAAATACTGTGCAACCATCATCACTATCTGCTTCTAAAACTCTTTCCATCTTTCCACACTGGAAGTCTGTCCCCATTAAACACTAACTCCCCAGCCCCCAGGACCCACTGTCCTACATTCTGTCTCTATGGATCTGATGACTCTAAGGACCCCATACGAGTGGAATCACACAGTGTTTATCATATTGTGACTGGCTTATTTCACTTAGCATAACATCTTCAAGGTTCATCCATGTTGTAGCCTGCATCCAAAATCTCTGCCCTTTCAGTGCTGAGTAATATTCCCATGTGTGGGTGGACCACATGATGTTTATCTTTTCTTCCATTGGTGGACACTTGGGTGGCCTCACCTCTTGGCTTCTGTGAGCGCTGCTGCTATGAACATGGGCGTGCAAATCTCTCTCTGAGTCGCTGCATTCGGTGCTTTTGGGCATATGCCCCTGGTGGAACTGCTGGGTCCTAGGCTGATTCTGTGGTTAGTTTTTTGAGGACCCACTAACAGCGACTGCATCACGCTATATTCCTCCCTGCAGAGTGTGCCGGTTATGATTCCTCAGCGTTCTCGCCAGCACGTTTTTGTTGTGTGTGTGTGTTTAGTTACGGCCATCCTAGAGGGTGCGTGCATGGCCTCTCCTAGCCTCCACATGCTCCACTCATGTGGCTGCAACTAAAGCTTCCCTGTGTTCACGGACATCATGAAGATCAAACGAACATGAGAGTGTTTGGAAAATGGTCACAGGTTAGACTGAATATGAGGTGTTGTTGCTTCTCTGAAAACAAAAGGTGGGCATCGTGGTGCTCTGGGGGATGGGGCAGCCACATGGGGCAGTAGCCACACAGCAGAGGCCCAGCAGCCCCTAACCCTGCCCGGTGCAGCCTCCTCCTACCACTGCCGGGGCTCTCCTGCCCTCAGGAGACTCCGGCAAGTGACTGCACTGCGAAGAGAGGACCAGCCACCAGCCCTCAGCATCCAAGGGAGGAATTAATTCCTAATGAAGAGGAAACCAAGCAGTGAGGCAGGCTAAGATTTCCAGAAGAATTTAATCTGCAGTCAGGTCAGGGGCGTGGCCTTCCCCCATGGCCAGGGGGGCAGCTGCTCCCAGCTCTGAAAAGGAGGTGCAGGCTCAGTGTGCAGCTCCCCTGGGGACCCAGCTGAGAGGATCCCCAACTGTGCCGCGGGGTTTGGGGCTAGGAGAAGGGACTCGAGGCCACACCAGCCTGGCTCAGGGCCACCGCCAACCTGTGCCTCAGAGCGAAGGCCGCCCCATGGCCACAGTGACTGGGGCAGGCTGTCTCAGGCCTCTGGAGAGCTGGAGTCTGTGCTGTCATCACCAGGGCTGAGCTTTTGTTGGAAAAGGGAAGGGAGAGAAAAATGAGGAGGGCACATCACGCCGGAGGTCATAGTGTATGTGGCTGGAAATTTGAGTTGGACTGGACACCTCAGGGCATCTCCCTCTCCTTCCCACTGTGGCCTGGGATGGACTCTGTGCCTGTGAGTGGGCAGCCATGGGCTCTGATGGAGGGTTAACCCTGTGCCCATGAGTGGGCAGCCGTGGGCTCTGATGGAGGGTTAGCCCTGTGCCCGTGAGTGGGCAGCCGTGGGCTCTGATGGAGGGTTAGCCCTGTGACCGACCATGAGTGGGCGGCCATGGGCTCTGATGGAGGGTTAGCCCTGTGACCGACCGTGAGTGGGCGGCTGTGGGCTCTGATGGAGGGTTAGCCCTGTGACTGTGAGTGGGCGGCCGTGGGCTCTGATGGAGGGTTAGCCTCCGGCACCAGCACCTGGGCCTAACATGCTTTTCAGGGGCAGGGCTGGATTGTGGCTGCAGGGCCTTGGACACGCAGGGACACACTTCCCAAGGGGGGCCCTGATACCCCTCCCTGCATGCGGTGCCTGGGGCCACCGTGCTCCCACCTCTCTCCTTTGGCTCTGAAAAGTTTTTTCTTTTTTCTCTTTTTTTTTTTTTTATTATTATACTTTAAGTTTTAGGGTACATGTGCACATTGTGCAGGTTAGTTACATATGTATACATGTGCCATGCTGGTGCGCTGCACCCACTAACTCGTCATCTAGCATTAGGTATATCTCCCATTGCTATCCCTCCCCCATCCCCCCACCCCACAACAGTCCCCAGAGTGTGATGTTCCCCTTCCTGTGTCCATGTGATCTCATTGTTCAATTCCCACCTATGAGTGAGAATATGCGGTGTTCGGTTTTTTGTTCTTGCAATAGTTTACTGAGAATGATGATTTCCAATTTCATCCATGTCCCTACAAAGGACATGAACTCATCATTTTTTATGGCTGCATAGTATTCCATGGTGTATATGTGCCACATTTTCTTAATCCAGTCTATTATTGTTGGACATTTGGGTTGGTTCCAAGTCTTTGCTATTGTGAATAATGCCACAATAAACATACGTGTGCATGTGTCTTTATAGCAGCATGATTTATAGTCCTTTGGGTATATACCCAGTAATGGGATGGCTGGGTCAAATGGTATTTCTAGTTCTAAATCCCTGAGGAATCGCCACACTGACTTCCACAATGGTTGAACTAGTTTGCAGTCCCACCAACAGTGTAAAAGTGTTCCTATTTCTCCACATCCTCTCCAGCACCTGTTGTTTCCTGACTTTTTAATGATTGCCATTCTAACTGGTGTGAGACGGTATCTCATTGTGGTTTTGATTTGCATTTCTCTGATGGCCAGTGATGGTGAGCATTTTTTCATGTGTTTTTTGGCTGCATAAACGTCTTCTTTTGAGAAGTGTCTGTTCATGTCCTTCACCCACTTTTTGATGGGGTTGATTTTTTCTTGTAAATTTGTTTGAGTTCATTGTAGATTCTGGATATCAGCCCTTTGTCAGATGAGTAGGTTGCGAAAATTTTCTCCCGTTTTGTAGGTTGCCTGTTCACTCTGATGGCAGTTTCTTTTGCTGTGCAGAAGCTCTTTAGTTTAATTAGATCCCATTGGTCAATTTTGTCTTTTGTTGCCATTGCTTTTGGTGTTTTAGACATGAAGTCCTTGCCCATGCCTATGTCCTGAATGGTAATGCCTAGGTTTTCTTCCAGGGTTTTTATGGTTTTAGGTCTAACATTTAAGTCTTTAATCCATCTTGAATTGATTTTTGTATAAGGTGTAAGGAAGGGATCCAGTTTCAGCTTTCTACACATGGCTAGCCTGTTTTCCCAGCACCATTAAATAGGGAATCCTTTCCCCATTGTTTGTTTTTCTCAGGTTTGTCAAAGATCAGATAGATAGTTGTAGATATGAGGCATTATTTCTGAGGGTTCTGTTCTGTTCCATTGATCTATATCTCTGTTTTGGTACCAGTTCCATGCTGTTTTGGTTACTGCAGCCTTGTAGTATAGTTTGAAGTCAGGTAGTGTGATGCCTCCAGCTTTGTTCTTTTGGCTTAGGATTGACTTGGCGATGCGGGCTCTTTTTTGGTTCCATATGAACTTTAAAGTAGTTTTTTCCAATTCTGTGAAGAAAGGCATTGGTAGCTTGATGGGGATGGCATTGAATCAATAAATTACCTTGAGCAGTATGGCCATTTTCACGATATTGATTCTTCCTACCCATGAGCATGGAATGTTCTTCCATTTGTTTGTATCCTCTTTTATTTCCTTGAGCAGTGGTTTGTAGTTCTCCTTGAAGAGGTCCTTCACATCCCTTGTAAGTTGGATTCCTAGGTATTTTATTCTCTTTGAAGCAATTGTGAATGGGAGTTCACTCATGATTTGGCTCTCTGTTTGTCTGTTGTTGGTGTATAAGAATGCTTGGCCAGGGCAATTAGGCAGGAGAAGGAAATAAAGGGTATTCAATTAGGAAAAGAGGAAGTCAAATTGTCCCTGTTTGCAGACGACATGATTGTATATCTAGAAAACCCCATTGTCTCAGCCCAAAATCTCCTTAAGCTGATAAGCAACTTCAGCAAAGTCTCAGGATACAAAATCAATGTACAAAAATCACAAGCATTCTGAAAAGTTTTTTCTTATTTTGGATGCCTTGTTAAAAGGCAAGTACCCCAGCAGGTGTCAGTGGAGACTGTGACCGCTGAATAGCAATGGTGATGGGGTGAGGCTGGATCTGGCCAGAAGAGGGCTGAGGGGCATGGAGAAGACTCGGGGAGCACAGGGAAGATGTGGGAGGTGGGGAGGATGGGAGGGAGGACAGGGAGAGGACAGGAAGGACTGGCTCTGCTCATTCTCCTTCGCACTTCTGTGGAGCAGCTGCTCTGGGCCCAGATAATGATCTCTCGAGGGCAGGACTTGTGGTTTTATTTGCGTCATGAGCCTTTAGGAAGTTTGGGGTCGTGCATGTAGAGCTGAACGTGGGGACACCAAGAACGTGCACCCTGCATCCCGACTGCTGAGTTCACTTCTCTGCAAAGCACAAATCGCTGTCCCATCCTGGGTCACGCTCCTGGGAGCCAAACCTGGGTGGGATTCTGTCTCTACCCCACATCAGCTGTAAGATTTGGGGCAGGGCGCAGAACCCCCTGAGCAGGTGGGAAACTGATCACCACGTGGGGGATGTTAGAGAGATTCAGTGGGTGATGTGGGGGCAGAAGGAGGCCCCTAGAACAGAGTATGGCATCTGTTCTGAATGCCGATATGGCGTTGGGGGGACGGCACCCTGGCGGCCTGCAGCACCCTCTGTGAACAGGGAAGGCTGGAAGGAAGGGATGGGTCCCCCTGACAGGTAGGGGCTGCTGGATGGTCCCACTTTGCCCGCCCGGTCTCTTCCTACACTATGGTTCTCACCGATGTTTCCTGGGCAGACAACTCAGGATGAGCCTCTGTGAGTGCTGGACTTGTGTTCCATCCAGCTCCTCCCCAAGAGAGGGGCAGGGGCTGGTGCCCCAAAGCACCAGCACCCCACATGGACTGGCACATTTTGAAAGATAACACAAAGAACTTCCAGTATAATCGCTGCCCAGGCGACCATTCTCAACGCGTACATTATTTGTTAAAGTAATTTTTAAAGCCTCAAAGTCATGAGTCCAGAACTTGCAGATCTGAACACGAACATCATTGACCAATAACAGCAACCGCTGAAGATAAAAGGCCAGGCCGCCCCGGACAGTGAGCCCCGCATGTCTGAGTCACACGTGTCCGTCTTCCATTTGAAGGAGGCCTTTGAAAAGACAGCAGTTCATTCTTTAAAGTCTGGCTTTAAATTCAGCTTTAATGAAGAGGCCCTGATGGGCTTACAAGGAGCTGACACTGGACACGCCAGGCTCCTGGGCCAAGCGGCTGACACTAGCAGACCCCTGCCCACCTCGGGTTTTCCCACCTGCCGGAGTTCCCGCAGGAGCCAGTCCATCCAGGAAGCAGGGCCTCCGAGCTCCTCAGGAACATCGCGCCCCGATGCTGCCTAAACAGGTGCATCTCAGCCCAGCAGGCTCCCTTGGCGCATGGAGGACACGGTGCTGCATTGACAGGATTTGGGCAGAGGAGACGTAACTTAGCTCGGACCTAAGTAACAATGCCGACCGCCTGTGCCCACGGCACCCAGGCACCGATGCTCCCAGGAGAGGGAAGGGGGGAGCGGCAGATCCAGGGACTCGAACCCCAGGCAGGTCTGAAGGGCTTCACAGGACATGATTTTTCAGACCCAAGAGAAACAAGGAATAATAGAGTCACTTGCCTTTTTCTTGAAACATCGGAATTATTTGATATGACTTGTGTAGCTTGGAAAGTATGACATAAACCTAGGTATGAAAGTTAAGGAGCGATGTCACTCCTCCAGTTGAGCAATGGCCTGACGTGGCTGGAGGGGCGTACCGTGGCAGGGAAACCCGGAGCACACTGTTAGCCACAGAGCAGCCACGCAGGCAGGTTTCCATCCGGGAGGCAGAGCCACTAGGAGTCCCGTGAAATCAGGGATTTTCTGAGCAGGGCCTTCTGCTGTGCAACAAGGGTTGGGGGGTAGCGTGGGGAGCTGGGGAAGGGACCACTGCCTCCACGTCTCTGAGCCAGTAGGGTGGATGGGCGGGGGTCAGGAGGGACCTGGACACAAAGCAAGGACACTGCGGGATGCAGGAGACATGCCAGTCCCGTCCTCCAGGGACCCCTGCGTCCGCCCACCCGGGCCAAGAGAGGATGCCCCGCGCATGCAGCCTTCCCAGCACAGCAGTTGCCACCTGCCTCGGCTCCCTTTAGCCTCCCAAACCTTGTGCAAAGTCCACCTTGGCCAGCTGGACCCAGAACTGCACGGGGGCCACTGTCTGGGGCCCGCGTCCCAGCCCGGCTGAGCTGACCAGCTGTGTGGCCTTGTGCCACCTACCTAGCCTCTGAGCCGGTCTTGCCCTTTGGGGAAATGGAGGTTACCCTGACTGCTGTACAACTTCACTGAAGGAGCCGCCTGAGCGGAGCATGACCAAGGAGCGTGCAGGCCACGGGGAATGGCGCCTGGACAGGCCTGGGCTGTGGGCAACACCACGCTCCTCATCATCCATATTTGGATGTGGTCGGCATTAGTACGTGTCCAGTCAATTACGACACTGGCCCTTTTCTTCCCCCCAACCAGCCCACTGCAGCCACGCCGGGCGCTACGGGGAGCACATCCCATCCCGCGACCGCATCTCCCGCGCCGTCAATCCCGCGACCGCATCTCCCGCACCGTCAATCCCGCGCGTCCCCTGCGCTGTCGGTCCCGAGACCGCGTCCCCCGCACCGGCAAGGCTGTCCCTCCCGCAAACCCCTGGCTTCACCACGTTTGCCCTGGGGCTGCCCCGTGGATGATCCACCACGTGGTGCTGCCTTTTCAGTGCACCAGAGAGCTGCTTCAGGGCCCTGCGGAGATCCAGCACTGCCTTCTTGTGCGCGGTGTCTCGGGCGTCAGGGGCGGAGCCTGGTTCATTCGCGGGGCCCCAGGTTAAGTTCAGCAGCTGGGGCTCTTTTCAAAGGTCTCTGAAATCACCTGTTTGTAGAGCAAGTGGGCTTTGAGCAATTATTTCCCTTGTTCTTCAAAAGCTGTTTTGCAAAGCTAAGTTTTTAAATTGTAATAATATTTAGGGGGTGGGGGAGGTTTAAAAAAAAAAAAACTTGTACCTTGTGAGCCACATAGCATACCAGTCGAACAACAGGTGAACAGTCGAACAACAGGTGAAAGACGCACGGCTTCGAGATAGGAAAGATCCTCATAGCCCGCTAACTGCCAAGTGCTTGCATCTTAACACCTCCCGCCTTCCCCGACTGGAAGACGTTCCTCTGCCCGTATCCAAAGTTCCCTGGGGACCTGCCCAGTTGCCCCGGCCCTGCCCGCGCCTGCCGGGGTCCTCCTTGTCCCCACCGGCCGCCGAGAGCTCCAGCACTCCTGCCTCAGTCGGAGGGTGAGCTGGGCCTGCGGCGTGGAGCGTGTCTCTCTGCTCTCCCTTCCAGGCCTGGCTTCTGTGTCGCTGCCATAGGAGGCGGCTCAGCGCTCCTCCTCCGTGGGCCACTTCTGCTGTGGGTTCCTCGACGGTCTCTGCCTGCACGGTGCAGCCTCAGCTGCAAGGCTAGGTTTTTCTATGTCGTAACAATAATGATCTCTTTAGGGGGTGGGGGAGGTTTTAAAAAAAACTTTTATGTTGTGAGCCGCATAGCATACCATAGTCCATCCACTGCCCGTTTGCTTGAGGGACACCTTTTATCCGTTTGCTTTTCTGGCAGGGGTCCACCCCACACGGCGGCTCCTGGCCCCACATCCCTGACTTCGGCCCGTCCCTCACGCGTGGCCCTGCATGTTCCAGGCTCCGTCCATGTTTCGCAGAAAGACTTTTTCTTCTTCATGTGCTTAAGTGACCAGCGCTCCCATCCGCACAACCCTGGCTGAGGAATAATGACATGGAAAGCGACATCCTCTTTCCCCTGAGCAGTTTCTCGTCTATCAGGAACAGGTTTTTTTTTTTGCTTTTTTCCTCCCTTCTCCTGACATAGTCACCCATAAATGGTTTGGCCTTAATTCCTATGAAGGTAAGGACACTGCTGATGTTCCTTGAGTCCCCACGCTAGCAGCTTCTCATGCCTTTCCCTGCTAAGCTCCGTGCTGTATTGCTTCCATTGCACAGTGAGAGCAGTGCAGGTGCAGATACTGCTACTCCACAAAACAGGAGGCTGAGCTTTAGAAGGTTAAAGGCTGGGCGCAGTGGCTCACACCTGTAATCCCAGCACTTTGGGAGGCTGAGGTGGGCAGCTGAGACCAACCTGGCCAACATGGTGAAACCCGTCTCTACTAAAAATACAAAAATTAGCTGGGCGTGGTGACGGACACCTGTAATCCCAGGTACTTCGGGAGGCTGAGGCAGGAGAATCGCTTCAACCTGGGAGGCAGAGGCTGCAGTGAGCCGAGATCGCGCCACTGCACTCCAGCCTGGGCGACAGTGAGATTCTGTCTCAAAAAAAAAAAAAAATTAAAAGGTTAAAAAATTTGCCCTGGTTTACCCAGATAATAAATTACAGAGCCGAGATCCTAACCTAGAACTTCATTATTCACTCATTCATGGAAACTCTTTTGGAAGTGCCACTCTTCCAGATAATTCCACTTAAAAACACATACACGTAATTCTTTGATTGTAAAGAAGTCTGGTCTTTCTGGCATTTCCTACTGTTTTTCACATGTATATTTTTGGTTAAAACTGTTTTTGTGCAGTGGTACAAATCCTACCCATAAAATGTCAGGGTAGTCAGATGCCAAGTAAACCACCGCAGCATTTACCTACACAATGCCAGCCCCGCCCAGCCCTGGCTGGGAACCTGGGTGCTGGACGCTGCCGTGGGAAGGGCCTGTGACAAATGGGAAATGCTCGCATTCTTCTTTTTTTCAAATTTATTTTAGAATCGGGGGTACGTGTGCAGGTTTGCTTCCTGGGTATATTGCATGATGCTGAGGTTTGGAGTAAGAATGGATCCGTCTCCAGGCAGTGAGCATAGTAGCCAAGGGGTGGTTTTTTTCACTCCTTCCCTCTCCCCTTCCTATCCCCTCCCTCTGGGGGTCCCCAGTGTCTGTCATGCCCATCTCTGTGTCCGTGGGTACCCAGTGCTTACCTCCCACTCATAAGTGAGAACATGTGGCATTTGGTTTTCTGTTTCTGCCTTAGCTTGCTTAGGATCATGGCCTCCAACTGCACCCATGTAGCTGCAAAAGACATGATTTCATTCTTTTTACGGTTGCATAGTATTCCACGGTGTATATGGACCACATTTTCTTATAATCAAATGAGGATGACTCAACTTCTCAAACCTCCCCATGAAGACACAGCTGTAAACATGAACCTGCTCTAGAAGTTCAATGAACTTCTCAAGAAAGGCTGAAATACTCCCATTCGTACCCAGGACTAAATCGTAATTTTAAAAATAACAAACATCATCAGAAGCTACTGTTTGGAATTACAGATTTTCTCAACATTTGGCACAGTACTGGGTTTCTGGGTAGTTTGTCTTTGACAGCTTGAATAGTCTAAACATCTCAATATTTACATATTTACATCTTTCATAAAGATTTTTAAGAGTAAAATTATAATATTGTCTGGGTGTGGTGGCTCACGCCTGTAATCCCAGCACTTTGGGAGGCCGAGGCAGGAAGATTGCTGAGCCCAGGAGTTTGAGACCAGCCTGGGCAACATGGAGAAACCCTGTCTCTACAAAAATTATAAAAATTAGCCGGGCGTGGCAGCGCACACCCATAGTCCCAGCTCCTCAGGAGGCTGAGGTGGGAGGATGGCTTGAGCCCAGGGAAGGTGAGGCTGCAGTGATCCCAGACTGCACCACTGCACTCCAGCCTGGGCGACAGAGTGAGACTCTGTCTCAAACAACAACAACAACAAAAGCATTATAATCTAAGTTCTTCCTCCCCTTGAAGCACACCCCGCTGCAGAGTGTTCATGAAGCACCTTCCTTTCTCTGCAGCTCCAGTGTTTATGCTGAAATGACCAACTTGACGTGGCATCCCAATAACTACAAAGAAAACACGCATGCCAAGTAGGGCTGGGGGCGCCCCGTGAACTTCAGTAAAACACAAAGATCCCTTGAGAAGGGCCCCCCCAGACTGGGCACCTTTCCAGCCGGAGCCTTGGCCTCCTCCAACGGTGGTGACGAAGCCACCCTGGCAGAGTTGCAGAGGGAGTCCCGTGAGTGCAGTGGGTGCAGAGAATGGAAGGCCACTGTCACTGTCACCTCTGACACAGCCAAGGGGGAACAGGGGCTGGTCTAGGTTGATGTCTGCCCACGGTCCCACACCACCTCCTCCCGGTCTTCTTTCTAGAACTCAGTGCTTGGACCACCCTGTTTGGTGGAAGCCAAGTGTCGGGGCATGTCCACCTGCCCCCAGCTCAGAGCACTGCCACCGCTTTGCTAGACAGGCCCATGCTGGAGAAGCACCAGGTAACGTGGCTCAGTGTCCTGACGGCTCGTGAGTCCACAGGAAGAGCAGCACAGGCCACATTCCCCACATGGACTCGGCCTCCAGGCCTGCCTTTGCTTCTCTCAGGACTCAGGCCCCACAGGCTTCCTCGGAAAGGGCCCGCACCAGGCCCTGCTCTTCCTGAGCCCACAGTGGACGATTGTTTTCACACCCCAACTCCTTAGAGTTGCAGCTCCTTCCTGGGTTGCCACAGATCCCAGCCACAACGCCTGGTCCTCCCAGCCTCTCACCAGCACCCACTTCAGATAGGGGAGCGGGGAACCAGAGAGCAAGGCCTCCCAAGGATGGGGTCAGCTGGTGCCAGGCTGAGGAGGAGGGAGCAAGATGCTGGGCCTGGTGGCAGGTGTGGGCGTGATGCCTGGACAGCAGCCATGGCCGCGGACGGGGGTGCTGTGCCAGGTGGCTTTGGTTCTTGCCTGGCAAGGAACCGGTGGGGGATGGGGAGGTGGGCAGGGCACGGTTGCAGATGCCAGGAGAGCAGGGACCTGCAGCCATGCACGCATGCCACGATCTGGGAAGCGTTAGGGCAGGTGTGGGGCCTGGCACATGGTAGAGAATGGAGAGGCGTTAAGGCAGGTGTGGGGCCTGGCACGTGGTAGAGAACGGAGCTTAGACTAGAAACATGGACATTTTCAGAGGTGGGGGGTGTTGGAGGAAGGGTCACTGCCATGCTGTGAGCTGCGGCCCAGACGGAGGCCACTAGGGCTGGAGTGAGGCCCAGACGGGAGGAGAAGCAGTGGTGGCTGGTGCCTGTGCTGGTCACTTTGTAATGGGCTTTGTGTCTGGGGCTGTGTTCTGATAGCACAGGAGGCTGGCAGGAAGGGAAAAGCTTGCACCAAACTGCACTTCCTATTGTAAGTTCTCAACTTTCCCGATGAAGGGTCTGTGGGAACCACACCCCACAGCACAGTTCCTCTGTGGGGGTCCAGTGGGCATCGGCCAGGGAACAGCACTGTCTCCTCCCACAGCACAGCAGACATGCCTGGCACATGGCACTGCCCGGGGGACAGAAGCCCACCGCGCGGGGTGTGGGTTCCGACGTCAGCAGAGGGAGGCGTTTAGGATTTGAGCAGAGACATACGTGTCAGTAGCTTCACTGTCCTTGCCCCCTGCACGCAGGCCTGGAGAGGGTGCCTGTGCCGACACCCCGCCTTTCCTCCCAGTTAGTTCGTGCCCCTTGGAGAACAGCCACGCCACAGAAATCCATCTCCTGACCGTCTGTTATCAGCACTGCCGGCCATGGCAAAACCATCTGGTCACTGACTGTCTGGGCTTCCAGCAGGAGTGGGTGCTGCCAGCTGTTTGTCAAAAGCCCTGAACCCTTCTGAAAGGCGGCGTGGCTGCCGCGAGGGGCTGTCCCACGGCTGTTCCTTGTCTTGGCGGCCCTCGCCATCCCTGAGATGGAGCTGGCCATCTCTAATCACAGATTTCCAGAGTCAATGGTTTGCTGCCTTTGATGGGTGTCCTCTGTTCTAAAAGACTGAAAATATGGATGCTGGACTCCAGGTAGGAGAGGAGGCTGCAATCAGGGCAGGAAGATGGAAACAGAGAGGGTGGCCTCTGTACCTGGACGTGGGCTGTAGGTTAGGTGGGAGCTTGTGGCTGGGGAGAGGATCAGATTTGATAAGACGAGCGAGGATGGGCTGTCGGGTGAGGAAGCCAGCTGGAAACAGGGAAGCAGAAGAGAGTGCGCGTTGACCCTGGGGCCAGCACAGAAGGGCGACAGCCACACCGCGCACCAGTCGCCCAGCTCGACCCCAGGGGAGCTCTGGCCTGGGCTGCCCAGGAAGGGAGACTGGACGAGGGCACGTGCTTGCCCAGAGCGCAGCTGCAGACCCATCCTGAAGCCTGGCCCCCCTGGGGCTCTCGAAGGATGGGAAGTTGTGGCTGTTCCTTCCCTGGGATGCAAAGTCAGGTCATGTTCGGACAAATCACCATGTTGTTGAGGCAGCACTTACGACGTTCCCCGCTGCACCCGTGACGGCCGACCTGTCTTAGCCGCCCTGGCCACTCGGTGCCCCCACCCTGGAGAAAACCCAGCCGAGCCAGGCCAGAGTGGCAGACAGAGCAGGCAGGTGGGCTCTGAAGAGCCCCTCGTGAGTGCGTGTGGAGGAGCCTGGGGTTTGGGGTGCAGGAGCTCGTGGATCCTGCTCGGGAGCTTGCAGCCTGAAGACCAGAGCTTTTCTGAGCATATCTACCCTCAGGGGTCAAGAAATCGGAATGGGAGTCTCGCAAGGCCGGGCTGTCCAGGGCAACTGCAAGTCCCACTTGGCTGCAAAGTCCCATGTCTATGGAAGCATCTGCCCATATCGAAAAGCGGAGATGTGTTCACGGTGGTCTCTGTCCTTCCCCCTTTCCATCCCTCCCTCCCTCCCTCCTCTCTCTTTAGAAGGCCTGTGTTAGATGTGTTTCCTCATCCCGTAGGAATGGTCCCCTCGGTCTTGGTGAACATGAAACAAAGGGTGCGGGCAGTTGGGATTCTGTACGCGCGGCTCCATCAGCCTTGATTAAGTTCTCCAAGTGAGGTCGGGCTTTCCACCGCGTGTCAGCGGTGCAGAGTAACCTCAATTAAACAGTCATTTGAGGGAGAGAGAAGGGAAAACGCCTTCCAAACAATGATCTCGTGTGTCTTAGCAACAGCCGAGCTTCACTTTCTCGAAGACCCTCCCACGCCGAGGACAGAGACACCTCCCGAGCGAGCGCTCTCCGTGGGCACTGGAGGGCAGGCACTCAGCCACTCCTGCGAGCTGCTGGCTTTCCCTGCACACACTCAGCCTCTTGATGCCTGGGTGCTAAATTACATCTGACATTTAATTTAAATTCATGGTGCCTTCATTCAAAAATAAACCCGCTGCCACAGCCAGGGCGTTCGCCGCATGGATTTTTCTCTTTCCGCCTGCTCTCCCTCTCTGACCCCATCCTCACTTTGTCCAGTGCACGCAAACTGGAATTGAGCCTGTCTCTCTCCTTGGGATATTGCCTTGTGCCCCCCATCCCCGAGCTTCCCTTCACATGTCAGGATGTCTCCAGTTGCAATTTATAACTGAGAAAGAAATCAATCCCTTGGTCCTGCGGCTGCATGTCCCCCCAGCCTACTACTGGGCATCGGGAGCCTCCTCGGCCCCACAGCTCACAGCAGCTCCCCGCCAGGATCTGGGAGGTTTTCCCAGAGTTGGGCAGGACACTCACTGGTGAGGAGGCTCTTTAGAGCCCACGGTCGAGTAGCCCTTCCTTTCTAGAGAAGCTAAAGATGCGGCCAGAGGGTTCCACGGCCTGACAGCGAGCCCTGGCTCGTCCAGGAAGATCAGCCGATGGTCCCGAGCTGGCCCACCCCAGAATGCAGCTGCACCCTGCTCCAATGCCACGGTGTCTCTGGGAGGCAAACCCTGAGGAAGCCATCTCAGGCGGGATTTACACCCTTCCTTCCAGCTGCTTCCGAACCCACTGAGGAGCTGAACACTGCGGTACATTTAAGAATTTCTCTCTCAACAGCTCACTGGGTACTCGACACTGGAGCCGGAGGGAGAGGACAACTGAAAGCCTCAGGAGTTTGACATTTTGAACTTTTGCCAAAACCTATTTCCAAAATAAACTGGAGACACTCCAAGAAATGCCAGATACAACTACCAACCTCGGGCCAGCCTTCCTAGCTTGCAAGAACTGTTCACTCAGATATTGGCAGGGGGTCCCTGGGGCTGGGTCTCCAGCAACTCCATGTTACCTGCCGCTTCCTGCCTCTCATACGTGCGGAGGAAGCAGCTCACCTGGGTGGCATCTTCCTGCTTCCCCAAGGAGCTGGCAGCAGGCTGGGACATTCCCGTGCGGTAGTAGCAGCTCATCCTCCAGGCCTCACTCCCTACATGCAGCGAGCCTCATTGCCGTGGGGGAAGCCAAGACCCAGAGATTAGATTGTTTTGATAGTTTGGCCAAAACCACACAACAAGAAACAAGAGAAAGAACACTGGTCGGGCTGCTTCCAAAACTCATCCTTTTTTCTCTGAATCGAGCATTCTCTAATAAGACGATATAATAAAAATTATGAACAACAAGCAAACAACCAGTAAAATACACACATTAGGAAGAAGGATCAGGGCCATGTGCTGTGTTACAGGCCTGAGTGTGCATGCCAAGCAGCAGGGCCACAAGCAGAAAGGCCCTCAGAATCCCCTGGGGAGCCCACAGCTCAGAGAAGCAGGCCTCAGAGTCACTCGGACAGTCCACAGCCCAGGGACGCAGGCCTCAGAATCACCCGGACAGCCCACAGCCCAGGGATGCAGGCCTCAGAATCACCCGGACAGCCCACAGCTCAGGGACGCAGGCCTCAGAATCACCCGGAGAGCCCACAGCTCAGGGACGCAGGCCACAGAATAACCGGAACAGCCCACAGCTCAGGGACGCAGGCCTCAGAATCACGCGAACAGCCCACAGCTCACGGACGCAGGCCTCAGAATCACCCGGACACCCCACAGCTCAGGGACACAGGCCTCAGAATCACCCAGACATCCCGCAGCTCAGGGACACAGGCCTCAGAATCACCCGGGCAGCTCACAGCTCAGGGACGCAGGCCTCAGGATCACTCAGACACCCCACAGCTCAGAGATGCAGGCCTCAGAATCACCCAGACACCCACAGCGCAGGGACACAGGCCTCAGAATCACCTCAACAGCCCACAGCTCAGGGACACAGGCCTCAGAATTACCCAGACACCCCACAACTCAGGGACGCAGGCCTCAAAATCACCCAGACACCCCACAACTCAGGGACACAGGCCTCAGAATCACCCAGACACTCCGCAGCTCAGGGACGCAGGCCTCAGAATCACCCGGGCAGCTCACAGCTCTCGGACGCAGGCCTCAGAACCACCCAGACGCCTCACAGCTCACAGACTCAGGCCTCAGAATCACCCAGACACCCCACAGCTCAAGGACGCAGGCCCCAGAATCACCTCAACAGCCCACAGCTCAGGGACGCAGGCCTGAGAATCACCCAGACACACCCCAGCTCAGGGACGCAGGCCCCAGAATCACCTCAACAGCCCACAGCTCAGGGACGCAGGCCTCATAATCACCCAGACACCCCACAGCTCGGGGACGCAGGCGTCAGAATCACCCGGAGAGACCACAGCTCAGAGACGCAGGCCTCAGAATCACCTCAACAGCCCGCAGCTCAGGGACGCTGGCCTCAGAATCACCCAGACACCCCGCAGCTCAGGAACGCAGGCCTCAGAAACACCCAGACACCCAACAGCTCAGGGATGCAGGCCTCAGAATCACCTCAACAGCCCACAGCTCAGGGACGCAGACCTCAGAATCACCAAGACACCCCGCAGCTCAGGGACGCAGATCTCAGAATCACCAAAAACCCCGCAGCTCAGGGACGCAGACCTCAGAATCACCCAAAAACCCCGCAGCTCAGGGACGCAGACCTCAGAATCTCCCAAAAACCCCGCAGCTCAGGGACGCAGGCATCAGAATCACGCGGACACCCCACAGCTCAGAGACGCAGGCCTCAGAATCACCCAGACACCCCACAGCTTAGGGACGCAGGCCTCAGAATCACCTGGACTCACCACAGCACAGAGACGCAGGCCTCAGAATCACCTGGACACCCCACAGCTCAGACACGCAGGCCTCAGAATCACCCGGACACCCCGCAGCTCAGGGACGCAGGCCTCAGAATCACCCAGACACCCCACAGCTCAGGAATGCAGGCCTCAGAATCACCACAACAGCCCACAGCTCAGGGACGCAGGCCTCAAAATCACCCAAAAACCCTGCAGCTCAGAGACGCAGGCCTCAGAATCACCCAGACACCCCACAGCTCAGGGACGCAGGCCTCAGAATCACCCGGACAACCCCCAGCTCAGAGACGCAGGCCTCAGAATCACCCGGACACCCCGAAGCTCAGGGACTCAGGCCTCAGAATCACCCGGGCAGCTCACAGCTCAGGGACGCAGGCCTCAGAATCACCCGGACACCCCGAAGCTCAGGGACTCAGGCCTCAGAATCACCCGGGCAGCTCACAGCTCAGGGACGCAGGCCTCAGAATCACCCAGACACCCCACAGCTCAGGGACGCAGGCCTCAGAATCACCTCAACACCCCGCAGCTCAGGGACTCAGGCCTCAGAATCACCTCAACTGCCCGCACCTCAGGGTCACAGGCCTCAGAATCACCCGGACACCCCACACCTCAGGGACGCAGGCCTCAGAATCAACCAGACACCCCACAGCTCAGAGACGCAGGCCTCAGAATCACCCAGGCACCGCACACCTCAGGGACGCAGGCCTCAGAATCACCTGAACTACATGCAGCTCAAGGACACAGGCCTCAGAATCACTCGGACACCCCACACCTCAGGGACGCAGGCTTCAGAATCACCTCAACTGCACGCAGCTCAGGGACGCGGGCCTCAGAATCACCCGGACACCCCACAGCTCAGAGACGCAGGCCTCAGAATCACCCAGACACACCCCAGCTCAGGGACACAGGCCTCAGAATCACCTCAACAGCCCACAGCTCAGGGACACAGGCCTCAGAATCACCTCAACAGCCCACAGCTCTGAGACGCACGCCTCAGAATCACCCAGACACCCCACAGATCAGGGACGCAGGCCTCAGAATCACCGAGACACCCCACAGATCAGGGACACAGCCCTGAGAATCACCTCAACACCCCGCAGCTCAGGGACGCAAGCCTCAGAATCACCTCAACAGCCCATAGCTCAGGGACGCAGGCCTGAGAATCACCTGAACAGCCCAGAGCTCAGGGACACAGGCCTCATAATCACCTGAATAGCCCACACCTCAGGGACACAGGCCTCAGAATCAACTCAACAGCCTGCAGCTCAGGGACACAGGCCTCAAAATCACCCAGACAACCCAGAGCTTAAGGACGCAGGCCTCAACATCACGTCAACACCTAGCAGCTCAGGGACGCAGGCCTCAGAATCACCTCAACTGCCTGCAGCTCAGGGTCACAGGCCTCAGAATCACCCAGACACCCCACACCTCAGGGACGCAGGCCTCAGAATCACCCAGACACACCATAGCACAGAGACGCAGGCCTCAGAATCACCCAGGCACCCACACCTCAGGGACGCAGGCCTCAGAATCACCTCAACTGCACGCAGCTCAGGGACGGAGGCCTCACAATCACCCGGACAACCCACAGCTCAGCGACGCAGGCCTCACAATCACCCAGACACCCCACACCTCAGGGACGCAGGCCTGACAATCATCTCAACTTCACGCAGCTCAGGGACGCAGGCCTCAGGATCACCCGGACACCCCGCAGCTCAGAGACGCAGGCCTCAGAATCACCCAGACACCCCACAGCTCAGGGACGCAGGCCTCACAAGCACCCAGACACCCCACAGCTCAGAGACGCAGGCCTCACAATCACCCGGACACCCCACAGCTCAGGGACGCAGGCCTCACAATCACCCGGACACCCCACAGCTCAGGGACGCAGGCCTCACAATCACCCGGACACCCCACACCTCAGGGACGCAGGCCTCAGAATCACCCGGACACCCCACAGCTCAGGGACGCAGGCCTCACAATCACCCAGACACCCCACACCTCAGGGACGCAGGCCTCACAATCACCTCAACTTCACGCAGCTCAGGGACACAGGCCTCAGAATCACCCGGACACCCCGCAGCTCAGAGACGCAGGCCTCAGAATCACCCAGACACCCCACAGCTCAGGGACGCAGGCCTCAGAAGCACCCAGACACCCCACAGCTCAGAGACGCAGGCCTCACAATCACCCGGACACACCACAGCTCAGGGACGCAGGCCTCACAATCACCCGGACACCCCACACCTCAGGGACGCAGGCCTCACAATCACCCGGACACCCCACAGCTCAGCGACGCAGGCCTCAGAATCACCCGGACACCCCACACCTCAGGTACGCAGGCCGCGGAATCACCTCAAGTGCCCGCAGCTCAGGGACGCAGGCCTCAGAATCACCCAGACACCCCACACCTCAGGGACGCAGGCCTCAGAATCACCTCAACTGCCCGCAGCTCAGGGACGCAGGCCTCAGAATCACCTCAACTGCACGCAGCTCAGGGACGCAGGCCTCAAAATCACCCAGACACCCCACACCTCAGAGACGCAGGCCTCACTATCACCGAGACACCCCACACCTCAGGGACGCAGGCCTCAGAATCACCTCAAGTGCCCGCAGCTCAGGGACGCAGGCCTCAGAATCACCCAGACACCCCACAGCTCAGGGACGCAGGCCTCAGAATCACCCAGACACACCCAGCTCAGGGACGCAGGCCTCAGAATCACCTGAACAGACCGTAGCTCAGGGACGCAGGCCTCAGAATCACCCAGACAGCCCAGAGCTTAGTGACGCAGGCCTCAGAATCACCCAGACACCCCCAAGCTCAGGGACGCAGGCCTCAGAATCACCCAGACACCCCACAGCTCAGGGACGCAGGCCTCAGAATCACCCGGGCAGCTCACAGCTCAGGGACGCAGGCCTCAGAATAACCCAGACAACCCCCAGCTCAGGGACGCAGGCCTCAGTATCACCCGGGCAGCTCACAGCTCAGGGACGCAGGCCTCAGAATCACCCAGACACCCCCAAGCTCAGGGACGCAGGCCTCAGAATCACCCAGACACCCCAGAGCTCAGGGACGCAGGCCTCAGAATCACCCAGGCAGCTCACAGCTCAGGGACGCAGGCCTCAGAATCACTCAGACACCCCACAGCTCAGAGACATAGGCCTCAGAATCCTTCAGATACCCCACAGCTCACGGACGCAGGTCTCAGAATCACCCGGACACCCCACACCTCAGGGACGCAGGACTCAGAATCACCTCAACTGCATGCAGCTCAGGGACGCAGGCCTCAGTATCACGCAGACACCCCACACCTCAGGGACGCAGGCCTCAGAATCACCTCAACTGCATGCAGCTCAGGCACGCAGGCCTCAGAATCACCCAGACACCCCACAGCTCAGGGACGCAGGCCTCAGAATCACCTCAACTGCCCGCAGCTCAGGGACGCAGGCCTCAGAATCACCCAGACACCCCACACCTCAGAGACGCAGGCCTCACAATCACCGAGACACCCCACACCTCAGGGACGCAGGCCTCAGAATCACCTCAACTTCACGCAGCTCAGGGACGCAGGCCTCAGAACCACCTCAACAGCCCGTAGCTCAGGGACGCAGACCTCAGAATCACCCAGACACACCCCAGCTCAGGGACGCAGGCCTCAGAATCACCTCAACCCCCCACAGCTCAGGTACGCAGGCCTCAGAATCACCCAGACACCCCACAGCTCAGGGACGCAGGCCTCAGAATCACCTCAACAGCCCGCAGCTCAGGGACACAGGACTCAGCAGCACCTCAACACCCCACAGCTCAGGGACGCAGGCCTCAGAATCACCCGGGCAGCTCACAGCTCAGGGACGCAGGCCTCAGAATCACTCAGACACCCCACAGCTCACGGACGCAGGCCTCAGAATCACCCAGGCACCCCACAGCTCAGGGATGCAGGCCTCAGAATCACCCAGGCAGCTCACAGCTCAGGGACGCAGGCCTCAGAATCAATCAGACACCCCACCGCTCAGAGACGCAGGCCTCAGAATCACCCGGACACCCCACAGCTCAGAGACGCAGGCCTGAGAATCACCCAGACACCCCACAGCTTAGGGACGCAAGCCTGAGAATCACCTCAACAGCCCGCAGCTCAGGGACGCAGGCCTCAGAATCACCCGGACACCCCACAGCTCAGTGGCGCAGGCCTGAGAATCACCCAGACACCCCACAGCTTAGGGACGCAGGCCTCAGAATCACCTCAACATCCCGCGCAGCTCAGGGTCCCAGGCCTCAGAATCACCTCAAGAGCCCACAGCTCAGGGACACAGGCCTCAGAATCACCCGGACACCCCACACCTCAGGTACGCAGGCCGCGGAATCACCTCAACTGCCCGCAGCTCAGGGACGCAGGTCTCAGAATCACCCAGACACCCCACAGCTCAGGGACGCAGGCCTCAGAATCACCTCAACTGCCCGCAGCTCAGGGACGCAGGCCTCAGAATCACCTCAACTGCCCGCAGCTCAGGGACGCAGGCCTCAGAATCACCCGGACACCCCACACCTCAGAGACGCAGGCCTGAGAATCACCTCAACTGCCCGCAGCTCAGGGACGCAGGCCTCAGAATCACCCAGACACACCCCAGCTCAGGGACGCAGGCCTCAGAATCACCTCAACTGCCCGCAGCTCAGGGACGCAGGCCTCAGAATCACCCGGACACCCCACACCTCAGAGACGCAGGCCTCACAATCACCGAGACACCCCACACCTCAGGGACGCAGGCCTCAGAATCACCTCAACTTAACGCAGCTCAGGGACGCAGGCCTCAGAACCACCTCAACAGCCCGTAGCTCAGGGACGCAGACCTCAGAATCACCCAGACACACCCCAGCTCAGGGACGCAGGCCTCAGAATCACCTCAACCCCCCACAGCTCAGGTACGCAGGCCTCAGAATCACCCAGACACCCCACAGCTCAGGGACGCAGGCCTCAGAATCACCTCAACAGCCCGCAGCTCAGGGACACAGGACTCAGCAGCACCTCAACACCCCACAGCTCAGGGACGCAGGCCTCAGAATCACCCGGGCAGCTCACAGCTCAGGGACGCAGGCCTCAGAATCACTCAGACACCCCACAGCTCACGGACGCAGGCCTCAGAATCACCCAGGCACCCCACAGCTCAGGGATGCAGGCCTCAGAATCACCCAGGCAGCTCACAGCTCAGGGACGCAGGCCTCAGAATCACCCGGACACCCCACAGCTCAGAGACGCAGGCCTGAGAATCACCCAGACACCCCACAGCTTAGGGACGCAAGCCTGAGAATCACCTCAACAGCCCGCAGCTCAGGGACGCAGGCCTCAGAATCACCCGGACACCCCACACCTCAGGTACGCAGGCCGCGGAATCACCTCAAGTGCCCGCAGCTCAGGGACGCAGGCCTCAGAATCACCCAGACACCCCACAGCTCAGGGACGCAGGCCTCAGAATCACCTCAACAGCCCACAGCTCAGGGACACAGGCCTCAGAATCACCCGGACACCCCACACCTCAGGTACACAGGCCGCGCAATCACCTCAACTGCCCGCAGCTCAAGGACGCAGGCCTCAGAATCACCTCAACCGCCCACATCTCAGGGACACAGGCCTCATAATCACCTCAACAGCCCACAGCTCAGGGACGCAGGCCTCAGAAACACCCAGACACACCCCAGCTCAGAGACGCAGGCCTCAGAATCACCTCAACAGCCCGTAGCTCAGGGATGCAGGCCTCAGAATCACCCGGACAGCCCAGAGCTTAGTGACGCAGGCCTCAGAATCACGCAGACACCCCCAAGCTCAGGGACGCAGGCCTCAGAATCACCCAGACACCCCCCAGCTCAGGGACGCAGGCCTCAGAATCACCCGGGCAGCTCACAGCTCAGGGACGCAGGCCTCAGAATCACTCAGACACCCCACAGCTCAGGGACACAAGCCTCAGAATCACCCGGACACCGCACAGCTCAGAGACGCAGGCCTGAGAATCACCCAGACACCCCACTGCTTAGGGACGCAGGCCTCAGAATCACCTCAACAGCTCGCAGTTCAGGGACGCAGGCCTTAGAATCAACTCAACAGCCCACAGCTCAGGGACACAGGCCTCAGAATCACCCGGACACCCCACACCTCAGGTACGCAGGCCACGGAATCACCTCAACTGCCCGCAGCTCAGGGACGCAGGCCTCAGAATCACCCAGACACCCCACACCTCAGGGACGCAGGCCTGAGAATCACCTCAACTGCACACGGCTCAGGGACGCAGGTCTCAGAATCACCCGGACACCCCACACCTCAGAGACGCAGGCCTCAGAATCACCCAGACACCCCACACTTCAGGGAAGCAGGCCTCAGAATCACCTCAACTTCACGCAGCTCAGGGACGCAGGCCTCAGAATCAGCTCAACAGCCCGTAGCTCAGGGACGCAGGCCTCAGAATCACCTCAACCGCCCACAGCTCAGGTACGCAGTCCTCAGAATCACCCAGACACCCCAAAGCTCAGGGACGCAGGCCTCAGAATCACCCAGAAAGCCCAGAGCTTAGTGACGCAGGACTCAGAATCACCCAGACACCCCCAAGCTCAGGGACGCAGGCCTCAGAATCACGCAGACACCCCACAGCTCATGGACGCAGGCCTCAGAATCAGTCGGGCAGCTCATAGCTCAGGGACGCAGGCCTCAGAATCACTCAGACACCCCACCGCTCAGAGACGTAGACCTCAGAATCCTACAGATACCCCACAGTTCATGGACACAGGCCTCAGAATCACCCGGACACCGCACAGCTCAGAGACACAGGCCTGAGAATCACCCAGACACCCCACAGCTTAGGGATGCAGGCCTCAGAATCACCTCAACAGCCCGCAGCTCAGGGACACAGGCCTCAGAATCACCCGGACACCCCACACCTCAGTTACGCAGGCCGCGGAGTCACCTCAACTGCCCGCAGCTCAGGGACGCAGGCCTCAGAATCACCCAGACACCCCACACCTCAGGGACGCAGGCCCCAGAATCACCCAGACACCCCACACCTCAGGGACGCAGGCCTCAGAATCACCTCAACTGCACGCAGCTCAGGCACGCAGGCCTGAGAATCACCCAGACACCCCACAGCTCAGGGACGCAGGCCTCAGAATCACTCAGACACCCCACAACTCACGGACGCAGGCCTCAGAATCACCCAGACACCCCACAGCTCAGGGACGCAGGCCTCAGAATTACCCGGGCAGCTCACAGCTCAGGGACGCAGGCCTCAGAATCAATCAGACACCTCACCGCTCAGAGACGCAGTCCTCAGAATCACCCGGACACCCCACAGCTCAGTGGCGCAGGCCTGAGAATCACCCAGACACCCCACAGCTTAGGGACGCAGGCCTCAGAATCACCTCAACATCCCGCGCAGCTCAGGGTCCCAGGCCTCAGAATCACCTCAAGAGCCCACAGCTCAGGGACACAGGCCTCAGAATCACCCGGACACCCCACACCTCAGGTACGCAGGCCGCGGAATCACCTCAACTGCCCGCAGCTCAGGGACGCAGGCCTCAGAATCACCCAGACACCCCACAGCTCAGGGACGCAGGCCTCAGAATCACCTCAACTTCACGCAGCTCAGGGACGCAGGCCTCAGAATCACCTCAACAGCCCGTAGCTCAGGGACGCAGGCCTCAGAATCACCCAGACACCCCACAGCTCAGGGACGCAGGCCTCAGAATCACCTCAACTTCACGCAGCTCAGGGACGCAGGCCTCAGAATCACCTCAACTGCCCGCAGCTCAGGGACGCAGGCCTCAGAATCACCCGGACACCCCACACCTCAGAGACGCAGGCCTGAGAATCACCTCAACTGCCCGCAGCTCAGGGACGCAGGCCTCAGAATCACCCAGACACACCCCAGCTCAGGGACGCAGGCCTCAGAATCACCTCAACTGCCCGCAGCTCAGGGACGCAGGCCTCAGAATCACCCGGACACCCCACACCTCAGAGACGCAGGCCTCACAATCACCGAGACACCCCACACCTCAGGGACGCAGGCCTCAGAATCACCTCAACTTCACGCAGCTCAGGGACGCAGGCCTCAGAACCACCTCAACAGCCCGTAGCTCAGGGACGCAGACCTCAGAATCACCCGGGCAGCTCACAGCTCAGGGATGCAGGCCTCAGAATCACCCAGACACACCCCAGCTCAGGGACGCAGGCCTCAGAATCACCTCAACCCCCCACAGCTCAGGTACGCAGGCCTCAGAATCACCCAGACACCCCACAGCTCAGGGACGCAGGCCTCAGAATCACCTCAACAGCCCGCAGCTCAGGGACACAGGACTCAGCAGCACCTCAACACCCCACAGCTCAGGGACGCAGGCCTCAGAATCACCCGGGCAGCTCACAGCTCAGGGACGCAGGCCTCAGAATCACTCAGACACCCCACAGCTCACGGACGCAGGCCTCAGAATCACCCAGGCACCCCACAGCTCAGGGATGCAGGCCTCAGAATCACCCAGGCAGCTCACAGCTCAGGGACGCAGGCCTCAGAATCAATCAGACACCCCACCGCTCAGAGACGCAGGCCTCAGAATCACCCGGACACCCCACAGCTCAGAGACGCAGGCCTGAGAATCACCCAGACACCCCACAGCTTAGGGACGCAAGCCTGAGAATCACCTCAACAGCCCGCAGCTCAGGGACGCAGGCCTCAGAATCACCCGGACACCCCACACCTCAGGTACGCAGGCCGCGGAATCACCTCAAGTGCCCGCAGCTCAGGGACGCAGGCCTCAGAATCACCCAGACACCCCACAGCTCAGGGACGCAGGCCTCAGAATCACCTCAACAGCCCACAGCTCAGGGACACAGGCCTCAGAATCACCCGGACACCCCACACCTCAGGTACACAGGCCGCGCAATCACCTCAACTGCCCGCAGCTCAAGGACGCAGGCCTCAGAATCACCTCAACCGCCCACATCTCAGGGACACAGGCCTCATAATCACCTCAACAGCCCACAGCTCAGGGACGCAGGCCTCAGAAACACCCAGACACACCCCAGCTCAGAGACGCAGGCCTCAGAATCACCTCAACAGCCCGTAGCTCAGGGATGCAGGCCTCAGAATCACCCGGACAGCCCAGAGCTTAGTGACGCAGGCCTCAGAATCACGCAGACACCCCCAAGCTCAGGGACGCAGGCCTCAGAATCACCCAGACACCCCCCAGCTCAGGGACGCAGGCCTCAGAATCACCCGGGCAGCTCACAGCTCAGGGACGCAGGCCTCAGAATCACTCAGACACCCCACAGCTCAGGGACACAAGCCTCAGAATCACCCGGACACCGCACAGCTCAGAGACGCAGGCCTGAGAATCACCCAGACACCCCACTGCTTAGGGACGCAGGCCTCAGAATCACCTCAACAGCTCGCAGTTCAGGGACGCAGCCCTTAGAATCAACTCAACAGCCCACAGCTCAGGGACACAGGCCTCAGAATCACCCGGACACCCCACACCTCAGGTACGCAGGCCACGGAATCACCTCAACTGCCCGCAGCTCAGGGACGCAGGCCTCAGAATCACCCAGACACCCCACACCTCAGGGACGCAGGCCTGAGAATCACCTCAACTGCACACGGCTCAGGGACGCAGGTCTCAGAATCACCCGGACACCCCACACCTCAGAGACGCAGGCCTCAGAATCACCCAGACACCCCACACTTCAGGGAAGCAGGCCTCAGAATCACCTCAACTTCACGCAGCTCAGGGACGCAGGCCTCAGAATCAGCTCAACAGCCCGTAGCTCAGGGACGCAGGCCTCAGAATCACCTCAACCGCCCACAGCTCAGGTACGCAGTCCTCAGAATCACCCAGACACCCCAAAGCTCAGGGACGCAGGCCTCAGAATCACCCAGAAAGCCCAGAGCTTAGTGACGCAGGACTCAGAATCACCCAGACACCCCCAAGCTCAGGGACGCAGGCCTCAGAATCACGCAGACACCCCACAGCTCATGGACGCAGGCCTCAGAATCAGTCGGGCAGCTCATAGCTCAGGGACGCAGGCCTCAGAATCACTCAGACACCCCACCGCTCAGAGACGTAGACCTCAGAATCCTACAGATACCCCACAGTTCATGGACACAGGCCTCAGAATCACCCGGACACCGCACAGCTCAGAGACACAGGCCTGAGAATCACCCAGACACCCCACAGCTTAGGGATGCAGGCCTCAGAATCACCTCAACAGCCCGCAGCTCAGGGACACAGGCCTCAGAATCACCCGGACACCCCACACCTCAGTTACGCAGGCCGCGGAGTCACCTCAACTGCCCGCAGCTCAGGGACGCAGGCCTCAGAATCACCCAGACACCCCACACCTCAGGGACGCAGGCCCCAGAATCACCCAGACACCCCACACCTCAGGGACGCAGGCCTCAGAATCACCTCAACTGCACGCAGCTCAGGCACGCAGGCCTGAGAATCACCCAGACACCCCACAGCTCAGGGACGCAGGCCTCAGAATCACTCAGACACCCCACAACTCACGGACGCAGGCCTCAGAATCACCCAGACACCCCACAGCTCAGGGACGCAGGCCTCAGAATTACCCGGGCAGCTCACAGCTCAGGGACGCAGGCCTCAGAATCAATCAGACACCTCACCGCTCAGAGACGCAGTCCTCAGAATCACCCGGACACCCCACAGCTCAGTGGCGCAGGCCTGAGAATCACCCAGACACCCCACAGCTTAGGGACGCAGGCCTCAGAATCACCTCAACATCCCGCGCAGCTCAGGGTCCCAGGCCTCAGAATCACCTCAAGAGCCCACAGCTCAGGGACACAGGCCTCAGAATCACCCGGACACCCCACACCTCAGGTACGCAGGCCGCGGAATCACCTCAACTGCACGCAGCTCAGGGACGCAGGCCTCAAAATCACCCAGACACCCCACACCTCAGAGACGCAGGCCTCACTATCACCGAGACACCCCACACCTCAGGGACGCAGGCCTCAGAATCACCTCAAGTGCCCGCAGCTCAGGGACGCAGGCCTCAGAATCACCCAGACACCCCACAGCTCAGGGACGCAGGCCTCAGAATCACCCAGACACACCCAGCTCAGGGACGCAGGCCTCAGAATCACCTGAACAGACCGTAGCTCAGGGACGCAGGCCTCAGAATCACCCAGACAGCCCAGAGCTTAGTGACGCAGGCCTCAGAATCACCCAGACACCCCCAAGCTCAGGGACGCAGGCCTCAGAATCACCCAGACACCCCACAGCTCAGGGACGCAGGCCTCAGAATCACCCGGGCAGCTCACAGCTCAGGGACGCAGGCCTCAGAATAACCCAGACAACCCCCAGCTCAGGGACGCAGGCCTCAGTATCACCCGGGCAGCTCACAGCTCAGGGACGCAGGCCTCAGAATCACCCAGACACCCCCAAGCTCAGGGACGCAGGCCTCAGAATCACCCAGACACCCCAGAGCTCAGGGACGCAGGCCTCAGAATCACCCAGGCAGCTCACAGCTCAGGGACGCAGGCCTCAGAATCACTCAGACACCCCACAGCTCAGAGACATAGGCCTCAGAATCCTTCAGATACCCCACAGCTCACGGACGCAGGTCTCAGAATCACCCGGACACCCCACACCTCAGGGACGCAGGACTCAGAATCACCTCAACTGCATGCAGCTCAGGGACGCAGGCCTCAGTATCACGCAGACACCCCACACCTCAGGGACGCAGGCCTCAGAATCACCTCAACTGCATGCAGCTCAGGCACGCAGGCCTCAGAATCACCCAGACACCCCACAGCTCAGGGACGCAGGCCTCAGAATCACCTCAACTGCCCGCAGCTCAGGGACGCAGGCCTCAGAATCACCCAGACACCCCACACCTCAGAGACGCAGGCCTCACAATCACCGAGACACCCCACACCTCAGGGACGCAGGCCTCAGAATCACCTCAACTTCACGCAGCTCAGGGACGCAGGCCTCAGAACCACCTCAACAGCCCGTAGCTCAGGGACGCAGACCTCAGAATCACCCAGACACACCCCAGCTCAGGGACGCAGGCCTCAGAATCACCTCAACCCCCCACAGCTCAGGTACGCAGGCCTCAGAATCACCCAGACACCCCACAGCTCAGGGACGCAGGCCTCAGAATCACCTCAACAGCCCGCAGCTCAGGGACACAGGACTCAGCAGCACCTCAACACCCCACAGCTCAGGGACGCAGGCCTCAGAATCACCCGGGCAGCTCACAGCTCAGGGACGCAGGCCTCAGAATCACTCAGACACCCCACAGCTCACGGACGCAGGCCTCAGAATCACCCAGGCACCCCACAGCTCAGGGATGCAGGCCTCAGAATCACCCAGGCAGCTCACAGCTCAGGGACGCAGGCCTCAGAATCAATCAGACACCCCACCGCTCAGAGACGCAGGCCTCAGAATCACCCGGACACCCCACAGCTCAGAGACGCAGGCCTGAGAATCACCCAGACACCCCACAGCTTAGGGACGCAAGCCTGAGAATCACCTCAACAGCCCGCAGCTCAGGGACGCAGGCCTCAGAATCACCCGGACACCCCACAGCTCAGTGGCGCAGGCCTGAGAATCACCCAGACACCCCACAGCTTAGGGACGCAGGCCTCAGAATCACCTCAACATCCCGCGCAGCTCAGGGTCCCAGGCCTCAGAATCACCTCAAGAGCCCACAGCTCAGGGACACAGGCCTCAGAATCACCCGGACACCCCACACCTCAGGTACGCAGGCCGCGGAATCACCTCAACTGCCCGCAGCTCAGGGACGCAGGTCTCAGAATCACCCAGACACCCCACAGCTCAGGGACGCAGGCCTCAGAATCACCTCAACTGCCCGCAGCTCAGGGACGCAGGCCTCAGAATCACCTCAACTGCCCGCAGCTCAGGGACGCAGGCCTCAGAATCACCCGGACACCCCACACCTCAGAGACACAGGCCTGAGAATCACCTCAACTGCCCGCAGCTCAGGGACGCAGGCCTCAGAATCACCCAGACACACCCCAGCTCAGGGACGCAGGCCTCAGAATCACCTCAACTGCCCGCAGCTCAGGGACGCAGGCCTCAGAATCACCCGGACACCCCACACCTCAGAGACGCAGGCCTCACAATCACCGAGACACCCCACACCTCAGGGACGCAGGCCTCAGAATCACCTCAACTTAACGCAGCTCAGGGACGCAGGCCTCAGAACCACCTCAACAGCCCGTAGCTCAGGGACGCAGACCTCAGAATCACCCAGACACACCCCAGCTCAGGGACGCAGGCCTCAGAATCACCTCAACCCCCCACAGCTCAGGTACGCAGGCCTCAGAATCACCCAGACACCCCACAGCTCAGGGACGCAGGCCTCAGAATCACCTCAACAGCCCGCAGCTCAGGGACACAGGACTCAGCAGCACCTCAACACCCCACAGCTCAGGGACGCAGGCCTCAGAATCACCCGGGCAGCTCACAGCTCAGGGACGCAGGCCTCAGAATCACTCAGACACCCCACAGCTCACGGACGCAGGCCTCAGAATCACCCAGGCACCCCACAGCTCAGGGATGCAGGCCTCAGAATCACCCAGGCAGCTCACAGCTCAGGGACGCAGGCCTCAGAATCACCCGGACACCCCACAGCTCAGAGACGCAGGCCTGAGAATCACCCAGACACCCCACAGCTTAGGGACGCAAGCCTGAGAATCACCTCAACAGCCCGCAGCTCAGGGACGCAGGCCTCAGAATCACCCGGACACCCCACACCTCAGGTACGCAGGCCGCGGAATCACCTCAAGTGCCCGCAGCTCAGGGACGCAGGCCTCAGAATCACCCAGACACCCCACAGCTCAGGGACGCAGGCCTCAGAATCACCTCAACAGCCCACAGCTCAGGGACACAGGCCTCAGAATCACCCGGACACCCCACACCTCAGGTACACAGGCCGCGCAATCACCTCAACTGCCCGCAGCTCAAGGACGCAGGCCTCAGAATCACCTCAACCGCCCACATCTCAGGGACACAGGCCTCATAATCACCTCAACAGCCCACAGCTCAGGGACGCAGGCCTCAGAAACACCCAGACACACCCCAGCTCAGAGACGCAGGCCTCAGAATCACCTCAACAGCCCGTAGCTCAGGGATGCAGGCCTCAGAATCACCCGGACAGCCCAGAGCTTAGTGACGCAGGCCTCAGAATCACGCAGACACCCCCAAGCTCAGGGACGCAGGCCTCAGAATCACCCAGACACCCCCCAGCTCAGGGACGCAGGCCTCAGAATCACCCGGGCAGCTCACAGCTCAGGGACGCAGGCCTCAGAATCACTCAGACACCCCACAGCTCAGGGACACAAGCCTCAGAATCACCCGGACACCGCACAGCTCAGAGACGCAGGCCTGAGAATCACCCAGACACCCCACTGCTTAGGGACGCAGGCCTCAGAATCACCTCAACAGCTCGCAGTTCAGGGACGCAGGCCTTAGAATCAACTCAACAGCCCACAGCTCAGGGACACAGGCCTCAGAATCACCCGGACACCCCACACCTCAGGTACGCAGGCCACGGAATCACCTCAACTGCCCGCAGCTCAGGGACGCAGGCCTCAGAATCACCCAGACACCCCACACCTCAGGGACGCAGGCCTGAGAATCACCTCAACTGCACACGGCTCAGGGACGCAGGTCTCAGAATCACCCGGACACCCCACACCTCAGAGACGCAGGCCTCAGAATCACCCAGACACCCCACACTTCAGGGAAGCAGGCCTCAGAATCACCTCAACTTCACGCAGCTCAGGGACGCAGGCCTCAGAATCAGCTCAACAGCCCGTAGCTCAGGGACGCAGGCCTCAGAATCACCTCAACCGCCCACAGCTCAGGTACGCAGTCCTCAGAATCACCCAGACACCCCAAAGCTCAGGGACGCAGGCCTCAGAATCACCCAGAAAGCCCAGAGCTTAGTGACGCAGGACTCAGAATCACCCAGACACCCCCAAGCTCAGGGACGCAGGCCTCAGAATCACGCAGACACCCCACAGCTCATGGACGCAGGCCTCAGAATCAGTCGGGCAGCTCATAGCTCAGGGACGCAGGCCTCAGAATCACTCAGACACCCCACCGCTCAGAGACGTAGACCTCAGAATCCTACAGATACCCCACAGTTCATGGACACAGGCCTCAGAATCACCCGGACACCGCACAGCTCAGAGACACAGGCCTGAGAATCACCCAGACACCCCACAGCTTAGGGATGCAGGCCTCAGAATCACCTCAACAGCCCGCAGCTCAGGGACACAGGCCTCAGAATCACCCGGACACCCCACACCTCAGTTACGCAGGCCGCGGAGTCACCTCAACTGCCCGCAGCTCAGGGACGCAGGCCTCAGAATCACCCAGACACCCCACACCTCAGGGACGCAGGCCCCAGAATCACCCAGACACCCCACACCTCAGGGACGCAGGCCTCAGAATCACCTCAACTGCACGCAGCTCAGGCACGCAGGCCTGAGAATCACCCAGACACCCCACAGCTCAGGGACGCAGGCCTCAGAATCACTCAGACACCCCACAACTCACGGACGCAGGCCTCAGAATCACCCAGACACCCCACAGCTCAGGGACGCAGGCCTCAGAATTACCCGGGCAGCTCACAGCTCAGGGACGCAGGCCTCAGAATCAATCAGACACCTCACCGCTCAGAGACGCAGTCCTCAGAATCACCCGGACACCCCACAGCTCAGTGGCGCAGGCCTGAGAATCACCCAGACACCCCACAGCTTAGGGACGCAGGCCTCAGAATCACCTCAACATCCCGCGCAGCTCAGGGTCCCAGGCCTCAGAATCACCTCAAGAGCCCACAGCTCAGGGACACAGGCCTCAGAATCACCCGGACACCCCACACCTCAGGTACGCAGGCCGCGGAATCACCTCAACTGCCCGCAGCTCAGGGACGCAGGCCTCAGAATCACCCAGACACCCCACAGCTCAGGGACGCAGGCCTCAGAATCACCTCAACTTCACGCAGCTCAGGGACGCAGGCCTCAGAATCACCTCAACAGCCCGTAGCTCAGGGACGCAGGCCTCAGAATCACCCAGACACCCCACAGCTCAGGGACGCAGGCCTCAGAATCACCTCAACTTCACGCAGCTCAGGGACGCAGGCCTCAGAATCACCTCAACTGCCCGCAGCTCAGGGACGCAGGCCTCAGAATCACCCGGACACCCCACACCTCAGAGACGCAGGCCTGAGAATCACCTCAACTGCCCGCAGCTCAGGGACGCAGGCCTCAGAATCACCCAGACACACCCCAGCTCAGGGACGCAGGCCTCAGAATCACCTCAACTGCCCGCAGCTCAGGGACGCAGGCCTCAGAATCACCCGGACACCCCACACCTCAGAGACGCAGGCCTCACAATCACCGAGACACCCCACACCTCAGGGACGCAGGCCTCAGAATCACCTCAACTTCACGCAGCTCAGGGACGCAGGCCTCAGAACCACCTCAACAGCCCGTAGCTCAGGGACGCAGACCTCAGAATCACCCGGGCAGCTCACAGCTCAGGGATGCAGGCCTCAGAATCACCCAGACACACCCCAGCTCAGGGACGCAGGCCTCAGAATCACCTCAACCCCCCACAGCTCAGGTACGCAGGCCTCAGAATCACCCAGACACCCCACAGCTCAGGGACGCAGGCCTCAGAATCACCTCAACAGCCCGCAGCTCAGGGACACAGGACTCAGCAGCACCTCAACACCCCACAGCTCAGGGACGCAGGCCTCAGAATCACCCGGGCAGCTCACAGCTCAGGGACGCAGGCCTCAGAATCACTCAGACACCCCACAGCTCACGGACGCAGGCCTCAGAATCACCCAGGCACCCCACAGCTCAGGGATGCAGGCCTCAGAATCACCCAGGCAGCTCACAGCTCAGGGACGCAGGCCTCAGAATCAATCAGACACCCCACCGCTCAGAGACGCAGGCCTCAGAATCACCCGGACACCCCACAGCTCAGAGACGCAGGCCTGAGAATCACCCAGACACCCCACAGCTTAGGGACGCAAGCCTGAGAATCACCTCAACAGCCCGCAGCTCAGGGACGCAGGCCTCAGAATCACCCGGACACCCCACACCTCAGGTACGCAGGCCGCGGAATCACCTCAAGTGCCCGCAGCTCAGGGACGCAGGCCTCAGAATCACCCAGACACCCCACAGCTCAGGGACGCAGGCCTCAGAATCACCTCAACAGCCCACAGCTCAGGGACACAGGCCTCAGAATCACCCGGACACCCCACACCTCAGGTACACAGGCCGCGCAATCACCTCAACTGCCCGCAGCTCAAGGACGCAGGCCTCAGAATCACCTCAACCGCCCACATCTCAGGGACACAGGCCTCATAATCACCTCAACAGCCCACAGCTCAGGGACGCAGGCCTCAGAAACACCCAGACACACCCCAGCTCAGAGACGCAGGCCTCAGAATCACCTCAACAGCCCGTAGCTCAGGGATGCAGGCCTCAGAATCACCCGGACAGCCCAGAGCTTAGTGACGCAGGCCTCAGAATCACGCAGACACCCCCAAGCTCAGGGACGCAGGCCTCAGAATCACCCAGACACCCCCCAGCTCAGGGACGCAGGCCTCAGAATCACCCGGGCAGCTCACAGCTCAGGGACGCAGGCCTCAGAATCACTCAGACACCCCACAGCTCAGGGACACAAGCCTCAGAATCACCCGGACACCGCACAGCTCAGAGACGCAGGCCTGAGAATCACCCAGACACCCCACTGCTTAGGGACGCAGGCCTCAGAATCACCTCAACAGCTCGCAGTTCAGGGACGCAGCCCTTAGAATCAACTCAACAGCCCACAGCTCAGGGACACAGGCCTCAGAATCACCCGGACACCCCACACCTCAGGTACGCAGGCCACGGAATCACCTCAACTGCCCGCAGCTCAGGGACGCAGGCCTCAGAATCACCCAGACACCCCACACCTCAGGGACGCAGGCCTGAGAATCACCTCAACTGCACACGGCTCAGGGACGCAGGTCTCAGAATCACCCGGACACCCCACACCTCAGAGACGCAGGCCTCAGAATCACCCAGACACCCCACACTTCAGGGAAGCAGGCCTCAGAATCACCTCAACTTCACGCAGCTCAGGGACGCAGGCCTCAGAATCAGCTCAACAGCCCGTAGCTCAGGGACGCAGGCCTCAGAATCACCTCAACCGCCCACAGCTCAGGTACGCAGTCCTCAGAATCACCCAGACACCCCAAAGCTCAGGGACGCAGGCCTCAGAATCACCCAGAAAGCCCAGAGCTTAGTGACGCAGGACTCAGAATCACCCAGACACCCCCAAGCTCAGGGACGCAGGCCTCAGAATCACGCAGACACCCCACAGCTCATGGACGCAGGCCTCAGAATCAGTCGGGCAGCTCATAGCTCAGGGACGCAGGCCTCAGAATCACTCAGACACCCCACCGCTCAGAGACGTAGACCTCAGAATCCTACAGATACCCCACAGTTCATGGACACAGGCCTCAGAATCACCCGGACACCGCACAGCTCAGAGACACAGGCCTGAGAATCACCCAGACACCCCACAGCTTAGGGATGCAGGCCTCAGAATCACCTCAACAGCCCGCAGCTCAGGGACACAGGCCTCAGAATCACCCGGACACCCCACACCTCAGTTACGCAGGCCGCGGAGTCACCTCAACTGCCCGCAGCTCAGGGACGCAGGCCTCAGAATCACCCAGACACCCCACACCTCAGGGACGCAGGCCCCAGAATCACCCAGACACCCCACACCTCAGGGACGCAGGCCTCAGAATCACCTCAACTGCACGCAGCTCAGGCACGCAGGCCTGAGAATCACCCAGACACCCCACAGCTCAGGGACGCAGGCCTCAGAATCACTCAGACACCCCACAACTCACGGACGCAGGCCTCAGAATCACCCAGACACCCCACAGCTCAGGGACGCAGGCCTCAGAATTACCCGGGCAGCTCACAGCTCAGGGACGCAGGCCTCAGAATCAATCAGACACCTCACCGCTCAGAGACGCAGTCCTCAGAATCACCCGGACACCCCACAGCTCAGTGGCGCAGGCCTGAGAATCACCCAGACACCCCACAGCTTAGGGACGCAGGCCTCAGAATCACCTCAACATCCCGCGCAGCTCAGGGTCCCAGGCCTCAGAATCACCTCAAGAGCCCACAGCTCAGGGACACAGGCCTCAGAATCACCCGGACACCCCACACCTCAGGTACGCAGGCCGCGGAATCACCTCAACTGCACGCAGCTCAGGGACGCAGGCCTCAAAATCACCCAGACACCCCACACCTCAGAGACGCAGGCCTCACTATCACCGAGACACCCCACACCTCAGGGACGCAGGCCTCAGAATCACCTCAAGTGCCCGCAGCTCAGGGACGCAGGCCTCAGAATCACCCAGACACCCCACAGCTCAGGGACGCAGGCCTCAGAATCACCCAGACACACCCAGCTCAGGGACGCAGGCCTCAGAATCACCTGAACAGACCGTAGCTCAGGGACGCAGGCCTCAGAATCACCCAGACAGCCCAGAGCTTAGTGACGCAGGCCTCAGAATCACCCAGACACCCCCAAGCTCAGGGACGCAGGCCTCAGAATCACCCAGACACCCCACAGCTCAGGGACGCAGGCCTCAGAATCACCCGGGCAGCTCACAGCTCAGGGACGCAGGCCTCAGAATAACCCAGACAACCCCCAGCTCAGGGACGCAGGCCTCAGTATCACCCGGGCAGCTCACAGCTCAGGGACGCAGGCCTCAGAATCACCCAGACACCCCCAAGCTCAGGGACGCAGGCCTCAGAATCACCCAGACACCCCAGAGCTCAGGGACGCAGGCCTCAGAATCACCCAGGCAGCTCACAGCTCAGGGACGCAGGCCTCAGAATCACTCAGACACCCCACAGCTCAGAGACATAGGCCTCAGAATCCTTCAGATACCCCACAGCTCACGGACGCAGGTCTCAGAATCACCCGGACACCCCACACCTCAGGGACGCAGGACTCAGAATCACCTCAACTGCATGCAGCTCAGGGACGCAGGCCTCAGTATCACGCAGACACCCCACACCTCAGGGACGCAGGCCTCAGAATCACCTCAACTGCATGCAGCTCAGGCACGCAGGCCTCAGAATCACCCAGACACCCCACAGCTCAGGGACGCAGGCCTCAGAATCACCTCAACTGCCCGCAGCTCAGGGACGCAGGCCTCAGAATCACCCAGACACCCCACACCTCAGAGACGCAGGCCTCACAATCACCGAGACACCCCACACCTCAGGGACGCAGGCCTCAGAATCACCTCAACTTCACGCAGCTCAGGGACGCAGGCCTCAGAACCACCTCAACAGCCCGTAGCTCAGGGACGCAGACCTCAGAATCACCCAGACACACCCCAGCTCAGGGACGCAGGCCTCAGAATCACCTCAACCCCCCACAGCTCAGGTACGCAGGCCTCAGAATCACCCAGACACCCCACAGCTCAGGGACGCAGGCCTCAGAATCACCTCAACAGCCCGCAGCTCAGGGACACAGGACTCAGCAGCACCTCAACACCCCACAGCTCAGGGACGCAGGCCTCAGAATCACCCGGGCAGCTCACAGCTCAGGGACGCAGGCCTCAGAATCACTCAGACACCCCACAGCTCACGGACGCAGGCCTCAGAATCACCCAGGCACCCCACAGCTCAGGGATGCAGGCCTCAGAATCACCCAGGCAGCTCACAGCTCAGGGACGCAGGCCTCAGAATCAATCAGACACCCCACCGCTCAGAGACGCAGGCCTCAGAATCACCCGGACACCCCACAGCTCAGAGACGCAGGCCTGAGAATCACCCAGACACCCCACAGCTTAGGGACGCAAGCCTGAGAATCACCTCAACAGCCCGCAGCTCAGGGACGCAGGCCTCAGAATCACCCGGACACCCCACAGCTCAGTGGCGCAGGCCTGAGAATCACCCAGACACCCCACAGCTTAGGGACGCAGGCCTCAGAATCACCTCAACATCCCGCGCAGCTCAGGGTCCCAGGCCTCAGAATCACCTCAAGAGCCCACAGCTCAGGGACACAGGCCTCAGAATCACCCGGACACCCCACACCTCAGGTACGCAGGCCGCGGAATCACCTCAACTGCCCGCAGCTCAGGGACGCAGGTCTCAGAATCACCCAGACACCCCACAGCTCAGGGACGCAGGCCTCAGAATCACCTCAACTGCCCGCAGCTCAGGGACGCAGGCCTCAGAATCACCTCAACTGCCCGCAGCTCAGGGACGCAGGCCTCAGAATCACCCGGACACCCCACACCTCAGAGACGCAGGCCTGAGAATCACCTCAACTGCCCGCAGCTCAGGGACGCAGGCCTCAGAATCACCCAGACACACCCCAGCTCAGGGACGCAGGCCTCAGAATCACCTCAACTGCCCGCAGCTCAGGGACGCAGGCCTCAGAATCACCCGGACACCCCACACCTCAGAGACGCAGGCCTCACAATCACCGAGACACCCCACACCTCAGGGACGCAGGCCTCAGAATCACCTCAACTTAACGCAGCTCAGGGACGCAGGCCTCAGAACCACCTCAACAGCCCGTAGCTCAGGGACGCAGACCTCAGAATCACCCAGACACACCCCAGCTCAGGGACGCAGGCCTCAGAATCACCTCAACCCCCCACAGCTCAGGTACGCAGGCCTCAGAATCACCCAGACACCCCACAGCTCAGGGACGCAGGCCTCAGAATCACCTCAACAGCCCGCAGCTCAGGGACACAGGACTCAGCAGCACCTCAACACCCCACAGCTCAGGGACGCAGGCCTCAGAATCACCCGGGCAGCTCACAGCTCAGGGACGCAGGCCTCAGAATCACTCAGACACCCCACAGCTCACGGACGCAGGCCTCAGAATCACCCAGGCACCCCACAGCTCAGGGATGCAGGCCTCAGAATCACCCAGGCAGCTCACAGCTCAGGGACGCAGGCCTCAGAATCACCCGGACACCCCACAGCTCAGAGACGCAGGCCTGAGAATCACCCAGACACCCCACAGCTTAGGGACGCAAGCCTGAGAATCACCTCAACAGCCCGCAGCTCAGGGACGCAGGCCTCAGAATCACCCGGACACCCCACACCTCAGGTACGCAGGCCGCGGAATCACCTCAAGTGCCCGCAGCTCAGGGACGCAGGCCTCAGAATCACCCAGACACCCCACAGCTCAGGGACGCAGGCCTCAGAATCACCTCAACAGCCCACAGCTCAGGGACACAGGCCTCAGAATCACCCGGACACCCCACACCTCAGGTACACAGGCCGCGCAATCACCTCAACTGCCCGCAGCTCAAGGACGCAGGCCTCAGAATCACCTCAACCGCCCACATCTCAGGGACACAGGCCTCATAATCACCTCAACAGCCCACAGCTCAGGGACGCAGGCCTCAGAAACACCCAGACACACCCCAGCTCAGAGACGCAGGCCTCAGAATCACCTCAACAGCCCGTAGCTCAGGGATGCAGGCCTCAGAATCACCCGGACAGCCCAGAGCTTAGTGACGCAGGCCTCAGAATCACGCAGACACCCCCAAGCTCAGGGACGCAGGCCTCAGAATCACCCAGACACCCCCCAGCTCAGGGACGCAGGCCTCAGAATCACCCGGGCAGCTCACAGCTCAGGGACGCAGGCCTCAGAATCACTCAGACACCCCACAGCTCAGGGACACAAGCCTCAGAATCACCCGGACACCGCACAGCTCAGAGACGCAGGCCTGAGAATCACCCAGACACCCCACTGCTTAGGGACGCAGGCCTCAGAATCACCTCAACAGCTCGCAGTTCAGGGACGCAGGCCTTAGAATCAACTCAACAGCCCACAGCTCAGGGACACAGGCCTCAGAATCACCCGGACACCCCACACCTCAGGTACGCAGGCCACGGAATCACCTCAACTGCCCGCAGCTCAGGGACGCAGGCCTCAGAATCACCCAGACACCCCACACCTCAGGGACGCAGGCCTGAGAATCACCTCAACTGCACACGGCTCAGGGACGCAGGTCTCAGAATCACCCGGACACCCCACACCTCAGAGACGCAGGCCTCAGAATCACCCAGACACCCCACACTTCAGGGAAGCAGGCCTCAGAATCACCTCAACTTCACGCAGCTCAGGGACGCAGGCCTCAGAATCAGCTCAACAGCCCGTAGCTCAGGGACGCAGGCCTCAGAATCACCTCAACCGCCCACAGCTCAGGTACGCAGTCCTCAGAATCACCCAGACACCCCAAAGCTCAGGGACGCAGGCCTCAGAATCACCCAGAAAGCCCAGAGCTTAGTGACGCAGGACTCAGAATCACCCAGACACCCCCAAGCTCAGGGACGCAGGCCTCAGAATCACGCAGACACCCCACAGCTCATGGACGCAGGCCTCAGAATCAGTCGGGCAGCTCATAGCTCAGGGACGCAGGCCTCAGAATCACTCAGACACCCCACCGCTCAGAGACGTAGACCTCAGAATCCTACAGATACCCCACAGTTCATGGACACAGGCCTCAGAATCACCCGGACACCGCACAGCTCAGAGACACAGGCCTGAGAATCACCCAGACACCCCACAGCTTAGGGATGCAGGCCTCAGAATCACCTCAACAGCCCGCAGCTCAGGGACACAGGCCTCAGAATCACCCGGACACCCCACACCTCAGTTACGCAGGCCGCGGAGTCACCTCAACTGCCCGCAGCTCAGGGACGCAGGCCTCAGAATCACCCAGACACCCCACACCTCAGGGACGCAGGCCCCAGAATCACCCAGACACCCCACACCTCAGGGACGCAGGCCTCAGAATCACCTCAACTGCACGCAGCTCAGGCACGCAGGCCTGAGAATCACCCAGACACCCCACAGCTCAGGGACGCAGGCCTCAGAATCACTCAGACACCCCACAACTCACGGACGCAGGCCTCAGAATCACCCAGACACCCCACAGCTCAGGGACGCAGGCCTCAGAATTACCCGGGCAGCTCACAGCTCAGGGACGCAGGCCTCAGAATCAATCAGACACCTCACCGCTCAGAGACGCAGTCCTCAGAATCACCCGGACACCCCACAGCTCAGTGGCGCAGGCCTGAGAATCACCCAGACACCCCACAGCTTAGGGACGCAGGCCTCAGAATCACCTCAACATCCCGCGCAGCTCAGGGTCCCAGGCCTCAGAATCACCTCAAGAGCCCACAGCTCAGGGACACAGGCCTCAGAATCACCCGGACACCCCACACCTCAGGTACGCAGGCCGCGGAATCACCTCAACTGCCCGCAGCTCAGGGACGCAGGCCTCAGAATCACCCAGACACCCCACAGCTCAGGGACGCAGGCCTCAGAATCACCTCAACTTCACGCAGCTCAGGGACGCAGGCCTCAGAATCACCTCAACAGCCCGTAGCTCAGGGACGCAGGCCTCAGAATCACCCAGACACCCCACAGCTCAGGGACGCAGGCCTCAGAATCACCTCAACTTCACGCAGCTCAGGGACGCAGGCCTCAGAATCACCTCAACTGCCCGCAGCTCAGGGACGCAGGCCTCAGAATCACCCGGACACCCCACACCTCAGAGACGCAGGCCTGAGAATCACCTCAACTGCCCGCAGCTCAGGGACGCAGGCCTCAGAATCACCCAGACACACCCCAGCTCAGGGACGCAGGCCTCAGAATCACCTCAACTGCCCGCAGCTCAGGGACGCAGGCCTCAGAATCACCCGGACACCCCACACCTCAGAGACGCAGGCCTCACAATCACCGAGACACCCCACACCTCAGGGACGCAGGCCTCAGAATCACCTCAACTTCACGCAGCTCAGGGACGCAGGCCTCAGAACCACCTCAACAGCCCGTAGCTCAGGGACGCAGACCTCAGAATCACCCGGGCAGCTCACAGCTCAGGGATGCAGGCCTCAGAATCACCCAGACACACCCCAGCTCAGGGACGCAGGCCTCAGAATCACCTCAACCCCCCACAGCTCAGGTACGCAGGCCTCAGAATCACCCAGACACCCCACAGCTCAGGGACGCAGGCCTCAGAATCACCTCAACAGCCCGCAGCTCAGGGACACAGGACTCAGCAGCACCTCAACACCCCACAGCTCAGGGACGCAGGCCTCAGAATCACCCGGGCAGCTCACAGCTCAGGGACGCAGGCCTCAGAATCACTCAGACACCCCACAGCTCACGGACGCAGGCCTCAGAATCACCCAGGCACCCCACAGCTCAGGGATGCAGGCCTCAGAATCACCCAGGCAGCTCACAGCTCAGGGACGCAGGCCTCAGAATCAATCAGACACCCCACCGCTCAGAGACGCAGGCCTCAGAATCACCCGGACACCCCACAGCTCAGAGACGCAGGCCTGAGAATCACCCAGACACCCCACAGCTTAGGGACGCAAGCCTGAGAATCACCTCAACAGCCCGCAGCTCAGGGACGCAGGCCTCAGAATCACCCGGACACCCCACACCTCAGGTACGCAGGCCGCGGAATCACCTCAAGTGCCCGCAGCTCAGGGACGCAGGCCTCAGAATCACCCAGACACCCCACAGCTCAGGGACGCAGGCCTCAGAATCACCTCAACAGCCCACAGCTCAGGGACACAGGCCTCAGAATCACCCGGACACCCCACACCTCAGGTACACAGGCCGCGCAATCACCTCAACTGCCCGCAGCTCAAGGACGCAGGCCTCAGAATCACCTCAACCGCCCACATCTCAGGGACACAGGCCTCATAATCACCTCAACAGCCCACAGCTCAGGGACGCAGGCCTCAGAAACACCCAGACACACCCCAGCTCAGAGACGCAGGCCTCAGAATCACCTCAACAGCCCGTAGCTCAGGGATGCAGGCCTCAGAATCACCCGGACAGCCCAGAGCTTAGTGACGCAGGCCTCAGAATCACGCAGACACCCCCAAGCTCAGGGACGCAGGCCTCAGAATCACCCAGACACCCCCCAGCTCAGGGACGCAGGCCTCAGAATCACCCGGGCAGCTCACAGCTCAGGGACGCAGGCCTCAGAATCACTCAGACACCCCACAGCTCAGGGACACAAGCCTCAGAATCACCCGGACACCGCACAGCTCAGAGACGCAGGCCTGAGAATCACCCAGACACCCCACTGCTTAGGGACGCAGGCCTCAGAATCACCTCAACAGCTCGCAGTTCAGGGACGCAGCCCTTAGAATCAACTCAACAGCCCACAGCTCAGGGACACAGGCCTCAGAATCACCCGGACACCCCACACCTCAGGTACGCAGGCCACGGAATCACCTCAACTGCCCGCAGCTCAGGGACGCAGGCCTCAGAATCACCCAGACACCCCACACCTCAGGGACGCAGGCCTGAGAATCACCTCAACTGCACACGGCTCAGGGACGCAGGTCTCAGAATCACCCGGACACCCCACACCTCAGAGACGCAGGCCTCAGAATCACCCAGACACCCCACACTTCAGGGAAGCAGGCCTCAGAATCACCTCAACTTCACGCAGCTCAGGGACGCAGGCCTCAGAATCAGCTCAACAGCCCGTAGCTCAGGGACGCAGGCCTCAGAATCACCTCAACCGCCCACAGCTCAGGTACGCAGTCCTCAGAATCACCCAGACACCCCAAAGCTCAGGGACGCAGGCCTCAGAATCACCCAGAAAGCCCAGAGCTTAGTGACGCAGGACTCAGAATCACCCAGACACCCCCAAGCTCAGGGACGCAGGCCTCAGAATCACGCAGACACCCCACAGCTCATGGACGCAGGCCTCAGAATCAGTCGGGCAGCTCATAGCTCAGGGACGCAGGCCTCAGAATCACTCAGACACCCCACCGCTCAGAGACGTAGACCTCAGAATCCTACAGATACCCCACAGTTCATGGACACAGGCCTCAGAATCACCCGGACACCGCACAGCTCAGAGACACAGGCCTGAGAATCACCCAGACACCCCACAGCTTAGGGATGCAGGCCTCAGAATCACCTCAACAGCCCGCAGCTCAGGGACACAGGCCTCAGAATCACCCGGACACCCCACACCTCAGTTACGCAGGCCGCGGAGTCACCTCAACTGCCCGCAGCTCAGGGACGCAGGCCTCAGAATCACCCAGACACCCCACACCTCAGGGACGCAGGCCTCAGAATCACCCAGACACCCCACACCTCAGGGACGCAGGCCTCAGAATCACCTCAACTGCACGCAGCTCAGGCACGCAGGCCTGAGAATCACCCAGACACCCCACAGCTCAGGGACGCAGGCCTCAGAATCACTCAGACACCCCACAGCGCAGGGACGCAGGCCTCAGAATCAATCAGACACCTCACCGCTCAGAGACGCAGTCCTCAGAATCACCCGGACACCCCACAGCTCAGTGGCGCAGGCCTGAGAATCACCCAGACACCCCACAGCTTAGGGACGCAGGCCTCAGAATCACCTCAACATCCCGCGCAGCTCAGGGTCCCAGGCCTCAGAATCACCTCAAGAGCCCACAGCTCAGGGACACAGGCCTCAGAATCACCCGGACACCCCACACCTCAGGTACGCAGGCCGCGGAATCACCTCAACTGCCCGCAGCTCAGGGACGCAGGTCTCAGAATCACCCAGACACCCCACAGCTCAGGGACGCAGGCCTCAGAATCACCTCAACTTCACGCAGCTCAGGGACACAGGCCTCAGAATCACCTCAACTTCACGCAGCTCAGGGACGCAGGCCTCAGAATCACCTCAACAGCCCGTAGCTCAGGGACGCAGGCCTCAGAATCACCCAGACACACCCCAGCTCAGGGACGCAGGCCTCAGAATCACCTCAACTGCCCGCAGCTCAGGGACGCAGGCCTCAGAATCACCCGGACACCCCACACCTCAGAGACGCAGGCCTGAGAATCACCTCAACTGCCCGCAGCTCAGGGACGCAGGCCTCAGAATCACCCAGACACACCCCAGCTCAGGGACGCAGGCCTCAGAATCACCTCAACAGCCCGTAGCTCAGGGACGCAGGCCTCAGAATCACCCAGACACACCCCAGCTCAGGGACGCAGGCCTCAGAATCACCTCAACTGCCCGCAGCTCAGGGACGCAGGCCTCAGAATCACCCGGACACCCCACACCTCAGAGACGCAGGCCTGAGAATCACCTCAACTGCCCGCAGCTCAGGGACGCAGGCCTCAGAATCACCCAGACACACCCCAGCTCAGGGACGCAGGCCTCAGAATCACCTCAACTGCCCGCAGCTCAGGGACGCAGGCCTCAGAATCACCCGGACACCCCACACCTCAGAGACGCAGGCCTCACAATCACCGAGACACCCCACACCTCAGGGACGCAGGCCTCAGAATCACCTCAACTTAACGCAGCTCAGGGACGCAGGCCTCAGAATCACCTCAACAGCCCGTAGCTCAGGGACGCAGGCCTCAGAATCACCCGGGCAGCTCACAGCTCAGGGATGCAGGCCTCAGAATCACTCAGACACCCCACAACTCACGGACGCAGGCCTCAGAATCACCCAGACACCCCACAGCTCAGGGACGCAGGCCTCAGAATCAATCAGACACCTCACCGCTCAGAGACGCAGTCCTCAGTATCACCCGGACACCCCACAGCTCAGTGGCGCAGGCCTGAGAATCACCCAGACACCCCACAGCTTAGGGACGCAGGCCTCAGAATCACCTCAACAGCCCACGCTCAGGGATACAGGCCTCAGAATCACCCGGACACCCCACACCTCAGGTACGCAGGCCGCGGAATCACCTCAACTGCCCGCAGCTCAGGGACGCAGGCCTCAGAATCACCCAGACACCCCACACCTCAGGGACGCAGGCCTGACAATCATCTCAACTTCACGCAGCTCAGGGACGCAGGCCTCAGGATCACCCGGACACCCCGCAGCTCAGAGACGCAGGCCTCAGAATCACCCAGACACCCCACAGCTCAGGGACGCAGGCCTCACAAGCACCCAGACACCCCACAGCTCAGAGACGCAGGCCTCACAATCACCCGGACACCCCACAGCTCAGGGACGCAGGCCTCACAATCACCCGGACACCCCACAGCTCAGGGACGCAGGCCTCACAATCACCCGGACACCCCACACCTCAGGGACGCAGGCCTCAGAATCACCCGGACACCCCACAGCTCAGGGACGCAGGCCTCACAATCACCCAGACACCCCACACCTCAGGGACGCAGGCCTCACAATCACCTCAACTTCACGCAGCTCAGGGACACAGGCCTCAGAATCACCCGGACACCCCGCAGCTCAGAGACGCAGGCCTCAGAATCACCCAGACACCCCACAGCTCAGGGACGCAGGCCTCAGAAGCACCCAGACACCCCACAGCTCAGAGACGCAGGCCTCACAATCACCCGGACACACCACAGCTCAGGGACGCAGGCCTCACAATCACCCGGACACCCCACACCTCAGGGACGCAGGCCTCACAATCACCCGGACACCCCACAGCTCAGCGACGCAGGCCTCAGAATCACCCGGACACCCCACACCTCAGGTACGCAGGCCGCGGAATCACCTCAAGTGCCCGCAGCTCAGGGACGCAGGCCTCAGAATCACCCAGACACCCCACACCTCAGGGACGCAGGCCTCAGAATCACCTCAACTGCCCGCAGCTCAGGGACGCAGGCCTCAGAATCACCTCAACTGCACGCAGCTCAGGGACGCAGGCCTCAAAATCACCCAGACACCCCACACCTCAGAGACGCAGGCCTCACTATCACCGAGACACCCCACACCTCAGGGACGCAGGCCTCAGAATCACCTCAAGTGCCCGCAGCTCAGGGACGCAGGCCTCAGAATCACCCAGACACCCCACAGCTCAGGGACGCAGGCCTCAGAATCACCCAGACACACCCAGCTCAGGGACGCAGGCCTCAGAATCACCTGAACAGACCGTAGCTCAGGGACGCAGGCCTCAGAATCACCCAGACAGCCCAGAGCTTAGTGACGCAGGCCTCAGAATCACCCAGACACCCCCAAGCTCAGGGACGCAGGCCTCAGAATCACCCAGACACCCCACAGCTCAGGGACGCAGGCCTCAGAATCACCCGGGCAGCTCACAGCTCAGGGACGCAGGCCTCAGAATAACCCAGACAACCCCCAGCTCAGGGACGCAGGCCTCAGTATCACCCGGGCAGCTCACAGCTCAGGGACGCAGGCCTCAGAATCACCCAGACACCCCCAAGCTCAGGGACGCAGGCCTCAGAATCACCCAGACACCCCAGAGCTCAGGGACGCAGGCCTCAGAATCACCCAGGCAGCTCACAGCTCAGGGACGCAGGCCTCAGAATCACTCAGACACCCCACAGCTCAGAGACATAGGCCTCAGAATCCTTCAGATACCCCACAGCTCACGGACGCAGGTCTCAGAATCACCCGGACACCCCACACCTCAGGGACGCAGGACTCAGAATCACCTCAACTGCATGCAGCTCAGGGACGCAGGCCTCAGTATCACGCAGACACCCCACACCTCAGGGACGCAGGCCTCAGAATCACCTCAACTGCATGCAGCTCAGGCACGCAGGCCTCAGAATCACCCAGACACCCCACAGCTCAGGGACGCAGGCCTCAGAATCACCTCAACTGCCCGCAGCTCAGGGACGCAGGCCTCAGAATCACCCAGACACCCCACACCTCAGAGACGCAGGCCTCACAATCACCGAGACACCCCACACCTCAGGGACGCAGGCCTCAGAATCACCTCAACTTCACGCAGCTCAGGGACGCAGGCCTCAGAACCACCTCAACAGCCCGTAGCTCAGGGACGCAGACCTCAGAATCACCCAGACACACCCCAGCTCAGGGACGCAGGCCTCAGAATCACCTCAACCCCCCACAGCTCAGGTACGCAGGCCTCAGAATCACCCAGACACCCCACAGCTCAGGGACGCAGGCCTCAGAATCACCTCAACAGCCCGCAGCTCAGGGACACAGGACTCAGCAGCACCTCAACACCCCACAGCTCAGGGACGCAGGCCTCAGAATCACCCGGGCAGCTCACAGCTCAGGGACGCAGGCCTCAGAATCACTCAGACACCCCACAGCTCACGGACGCAGGCCTCAGAATCACCCAGGCACCCCACAGCTCAGGGATGCAGGCCTCAGAATCACCCAGGCAGCTCACAGCTCAGGGACGCAGGCCTCAGAATCAATCAGACACCCCACCGCTCAGAGACGCAGGCCTCAGAATCACCCGGACACCCCACAGCTCAGAGACGCAGGCCTGAGAATCACCCAGACACCCCACAGCTTAGGGACGCAAGCCTGAGAATCACCTCAACAGCCCGCAGCTCAGGGACGCAGGCCTCAGAATCACCCGGACACCCCACAGCTCAGTGGCGCAGGCCTGAGAATCACCCAGACACCCCACAGCTTAGGGACGCAGGCCTCAGAATCACCTCAACATCCCGCGCAGCTCAGGGTCCCAGGCCTCAGAATCACCTCAAGAGCCCACAGCTCAGGGACACAGGCCTCAGAATCACCCGGACACCCCACACCTCAGGTACGCAGGCCGCGGAATCACCTCAACTGCCCGCAGCTCAGGGACGCAGGTCTCAGAATCACCCAGACACCCCACAGCTCAGGGACGCAGGCCTCAGAATCACCTCAACTGCCCGCAGCTCAGGGACGCAGGCCTCAGAATCACCTCAACTGCCCGCAGCTCAGGGACGCAGGCCTCAGAATCACCCGGACACCCCACACCTCAGAGACGCAGGCCTGAGAATCACCTCAACTGCCCGCAGCTCAGGGACGCAGGCCTCAGAATCACCCAGACACACCCCAGCTCAGGGACGCAGGCCTCAGAATCACCTCAACTGCCCGCAGCTCAGGGACGCAGGCCTCAGAATCACCCGGACACCCCACACCTCAGAGACGCAGGCCTCACAATCACCGAGACACCCCACACCTCAGGGACGCAGGCCTCAGAATCACCTCAACTTAACGCAGCTCAGGGACGCAGGCCTCAGAACCACCTCAACAGCCCGTAGCTCAGGGACGCAGACCTCAGAATCACCCAGACACACCCCAGCTCAGGGACGCAGGCCTCAGAATCACCTCAACCCCCCACAGCTCAGGTACGCAGGCCTCAGAATCACCCAGACACCCCACAGCTCAGGGACGCAGGCCTCAGAATCACCTCAACAGCCCGCAGCTCAGGGACACAGGACTCAGCAGCACCTCAACACCCCACAGCTCAGGGACGCAGGCCTCAGAATCACCCGGGCAGCTCACAGCTCAGGGACGCAGGCCTCAGAATCACTCAGACACCCCACAGCTCACGGACGCAGGCCTCAGAATCACCCAGGCACCCCACAGCTCAGGGATGCAGGCCTCAGAATCACCCAGGCAGCTCACAGCTCAGGGACGCAGGCCTCAGAATCACCCGGACACCCCACAGCTCAGAGACGCAGGCCTGAGAATCACCCAGACACCCCACAGCTTAGGGACGCAAGCCTGAGAATCACCTCAACAGCCCGCAGCTCAGGGACGCAGGCCTCAGAATCACCCGGACACCCCACACCTCAGGTACGCAGGCCGCGGAATCACCTCAAGTGCCCGCAGCTCAGGGACGCAGGCCTCAGAATCACCCAGACACCCCACAGCTCAGGGACGCAGGCCTCAGAATCACCTCAACAGCCCACAGCTCAGGGACACAGGCCTCAGAATCACCCGGACACCCCACACCTCAGGTACACAGGCCGCGCAATCACCTCAACTGCCCGCAGCTCAAGGACGCAGGCCTCAGAATCACCTCAACCGCCCACATCTCAGGGACACAGGCCTCATAATCACCTCAACAGCCCACAGCTCAGGGACGCAGGCCTCAGAAACACCCAGACACACCCCAGCTCAGAGACGCAGGCCTCAGAATCACCTCAACAGCCCGTAGCTCAGGGATGCAGGCCTCAGAATCACCCGGACAGCCCAGAGCTTAGTGACGCAGGCCTCAGAATCACGCAGACACCCCCAAGCTCAGGGACGCAGGCCTCAGAATCACCCAGACACCCCCCAGCTCAGGGACGCAGGCCTCAGAATCACCCGGGCAGCTCACAGCTCAGGGACGCAGGCCTCAGAATCACTCAGACACCCCACAGCTCAGGGACACAAGCCTCAGAATCACCCGGACACCGCACAGCTCAGAGACGCAGGCCTGAGAATCACCCAGACACCCCACTGCTTAGGGACGCAGGCCTCAGAATCACCTCAACAGCTCGCAGTTCAGGGACGCAGGCCTTAGAATCAACTCAACAGCCCACAGCTCAGGGACACAGGCCTCAGAATCACCCGGACACCCCACACCTCAGGTACGCAGGCCACGGAATCACCTCAACTGCCCGCAGCTCAGGGACGCAGGCCTCAGAATCACCCAGACACCCCACACCTCAGGGACGCAGGCCTGAGAATCACCTCAACTGCACACGGCTCAGGGACGCAGGTCTCAGAATCACCCGGACACCCCACACCTCAGAGACGCAGGCCTCAGAATCACCCAGACACCCCACACTTCAGGGAAGCAGGCCTCAGAATCACCTCAACTTCACGCAGCTCAGGGACGCAGGCCTCAGAATCAGCTCAACAGCCCGTAGCTCAGGGACGCAGGCCTCAGAATCACCTCAACCGCCCACAGCTCAGGTACGCAGTCCTCAGAATCACCCAGACACCCCAAAGCTCAGGGACGCAGGCCTCAGAATCACCCAGAAAGCCCAGAGCTTAGTGACGCAGGACTCAGAATCACCCAGACACCCCCAAGCTCAGGGACGCAGGCCTCAGAATCACGCAGACACCCCACAGCTCATGGACGCAGGCCTCAGAATCAGTCGGGCAGCTCATAGCTCAGGGACGCAGGCCTCAGAATCACTCAGACACCCCACCGCTCAGAGACGTAGACCTCAGAATCCTACAGATACCCCACAGTTCATGGACACAGGCCTCAGAATCACCCGGACACCGCACAGCTCAGAGACACAGGCCTGAGAATCACCCAGACACCCCACAGCTTAGGGATGCAGGCCTCAGAATCACCTCAACAGCCCGCAGCTCAGGGACACAGGCCTCAGAATCACCCGGACACCCCACACCTCAGTTACGCAGGCCGCGGAGTCACCTCAACTGCCCGCAGCTCAGGGACGCAGGCCTCAGAATCACCCAGACACCCCACACCTCAGGGACGCAGGCCCCAGAATCACCCAGACACCCCACACCTCAGGGACGCAGGCCTCAGAATCACCTCAACTGCACGCAGCTCAGGCACGCAGGCCTGAGAATCACCCAGACACCCCACAGCTCAGGGACGCAGGCCTCAGAATCACTCAGACACCCCACAACTCACGGACGCAGGCCTCAGAATCACCCAGACACCCCACAGCTCAGGGACGCAGGCCTCAGAATTACCCGGGCAGCTCACAGCTCAGGGACGCAGGCCTCAGAATCAATCAGACACCTCACCGCTCAGAGACGCAGTCCTCAGAATCACCCGGACACCCCACAGCTCAGTGGCGCAGGCCTGAGAATCACCCAGACACCCCACAGCTTAGGGACGCAGGCCTCAGAATCACCTCAACATCCCGCGCAGCTCAGGGTCCCAGGCCTCAGAATCACCTCAAGAGCCCACAGCTCAGGGACACAGGCCTCAGAATCACCCGGACACCCCACACCTCAGGTACGCAGGCCGCGGAATCACCTCAACTGCCCGCAGCTCAGGGACGCAGGCCTCAGAATCACCCAGACACCCCACAGCTCAGGGACGCAGGCCTCAGAATCACCTCAACTTCACGCAGCTCAGGGACGCAGGCCTCAGAATCACCTCAACAGCCCGTAGCTCAGGGACGCAGGCCTCAGAATCACCCAGACACCCCACAGCTCAGGGACGCAGGCCTCAGAATCACCTCAACTTCACGCAGCTCAGGGACGCAGGCCTCAGAATCACCTCAACTGCCCGCAGCTCAGGGACGCAGGCCTCAGAATCACCCGGACACCCCACACCTCAGAGACGCAGGCCTGAGAATCACCTCAACTGCCCGCAGCTCAGGGACGCAGGCCTCAGAATCACCCAGACACACCCCAGCTCAGGGACGCAGGCCTCAGAATCACCTCAACTGCCCGCAGCTCAGGGACGCAGGCCTCAGAATCACCCGGACACCCCACACCTCAGAGACGCAGGCCTCACAATCACCGAGACACCCCACACCTCAGGGACGCAGGCCTCAGAATCACCTCAACTTCACGCAGCTCAGGGACGCAGGCCTCAGAACCACCTCAACAGCCCGTAGCTCAGGGACGCAGACCTCAGAATCACCCGGGCAGCTCACAGCTCAGGGATGCAGGCCTCAGAATCACCCAGACACACCCCAGCTCAGGGACGCAGGCCTCAGAATCACCTCAACCCCCCACAGCTCAGGTACGCAGGCCTCAGAATCACCCAGACACCCCACAGCTCAGGGACGCAGGCCTCAGAATCACCTCAACAGCCCGCAGCTCAGGGACACAGGACTCAGCAGCACCTCAACACCCCACAGCTCAGGGACGCAGGCCTCAGAATCACCCGGGCAGCTCACAGCTCAGGGACGCAGGCCTCAGAATCACTCAGACACCCCACAGCTCACGGACGCAGGCCTCAGAATCACCCAGGCACCCCACAGCTCAGGGATGCAGGCCTCAGAATCACCCAGGCAGCTCACAGCTCAGGGACGCAGGCCTCAGAATCAATCAGACACCCCACCGCTCAGAGACGCAGGCCTCAGAATCACCCGGACACCCCACAGCTCAGAGACGCAGGCCTGAGAATCACCCAGACACCCCACAGCTTAGGGACGCAAGCCTGAGAATCACCTCAACAGCCCGCAGCTCAGGGACGCAGGCCTCAGAATCACCCGGACACCCCACACCTCAGGTACGCAGGCCGCGGAATCACCTCAAGTGCCCGCAGCTCAGGGACGCAGGCCTCAGAATCACCCAGACACCCCACAGCTCAGGGACGCAGGCCTCAGAATCACCTCAACAGCCCACAGCTCAGGGACACAGGCCTCAGAATCACCCGGACACCCCACACCTCAGGTACACAGGCCGCGCAATCACCTCAACTGCCCGCAGCTCAAGGACGCAGGCCTCAGAATCACCTCAACCGCCCACATCTCAGGGACACAGGCCTCATAATCACCTCAACAGCCCACAGCTCAGGGACGCAGGCCTCAGAAACACCCAGACACACCCCAGCTCAGAGACGCAGGCCTCAGAATCACCTCAACAGCCCGTAGCTCAGGGATGCAGGCCTCAGAATCACCCGGACAGCCCAGAGCTTAGTGACGCAGGCCTCAGAATCACGCAGACACCCCCAAGCTCAGGGACGCAGGCCTCAGAATCACCCAGACACCCCCCAGCTCAGGGACGCAGGCCTCAGAATCACCCGGGCAGCTCACAGCTCAGGGACGCAGGCCTCAGAATCACTCAGACACCCCACAGCTCAGGGACACAAGCCTCAGAATCACCCGGACACCGCACAGCTCAGAGACGCAGGCCTGAGAATCACCCAGACACCCCACTGCTTAGGGACGCAGGCCTCAGAATCACCTCAACAGCTCGCAGTTCAGGGACGCAGCCCTTAGAATCAACTCAACAGCCCACAGCTCAGGGACACAGGCCTCAGAATCACCCGGACACCCCACACCTCAGGTACGCAGGCCACGGAATCACCTCAACTGCCCGCAGCTCAGGGACGCAGGCCTCAGAATCACCCAGACACCCCACACCTCAGGGACGCAGGCCTGAGAATCACCTCAACTGCACACGGCTCAGGGACGCAGGTCTCAGAATCACCCGGACACCCCACACCTCAGAGACGCAGGCCTCAGAATCACCCAGACACCCCACACTTCAGGGAAGCAGGCCTCAGAATCACCTCAACTTCACGCAGCTCAGGGACGCAGGCCTCAGAATCAGCTCAACAGCCCGTAGCTCAGGGACGCAGGCCTCAGAATCACCTCAACCGCCCACAGCTCAGGTACGCAGTCCTCAGAATCACCCAGACACCCCAAAGCTCAGGGACGCAGGCCTCAGAATCACCCAGAAAGCCCAGAGCTTAGTGACGCAGGACTCAGAATCACCCAGACACCCCCAAGCTCAGGGACGCAGGCCTCAGAATCACGCAGACACCCCACAGCTCATGGACGCAGGCCTCAGAATCAGTCGGGCAGCTCATAGCTCAGGGACGCAGGCCTCAGAATCACTCAGACACCCCACCGCTCAGAGACGTAGACCTCAGAATCCTACAGATACCCCACAGTTCATGGACACAGGCCTCAGAATCACCCGGACACCGCACAGCTCAGAGACACAGGCCTGAGAATCACCCAGACACCCCACAGCTTAGGGATGCAGGCCTCAGAATCACCTCAACAGCCCGCAGCTCAGGGACACAGGCCTCAGAATCACCCGGACACCCCACACCTCAGTTACGCAGGCCGCGGAGTCACCTCAACTGCCCGCAGCTCAGGGACGCAGGCCTCAGAATCACCCAGACACCCCACACCTCAGGGACGCAGGCCTCAGAATCACCCAGACACCCCACACCTCAGGGACGCAGGCCTCAGAATCACCTCAACTGCACGCAGCTCAGGCACGCAGGCCTGAGAATCACCCAGACACCCCACAGCTCAGGGACGCAGGCCTCAGAATCACTCAGACACCCCACAGCGCAGGGACGCAGGCCTCAGAATCAATCAGACACCTCACCGCTCAGAGACGCAGTCCTCAGAATCACCCGGACACCCCACAGCTCAGTGGCGCAGGCCTGAGAATCACCCAGACACCCCACAGCTTAGGGACGCAGGCCTCAGAATCACCTCAACATCCCGCGCAGCTCAGGGTCCCAGGCCTCAGAATCACCTCAAGAGCCCACAGCTCAGGGACACAGGCCTCAGAATCACCCGGACACCCCACACCTCAGGTACGCAGGCCGCGGAATCACCTCAACTGCCCGCAGCTCAGGGACGCAGGTCTCAGAATCACCCAGACACCCCACAGCTCAGGGACGCAGGCCTCAGAATCACCTCAACTTCACGCAGCTCAGGGACACAGGCCTCAGAATCACCTCAACTTCACGCAGCTCAGGGACGCAGGCCTCAGAATCACCTCAACAGCCCGTAGCTCAGGGACGCAGGCCTCAGAATCACCCAGACACACCCCAGCTCAGGGACGCAGGCCTCAGAATCACCTCAACTGCCCGCAGCTCAGGGACGCAGGCCTCAGAATCACCCGGACACCCCACACCTCAGAGACGCAGGCCTGAGAATCACCTCAACTGCCCGCAGCTCAGGGACGCAGGCCTCAGAATCACCCAGACACACCCCAGCTCAGGGACGCAGGCCTCAGAATCACCTCAACAGCCCGTAGCTCAGGGACGCAGGCCTCAGAATCACCCAGACACACCCCAGCTCAGGGACGCAGGCCTCAGAATCACCTCAACTGCCCGCAGCTCAGGGACGCAGGCCTCAGAATCACCCGGACACCCCACACCTCAGAGACGCAGGCCTGAGAATCACCTCAACTGCCCGCAGCTCAGGGACGCAGGCCTCAGAATCACCCAGACACACCCCAGCTCAGGGACGCAGGCCTCAGAATCACCTCAACTGCCCGCAGCTCAGGGACGCAGGCCTCAGAATCACCCGGACACCCCACACCTCAGAGACGCAGGCCTCACAATCACCGAGACACCCCACACCTCAGGGACGCAGGCCTCAGAATCACCTCAACTTAACGCAGCTCAGGGACGCAGGCCTCAGAATCACCTCAACAGCCCGTAGCTCAGGGACGCAGGCCTCAGAATCACCCGGGCAGCTCACAGCTCAGGGATGCAGGCCTCAGAATCACTCAGACACCCCACAACTCACGGACGCAGGCCTCAGAATCACCCAGACACCCCACAGCTCAGGGACGCAGGCCTCAGAATCAATCAGACACCTCACCGCTCAGAGACGCAGTCCTCAGTATCACCCGGACACCCCACAGCTCAGTGGCGCAGGCCTGAGAATCACCCAGACACCCCACAGCTTAGGGACGCAGGCCTCAGAATCACCTCAACAGCCCACGCTCAGGGATACAGGCCTCAGAATCACCCGGACACCCCACACCTCAGGTACGCAGGCCGCGGAATCACCTCAACTGCCCGCAGCTCAGGGACGCAGGCCTCAGAATCACCCAGACACCCCACACCTCAGGGACGCAGGCCTCAGAATCGCCTCAACTGCACGCAGCTCAGGGATGCAGGCCTCAGAATCACCTCAACAGCCCACAGCTCAGGGACACAGGCCTCAGGATCACCCGGACACCGCACACCTCAGTTACGCAGGCCGCGGAATCACCTGAACTGCCCGCAGCTCAGGGACGCAGGCCTCAGAATCACCCAGACACCCCACACCTCAGGGACGCAGGCCCCAGAATCACCTCAACTGCACGCAGCTCAGGGACGCAGGCCTCAGAATCACCCAGACACCCCACAGCTCAGGGACGCAGGCCTCAGAATCACCTCAAGTGCCCGCAGCTCAGGGACGCAGGCCTCAGAATCACCCGGATACCCCATTGCTCAGAGACGCAGGCCTGAGAATCACCCGGACACCCCACAGCTCTGAGACGCAGGCCTGAGAATCACCCGGACACCCCGCAGCTCAGGGACGCAGGCCTCAGAATCACCCAGACACCCCGCAGCTCAGGGATGCAGGCCTCAGAATCACCCGGGCAGCTCACAGCTCAGGGACGCAGGTGTCAGAATCACCCGGACACCCCACAGCTCAGAGACGCAGGCCTCAGAATCACCCGGACACCCCACAGCTCAGGGAAGCAGGCGTCACAATCACCAGACACCCCCCAGCTCAGGGACGCAGGCCTCAGAATCACCTCAACTGTCCGCAGCTCAGGGACGCAGGCCTCAGAATCACCTGGACACCCCATACCTCAGAGATGCAGGCCTCACAATCACCGAGACACCCCACACCTCAGGGACGCAGGCCTCAGAATCACCTCAACTTCACGCAGCTCAGGGACGCAGGCCTCAGAATCACCTCAACAGCTCGTAGCTCAGGGACGCAGGCCTCAGAATCACCCAGACACCCCACAGCTCAGGTACGCAGGCCTCAGAATCACCTCAGCAGCCCGCAGCTCAGGGACACAGGCCTCAGCAGCACCTCAACACCCCGCAGCTCAGGGACACAGGCCTCAGAATCACCTCAACACGCCATAGCTCAGGGACGCAGGCCTCAGAATCACCCAGACACCTCGCAGCTCAGGGATGCAGGCCTCAGAATCACCTCAACAGTCCGCAGCTCAGGGACACAGGCCTCAGCATCACCTCAACACCCCGCAACTCAGGGACGCAGGCCTCAGAATCACCCGGACACCCCACAGCTCAGAGACGCAGGCGTCAGAATCACCCAGACACCCCACAGCTCAGCGACGCAGGCCTCAGAATCACCCGGGCAGCTCACAGCTCAGGGACCCAGGCCTCAGAAGCGCCCGGACACTCCACAGCTCAGAGACGCAGGCCTGACAATCGCCCAGTCACCCCGCAGCTCAGGGATGCAGGCGTCAGAATCGCCCAGTCACCCCGCAGCTCAGGGATGCAGGCGTCAGAATCGCCCGGACACCCCACAGCTCAGAGACGCAGGCCTCAGAATCACCCGGACACCCCGCAGCTCAGAGACGCAGGCCTCAGAATCAACCGGGCAGCCCACAGCTCACGGACGCAGGCCTCAGAATCACCTCAACAGCCCACAGCTCAGGGACCCAGGCCTCAGAATCACCCGGACACCCCACAGCTCAGGGACACAGGCCTCAGAATCACCACAACAGCCCACAGCTGAGGGACTCAGGCCTCAGAATCACCTGGGCAGCCCACAGCTCAGAGACGCAGGCCTCAGAATCACCTCAACAGCCCGCAGCTCAGGGACGCAGGCCTCAGAATCACCTCAACTGCCCGCAGCTCAGGGATGGAGGCCTCAACACATGCGGACTCCCACACTGCCTCACCATCCCCCTCAACTGCTCAGCCGACCAGGCTGCTGAACCGAGGAGATCTGCCTTTAATGGGCATCTTCTGCTCTAAAAACTGCTGAGGACCGTGGGTGCAGGGGAGTCCCGTGATCTCCATACTCAGCGCCCCGTGAGGACTGTGGGGTGTACAGAGGCCGGTGATCTCCATGCTCTTGGCCCCGTGAGGACTGTGGGGTGTACGGAGGCCCGTGATCTCCACACTCAGGGCCCCGTGAGGACTGTGGGGTGTACGGAAGCCCGTGATCTCCACGCTCTTGGCCCCGTTATGACTGTGGGGTGTGGGGAGTCCCGTGATCACACTCAGGGCCCCGTGTGGACTGTGGAGTGCGGGGAATCCCGTGATCTCCTTGCTCAGGGCCCCGTGAGGACTGTAGGGTGTAGGGAGTCCCGTGATCTCCACACTCAGGGCCCCGTGTGGACTGTGGGGTGCGGGGAGTCCCGTGATCTCCTAGCTCAGGGCCCTGTGAGGACTGTGGGTTGTAGGGAATCCCGTGATCTCCTTCCTCAGGGTCCCGTGAGGACTGTAGGGTCTAGGGGAGGCCCATGATCTCCATGTCTTGGCCCCATGTGGACTGTGGGGTGTAGGGAGGACTGTGGGGTGTAGGGAGTCCTGTGATCTCCACACTCAGGGCCCTGTGAGGACTGTGGGGTGCAGGGCGTCCTGTGATCTCCACACTCAGGGCCCTGTGAGGACTGTGGGGTGCAGGGGAGGCCTGTGATCTCCACACTCAAGGCCCCGTATGGACTATGGTGTGTAGGGAGTCCTGTGATCTCCATGTTTGTGGCGTGCGTGCTGAGCGCATCCTGCAGCCAGAGAAGGAGCTTTGTGATGGTCAAATCAGGGTGTGCATCTAACATGTTAGCTTTCATTTACCAACTGCCTGGAAATAGGTAGGAACCAGATCGTTGGGTGGTCTTTGCTGCTGTATCAGCTTCCTCTTGGGTGAGCGTTTTGCTTTATCCACATGGTTCTGGAGCCTACAAAAGATGCTGACATTTGAGAGCAAAGCAGCGGCCTCCAGCCTGCCCTGCAGATGCTGGCACCCTCACTCAGCCTCTGCCCAGTGTCCCAGACATTTTGGGGAGATAAATATCAGGACTGAGGTGCAAGTGGAGGGGAGAAGAGAGGTGAGCATCGTCGGAGGAGCCCAGCATTGTGCAGCCTGCCCTCTCCCCCAGCCTGCCTCCCCCAGCCTGCCCTGTCCCTGAGCCTGCCTCCCGCAGCCTCTCCTCTCCCGCAACCTGCCTCCCGCAGCCTGTCCTCTCCCCCATGCCTGCCTCCCGCAGACCACCCCCAGCTCTCAGCCTTGCGTTCGTCTGGAGCAATGTTTACAGTGAGAGGGTGGAAGAGTCCGTGGAGAAGCTTCTCATCCAGCAGATGACTGGCTGGATCTGTGATGACCTGGGCTGAGACATACACAGAAGGACCTGGGCCGGGCCCCAGGAGCTCTAGGGTCTGCCCAGGGGCCACCATTGCTGACTGTACGAGCTCCACCTCTTTCATCCTCATTTCTTCCGGAGAAATGCTGGGGTGGCCACTCCTGGAGCTGTCTCGGTCTCTAAATCTTAGCTCCATGCAAGGGGAGCATCGTGACCCGACCCAGATGCGGTGGCATAGGGACTCAGAGGCGCCTCTCAGACACCCGTAGTCCTCGTAAGGAAGGTGCCGCCTGGAAGGGGACCCACATTTCATGGAGGCAGAAGTGAGAGGTGGGTGGTGGGGAGTGAGGTGACACGCCTCAGGGCCCCACAGAGATGCCGGGGGACTGGGGTGCGGCTGAAGTGAACACCCAGGGGCTGAGGGAAGCCCCGAGTCGTTTGGTAAGAGGCCTTTGAACCCATTCTGTTGCTTTTTCATCAGCCTGGATGTGCCTGAGTGATGAGGACAGTGGGGATCTGTGGCTTCCCCTCCGCCTCACTCAGTGTCCACCAGGCAGACAGACCTGTCCTTGGAGGCCCTTCCACATCCTCCGTCTTCTGCACACGTTCTGATGGTACTGAAGTGCCTCACACATTTAAACGTGAAAACAGCAGACTCTTACTACTTTCTAAAATTCAAAAGCAGACCCAATCTCATATCTTAAATTGAGGTTCTAGATGGCTACTATATTATACCTCTATTTGTGTTTTAAACCAAGAATTATTTTAAATTTTTTAATATTAAAATGGAATTCTGAGCATGCTCACCAAAGAGCCATTTATTCTTCCCAGAGCAGAGTCCATCGTTATGTAATGGATGGCACATCACGGCCCGATGCTGGGATGGGAGGCTGTTAAACGGGCGCCAGGTCGGGTCCCCAGTTCCTATCACCTTAGGTGACGTTCCAGCCTCTTCCACTTGTTTGAGTTTCAGGCTCCTTGAATCTCCTTCAACGTCTGGGAGAGCTGCTATGTTCACCCCGTTGAGGCCAGCTGACCCCCAGCCCACCCCAGCGTCACGGCTTCTGTGCCCTCCATGCCTGGACCACCTCGCGCCCACTTGTTTACGCTCTGATTCCTCCATGGTCTTGCTATACCCAGTAACCTAGCACGTAGTAGCACCTCAGGAAACATGTGTTGAATTAGGACTTCCCATAAAAACAGAAAGCATGAAGGGGATCCAGATGGTGTCAAGCATTAGCTCTTCTAAGCTGCATCAGAGTCGTGCCCTGGAGCACGTCTCCTGCAGCAGCATCGCCCCGTCACGGCGCCGCCTCACAGCTCCCACCACGACACATGCAACGTGCAAAGAGGACACAGGGAGCTGCGACTTCCGTGGCTGGTGGCAAAGAAATGGGGCAGCACTTTCACAGCCATGCCAGAAACCTAATTCAGCCAACCTGGAAATAACTATCCCAGCCACGCCCTTGCCAGAAGCCCAGCTCAGCCAACCTGGAGATTGTTATCCCAGCCACAGCCTTGCCGAGAGCCCAACTCAGCCAACCCAGAGATAGCTATCCCAGCCATGGCCTTGTCAGGAACCTAACTCAGCCAACCTGGACATAGTTAACCCAGCCATGGCTTTCCAGGAACTAACTCAGCCAACCTGGAGATAGCTATCCCAGCCATGGCTTCCCAGGAACTAACTCAGCCAACCTGGAGATAGTTATCCCAGCCATGGCCTTGCCAGGAACTAACTCAGCCAACCCGGAGATAGCTATCCCAGCCATGGCTTTCCAGGAACTAACTCAGCCAACCTGGAGATAGTTATCCCAGCCATGGCTTTCCAGGAACTAACTCAGCCAACCTGGAGATAGTTAACCCAGGCACAGACTTGCCGGGACATAACTCAGCCAACTCGGAGATAGCTATCCCAGCCATGGCTTGCCAGGAGCCCAACTCAGCCAACCTGGAAATTGTTATCCCAGCCACAAGTGTGGGTCCCATTTAAATGGAGGAAGGATGGGTCACAAAAGCAGGGTAATGTGGCCTATCCCGTGCCTGTGTCGCTGGCAGGTGGGAAGCCTAATTCTTAGGCCCTAAGCATAGCCCGCCGCACTGATTGCAGGCTGGTCCCACCGTGAGCAGACAGCACTCCTGGCTCCACTCCACAGCTTAGCCAGGAGGATCCAGGCAGGTCCAAGCCCATTACCAGACCTCGCTGTGGAAGGCGGCTGACATTCGAACCCACTGGATGGGTACCTAAGTCTCTGACCTTTGCTAATGGTCGGTTCCCAGCGCTACCTCCCCTGCCCTCACCGCAAGAGACCTCCTGACCTGTGAGTATCTCTAGAACTCTCCAGAAGTCAGATGCAGGGAGCTGCCCAGGCTCAGTGAGTGGTCCGTTCATTACAAGGTTCTCTCCACCACAGATAACACAAGCACAGCCTGGCTCAGTGAGTGGTCCATTCATTACAAGGTTCTCTTCACCACAGATAACACAAGCACAGCCTTAGCGCAGAGCATTGGGTTGGATCATGCATCACGTTCATGCAATACCGAAGCATTTTCAAGACAGATTAAACTGAGTAGTGGGATGGTCCTCTTCCTTGGCTACTTATGAGTATTTAATATCAATACTTTGGAATTACAAGCAAAAGGTATTAGGAAGAAGAAACTAAGCTCCAAGTTGGTATCATCTCACTGAGACTGTGTCTTTCTGCCCAATGTGTCAAGCTCACGAATAAAAGATCAAGAGGACAGTTAAGGGGTTATGTGAGGAGTTCAAAGCTCAAACACAGAACAGCAACAGACAGCAGACACACATCTTGAAATGGAGTTGGTGCTGCTCAGGCGAACAGTCCCCCACCCTAGATTCTGGGTGTGCTTGGAGCTTCTCACCCTCGTGGGGTACACGCATCTGCAGATGGCTTCACCTCCAAAATGCTGCCCTGCCATCCACGTTCATCATTTACTCCAGCAATCAGCAAACCTAGATACCCACTTTTGGAAAAACAAAACAAAACAAAACAAAAAACAGAAGTCAGCTCATCAAGTAGTCTCTCTGTACCTCTAAAACTGTTCAATGAATAAATACCCTCACAATCTCAAAGGAATATTTTCTGTCCTACTTGTATCCAAGTAACTGAATTTACTTCCTTCTCCCTTTTCAAAAATCTCTGGAGACTGCCCCGTCTAAATACAGTTAAGTAGCTGGTTACCCCAGTCACCTGTTTAAAAACATCTGGAGACTGCCCGTCTAAATACAGGTAAATAACGCGTTACCCCAGTCACCTGTTCTCCATCTACATATGCAAAAGCCCTCGATAACTCTGGCCCTTTTGATGCTCAAATCAGTGACCACATTCACATGAGTTACAGGTGATTGGAAAAAGCCTAGTTGTAAGCATTGAGCGCAGTCAGTCACCGTAGAGAAATACATCTAGAAGGGAATCGTGCTGGATTATTTAGGTATTTGTCAACACAGGGCCAGACCATCCACACAGAAAGAGCGCTGGTCAGATTGTTGGTCCCTGCCACACCCGATTGCACACATTGATTTATTGGTTCATCGTTGACACAACTTCTGCAATCTGATGGAGAATGCAAAGATGAACCAGACATAGAGCTGGCCCTCAAGGACCCCAAGTCTAAGAGGAAAGATGAGCAGAGAAGTAACTGAGCTAGGAGTTAAAAATGCCGGGGACATGAAGAGCAAAGCAGAGAGAGGACAGAAGCCCAGGAGATGCCAGGTGCAGTGTCCACAACATCCTTCTTCCCAAGGGCCACAGAGACTATGGTTTGGCCAAACAGTTGTCCCCTTCTTCCCTCATAGCTTAGAGGACTCCACGTACAACCAGTAAAACTGACCTCCCAGAGGGAGGAGAGCCACTGAATCGTGCATGGGTCATGTGGACGGGTGTTGCTTCTTCCTGCAAATGTCCAGAGAGAGGTGAGGAAGAGAGCATCTCTGGGGAGGGTTCCAGGAGGGACTGATTCTTGAAGTGGTTTTGATGGAGGAGAAGCATCCTAGACAAGATAAACAGCGTTAGCAAACACACGGGGAAGGGATGATGGGGCTCTAGGTGCCGAAGAGCCTTCAGTGGGGGACTAAGAGCAGGCCGGGCACCCATGGGAGGGAGGTCCACAGGCAATGCCTTCCTTCGCCAATTCTCAGTCTTGGGCTTGTTGGCTGGAAACAGCCAGCAGTAGTAAGACACACCTTTCATTTTACTTACTAAAGATATGTTGCAATCAGTAGTCATTATCAATTGATAATTGATTGGCAAGTCATTTTAAAAAGTGAGGAAATCAAGTCCCAGGAAAGGTGCTGGAGCCAGGCTCTTTTCCATAGGGCTGGTGGACAGGGACTTTGCCGTCATGGAGCCTGTGGAAGGAGGCGTGGGGTGGCTCCGACTGTCAGTTAGAAGCACCTTTGGCCTCCAAATCACACGAGCATCATCTCCCCCCTTCCCTTGTTGCTCGTTTCAGTAGCATCTGAAATGGAGAGTTTATTTGATTATTTTTTTCCTCTCTGACAAAGTAAATAGGGTTTTAACCTCTGGTACAGAGGGAACAAAGTGGCCTATGGGTTTTCCAATAATATTTTGGCCCTTGCTCAGGCTAATGGGAACTTTCAAAAAGGCGGGGAGAGAGAGCGGCTCTAATTATAATCTGAAGAACCAATCTGCTTACAAATCCATCAGAACTTGATTCCTGGGATCCCGTGGGCCGGGGCACCGAGGCGATTCTGAGGCTTGCTGGAAAGAAGCCAGTGTCCATCGGGACGGGATTCTCCACCCTCTCATTAGCTCGTGGATTGTTTAAAAGAAAAAGCGTTGATTAGGAGCCTCTGAGAAGCTCCCGCCACTCCTTGGAGCCCTCTCTGGGGAAAGACGACAATATTTCAGTTGCTCTGTGTGTTTCCCCTGCCCTGGGCACTACCCACCCCCAACCCAGGTGATGGCCCTGGCAGCATGAAGTCACCCCGTGGACGGAGGGAGACGGGGTTCCGGAGCTAGTGAGGCTCCCCCTGCCTTGCCGTGGACGGAGAGAGACGGGGTTCCGGAGGGAGACGGGGTTCCGGAGGGAGACGGGGTTCCGGAGCTGGTGAGGCTCCCCCTGCTTTGCCATGGACAGAGGGAGACGGGGTTCCAGAGGGAGACGGGGTTCCGGAGCTGGTGAGGCTCCCCCTGCCTTGCCGTGGACGGAGGGAGACGGGGTTCCGGAGGGAGACGGGGTTCTGGAGCTGGTCAGGCTCCCGCGTTGCCGTGGATGGAGAGAGACGGGGTTCTGGAGCTGGTGAGGCTCCCCCTGCCTTGCCATGGATGGAGAGAGACGGGGTTCCGGAGGGAGACGGGGTTCCGGAGCTGGTGAGGCTCCCCCTGCCTTGCCATGGACGGAGAGAGATGGGGTTCCGGAGCTGATGAGGCTCCCGCGTTGCCGTGGACGGAGGGAGACTATGTTCCGGAGCTGAAGCCGAAGCAATTTGACCTTGCTGCTTCTCTGGTGGCTTTTCTGAGGCTGGGTCACTGATAGGTTAGTGTTCTGTGCCCTGCAGGAACCTGATCCACCAGGGAAAGTGTTAAATTTAACCATGTATACATAATAACAAACCTGCATCTGGGCAATGGCATTAAGGTAGCTCACCATATACAAAGCAAAGTGGGTGTATGTGTACAACACGGTTAAATAAAGTGATAAAAGGCATATGGAGGAAGGGGTCCTGCTGGCCGAATCAGCAATAAAAAAGCGCAATATAATGTACAGTTAAACCCATGTAGATATAAAAAAAATTAATGAAAAGATCCAGCTGTGCTAAAAGTGGAAACTCCATACAGTCCCAGTGACTCCACTCTCCCTGAACCCTGGCTGGCTCTGGCTTCTGGAAGAGGAAGAGGTCAGAGGAAAGCTGCTCTGTCTTGCTGGGGAGCCATGCGTGAGCACGCAGAGGGGGTGGAATGAGTGGCCCAGGAGCTCAGGCCTCCTTGCGGTCACCTTGGGAGGTGTCCTGTTCTCTGCCGTCAGAACCAAAGCACATCCATCTTGGAGTGTCCCAAAAACACAGTATGGTGACCCCAGGGCTGATCTGTGTGCAAGATGACTGAAATTAGCATCTGCCATAATTTGGTATTTGATTCCATAACAACCTTGTCTGGTCACACCTGGGGAGAAAGAGCTCTCCAAGAGTCCCAGATGGCAGTTGGCATTGAGTTGACCTCAGGGCAGCTGAAGGCAGAGGTGTCACTCCGCCTGTATGGTGACCATCAGAACTCAGGACGGCTCTTCTCACAACACTCCAAGATACTACCCTCAATTTCTTGCTGGCACTTTAACATTTTTTACAGGAGACCATCTTTTCCTCCCCTCATAGATGAGTAAGCTACAACGCAGGTGCCCCTGGGCCGCAAACCCATCTCCAAAGGCTGCGAGACTCCGGAGGCAGGTGCCAGGGGTGAGAGAGTAGTCAGGAAGAAGAGGCATTTTACCAGTTTCCCTCGGCTGTCCCAGCCAACGTCACATCTGCTGCTGCTTATATTTGTGTCCAGCTGCTGTTATGTGGGTAATTCAGGGGCAATCCAGAGGCATGAAGTTTCAGACGAGACTGAGAGCCATGGAGTTTGCTTTAATCTCTGGAACATGGAGGATTAACCGTGTGACCTTGGGCAAGTCCCCCCCGGCTGTGGCTCTTCATGTCTGCAGTGGGTTGTAGAGAAAGGCTTGTCTCCCTATCTCACAGAGATTTGGGAACAAGAAATGAAAACTGATGCAGAAACCATTCAAAGCTCCTTGGAATAAAGATACTATCTGAATTGCAGGAGCCTATGAAGAAAACCCCTAATGAAAGTTAAATCTTAAAATCAAATCCTTCCAGGTGCTCTGTCTCCTGGGCTGCACCCCTCTCTCCTGACTCTTTTCCATCTTGCTCCAAACCAAAGTCGCTGGGGATGTGTGGGTGGCTGGTGGGACAGCCCTAATTTGACCTGTGAGCATCCTAAGGACATGATGCCCCTACCCCTTCATGGAACTAGAAATAATACATACAAAACCCTAAAACATGTGTCCAGAAACAGCACGGAGCTCTGAAATAATACATACAAAACCCTAAAACAAGCACGTATCCAGAAACAACAGCACAGAGCTCTGATTTCTCCTGTGATGAGCCGTGATGACAACTTCAATGCCTAAAATGTCAAATATCGAGTGATTTTATTCAAAATGAAAAAACATGGATTTTGTCCTAAGCGTCAGCTCAGTCTGCATGTGAGTGACCAGCCACTGGCTGCACCACAAACAACCCGAGACCAGCGCCGGCAGCCTGCGTCCCTCCCACCCACCTCTCAGATAAGGCTCCCATCAGAGAGGAGCCTCCAGAGGCTGAGAAACTTCACAGGATCCCAGATGCTTCCATGAGTCCCTGGTCTTGACCCTGCCCTCCTCCCTTCACTCCTCTGCTGATGAACTTCACGCCAGTATCAGGCTCTCAATCCCGCTCCCCAGCACCTCCCTCCCCTCTGGGGCGCCTCCTTCCCAGTGGTGGGAGAGATGTCGAATTCAGACGCCAGGAATGTTGAAATGTCAGCCTTCCCAGAGCACACAGATACGTCCCCCTGGGTCACGTGGAGCTTATTGTGTACGGCCACATTCCTGTTGATTCTCAGCTGCCTGTGAGATCCTTATTCTAATAGATGTTTTAAAAGAAGTATAATACCAAGAAGCCTTAATAGTGTTTAAAAGTGAAGATTTCATGACAAGATATAATTTCAAAATAACAGCTCTCCGCAGGAACAGTGAGGCCCTTTGGGGCACCAGGAGATGGATGAGAAGAGAGGAGGGGTGAGTGGCAGAGCCCTCTCTTCTGACCCAGGCATTCCCGGGAGCCTCTGTCCCTGCTGCTGCAGGTCTGGCCAAGGCCGCAAGAGCCCCTCGGAGCCTCCTCCCCCACCCAGACACCAGGTCCTCCCCGCATCGGGGGTGGTATTTGCAGATTAACGCACAGCATCCTAATTCCTAGTCAGGCTCTTCCAGACCTTCTAAGCTGGCCTTGCGGCCTTGGTGGCTGGCGCCCCAGCCGGCACCCACGATGCTGTAAATGCTCCCGAGGACCAGGGCCCTTCCTCCGTGGAGGGGCTGCCACGCCCAGGCCCCGTTCTGGGGAAAGCAAACCCCTCCCTGTAGGGGAACACTCTGGAGCTCAACTCAGGACCGTGAGTACGAATGGGAGCGCCGGGGCCCAGAGAAGCCAGGCCAGGGGATGGGAACTTGCTGCTGCATCCTCGCCTCAGAGGGGATAACCAGGGAAGCTCAGCCCTCCTGCCTGTGCCCCCTGCCCGGGCACAACGCTTAGCTTCCACTGGAGGTGAGGCTGCCTGGCCAGAGAGCATCATGCTCCTGCATGTAGGGCTCACTCACAGCACACGTGCCCTCCAAGCCCAGCGCACTCAGACTCCCAGATCAGGTTGAGGTCGTGCTGAGGCTCAGCGAACAGAGCCTCCAAACCACAGACACAGGAACACTGCTGGGGGCCGCGTCCACACAGGCCCCAGTCTGGGGCGAGCTTGGGCTTCTCGGCCCTCAGACAGGAGAGTGAGCTCGCCAGGCCGTCTGGTGAAGGAAGACGCATGAAGATAAAATCGGGGAGCAACGTGGCGTGTGTACCGAAGCTTCATGAAATACATGTCAAATTAACTTTTTAAATGAATGTGTGAAATAAATACAGCTGCAACCAGGATGTAGTTCACTTCTGTTTATCCAAGACGCCTGGTGTGATTTCTTGCTGGGGTTTCTTCTTACTGAGAAGACGCATTGCCCCCGGGAGACTCAGGAAGCCTCTGCAAAGGGCACCTGAAGCAGGAGCACATTTACTCTACCCTTTAAAAATGTCATCCCCATCCCACCAGGACAGAGAGGAGCTTTTCATTTGTAGAGGGAAACTGTTACCCCTTGGCTCCAAAACCAATATGTGTCCAGCCGGGCACTGGTGGGATTGTACCTCCTCTGATTTTTTCACTCAACATGGAGGGACCTGCATGTAAGATGTAGGTGAGCGCCGTCCACGAAAGAGCAGGAGACACGAGGCTCCGTGGCCGGGGCGGACACCAAGCCTCCCACACTAAGACAGGCACTGGCCATGCTCCCCAAGCCCTCTGCGTGCATCTGTGTGTAAGTCATCACGGGTGGCCGTGCCCAGGACCACAGACTGGGTGGATTAAACTGCAGGACACGTCCGTTCTCACAGCTCTGACAGTCCCAGACCAAGCTGTTGGGGGGCGGCGGGGGTGGGGGCGGTTCTTCCTGTGACCTCTCTCCCGGGCTTGTGGACAGCATCTTCTCCCCATGTCCTCACACGGCCTTTCCCTGGTGCAGGCACGGGGTGTCTCTCACTCTTCTTATAAGGACACCAGTCCTGTAGGATCGGGGCCGCCTTTTTGGCCTCATTGAACCTTAATTGGCTCCTTGGAGGTCCTGTCTCCAAATATAGGCACATGGGGATCAGCTTCAATGGATGGATTTGGGGGGTCACAATTCAGCCTATAACAACCTCTAAAACTGCAAGGCCAGAGTTAAACCCTGAATCTCGCCCAGATTTAAGCCTGGAACACAGAGGCCTTCCGGCTAAGAGCAGCCTCCTTTGAATGGTGGTGGGAAAGGGAAGGTTCTCGGGCTGGTGTGATCGGGTGATGTATCCCCAGCCAGAGATGCTTGGGGCTACCAGTGGTGAAGCTAGGGCAGCGGGTGCCGGCCTCGCCCAGGCAGGACCAGGACACATGCTCCGCTCCAGGGCATGAGATCCAAGGTGGGTGTTTGGGAACGGGGCCCACCCACCGGCCGTCTCTGACCCTTCTTTGAAGCCTGTCTGGCACGTCACCTTCAGCTCAGAAAGGGCCTGGAGAATCTTGGGGCAGCTTCTCTTCCAGGTGGCTTGAGGCATGTGCCGATCGCTATCAACACACCGGGGATTCAGAGCCCACCCAGCCTCACGGGGGCCTCCTTTCCCGAGAAGGTACTCAGCCACTGCCTGCCAGGAGGACGGGGACCAAAGGCGCTCACCTGCTCCCCACATTTGTGGAGCATCTCCCACAAACAACACTGAGAGTGTCACTAAAGAAAGCGCCTGCCCCGAGGAGTTTAGAATCCAGCCAAGGAGGCGAGTCATGTTCTGTCATTTAATGTGTTTTGATGCCATTCAACCCCTTCATATTTTTAACAATACGTTAAGTAGACTTGCATTTATTTTAGCCCCAGCCGCCTTTTGAGAAAGCTCACTTACTTTTGAACAACCTAATCACTTCCAAAGGGCAGCTTCAAACCCTCATTTTCTAAAGCAGCTTAGCAGCCCTCCACCTTCCTGGGCCACTGCACACAGTTGAGTGTGGACGCAGATAAGATGCAGGTCACCAGCAAAGTCAGATGCACTCCTGGCCGCTCTCTGATGACTTGGAGCTCAGGATGGACACCACACAGTCAGAGATGGCTGCACCCAGCTGGGTCCACAGGCACAGTCAGTGGGACTGCTTTACCAAAGGGACTCATCAGGTTAGTCCAAAAACAATACATTCGATGGATTTTCCCACCAAATTCACGCAAGAGTTGCTTGAGCGTCTGTTGGGTCAAAATGGCCAATGTGGCTGTGCACATGAACACGGAGCTTTGCCGGCCGAACCGCGGGAGCAACACAGGACTGTGGCCACAGGAGCCGTGTTCAGCTGAGCACACGGCGCTCCCCAGCAGGTCTGGGAGACAGGTCCACCAGGCCAGGTGCTCTCGGTGCCAGCGGCACCACTAACCATCCTGCTGCAGTTGGCATCACAGCCTGAATTTGTTTGGGGAGATGGGACTCCTGCATCGAGGCAGTAAGCGGCTGCTATTTAATAATCTCAGGTGTGTGTGCGCGTTTCCTCCATAGCAACTTGCCTCCCACGTCGACATCAATATTGGAAAACGCAGGCACATGGCCGAGCGCCAGGCCCCGGTGTGGGTTTGCCTCTGGCTGGCTGCCCTGCTGGTCCCGGTTTCATCCATGACACGGGTGGGACTGAATGTGGGATCCCCAGGACTCTTACAGTTCCAGGTTATTGTAACAGTTTTGTGTTATCATTTCGAAGCCAAATGAGAATGGCTTGACCCCAGATGTAAGTACAGCCTTGTAACGCTTCAGTAAGATGGGAGCAGAGTTAAGAATAGAGACTGTTTATTTGGGGCATCTCGGCTGAATCACCATTTAGTCACTGGGATGTTGCTAAAATATTTGTACATCTCTGGGGCTGGAAGATGTTGAAATTGTTTCTTTGCCTTCCTTTTTCCATCCATTAAAAACCCAAAGAGCTGAAATTTACCATAAAGGTAGACTCACTATATTCAAGCATGCTTGCTCCTGAAGGTGGTATAAATCTTGTTTGAAAAGCTGAATTGGGTTTTCCCGGAACAAACATTGACAGTACCTTCCCTGGAAGCCTATGACTGTGCTGGGTGCATGGAATGGAAAAGAGTAACTGTGCTGGGCGCATGGGATAGAAAAGAGTAACTGTGCTGGGCGCATGGGACGGAAAAGGGTAACTGTGCTGGGCGCATGGAACGGAAAAGGGTAACTGTGCTGGGTGCATGGGACGGAAAAGAGTAACTGTGCTGGGCGCATGGGACGGAAAAGGGTAACTCTGCTAGGCGCATGGGACGGAAGAGTAACTGTGCTGGGCGCATGGGATGGAAAAGAGTAACTGTGCTGGGCGCATGGGATGGAAAAGAGTGTGCTGGGCGCATGGGACGGAAGAGTAACTGTGCTGGGCGCATGGGATAGAAAAGAGTAACTGTGCTGGGCGCATGGGACGGAAAAGGGTAACTGTGCTGGGCGCATGGAATGGAAAAGGGTAACTGTGCTGGGCACATGGGACGGAAGAGTAACTGTGCTGGGCGCATGGGACGGAAAAGAGTAACTGTGCTGGGCTCATGGGACGGAAAAGAGTAACTGTGCTGGGCGCATGGGATGGAAAAGAGTAACTGTGCTGGGTGCATGGGACGGAAGAGTAACTGTGCTGGGTGCATGGGATGGAAAAGAGTAACTGTGCTGGGCGCATGGGATGGAAAAGAGTAACTGTGCTGGGCGCATGGGACGGAAAAGAGTAACTGTGCTGGGCGCATGGGACAGAAAAGGGTAACTGTGCTGGGCGCATGGGATGGAAAAGAGTAACTGTGCTGGGCGCATGGGACGGAAGAGTAACTGTGCTGGGCGCATGGGACGGAAAAGAGTAACTGTGCTGGGCGCATGGGACGGAAAAGAGTAACTGTGCTGGGCGCATGGGACGGAAAAGAGTAACTGTGCTGGGCGCATGGGATGGAAAAGGGTAACTCTGCTGGGCGCATGGGACGGAAAAGGGTAACTGTGCTGGGCGCATGGGATGGAAAAGAGTAACTGTGCTGGGCGCATGGGACGGAAAAGGGTAACTCTGCTGGGCGCATGGGACGGAAAAGAGTAACTGTGCTGGGCGCATGGGATGGAAAAGAGTAACTGTGCTAGGCGCATGGGACGGAAAAGGGTGACTGTGCTGGGCGCATGGGACGGAAAAGAGTAACTGTTCTGGGTGCATGGGGTGGAAGAGTAACTGTGCTGGGCGCATGGAAAGGAAAAGAGTAACTGTGCTGGGCGTGTGGGAAGGAAGAGTAACACAGGCCCTGTCCCCAGGGAGACCTCTGGACTTACTTATTTGTTCTGTCCATGGGTTTTGTACTGAATGTCTGCCATATGCCAGATACGGTTCTAGTCACTGCAGAGTTCACATTATGAGCAGGCAGTTGTCACACGATGCAACTAGGCTGTAACAGGGCTTTCTGCCTCGTGCAGACCTTCAGGAAGGCACCTCGATTACCTTCCTCGGAACTCAGGATGGGCTTGGCAGAGCAGCTGATATGCGGGCAAGGTTTTGCATGCTAAGAAGTGATTTGGCAACTGGACGAGGTTAGCAGGAGCTTCTCAGTGGGGGCAGCGCAGAGGTGAAGTCATAAAGGAGCCTGCTGTCCTAAGGCTGCTGGGAACTGCAGGGGGTTTACTTGAATGAGACAGGACCCCCTCGTCCAGGGCTGGGAGTTCAGGAGACCACGTGTGGCGCCTCCGTTTTCTCTTCAGAGCAGGACGTGAGCTCACCTGCCACAAAAGAGGGGGCGTTGGGTGGGGAGTTGGGGAGAAGGGGAAAGTCCTAGTGCAGTCCCCATGAGGAATGAGAGAGAGAACAAGCGGAAGAGCTGCCAGGTCCCTGGCGGGAGCCACGCCAAGGTCAAAGCCCTCCCCTGTGGCTTTGCATGTCTCCGCCATGTGCCCAGGCGGGGAGCAGCCCCGGGGCCACAGAACGCCTCTGTAGCGGGGAAAGGTTGGGAGGGCCGGCTCTGTCCCCTAGGCGGGCCGTGCACTGTTTTAAAGACCCCACTGTGGTCATCATCACCTCCTAACTACACCGTGTACAATTCCACTTGGTCATACCCTTCATCGTGAAGCAATCTCACTGCATTTTAAGAGAGGTTGAAGCATTTTGACAACCTCAGTAATGGGATTTTGGCAGATGGAGGGGGGAATGGCCCAGCCTTTATTTTCAGTTGTGCCATACAGGAGGGCAACCGCTGTCACCCCCGGGGCACCACCTCTGCCAGGCGTGCGACCTCTTGCCCAGGAACCCCAGAAAGGGGGCTCAGGGGCTTAAGCTGCTTTCAAATGTCTGCCGTTTGCGACACCCTCCTCTGTTTTGGCTCCCCATCCTCGTTTTTCTAGAAGAGGAAAGGACAGTAGCCACATTTCAAAAAACAGTTCCAGGAAGTGTACTTTGTCTGGCATAGAAGACGAGCCTTAAAGCCAGACACAGTTAAAGAGCAACTCTGATTCCAGGACGTGTGTCCAGCCACAGTGACACAGCTTCACCCCGAGTGCCCGGGGGGGGGCAGGGGTGGTGGCCTGAGTGGGACTCAGGTGCCATCCCCAGGGGTCTCAGAACCCAGAATTGCCAGGCTCTGTCCCTACTTGGTTAAAATTTTATGCGAATGTGGACTTTACCTTATAAGCCCATATCGTTATTGTATAAAAATCATTTTCTCTAAATCTTCCAATGACAGTGACCCTGGAGCACAATGGGCCATGTCTATCTTGTGGTTTCTGCTCCCTGGAGGGAAGAAGGCCCTGTTCCTGGCCCACCGAATCCAATGCTGGACTCCTCCGAGTCACACTCACAGACACACGTGGATCAGGTTTAATCTAAACACCTGTGGCCCAGTCAAATGGACGGTCCTTCCCTCATCCGCCTGCCGCTCCCCGTCCTCCACGTGGCCAGCAGGTGGCCCTTATGGGTGTGGTGCAGTCACTACCTGGGCGCCATCTCTGCCAGGCGTGAGACCTCAGCCCTCTTCCTGGGTCCTTTCCAGCACATGGGCTCTCAGCGTCCTCACCCTAGCGACCCTCCCAGGACCTCCCTGCAGGACTGGGTCAGGACCAGGAAGCCCTCGGACCCCAGGATGGCCCTTTGCAGGTCTCAGGCACTGCAGAGCTCCTTTTGCAAGCTCTGATGTTGTTTGATGGTGTCCGGCTCACCAGAGGCTCCACTCGGACAGCACCAGCACAGTGCCCACCTGCCTTCGGGGAAGTTCGCATTTTAGCAGCGGAAACATTTCCTCAAAGAGGAGTCTTCCCAGGAGTCCCTATGCACGGAGCTGCTGAAGATGGAGCTGTCCACGGGAGCAGAGTGGGGGGTCTGGGACCTGAAGGCATCCAGCCCTCCAGAGCCCAGGGTTCTAGCCACCGCACAGACTCCAGCCACTGTGCTCAAGACAGCTCACGGGTTCCCACCTGCCTCCCAAAACAAATCTGGGCCAAGTGGATTTGAGTTTTAAATTCATTCTTTTTTAAAAATACATGAAGATTCAAAGATGGGCAGATGCAGAAAATGAAATACTCTATATTGTATTTAATAGGAATTCTGTCCAAAAAAAAAAAAAACAGAGATGGGTATATCAAAGTAATTATCAACTTCTGCATCTTTTCTGTTTTCTTCCCCGACTATTTTCAAAGGCCCAGTATCAGCCCAGATTCCCATTGTCTGTGTCCAGACAACGACCGACTTCTGTGTGACTGGATCACGTGAGCCAAACTCCCCTGGCCCCGGGTCAGTGCCGTCTCCCGCCAGGCTGTTTCCTGGTCTCCTTGGGACATTTATGAGGAGAGCTGATTAAGGTGGTGCCACTCCTGGACCCAGAGAAAGAGTTCTCCATGCCTGGGCTAAGTGGGGCTCATGGAAGTCTCTTCTGGGGGATTTGAGGTTCTGGTCTGGGATTGGGAATTCATTCCTTTTTGTTCCAATTTCATTAACCTCATATAAGAAGCAGGTGAAAGCAATTTATGCAAATCCTTTTTTCAATAGTCTAAGACATTTTACCTTTTGATAATAGCAGCCAGGCAAAGGAAGGAGCCGCAGACAGGCAGGTTTTGAGGCCCCAATTTAAAATCTGAGCTACCTTTCCCCACCTCTTCAAAAGCCTTTCTGTGGATAAGATAAGAGTGTAATCCCTTAGTCTGGTACAAATGTTTTAAGACTTTGTATTTCTAAAATCCAATTTGAGTTATCCTTGAACTTTAAAGCTGTTTTGTCCACTGAACCAAGGGCCCCGGGATGCAGACAAGTGTGGCCCAGCCCCTCGCCCCCGTGAAGCCCCAGCCGCCATGGGCGCCAGGAGCCCTGTCAGAGGCAGGAGGCGCCGACGCAGATGCTGTGGGCTTGTCCTTTCTGAGAAAGATCTTCACGAGCCTTCTTCCCCTAGACGGAGAGGCTTGGGGTGCAACAGCAGCCCTTGCTGCTGGCCACATGGGGCTGAGGGTGGCCTGTCAGGAGGCTGCACAAGGCACGATTGCAGGAAGCACAGTGAGGAGACCACGCGGCAGAGTCGGCCCCATCTGTGTTCTCCTGGCTTTGTGGGACTCGGACACCCCAGGCCTCCGGGCTGCATGTGTCTGCCCAGCTGAGCTGACCTCCTTGCCAGACCCTCGCTGGGTACCCACCGGGCACCAGGTGGCCCTCAGGAGCCCCTCTGGGCCTCCAGGTGTAGACGGGAGAGGCAGGGCCCACAGACGTCTGCAGGGTGGGAGCTGGGGGGCCCACAGATGCCCCATAGCAGAGGGAAGGGTGCTCAGCTGGGAGGAGGCTCTGAGTGTGGAAGGATGGAGGGTGGGTTTCTGGGCACAGGGCAGCCAGAGATGCAGCAGTGCAGGCCCCACAGACTCAGGGGTCCAAGGGCAGGGGCTGCTGCAGCTTCAGGCAGGGCCAGCAGCAGAGCTGGTCGAGGGGGCCTGGGCTCAATCACTGCTCACGGCTCACGCCTCACACTTTACGTGACATTTCTGGTTCTCTCAAGCCTTTTTCTCTGTAATACAGAATCTCATAGTTACGTAAACGACACACAACAGAAAATGGATCGTCCTAACCGTTTTTAGGTGCACACCTCATAGCATTATATGTGTTCACAACGTTGTGCGAGCATCTCCACCACCCATTTCCAGAACCTTCCATCATCCCAAACTGGAACTCTGTCCCCCGTAAACACTGACCTCTGTTCCTCCCCCCACCCCGGCAGCCCACTCTACCCTCTGTCTCTGAGTTTGATGACTCCAGGGACCTCACACAAGTGGAATCACACAGTCTGTGTCCTCTGGTGATGGCTTCTTTCACTGGGCACAGTGTCCCCAGGGTTCCCTGTGTTGTGCTGTATGTGTCCTTTGGTGACTGGCTTATTTCACTGGGCACATGTCCTCAGGACTCCCCATGTTATGCCGTATGTCTGCACCCCCTCCTCTTAGGGCTGGTGACATCTGTCAGTGTGGATGGACCACATTTTGCTCATCTGTCAATCCGTCCACAGACGCTGGCCTTGCATCCACCCTTTGGCTGCTGTCATAAAGTTGCTGTGAACCTGGCGTGCAAATACCTCTTCAAGACCCTGCTTTCAGTTGTTCTCCATGGACACCAAGACATAGGGCTGCCGCCTCCTATGGGAATTCCATTTCTAACTCTGAGGAACCGCCACCCTGTTCTCCCTAGCTGCTGCAATAGCGCGGTGTTCCCATCTCTCTGCCTTCTCGCCAGCACCTGTTACTTTCTGTTTTCTTCGGTAAGAGTCACGCACATGGCATGAGGTGGAATTGCACTGAGGAATCATGCTTCCCCGATGATTTTGGTGACGCCAAGCGCCTCTGCCTGTGCCTGAGGTCATTTGTGTGTCTTCTTTGGAGAAACGTGTGTTCAAGTACTTTGTCTTTTCTGAACGAGATGGTTTTCCATCGTTATTGTTGTTGAGTTGTGGACGTTTCTTACATGTTCTGGATATTAATCCCCCACTGCAATTTGATTCGCAAATCTTTTCCCCCTTTATATGGGTTGTCTTTTCGCTCTCTGGATGGTGCGCTTTGATGCACAAACGTTTTGAGTGTCATCAAACCCAATTTATCTATTTTTTTCTTTTGTGCCTGTGTTTTTGGTGTTATATCTAGGAAATCTTGGCCAAATCCAATGTCATAAAGGTCTTGCCTTGTATGTTTTAGGTCTCACATTTAGCTCTGAGTTCATGTATGTTCTGGCCAAGTGTGCGTCCAGCCACTCTGCTATTCACTGTGAGTCAGTGCACGCTCGGGTGGGAGGTGACGGTCTGGCTCCCCCTCTGTGTGTGGATATCCAGTTCTCCTGGGAGGGAGGGTCCCGCACATTCCTCTGCGTGTGGATATCCAGTTCTGGGAGGGAGGGTCCCGCACACTCCTCTGCGTGTGGATATCCAGTTCTCCTGGGAGGGAGGGTCTCGCCTCACTCCTCTGCGTGTGGATATCCAGTTCTCCTGGGAGGGAGGGTCTCGCCTCACTCCTCTGCGTGTGGACATCCAGTTCTCCTGGGAGGCGAGGGTCCGGCTCACTCCTCTGCGTGTGGATATCCAGTTCTCCTGGGAGGGAGGGTCCGGCTCACTCCTCTGCGTGTGGATATCCAATTCTCCTGGGAGGGAGGGTCTCGCCTCACTCCTCTGCGTGTGGATATCCAGTTCTGGGAGGGAGGGTCTCGCCTCACTCCTCTGCGTGTGGATATCCAGTTCTGGGAGGGAGGGTCTCGCCTCACTCCTCTGCGTGTGGATATCCAGTTCTCCTGGGAGGGAGGGTCTCGCCTCACTCCTCTGCGTGTGGATATCCAGTTCTGGGAGGGAGGGTCTCGCCTCACTCCTCTGCGTGTGGATATCCAGTTCTCCTGGGAGGGAGGGTCTCGCCTCACTCCTCTGCGTGTGGACATCCAGTTCTCCTGGGAGGGAGGGTCCGGCTCACTCTGCGTGTGGATATCCAGTTCTCCTGGGAGGGAGGGTCTCGCCTCACTCCTCTGCGTGTGGACATCCAGTTCTCCTGGGAGGGAGGGTCTCGCCTCACTCCTCTGCGTGTGGACATCCAGTTCTCCTGGGAGGGAGGGTCCGGCTCACTCCTCTCCGTGTGGATATCCAGTTCTCCTGGGAGGTGAGGGTCCGGCTCACTCCTCTGCGTGTGGATATCCAGTTCTGGGAGGTGAGGGTCTGGCTCACTCCTCTGCGTGTGGATGTCCAGTTCTCCCAGAACCACCTGTTGAGGAAACCGTCCTTTCCCCCACAGGTTTTTTAAAAGTCAGTTTATTTTTGTTTAGTATGGGAAAAAGCAGGTTATTTTTAAGGACACGAGAATTTTATTTCAGATCAGTACATTTTTAAGGTTATAAAATTTATTTAATATTATCTTTAAAATATTGATAATATTTCAAACCAGATATTGACTCTGTCCCATTTAACATGTAATGCATGCCTTTTAATTTACTTTAAATTTATTATGTAAGAAGAAGCATGATTCATGGAAAGCAGACTCAACAATAACACACAGATGGTCCCCACCTCAGGATGGTTGCACTTAGGATTTCTGACTTTACAGTGGTGTGAAACTGTACTCTGAGTGCCCACCCAACCACGCTGTTATTCACTTTCAGGGCAGTAGTCAATAAATGGCCTGATACCTTCAGCACTTTATCATAAACAGGCTTTGTGAGAGATGGTTTCGCCCAGCTGCAGGCTTGCATGAGTGTTCTGAGCACACATAAGGCAGGCTGAGCTGAGCTGTGATGCTCAGCAGGTTATGTGGATCCAGTACGTCTCTAACCTGGCACATTTCGACTTGCACCGGGTTCATTGGGATGTAACCCCATGATGTAACCCCATCATACACTGAGGAACCTCCATAATGTGTTTATCTGAGAACTGAATACATATCAAAACGTAAAGTAAACTTAACCAGGAAATTGGCTCCAATAATAGACAAACAAAGCTTTCAGTGACCTGATGGCTAATATTGTTACCTGTTTGATTATAGAAGTTTTATGTTCGTAATTCCTGTTTTATTGTGAATTACAAGAGAAAATGAACAGTTTCAGGCTATTTGTAAGCAAGCTTCTGCAAATAAACGTGTTTCAGGTGGGGGTAGCCTAAATGTCACATAAACCAGCGCAATTCAGACGGGGGAAGCCCAAATTCCAGATACACCAGCGCGATTCAGACGGGGGAAGCCCAAATTCCAGATACACCAGCGCGATTCAGACGGGGGAAGCCTAAATTCCAGATACACCAGCGCAATTCAGATGGGGGAAGCATAAATTCCAGATACACCAGCGGGATTCAGACAGGGGAAGCCTAAATTCCAGACACACCAGCGCGATTCAGACGGGGGAAGCCTAAATTCCAGACACACCAGCGCGATTCAGACGGGGGAAGCCTAAATTCCAGATACACCAGCGCGATTCAGACGGGGGAAGCCTAAATTCTACGTAAATCAACAGGTCTCAGGTGAGGGTAGCCTAAATTCCACATAAATTAAATCAAATTTGGATAGATTCATTCCCAGACGTTCTGCTCTGAGCGTTGTGTGCAGCATGGAAGTCTTTCTGGCCTGCTGTGTATCAGCGGGAATTGGATGGCGGTGGATTCGCTTTGGGGCATGGCTTCATTGCCGGCTTACATCTCTCACACTTGCTCAGGGTCCGTGTTCCTTCCAGAGCTTCCCTTTCATCAGACTCCCTCTGAGCACCAATTTGACTGCACATCCCTGAGTAGGAAAAACTCATGTTTAACATCTGCAGTGCATAGACCTTCCACAGTGGCTGGCGGGTCACTTGGGTGGGACGACAGCATCTCCGGGGACAAGGATGGACAGGTGGATGGGTGAGGAGCATGAGGTGAGGAAGGCCTGGGCTGTGGTAGAGAAAGGAGAGGAGGGAGAAAGTGCTTGGGAACACAGCCGGCGGGCGCAGTGACATGCTGGTGTGGGGAGAGGGGCACGGGGCCGAAAGCCACAGTGTGGAGCTGGTTTGGGACTGGAGTAGGAGCTGGTTCAGGGAGAAGCCGTGAGCTCAGTGGGGGACAGGTGGCCAGCCAGGGAAAGGCCAGGGGACACCAGGGGAGGCATTCAGCCAGTGCTGTGACAGGAGAGCCTGCAGCTCAGGCCAGGCCAGACCAGAGCTGTCCCCGTGGACATTCTGGTGCCAGAGCGTGGGGGCAGAGGCCAGGAGAGGCGTCAGGGCAAGGGGACAGTCCGTCAGGGGCCCACATTCTATGTTCACCACAGAGCAGCTCCGCTATCCTCAGATGCTGGCTTTCTCAGCTTGACTGTGTGAGTTCCTCTTTGAAAGAGAATTTCTGAATGTGACTTAATTCAATTTTGTGCTTCCAACAAATCTTCCCTCATTAAAAATAGCTAGGAGACCATCTGCATTGGTGAGAGTCTGGGTTCCCGGGAAATGGTAACGAAACTCTGCAGTTGAGCCAGCGACGCAAAATGCATCGCCCTGCCCTGCTGGCGGTGGGCTGTTGATTCAGTGATCTACCAGGTGCCAGGAACAGGGGCGACCTCACAGGTGACACAGCCTGGCCCCACCACCAAGCATGCCCCCACATTGAACCCGTGGGAGCAGAGCCCCCCCTGCACCGCCTTGCTCACCCCTGCCTTCTCCCTTGCCTCTCTGGATGACAGACTGCGCCCCTGCTGCCCTCTACTCCTCTCTAGGCTGCTCTCCCAGGTGTGGGGCAGGTGGCACTCATGCCTCCTTCCCTCCTCACCCCTGTCCCCCCCGGCTGCACCTGGATGCTGCGATAGGCAGTGCCCTGCCGAGGAATGGAGGGCCGCCCAGGCCCACGCTCGGGCCACACAGGAGTTGCTTCTGGTGTCAAGTCCACACATTTAAGTGCAAACGCAAAGCCCCCAGGATCTGGGCCAAGCTGCCACTCCAGCTTCATCTTCATTCACTGCTCGTCTGCACCACCCACGGGAGCCACGCACCTTTCCCAACTGCACTGACATGGGCGCTGGGTCCCAGGTTCTGCCTTGAGAGCCCCTGCACCCCCGCCCTGCCCCTGGCCCTGGATCCATCTGACATGACATCAGGACCCCCCTCAGAGACCATGTCTTCTGTCAGGCCTCCCCTCCCTGGCGGGATCACTCCCTTCCCAATGCCAGGCTGCAGTCAGCATTCGTGAGCACCCAAAATATGCCAGGCAGCATATGAGGCACATGGCACATGTGGTCTCACCCATCTTCCCACCAGCCGTGAAGTGGGTGCCACGAGCCTCCTCGCAGGTGGGGAGGACCAGGGCGTGGGGAGCTGACCTCACAGACACGTGAGGGTGGGGGCCAGGGGCTCACTGTAACCTCATGACAGGGACCAAATGCTGCCAGATACAGACAATGTTTCTTGGTTGGTGGCTGCTCCAGGGGTGGGGGGCGAGACTGAAGCACTTTTGCGGCCGAGCACCACATGTCAGGCTGCGCACAGCACGCGGTCTTCGGGAAAAGTCTGTTAAATGAAGTGTTCTCGCTTGAAGACACATATCCCTTAACCTCTGAGCCTCTAGAAGGAAGGAGGTTTAGAATGCTCTGTAACACGATGAATAAAATGGAAGGGTCTGCAAAGCCACCATCCTCCAGCGGGAGCCCCAGGCCCCTGGGGTGGGAACAGGAGTGCAGGAGGAGCCCTAGGCAGAAACCCGGCTCTCCAGGGCACGCAGGTCCTCTCAGCCTCTCCCCAAACATCTGCAAGGAAACCGTGCTGCAGCCACAGTGTCGAGACACACACCCTTGCCATCAGCCACCTTCCTCCCATGCAGCAAGCTCGGGCACACCCAGTGTAGAGGGGAGCTGCGACTCAGTGGACGCTGACACCGGGCATCGGTGGGAACAGACAGCGGTGCTGTGGCTCCTGCTGGTGGGACGCTGGGCTTGGCTGACGGTCGGGAGGCAATGCAGCTGCGCACATCCGAAGCTCTCGACATGTGGACACTCGTCCCCTGACACTTCATCCTAAGGACACAATTCTTTGAGATGTGCAAAGAATGAAGTGCATGGCTGTTCATTACAACATTGCTCATGATGCGAACATGGCACATGAAGGGATGTGGATGGGAGCCTTTCCAACGAGGGAAGCCCCTTGCAGACGAGGCGCCCCTGACATTTCTGAAGAAGCAAATTTCCCCTGTGGATGCGGCACCCAGAGCCACACTAATGGGCCCACACCATGCCCGTTGTGTGTTCTTAGCAGGAATTTTCTGTGCCAGGGAACAGCTGTTTCTTTCTATTCCTTTATATTTTTCTAAGACTTCCTTTTGCCCCAAAGTCTTCTGTTTTATATCTGTACCTAAAATAGGCTGGAGCACACACACCACGGCTGCATCCTGAGCGGCTGTGATAGTCAGCTCTGTGGACCCACATCCTTCCCGCTGTCCTGACACCTCCCCGAGCCCCCACACCTACCTCCCCAACATGGGGCCTCTGTCGGAAGTAATGAAACTTTCCTCAACTCACGAGGGGCTTTCACCTTGTCACACTTAAGAAACACTCCTGCGTCCCGTGTTTTAGGGGAGCTAGAGCCAGTCACACGGTGTCCCCTGCCCAGGGCTCCGCTGTCCCAGAAAGACTGGAAATGAGGGTCTTGGCTCTGCAACAGGAATGGGTGGGATTCTGCCTGTTTCTCCATCTTTTTGTAATTTCTATTATAAAGAGTGAGGCACGCTCACCATTTGCCGTTATCCTTGAAGGAGTTTCTCCCCAGAAAGCGCTTGATGGAGACAAGGGCACCTGCTCCTGGTGTGGGAAGAGGTAGCTCATGGAAGCCACATGATTCACGTGACTCCCTAGGTCCCCGCGTGCACACCCATGCATCGGTGCAGCCGGGGCTGCAGTGTCCTTGGCTCAGGCCTCCTACACAGGGAAGCAGGGTCGGCCGCTGGACCACCCGGCTGTGCAGCTGGGACTTGCCCTTGACCCGGGTGTGCAACAAGGCTTTGTCCTGTGGGCCACATGCGCTCCCAAACACAGAGCGGGAGCTGCAGGAGGCGGAGAAGCCAGAGTGATGAGGTGGGTTTGGGGGTCTGAGGGCCCCAGAGGTCAGACATTGGAATGACCGATTGCGGCAGCCGAGAAACCAAGAGTGGCTGCAGTGTCACCGCGGCATGATGGGGCGAGGGTAGCTACCAACTAAACCTAAGGAAGTTCAGCTCCATGATAAGCCAAGAGTTAACAGCGTCTCTCGCTAACACCGCAGATATCTGGACTGGCCCCGGGGCCTGGTCCCTGGTGGTGCCATGCAGCTGAGAAGAAATTGCTCCTATAAGCGAATATCTGACACCCCAGCCAAAAGTCTTATTCTTTCCTCTAAATTCCAAAGGAATTTTCTCTCTATTTTCCAGTTGATTGGAGTCGTTTCCATCGGTGGCTGTCTTACCAGTGGGTGATGAGTCTGAGAAATAGGAACCATGTCTTATTTATCTTTATGACCCCACAGCAGTAACTATTACAATGCCTCAGACTTAAGGACTCAATAAATATTGGATGACTAGACAGAAATTAATTAACGAACGTGCTAGCTTCCTGGTAACATATGTAACATCTCTCTTGGCCCACTTAGACTGTAAATTAATGAGACCTTTGAGGAATGAAGAAAGTACGCGGGCAACTGCGGGAAGGCCGGAGATTGCAGAGGCTGTCTTCAGAGAGGGGTCTGGGGAGCTCTTTCAGCCTTGTCCCGCGGGCCGAGCCCACTCCCCCAGCATACAGAGCTCCTCTTGGAGGGGCCCTGCTGATGGTCTGGCCCTGCTCTCCGGGGGCGCTTATGCCTTCCACTGCCGCTGGCTATTATTCTTTCTGCCTTCATGCCAGCTGGAGCTCCCGGATGCCGAGAACTGGACAGCAGGCGCAAAGTTCTCCGCGTTCCCAGGAGGCCGGGATGTGCAAAGGGCATGGCCGGAGCCGGGCTGTCCTGACAGACATGTAAGCACACAGAAGGGTGGCAGGTGACCTTTCTCTGGAGCGCATGACGGCAGTGCTGTGGCCTTGGCCTTCCACTCCCAATGGGGGACTTCCCACTTCTCAGACCTAGAGCGAAGGCCTCAGGGTCCCTTGGGAAGCACGATCTCTGCTCCCCCTTTAATGGGTCGAGAATGGAGACTTGAGTCAGGCACAACCTTCAGAAGTCCTGGCACGAGGGGCCTGGAAGCTCAGGTGGGGCTTCCGTGACCACCTGCGGCCACACAGGGCCCAGGGCCAGCCTGGACAAATTGTAAAGGGACCCTCTCATGGGGCTTCCTGCTCAGGAGAGGCAGGAATGGGAGGTGTGGGTTTGGCTGCAGGCCTGAGCAGGTGTTGGAGGACAGGGGCCATGCACTGGGGAACACGCTCCTGGGGAGACCCCCTCCTGGAGCCCCCAGGGCCAGAGACGCCTGCAGGAGGGAGAGGTCCAGAAGATGGCTGCCCAAGAAACAGGGCAATGTGTGGGGATGGAGGCAAGGGGTGGGGCATGGCAGGCTACAGTAGTGCTGCCACCTGCAGGAGGCAGAGAGGCCACAGCGACAAGGTGGGTTTGGGGGTCTGAGGGCCCCAGAGGTCAGACACTGGAAGGACCGATTGCGGCAGCTGATAAACCAAGAGTGGCTGCAGTGTCACCGCGGACGCCTGGACGTGCTGAGACTCACCCCGGGGCCATGGAGAGTGGCTGCAGTGTCACCGCGGATGCCTGGACGTGCTGAGACTCACCCCGGGGCCATGAAGAGTGGCTGCAGTGTCACCGCGGATGCCTGGACGTGCTGAGACTCACCACGGGGCCATGGAGAGTGGCTGCAGTGTCACCGCGGATGCCTGGACGTGCTGAGACTCACCCCGGGGCCATGGAGAGTGGCTGCAGTGTCACCGCGGATGCCTGGACGTGCTGAGACTCACCCCGGGGCCATGGAGAGTGGCTGCAGTGTCACCGCGGATGCCTGGACGTGCTGAGACTCACCACGGGGCCACCGAGAGAGGCTGCAGTGTCACCTCAGATGCCTGGACATGCTGAGACTCACCTCAGGGCTGCGGGGCAGACCTGGAGCCAGGCCGGGGGCTGCAGGGTTGGGAGGAAGGCGCTCTCCAAACACGCCCTGTGAAGCCACCGTAGAATCAGACTGTGCCTCCAGCCTGACCTGTGCTGGCCCCTTCCTGTGAGCTCCAGGAAAGTCCGTGCTTGAAGAGCTCATTCATGAGTGCCTTGTTTTATTTCCTTCACATGAAAGCAGAGAACATGAATTGTTTTAAAAATAGCCTCTCCTTCTACAAGTCATTATTTGCAGAAATAGCTGATAGTTCAAAAACTCTAAATTCATTTGCCACGTTCATTCAAATTGTTCTGATCTTATCATCTTTCCCAGATCCCACATTTATTACAGATGTATTTATTCTTTGTCTCCCCTCCCTCCTCTATATAATGGTTTAGGAGAGATTACAAAAGGTAATTTATAACAGGTTAAAAGAGAGACCTCACCACTCACAGAAAAACGAAGCATGCCCCTCCCCAGAGTGGAGACGTGGCTTTCTGGGGAATGTGGCCCAGGGCCCTGGCCGCCTGCCCACACGCGTAGAAATACATGAAATGGCTGCACATGTTTCAGTCACTTAGAGAAATACCGAAAAATGGCTTCATATAAACCTCTGAAAGGTACGCGGGGTAGCAATTAATCTCCTTCTGTAGTAAAGAGCCCAGCTGCTTTGGCCATGATGAACATCAGTCTTTGCTCTTGAAGGCTTCAGAACAGGTGTAACAGGGATGGGGCGCAGGTGCTGGCCCGCAGGTCGGGACGTGCCTGCTGCGTGCCCCGGCCACCCTAGCCAGCGGTCCTGCAGCAAGGAGCAGCCGGTGCCCATACCTGGTGAAGAGGCTGGGCCGGCCGCTGCCTGGCCTGAGAGGTGAGGCGTGGAGCTGTGTCCACATGAGGAGACGCGAGGGAGTGATTTCCATGAAGGAGTCCGTAGACCTCCGAGCTCTTTCTCTGTAGCTCAGCTGAACAACGTTGCCAACTAGGGAGGGCGCTGGCTTCCGCGGTCAATTGCAGGCTCAGACACTCACTGCAAGCTCAGCCTTGACTAAGTCAGCTGACCCTGCAGCACCCAGGTGCCCACCTGTGACCTTGTGGCAATGCATGTCCCATGCAGGTGCTGAGCGTCCGAGCTGATGTTTGCAGGATGCCCACCCGTGGCTCCCACGGCACCATCAGGCTGTTGCCCCAGATGTGCAGTTGTTCCCTCACTGGGTCACCGACATGCCTCTTGCCTCCATGCACTGAGTTCAGGACCGTGAATAAGTGAGGCTTGTTGGACCCACCAAATGTGCTTTTTTTAGAGATGCATTTTCTCAAAGCCTTGTGGATCGATTTTGGTGATGCTGTGAATGACCATCTTTGTGTCTGTGAGTCCCCGTGCAGTGAGAGGTAGCAGCAGTGTTCCTGCAGAGTCTACATGGCCAGGCAGTGTTCCTGCAGAGTCTGTGTGGCCAAGCAGTGTTCCTGCAGAGTCTAAGTGGCCAGGCAATGTTCCTGCAGAGTCTAGGTGGCCAGGCAGTGTTCCTGCAGAGTTTACATGGCCAGGCAGTGTTCCTGCACAGTCTACGTGGCCAGGCAGTGTTCCTGCAGAGTCTACGTGGCCAAGCAGTGTTCCTGCAGAGTCTACGTGGCCAAGCAGTGTTCCTGCAGAGTCTACGTGGCCAGGCAGTGTTCCTGCAGAGTCTACGTGGCCAGGCAGTGTTCCTGCAGAGTCTACGTGGCCAGGCAGTGTTCCTGCAGAGTTTACGTGGCCAGGCAGTGTTCCTGCAGAGTTTACGTGGCCAAGCAGTGTTCCTGCAGAGTCTACGTGGCCAGGCAGTGTTCCTGCAGAGTCTGTGTGGCCAAGCAGTGTTCCTGCAGAGTCTATGTGGCCATGGCCCACCCAACAACTGCGACTTCTCAGCACGAGGACTCAGGTGTATGAGTTCCTCACAGCCCCCTTTTTCAGCCCAAGGCGATGCCCACTGTGTCCTGGCACCACCTCCCACCCCCAGCCTGTGGCTGAACCCAAAGGGATGGCCCGGGAGCCGATGGGTCACAGGCCATCCCATATCCCACGTGGGCTTCTCAAAGTTTTTGGTTCCCATCCCTAGTTTTGGGGCAGTGGCTGTCTCACATGGGGTTAGGGTGGAAAACAGCTAAGTCAGATCAGAGCGTGGAACCCCAGAGCTGGTGCAGCTGTACCTCCAGGCTGCCCGCTGCCCTGCTCCTTGCCATCTGTGTCTCCCCGGAGCATGCAGCCTGCCTGGAGTGCTGCCCTGGGTGTCTTTTCAGAGTGCAACCCTGCACCCTCAGCACAGGAGTCTGTCTCCATCTTGACAGGCATTGCTGAAAAGGTAAGTGCTCCCCCAGAACATCGGGGTGTGTAGGCCCTCCACGATGCGCTGCTTGGACGGCAGAGACCGCCGTTTTCTCTTGGCAGTCTGGCTCCAAGTGGATTTGCCCAAAGTCACAGATCAACTTGCTGTTGCAGCAGGGGCCGGCCTGTTTCTGGAGTGGTTTAGATTTGGGATGATGGAGCTATGATCAGCTTACACCAGCGCAGTGCCTGGCAGCTTTAGCAGAAGGGTCATTCACTGAGGTCCAGCCAGCAGTCAACAGCACTTAGAAAACAACAACCCAGAAGAGTAGCCAGCGCCAAGCAGAACCGGGGGCCTCCCCTCCTCTGCGAGCACACAGCAGCCTCCTCATGCCCTTCATCCCCTATCACTTTGCCTCATTCTGTTTTCCTCTTCTTCCTTTATGGCAGCAGGAGGACTGGCACCCCAGTGTCCTTGCATCTGTGCTGGTGGGTTGCTGAGGGGTTTCCCGCGGCCGCCGGCCTGTCTCCCAACATTCCCTGGGCCTCATTCATTCCCACCACGACCCTCCTCTTGGGTGCACCGCCTGGACTCCCACCTCCAGCCCTCCCCACCTGTCGGCACTTCTCTCCCACCCTGCAGGGAGTGCTTTTCTCAAGGCCATTTTAAGCACACATTTCACTCATTCAGAATGAAGATGACACAGAAGCCACCAGATTCAAGTGCTCAGAAAGCAGGACAAGTGCGTCGGGCTCAGAGCTCTTCCCCAGGAAGCTGGCCTCCGAAAGCAGGAGACGGAGAATCCATTCAGGAAAAGCACATCGGGCTGGGCGCCGTTCCCTGGGGAGCTGGCTCAGTAGAAGTGCGTTGAGCTCCGTGCCGTTCCCTGGGGAGCTGGCCTCGGAAAGCGGGAGACCCAGAATACATTCAGGAGAAGTGATCGGGCTTGGAGCCATTCCCTGGGGAAATGGCCTCAGAAAGCGGGAGACCTAGAATCTGCTCAGGAGAAGCGCCTCAAGCTCAGTGCTGTTCCCCAGGGAGTTGGCTTCAGAAAGCGGGAGACCTAGAATCCTTTCAGGAGAAGCATGTTGGACTGGGCGCCGTTCCCCGGGGAGCTGGCTTTAGAAAACGGGAAACCCAAAATCGGCTCAGGAGAAGCGCGTCGGACTGGGCATCGTTCCCCGGGGATCCCTGACTTCAGGGCCTTTTGCGCCACCTCTGTTAGTGAGTGTCGGGATTCCTGCAAATACCATATTTCTGGAGGGTTTGGAATATTGATTTTCTGTTGAAGAAACTAGGGTGAGCATTTTACTCAATAAAAATCAGGAATCACAATTCCTAAACTCATAGGTTTTTCTACAGATCTTAAGCCTCCATTGTTATTCCTATAGTAGCTCGCCCTGGATAAAAGGGAGACATCCCTCAATTCTGCCAAGCAGAGCTGCCGGGAAAGACTGAGGTCGCAAGCCCAGCCCTGCACAGGGCGAAAGGAAGGACCACTCAGACTGTCCTGGCCTGGGTCAGGTGCCACCCCAAAGGTAGTAACTCATCAAAGATGCGCAGTTTAATGGACTGTACTATACTGACAGTAAAATGAACTAATCTGGCATCCATACACTGTGTCTGTCAAACTCAATGATGCACACAGGTTTAAACATTGTTTTTTATGTGTTTTAATTTTTCATAGCCTTCTAACGTGACCTGTGAGACGTCTCTGCAGAGTTGATGCCGTGAGGTAGTGAGCTCACCTAAGAATGTCATTGTCATATAGTCAGCAAGAATAAGATATAGAAGACGATGCCTTTGTGGCTTTACACACCTCAAAATGTGGAGCTGTATCATTTATGTGATTCTTTTAAGACATAATCACTCAATTGGCAGCTTGGAGCAGATAATGCATCTTAGTAGCCAGAGCTTCGCGGCTGCCATTGTATTTCCGCTCCTTCGTGAAGGGGAGCGAGGCGTGCTCTGCAGAGCAGCAGGTGTGTGCCATGTGAGGGCTGGAGGGCACAGCCCACGAGAGCTGCTTCGTGGGGCTCTCACCAGTTCTGTGGCTCCGTGTCCAGACCAGTTCTGTGGCTCCGTGTCCGTAGCAAAGCTAGATCTGGCCACAGCTGTCGGGAATGTCTGAGGGATTGGCAGAGTTGGGAAAGACGCCAGAATAAGAGAGTTGGGCAAACATTCAGAAAGGGTTACAGGTAGATTGTGGGAACTGCAGACCAGTGTGCTTGCCTTGGTCCCTGGTGAGATCCTAGGCCGTATCAGTAGACGGGGAGGGAGCTGGGCGTCACACCCTCTCTTTGCTGATGGCATTTCTTGCTGAGAGATGGAGGAACGGCTGTTGACATCACAAGTATAGATTTTAATGATTTTTTTTTTTTTTACAAAATATCCAAAAGAAAAGATAGAGACTTGGAATGATCATGCCGTTAGATAAATTTCTACCTACATACACTATTCTTACAGGCTATTAATTAAATAATTACTTAACGAGGAGAAAATAGATTAAGTGCAAAGGGGTTCTCTAGAAACGTGCCGTGGGGCTATTCCTCAATTCTATTATGTTCCACGATGTTGTCAATAATGGAATTAAAGATGCGTCATTGGGTTGAGTAAACTTTTGGACCATGCAGTGCTAGCAGGAGGAGGAGGGGTGGATGGAGATGAGGGTCTGAGTAAGGTCTCCCGCTGGCACCAGAAGAGCCCTGCCCAAGTGCGACCGTCAGATGGAAATGACCTCAGGGGTTTTAGAGCCATGTGAGTCCACTGTGTTGCTGATAGCAGGGGATGCGCATGGCTCACCCAGAACAATCCTGCCCACAGCCACGTTCTGTGTGGCCCATGTGTGAGCTGCCCGAGGCCGCCCTCACCAAGTACCATGAACCAGGGGCCTTCAAACAACAGGCGTTTATTCTCCCACAGTGCTGGGAGCCAGAAATCTGAGAGCATGTCTGAAGCTGTGCTCCCTCCTCCTCCAGCCTCTGCCAGCACCTGGCAGCTCCCAGTGTCCCTCGGCTTGTGGCTGCCCCACTCCAGTCCCTGCCTCTGCGTGTGACCCACTCCCTGTGCACGTCTGTCTGTGTCTGAATTTCCCTTTTTTTTTTGAGATGGAGTTTCACTCTCACAGCCCAGGCTGGAGTGCAATGGCGCAATCTCGGGTAGCCGCAACCTCCACCTCCTCCGTTCAAGCAGTTCTCCTGCCTCAGCCTCCCAAGTAGCTGAGATTACAGGTGCCCACCACCATGCCTGGCTAATTTTTACATTTTAAGTAGAGACGGGGTTTCACTATGTTAGTCAGGCTGGTCTTGAACTCCTGACCTCAGGTGATCCGCCCACCTCAGCCTCCCAAAGTGCTGGGATTACAGGCGTGAGCCACCCTGCCCAGCCTCAAATTTCCCTTTTTGATCAGGACACCAGTCCTACTGGATTCATGGCCTACCCCAGAGACTTCGTGGTCACTTGATTACATCTGTGAAGGTCCTTTTTCCAAGTTACATAACATGCTGAGGTCCTGGGGTTAAGACTCAACATATCCTCTTGAGGGCACACAGTTCGAACTCTAAGAGCTCAATGAGTGTTTTCAAAATTGAGAAATTTTACATAAATAATACAAATGCCTGATTTCTATTTTCTTAATCAAAGATCTGAGCAACCCCAGACCGGCATTCCCAGCCAGCTGTACCTGTGTGCTCTCCCCTTGGGGTAGGACTGGCCGCCCCCAGCCACCCAGCCCCCCTTCCATGACGCAGCCCCTCCTCCCACTCACGGTGCCCCCAGCTGCCCGGCCCCCCTTCCACCACGCAGCCCCTCCCCCCACTCATGGTGCCCCCAGCTGCCCGGCCCCCCTTCCACCACGCAGCCCCTCCCCCCACTCATGGTGCCCCCAGCTGCCCGGCCCCCCTTCCATGACGCAGCCCCTCCCCCCACTCATGGTGCCCCCAGCCACCCAGCCCCCCTTCCATGACGCAGCCCCTCCCCCCGCTCATGGTGCCCCCAGCCACCCAGCCCCCCTTCCATGACGCAGCCCCTCCCCCCGCTCATGGTGCCCCCAGCTGCCCAGCCCCCCTTCCACCACGCAGCCCCTCCCCCCACTCATGGTGCCCCCAGCTGCCCGGCCCCCCTTCCACCACGCAGCCCCTCCCCCCACTCATGGTGCCCCCAGCTGCCCGGCCCCCCTTCCACCACGCAGCCCCTCCCCCCACTCATGTGGCCTGCATGGCCCCCCAGACACTGGAGGCTACAGCCCCTGATTTCTACCCTGTTGTGGCCCACGAAGGATTTAGACACCTCTTAAAAGGAATATATGCACTAAATTAATGCTGAAATAACAAAGTCAATAGAAAATGACGGCCATGGGAGAGACACATATGCCCCCTGAGGTTAACCCGGCAGAACTGCTGCGTCCCAGTGAGGGAGACCAGGGTCCCAGGGATGCAGCCAGCATGGCCACCCCGGGGGCTTGCCCTCAGGCCTAGGCCCTGCATTAGACAGCTGCCTGCAAGGCCAGAAGACAAAGAGGAGAGCAGGAGGTCTGCCGGGGTCAGGTGGGCCTGAGGAAGGGAAGGAGGGCATGGAGTGTGGGCGGAGTCCTCAGGTCCCAGGACAGCCTCCGACGTGGTGAAGGGCCAGGACTCCCCAGGGCTGCAGGGGGCAGCGACAGGACCTGTGTGCAGGTGCACAAACCGAACCTCCGGCGTGTGGGGCTCTCGCGTGTAACCTGGCTGCCCCGGAACCTCCGGCGTGTGGGGCTCTGGTGTGTAACCTGGCTGCCCCGGAACCTCCGGCACATGGGGCTCTCACATGTAACCTGGCTGCCCCGGAACCTCCAGCGTGTGGGGTTCTCACATGTAACCTGGCTGCCCCGGAACCTCCGGCGTGTGGGGCTCTGGTGTGTAACCTGGCTGCCCCAGAACCTCCGGCACGTGAGGCTCTCGCGTGTAACCTGGCTGCCCCGGAACCCCTCCTGCACATGGGCAGGCTGAGGGCCAGGCGCAAGGGCACCTGTGCCCAGGCGGCAGGCAGTAGGCACCAGTCCATGGTGGGCGTACAGATGGCAGGGCTGAAAGGGACCCTAAAGATCCTCGGGAAGAGCCCCACCAGGGGACATCTGGGAGCTGTGTGCGGTCCTGAGCGGCTTGGGGTCCCAGGCCTGTGGCCCTCACTGCACAGGGTTCTTCTGCAGTGGGACCCCGTGGCCATGTCACTCTCTGCCCTGGGAAACATCCTGTGCCACGGGGCCGGGGGGGTGGGGGCGGTTAGGCAGCTTGGGTGATTTTTTTATTGTTTGTAGAGATGGGGTCTCACTGTGTTGGCCAGCTGGTCTGAAACTCTGGGCCCAAGTAATCCTCCCGCCTCGGCCTCCCAAAGTGCTGAGATTACAGACATGAGCCACCACACCTGGCCAAGAGTGAGTTTTAATGAGCGCACAGTCACTGTCTTCTCACATCGGAAGTCCGTGTGCTGAGAAATGTGGATTCTCTTTATTCTGGACGTTCCAGAAAGCCTCGTCCAAGGGGATCGAATGGACGCAGGAGGGAGAGAGCTCAGATTTTAGCTCTTTGTTAGGTTCGTATAACCCAAGTGCCCTGTGGGTTCCCCTTGTGTGGATGCTTCCTGAAACTGTGTCCTCACGGCCGACCCTGTGTCTCAGGCGAGCACCCTTCTGTGGGTGGTGGGGACACACCCCTGCGTCCGACCCCCGCAGAGCCACCTGGGCCTCTGTATGCCTCACGCTCCTCTCTCCAGCATCCATGGTTTGCCCCCAGCTGAGGGCTAAGTGAGGGAAACTCCTTCAGGCTCACGTTGTAAGGAACCACTGCTCCCCCAAAACATCCCTGCCAGAGCCTTGTCTGCTCACCGATGAGGATTCTGTCTCTGGGCTTTCATTGTCCATCCTTGAATTCCAGCTCCCCAGAATATCCAACTTGTATGTGTAAATCTCTGTCCCAGCCATCCGTGGATGGGCCGGGCTGAGTGCTCTGGGACTTCAGAAGCCCAGGCACGCCAGGCTGAATCTGAAGGCGGGTGTGTGGCGCAGCTCCTGGAGCAGGCGTGTTAAACCCTAAGCTCCTTCCCATGTAGCAGGACCGCCCATTCCTGTGGGCCATGTGGCTGCACAACGTGGAGCGAGGTCGAAGTCCCCATAGAAGACAGAGCTGGGGGGCTCGCAGGGAATTTCTCAGAGGGGTGCCCACTTGGGAGGGAAGGAGGGTCCCCGGCCTCTGTGTCACTCATTTCGTGCTCTAGATGTCCGAGTAACCCAGTGGTAAATGTCCACTGCCAGTAATTTCCCAGCACCTCATTCTGTCCCACACACCTCACTTAGGCTCTCAGCTACCCGCAGGAGGACCAGGACTGAAAGAATTGTCAGGGGTCAAAATCGTCTTTGTCATTTTCTTGGAAATAAAAGTAAGCATCTCATTTCAGACACTATGCCCAGGAGGAGCTTTTGTCCAGAGCTGTGCATGGAAGGGCATCGTATTGATCTGTGGCACGTATGGCCTCCATCTCCCCTGATGGGAGTCAGCAGGGCCGCTCTGTGTGACCACCTGTGAGAGCCTAGATTAAAATCCCACCCAGCCATGGGCAGCACAGCCCCCGACCCAGGCCCTCTGACCAGGGGCCTCACTCCCACTGAGAGAGGCAGAAGCCACAGTTGTCTCTCTCGGCTCGCTCCTCTGCCGCCTGAGGGCCCAGACTGTAGTCTCCAGCCCCAGGTGGCTTCCCCTCCCCAGCAGGAGTGTCGGTTCCCAGGTGACAGTTATCTCTTTTCAAAGTCGGTGGGGTGCAGGCTCTAGTAGAGAAGAGTAGCTGGGAGAGCACGTTCAGCTCTCACTGGTAGCTTTCATGGAGCCATACGTGGCTTGTTATTGAATTGTGACTATGACCATCTCATGTTTGATGTAAAGGATAAAGAAATGATGGGCCTGTGGGTGATTATAGCCATTCTTTGGTTTATGGACCCATAAGTCCCACGGAGAGCATTATCAATCACACGGTGCCGTCACGGCTGCGTTTTCATGTGGAATGCTGAATTGCTTTAGAATGCATAAAGCAGGGAGCCACTTGTGACTATGCGTGTGTGGTTTTACGGAAGTTGGGGCACACATGAGGCCTGCCCTGGTTCTGGTCATCTCAGACAGGAACACGGAGCTCATGAACCTTCTCAGTCTCGCCGAGAGCCCTGGGACGGCCCCTCCGTCCAACTCTAGAGTACCTTCTGCCACCTGCAGGTACTCCTGAATGGCCGAGAGCCACTCACACCACTGCCTAACCTTTAGGACGATCTGGACAGTCCTTGTGGAAGGAACGAGTCTCTGTGGCCAGCTCTGAGTGCTGCAGGACCTGGCTGAAAGGTCGTGGGCAGATGGTGACGCTTGCACAAGCAGAGAGAGAATCGTAAGGGGACGCAGGGTGGCACCCCACCTGGAAGGCAGGGAATGGAAGCAGGAGGGAACTGGCACCAGGGAACTGGCAGCAGAGGAGAGGATGTGCCTGAGCTTCAGAAGGGAAGGCGACACTCAGAGGCACACGGCACGGGGCAGAATCAGAGCTAAAAGAAAGGGTGCCCATCCGAGGCAAAGCGCCTTTCTCCAGCCTCGGCCCTGGAAGGCCACTGTCCTGCTTACAGGGACCCTTCCTTGCAGAGCAGCCAGCGGCTGGCCCCAGCGGCCCAAGGCAGATGCACACTGCTAAGGGATGATAGCATCTCCACTTTGCAGTGACATTTGCTGAAATGAGATCATAAAATCCACAAGGACTTTATTTTTGAGAGTGAAAACTAGAAATGTTAACTCTTGTGGCTACTTTTGTTTTAAAAGCAGCATAAGAAATCTTCCTCTGGCTGGGCGCAGTGGCTCACACCTGTAATCCCAGCACTTTGGGGGCCAAGGCGAGTGGATCACAAGGTCAAGACCATCCTGGCTAACATGGTGAAACCCCGTCTCTACTAAAAATACAAAAATTAGCTGGGCGTAGTGGTGCGTGCCTGTAATCCCAACTGTAATCCCAACTGGGATTATGGGAGGCTGAGGCAGGAGAATCACTTGAACCCAGGAGGCGGAGGTTGCAGTGAGCAGAGATCGTGTCACTGCACTCCAGTCCAGCCTAGTGACAGAGTGAGACTCTGTCTCAAAAAAAAGAAAAAAAAAGGAAAAAGAAATCTGCCTCTGCCTGTAATACCTGCTGAGACTGATCAAGTCTTCCCTAAAGCTTTTAAACTACAGCGGGTTAGCATTGTCATCCCTGAAGGGTACTTAGCAGGCACGTATGTTAACTGAGCTTATGACATCAATTCATGGGAAGCTAATATAGTGTCGACTCTATCCCCGCGTGTGTGGGGGGGTGTCCATGCACGTGTGATGTGTGCTTGAGTGGGTGTTTACTATATGCCTATGTGTGTGTGAATGTGGTTGTGTGTTTGCTGTGTGTGTAAGTATGCTGGGTATGTGTCTGTGTGTATGTGTGGTGTGTGTGTTTCTGTGTATGTGTGTGTGAGGTACTGGTCTATGTGAATGTGGTTGTGTGTGTGTGTGTGTGTATGCTGTGTCTGTGTGTGTTTGTGGCGTGTGTGCTGTGTATAAAAGGACAGCCCACAGCACTAAACCTGAATCTGTAGATTCCCAGGTACCTGCATATCAGAAAATATGTTTTACTATTAAGTTTTCTGTGTCCTTCATCTGTCTGGCATTCTGGAGGGATGTGGTCCACCTTGATCCAGAAGGCACCTGGGTCAGATTTGCTCAGTTCCCGGCATTCTGGAGGGATGTGGTCCACATTGATCTGGAAGATACTGGGGTCAGATTCGCTCATTTGCTGGCAATCAGGAGGGATGTGGTCACGTTGATCTGGAAGGCACTGGGGTCAGATTCACCCAGTTCCCAGCATTCTGGAAGGATGTGGTCCACGTTTATCCAGAAGGCACCTGGGTCAGATTCGCTCAGTTCCCGGCATTCTAGAGGGATGTGGTCCCTGTTGATCCGGAAAGCACTGGCATGAGATTTGCTCAGTTCCTAACATTCTGGAGGGATGTGGTCCACATTGATCTGGAAGGCACTGGGGTCACATTTGCCCAGTTCCCACATCGTGGAGGGATGTAGTGCATGTTGATCCGGAAGGCATTGGGTCGGATTCACTCAGTTCCCGCCATCTGGAGGAATGGGGTTCACGCTAATCCAGACAGCGCTGCGTCAGATTCACGCAGTTCCCGCCATCTGGAGGAATGGGGTTCCCACTAATCCAGAAGGCACTGGAGTCAGATTTGGTCAGTTCCTGGCATTGGGAGGGGTGTAGTGCACATTGATCTGGAAGGTGCTGGGGTCAGATTTGCTCAATTCCCAGCATTCTGGGGGATATGGTCCGTGTTTATCCGGAAGGCACCTGGGTCAGATTCACTGAATTCCCAGCATTCTGGGGGATGTGATCCGCGTTTATCCAGAAGGCACCTGGGTCAGATTCACTGAATTCCCAGCATTCTGGGGGATGTGATCCGCGTTTATCCAGAAGGCACCTGGGTCAGATTCACTGAATTCCCAGCATTCTGGGGGATGTGATCCGCGTTTATCCAGAAGGCACCTGGGTCAGATTCACTGAATTCCCAGCATTCTGGGGGATGTGATCCGCGTTTATCCAGAAGGCACCTGGGTCAGATTCACTGAATTCCCAGCATTCTGGGGGATGTGATCCGCGTTTATCCGGAAGGCACCTGGGTCAGATTCACTCAATTCCCAGCATTCTGGGGGATGTGATCCGCGTTTATCTGGAAGGCACTGAGGTCGGATTCACTCAATTCCCAGCATTCTGGGGGATGTGATCCTCATTGATCCAGAAGGCACCTGGGTCAGATTCACTGAATTCCCAGCATTCTGGGGGATGTGATCCGCGTTTATCCGGAAGGCACCTGGGTCAAATTCACTCAATTCCCAGCATTCTGGGGGATGTGATCCGCGTTGATCTGGAAGGCACTGGGGTCACATTCACTCAGTTCCTGGCATTCTGGGGGAATGTGGCCCATGTTGATCCAGAAGGCTCTGGCGTCAGATTCACTCAATTCATACCCTGCCTCGCCTCCTGCTGTGTGACCTTAAGCAGGTTACCTTGTCACTCTGGGCTTCATTTGCCTGTCTGGAAAATGGAGGGTTTTGTTTTGTTGTGTTTTGTTTTGTTTTGGAGTCTCACTCTGTCACCCAGGCTGGAGTGCAGTGGTACGATCTCGGCTCACTGCAACCTCCACCTCCTGGGTTCAAGCAATTCTTCTGCCTCAGCCTCCTGAGTAGCTGGGACTACAGGCGCATGCCACCATGCCCAGCTAATTTTTTTGTATTTTTAGTAGAGATGGGGTTTCACCATATTGGCCAGGCTGGTCTCGAACTCCTGACCTCGTGATCCGCCCCCTGGGCCTCCCAAAGTGCTGGGATTACAGGCGTGAGCCACCACGCCCGGCCAAGTACAGGTTTTAATGGTGCTCACCTCACAGGATTATTGTCAGTTTCACAAAGAGCCTTCCTGCAAGCATGGAGGTTAGTGCTCGAGCACAGAGTTAGACATTTGATAACAGTCACTGTCATTTCATGAGGGTTTTTTAATTGTGAAAAAATTGTCCTTAGTTACAGACACACACTCTGGGGCTTATGAAGATTACTTTAAATATTTAGTATATGTCAATTCTAAGTTAAAAGTCTGCTTTGCAAGTTACGAGAGCAATAGAATGGCCGCCGTAAACTGCAGTGAATACAGATGCCCCTCATTCTGCTTCTGACTCCAGTGGTTCCTGTTCTGTCCTGGGGCTTCCTCAGGAGGTGCTGAGAAGGAAAGAAAGGGAACACCTGAGGGGCACCTGCCCTCCCTCCACGTGTGCCCAGAAGCGAATGTGGGGAGCCAGGAGGTGGTAGGGTGCCCAGGAGAGCGGGAGCAGCATGGGGCAGGGCGGGCCCAGCCGAGGGTGGGACCTTCAGGCCCTCCGTTCCCAAGCACACACATGTGGTCTCTTGCACTCTTCATCGGGGATCATTTTTCCTCTTTATATTTGTGTTACTTAATCCTATTATCTTAAAGGATGCCTTCCACATTTGTCTGAAAACAGAATTTCCATTGGCATCCATGAAAACCAAGGTCAGAGCTCCTAGAGTCAAGATGGTAATAAAAAGTAGCAGGGCCCCTGAGGGTGTGGATGCCACCCTGTCCTGAGCACCTTACAGCCAAGAGCTCCCGGGATCCGTTCATTAAGCCCATGAGTCAAGTACATTTTATTCCCATTTTCAGGGAGAGAAACTGAGGCACAGGGCAGTGAAGCCACTTGCCTCAGTCACACAGTGGCAGAGCTTCCTCTAAACCATGGCAGTGTATACTGGGCACCCAATCGTGTGAGTAGAAACAGGAATCTTCTAACTCACAGCATCAGACAATCTAAGGAAAGGGATTCCTGGTGGCACCTCACCCCGCGGAGGATGGCACCCGGAGCTGCAGCTGGAAAAAACAGAGGCCGTCAGCTCTGGGCAAGTGAGAGCTTCAGAGGGCCCTGAGCCCCACGGTGACCACGCATTCAAAATGTTTGCTGCACTCAGCTACATAAATATTACAGGGAAAGAGAAAGTGGAGGGCAGGGGAGAGGCAGCCTCACCACAGCCCCGGAGAACCAGAGTGAGGCAAATGTAGTTTTCCGGGCCTCCTGACCTGCCAGTCTCGGAATCCCAAATCCAGAGCAGCGGCAGAGGACAAGGGGCTGCGGGGAGTGAGGGGAGCGTGCTGAGGTGGGGGTTGGACCGCAGGAACCCCACCAGGGTGGCCTGGAACTCGCCTTTCACCTCCTGCAGGTGCCTCTGCCTGGCTGAGAAGAAGTTCTTTCGTGGAAGACCCACGCTGGGTGTTCCCATCTGGTTCTCTCCTGGACGGCTTGACGTTGCTAGCTCCAGTAGTTACCCTCCGCTGCACAGCGAGTTATCCCGAAACTTAGCTTAACACAACCATGTTTTATCTCACAGTTTCTGTGGGCCTGGGGTCCTGGTGTGGACCAGCTGGGGGTTCCAGCTGTGTCCCTATAGGCTGTGCTGAGGGTGTCCTCTCAGCTCAGCAGCGGCTGCCCCAGGCCCTCTGTGCTGTTAGCCCCTGTCCATGGGCCCTGTCCACCGGGTTTCCTCATCAGCCGCCACCACCTGGCAGCAGACATCCCTCGGAGCTAGAAAGTCGGTCGGGGACCCCAGTGTGCGTCCTTAGCAGCCATCTCTGCTGCCTTTGCTGTCCTCCAGGCATCGGAGTGGAGTCACCAGGTCCAGTGGCGCTCAGGAAAGAGAATTCCAGGAGGCCAGAGGCCCCGGGCCGTCTCAGAGGCTGCCGGCCACACTGACATTTCAAGAATGAGCCCGTTCAATTTCAGTACACTCCCTTTGCCACAGGCTCAGTTTAGGAGCTCTTCTTATTTCTCTATTTTTCCAAACTTTCGATACTTCCTATTCTCCCCTTCATCTTAATTTAAGGCTTTCCACAAAGAGCTCTATCACAGCCCCTTCCTAAGACCGGTCTCCAACAGCAGCAGCTTGAAAACAGCTATTTTGGCCCCTCAGGTATGAAGGTCCCCTAGTGTTTCCTGGAGACACCTCCTTCTGACCTCAGCTCCTTCTGAGGGACGCGGGGCCAGAGGAGAGAGGAGCAGATTCGGCAGCGCAGAGCAGCAGGACGGCGGGTGTTTGAAATGGCACACACGCGCTTTTCTGGTGGCGTATGTTGTGGTATTCATTTAGCAAAAATCCATTTTTAAAACCCTGGACCTGTAGACTGATCAACAGATGAAACAGTGAGCTGAGCTGCCGCCTGCCTTTTTGTGTTGCCAGAAATTATTATCCACCATATGCTGGAAGCCTGATGGTGAGCCTCCGCCCCGGGGCTCTCACCAACGCTGCAGCACGCCTGCCGGTGGACAGGAGCGTGTGGAGGGCACTGAGCCAGCCAGTGAGCGTGGGCAGGCAGCCCTGTGCTCCCCACTGGGCTGTGAGAGGCGCACACACCTCAGCTTACTTCTCTGAGGGGAGACACCCATGCTCACCAGCACCGACCAGGCTTTCTCATAAACGCAGAGCCCGTGTCAGTTACACCAGCACCGACCAGGCTTTCTCATAGTTACACCAGCACCGACCAGGCTTTCTCATAGTTACACCAGCACCGACTGGGCTTTCTCACAGTTACACCAGCACTGACTGGGCTTTCTCACAGTTACACCAGCACCGACCGGGCTTTCTCATAGTTACACCAGCACCGACCGGGCTTTCTCATAGTTACACCAGCACTGACCGGGCTTTCTCATAGTTACACACCAGCACTGAAGGGGCTTTCTCATAGTTACACCAGCACCGACGGGGCTTTCTCATAGTTACACCAGCACCGACCGGGCTTTCTCATAGTTACACCAGCACCGACCAGGCTTTCTCATAAACGCAGAGCCCGTGTCAGTTACACCAGCACCTACCAGGCTTTCTCATAGTTACACCAGCACCGACCAGGCTTTCTCATAGTTACACCAGCACCGACCGGGCTTTCTCATAGTTACACCAGCACCGACCGGGCTTTCTCATAGTTACACCAGCACCGACCGGGCTTTCTCGTAGTTACACCAGCACCGACCGGGCTTTCTCGTAGTTACACCAGCACCGACCGGGCTTTCTCGTAGTTACGCCAGCACCGACCGGGCTTTCTCATAGTTACACCAGCACCGACCAGGCTTTCTCATAAACGCAGAGCCCGTGTCAGTTACACCAGCACCTACCAGGCTTTCTCATAGTTACACCAGCACTGACCAGGCTTTCTCATAGTTACACCAGCACCGACCGGGCTTTCTCATAGTTACACCAGCACCGACCGGGCTTTCTCATAGTTACACCAGCACCGACCGGGCTTTCTCATAGTTACACCAGCACCGACGGGGCTTTCTCGTAGTTACACCAGCACCGACCGGGCTTTCTCGTAGTTACACCAGCACCGACCGGGCTTTCTCGTAGTTACACCAGCACCGACCGGGCTTTCTCGTAGTTACACCAGCACCGACCGGGCTTTCTCGTAGTTACACCAGCACCGACGGGGCTTTCTCGTAGTTACACCAGCACCGACCGGGCTTTCTCGTAGTTACACCAGCACCGACCGGGCTTTCTCGTAGTTACACCAGCACCGACCGGGCTTTCTCGTAGTTACACCAGCACCGACCGGGCTTTCTCGTAGTTACACCAGCACCGACCGGGCTTTCTCGTAGTTACACCAGCACCGACCGGGCTTTCTCGTAGTTACACCAGCACCGACCGGGCTTTCTCGTAGTTACACCAGCACCGACCGGGCTTTCTCGTAGTTACACCAGCACCGACCGGGCTTTCTCGTAGTTACACCAGCACCGACCGGGCTTTCTCGTAGTTACACCAGCACCGACCGGGCTTTCTCGTAGTTACACCAGCACCGACCGGGCTTTCTCGTAGTTACACCAGCACCGACCGGGCTTTCTCGTAGTTACACCAGCACCGACCGGGCTTTCTCGTAGTTACACCAGCACCGACCGGGCTTTCTCGTAGTTACACCAGCACCGACCGGGCTTTCTCGTAGTTACACCAGCACCGACCGGGCTTTCTCGTAGTTACACCAGCACCGACCGGGCTTTCTCGTAGTTACACCAGCACCGACCGGGCTTTCTCGTAGTTACACCAGCACCGACCGGGCTTTCTCGTAGTTACACCAGCACCGACCGGGCTTTCTCGTAGTTACACCAGCACCGACCGGGCTTTCTCGTAGTTACACCAGCACCGACCGGGCTTTCTCGTAGTTACACCAGCACCGACCGGGCTTTCTCGTAGTTACACCAGCACCGACCGGGCTTTCTCGTAGTTACACCAGCACCGACCGGGCTTTCTCGTAGTTACACCAGCACCGACCGGGCTTTCTCGTAGTTACACCAGCACCGACCGGGCTTTCTCGTAGTTACACCAGCACCGACCGGGCTTTCTCGTAGTTACACCAGCACCGACCGGGCTTTCTCGTAGTTACACCAGCACCGACCGGGCTTTCTCGTAGTTACACCAGCACCGACCGGGCTTTCTCATAAACGCAGAGCCCGTGTCAGTTACACCAGCACCTACCAGGCTTTCTCATAGTTACACCAGCACCGACCAGGCTTTCTCATAGTTACACCAGCACCGACCGGGCTTTCTCGTAGTTACACCAGCACCGACCGGGCTTTCTCGTAGTTACACCAGCACCGACCGGGCTTTCTCGTAGTTACACCAGCACCGACCAGGCTTTCTCATAAACGCAGAGCCCGTGTCAGTTACACCAGCACCTACCAGGCTTTCTCATAGTTACACCAGCACCGACCAGGCTTTCTCATAGTTACACCAGCACCGACCGGGCTTTCTCATAGTTACACCAGCACCGACCGGGCTTTCTCATAGTTACACCAGCACCGACGGGGCTTTCTCGTAGTTACACCAGCACCGACCGGGCTTTCTCGTAGTTACACCAGCACCGACCGGGCTTTCTCGTAGTTACACCAGCACCGACCGGGCTTTCTCGTAGTTACACCAGCACCGACCGGGCTTTCTCGTAGTTACACCAGCACCGACCGGGCTTTCTCGTAGTTACACCAGCACCGACCGGGCTTTCTCGTAGTTACACCAGCACCGACCGGGCTTTCTCGTAGTTACACCAGCACCGACCGGGCTTTCTCATAGTTACACCAGCACCGACTGGGCTTTCTCACAAACGCAGAGCCCACGACAGTTACACCAGCACCGACCGGGCTTTCTCATAGTTACACCAGCACCAACCGGGCTTTCTCATAAACGCAGAGCCCGTGTCAGTTACACCAGCACCGACCGGTCTTTCTCATAGTTACACCAGCACCGACCGGGCTTTCTCATAGTTACACCAGCACCGACGGGGCTTTCTCATAGTTACACCAGCACTGAAGGGGCTTTCTCATAGTTACACCAGCACTGAAGGGGCTTTCTCATAGTTACACCAGCACCGACCAGGCTTTCTCATAGTTACACCCGCACCGACCAGGCTTTCTCATAGTTACACCAGCACCGACCGGGCTTTCTCATAAACACAGAGCCCGTGTCAGTTACACCAGCACCTACCAGGCTTTCTCATAGTTACACCAGCACCGACCGGGCTTTCTCATAGTTACACCAGCACCGACCGGGCTTTCTCATAGTTACACCAGCACCGACCGGGCTTTCTCACAAACGCAGAGCCCGCGACAGTTACACCGGCACCGACCGGGCTTTCTCATAGTTACACCAGCACCGACCGGGCTTTCTCATAGCTACACCAGCACCGACCGGGCTTTCTCATAGCTACACCAGCACCGACTGGGCTTTCTCATGGTTACACCAGCACCGACTGGGCTTTCTCATGGTTACACCAGCACCGACTGGGCTTTCTCATGGTTACACCAGCACCGACTGGGCTTTCTCATGGTTACACCAGCACCGACTGGGCTTTCTCATGGTTACACCAGCACCGACTGGGCTTTCTCATGGTTACACCAGCACCGACTGGGCTTTCTCATAGTTACACCAGCACTGACCGGGCTTTCTCATAGTTACACCAGCACTGAAGGGGCTTTCTCATGGTTACACCAGCACTGACTGGGCTTTCTCATAGTTACACCAGTACCGACCGGGCTTTCTCATAGTTACACCAGCACTGACCGGGCTTTCTTATAAATGCACAGCTCGCGTCAGTTACACCAGCACCGACCGGGCTTTCTCATAAATGCACAGCCCACGTCAGTTACGCCAGCACCTACCCGGCTCTCTTACAAACCCACAGCCTGTGTCAGTTACACCAGCACCGACCGGGCTTTCTCATAAATGCACAGCCCACGTCAGTTACACCAGCATCTACCCGGCTCTCTTACAAACCCACAGCCTGCCTCAGTTACACCAGCATTGACCGGGCTCTCTTATAAACGCACAGCCCACGTCAGTTAAGAGTAAGAAGCTTTCATACCTAGAACCACAGTGCTCTGTGAGTGGGTCAGAGTGTAGGATAAAGTCTGCATGGCTGTGGCCACAGAACTTCAGGTAGGAAGGGTCTGGGGGCAGTGCTGAGTGACGGGAGGAGACGCCCCTGGAAGGTGCATCTGGAGCTGCCGGAACAGACACCCCCTGGCCTCTTAGAGTGTGTGTGGTAGAAGCACAGAAATGGCAGTGCTCACACAATGCCTGTGACCACATTCTATGGAAAATAGAGAATAAAGACCACCATTTTTTTGAAAGACTGATACTATTATTGAATTACTATTCAAAGAATAGTAACTATTATTAATATTATTACTGGGGGGAGGCTTGGAGGCTCTGGCGGAGACCCACGGAGCTCAGACTGCAGAGAGGAGTGACTCCAAGCCTGCCTGAGTCTGTAGCTAAGAACGGAGCTCTCCCCTGTGAAACATGCCCCCAGTGTGTGGGTTCGCATAGGAGCCTGTGTGTTGATTGAGATTCTGGCACTGACCAGCTTCGGATACTTCGTTTACCTCTCAGTACTTTGGTTTTCTCATCTGTAAAACTGGGGGGAAAAAAAGCATGAATTCCACGGTTTCTCTGGGAGTGAAAGGAAATAAAATATGGAAAAGTAGCTTGACAGGATGGAGCCGCTGCTGTCATGCTGACTAGAAAGTACTCGCCTGTCTCCACGTGTGCGAAAGCGTGCGTGTGTGAGAGACGGTGTGTGTGCACATGCGTGAAATGATGAGCAGTCCGTAGCACTCACATGTTCTGAAGGTGAGGGACTCAGCATTCGACCTCAAACAAATGAAAGGCCCCGAGCCCACCGCTGAGCCAGCCAGGGTTCCTCGATGGGGAGAGAGTGCACAGGAGAGGGTGAGGGTGCCCTCGCGGCCGCTGACCAGGGGCTCCTGGTGTGGGGAAGGCATGCAAGGGAGGTCTGGAGGCGCCCCTGTGTGTCCTTGGTTGATCGGATGAAAGGGAGCCAGCCTGTGATGGGTGTGAGGAAGGGTTGGTGGAATTCTCAGGGAGGGAGAGGAAGCTGTTCCAGTGGACAAGGTAGAGATGGCCGAGGCTGAGGGTGGTGGATGGAGGGGACCAGACCCCAGGACTGCATAGGGGGATGGGGAGTAAGGTCAGATAAGGGATGACCCGAAAAAAGTAATGGGATCTGGTTGTGGGGAGGACAAAAGACAAGGAAGCCTCGAGCCTCACCCCAAAGATGGACATTCAGGACAGGCTGTCGTCATGGAAACTGGGAAACCCAGTGGAGGAAAAGTAACTGACTCTGTTGCGAACGTGCTTGGACAAGTGAGCCTGGTTTTTCCGCAGTGTCACTCAGAGGTGCTGTCTGTCTTAGTGCTCACCATGTCTGGGGCACTACTCTTTTGAAATGGCCTTTTCAAATGCACTCTTAATGGTGGAAGTGATCTTTCAGATTTGTTTCTTTTTTAATACTCTAAACCCATTTGGAGACAAGGACAGTCAACAGGAGGAGTGATGAGGTTAAGGTGTGGAGAATCACAAGTGAAAAAGCTTAGAAAACGTAAGACTAGATTTCTGGTTTTCTTTGGGCATATTTCTGAAGACAATTCCAAATGGAAATTTCAGAAATGACTGAGCAAGGTCGAAGTAGGTATATCACTTCCTAAAGTGTGTGAATGGAAACATATTAGGGAGACATATAGTTACATGTGGCAGATTCGTCAGGGTCTTAAAAGTGGTCTCAGTACCTGACAGCACCCTGTTGCAGATTATATGCTAATGTGCCAGACTTGCTAGAATGCCAGCGTGCATCCCACCGCACTGACCGAGGACATGCGGCGGCTCCATGCAGTTGGCCACTTGGCAGCTGAGGGTGAGTCACATGGAATCCTGCACCACCAATGCTCCGTCTCAGCGACAGCTTACCCTGAACCTGCTCCGCACTGTGTCAGAATGAAAAGCAACTGGGCAGGGCGCGGTGGCTCCCGCCTGTAATTCCAGCACTTTGGGAGGCTCAAGGTGGGCAGACCACCCGAGGTTGGGAGTTCAAGAACAGCCTGGCCAAGATGGCAAAACCCTGTCTCTACTAAAAATACAAAAAAAATTCACTGGGCCTGGTGGCAGACACCTGTAATCCCAGCTACTGGCAGCAGAATCATTTGAACCTGGGTGGTGGCGGTTGGCAGTGAGCCAGGATCACGCCACTGCACTCCAGCCTGGGTGACAGAGCAAGACTCCGTCTCAGTAAAAAGAAAAAAAAGAAAAGAAAAGCAACTGGCTGCTTCCTGAATTTTTGTTCACATTAGGTCTAAATATGTATAGACATATTTGCAATATAAAATCAAAAAATATCACTTGATAGTGATCATTTGATTTTCCTTCTCAGTAGAATCCAGGTACAAAGGTGAGCTTTGTCAGGCTGTTGCTGTTCTTTCATTTAATTGGAGCCTATTTTCATACATTAAAATATACATAGGCACTTTTCTTATAGAATATGTGAACAGAACATGGCTAAGTTATATAATTATGAAACAAACATTTACCTGAATTCCCTGAATTATTGTTCTACTTTTAATTCCAAAGCAACCCGAGGAAAAGTTTCCAAATATTATAATGGATGTGTAGTATGTAACTGACAAAATATGTGAAAGAGATTTTAAACAAAAATAGAGATGACCTGGTTATTCTTCACAGAAGTATCTTGTTTCCTTTCATCTGAACATAATGGCACTATTTAGCCATTTTCAAAAAAGTTAGATTCTTGTTCATGCGGTAATGAGTCTTTCTTACAAACATTCAATCTAAGGAATTTTAGCTCAGTTTTGAAAAGAATATAATCTAGTTATGAAAATACATATATATAGTATACTGAACATCAACTATTAAATACGTGCCTTATGGCATTATTCTGTAAATAATAAAATATTAGATCTTTTCAAATATGTTGATTAAAAGTAATAGATCCTCTATACTAGAATCCAGACAGTGAAAACCGGATTCACCTCTAGGGAGACTGCACTGTTTGTAAGTACCTGTGCTTATGAACAGTATTTTTTCAAAATGCTACTTTTAATGGACAAAACTAATAATAGTAATAATGAAGCCTTGAGGCTTTTTCTATTCTTTGAATTATAACTTTGAAGTTTGGGGAAGAAAAGTCTAAACATCCCGACATATTTGTCAGCCAATCCTTCAAGCAGAAATGTTTGCTGAAACACATACTTGGTTTATAAGCACATGGTTTCATGTAATCATGTCAAGCCATTGGTGGGATATCAAGTCTATCTCATCATTGAGTTCCTGTTTTTGGATTTCAAAAGCTTCAGATTCATTGGCATATGAGCCAGCATGAGAACTAATAATAAAAGCTGAGTTGTGTTGGTGATTTATTTTTCAAAACAAAAAATGACTTGCATTGTTCTGCTTTAAGTAAAAAATTCATATTTTTCCTGAAATAAAGTGAAATAATTTGAAAAAATAATTTTAGCATTTCTCAATTTTAAAATAAGGGCATTGATTTTATAGCTATATCTTACATTTGCACTGCTTACATTTGCATTGCTTATGTTATATCTAACATAAGCAATGTGGCAAAATCTTATCTTAAAAATCTTCCCAGTTCATGAATTTGTCCTGTGGGATAAACTCTGCTTCCAGTATGCATGGGTAGATGGTGAGGGCTCTGCCAAGACCCAGTATGCTTGGGTAGATGGTGAGGGCTCTGCCAAGACCCAGTATGCATGGGTAGATGGTGAGGGCTCTACTAAGATCCAGTATCCATGGGTAGATGGTGAGGGCTCTGCCAAGACCCAGTATGCATGGGTAGATGGTGAGGGCTCTGCTAAGATCCAGTATGCATGGGTAGATGGTGAGGGCTCTACTAAGATCCAGTATGCTTGGGTAGATGGTGAGGGCTCTGCCAAGACCCAGTATGCTTGGGTAGATGGTGAGGGCTCTGCCAAGACCCAGTATGCATGGGGAGATGGTGAGGGCTCTACTAAGATCCAGTATGCATGGGTAGATGGTGAGGGCTCTGCCAAGACCCAGTATGCATGGGTAGATGGTGAGGGCTCTGCCAAGATCCAGTATGCTTGGGTAGATGGTGAGGGCTCTACTAAGATCCAGTATACATGGGTAGATGGTGAGGGCTCTGCCAAGACCCAGTATGCATGGGTAGATGGTGAGGGCTCTGCCAAGACCCAGTATGCATGGGTAGATGGTGAGGGCTCTACTAAGATCCAGTATGTATGGGTAGATGGTGAGGGCTCTGCCAAGACCCAGTATGCATGGGTAGATGGTGAGGGCTCTGCTAAGATCCAGTATGCATGGGTAGATGGTGAGGGCTCTACTAAGATCCAGTATGCATGGGTAGATGGTGAGGGCTCTGCCAAGACCCAGTATGCATGGGTAGATGGTGAGGGCTCTGCCAAGATCCAGTATGCATGGGTAGATGGTGAGGGCTCTGCCAAGACGCAGTATGCTTGGGTAGATGGTGAGGGCTCTGCCAAGACCCAGTATGCATGGGTAGATGGTGAGGGCTCTACTAAGATCCAGTATGCATGGGTAGATGGTGAGGGCTCTGCCAAGACCCAGTATGCATGGGTAGATGGTGAGGGCTCTGCTAAGATCCAGTATGCATGGGTAGATGGTGAGGGCTCTACTAAGATCCAGTATGCATGGGTAGATGGTGAGGGCTCTGCAAAGACCCAGTATGCATGGGTAGATGGTGAGGGCTCTGCTAAGATCCAGTATGCATGGGTAGATGGTGAGGGCTCTACTAAGATCCAGTATGCATGGGTAGATGGTGAGGGCTCTGCAAAGACCCAGTATGCATGGGTAGGTGGTGAGGGCTCTGCCAAGATCCAGTATGCATGGGTAGATGGTGAGGGCTCTGCCAAGATCCAGTATGCATGGGTAGATAGTGAGGGCTCTACTAAGATCCAGTATGCATGGGTAGATGGTGAGGGCTCTGCCAAGACCCAGTATGCATGGGTAGATGGTGAGGGCTCTGCCAAGACCCAGTATGCATGGGTAGATGGTGAGGGCTCTAAGATCCAGTATGCATGGGTAGGTGGTGAGGGCTCTGCCAAGATCCAGTATGCATGGGTAGATGGTGAGGGCTCTGCCAAGACCCAGTATGCATGGGGAGATGGTGAGGGCTCTGCTAAGATCCAGTATGCATGGGTAGATGGTGAGGGCTCTACTAAGATCCAGTATGCTTGGGTAGATGGTGAGGGCTCTGCCAAGACCCAATATGCTTGGGTAGATGGTGAGGGCTCTGCCAAGACCCAGTATGCATGGGGAGATGGTGAGGGCTCTACTAAGATCCAGTATGCATGGGTAGATGGTGAGGGCTCTGCCAAGACCCAGTATGCATGGGTAGACGGTGAGGGCTCTGCTAAGATCCAGTATGCATGGGTAGATGGTGAGGGCTCTGCCAAGATCCAGTATGCACGGGTAGACGGTGAGGGCTCTGCCAAGATCCAGTACGCATGGGTAGACGGTGAGGGCTCTGCCAAGATCCAGCATGCATGGGTAGATGGTGAGGGCTCTACTAAGATCCAGTACGCATGGGTAGATGGTGAGGGCTCTGCCAAGATCCAGTAGGCATGGGTAGACGGTGAGGGCTCTACTAAGATCCAGTATGCATGGGTAGATGGTGAGGCCTCTGCTAAGACCCAGTATGCATGGGTAGATGGTGAGGGCTCTGCCAAGACCCAGTATGCTTGAGTAGATGGTGAGGGCTCTGCTAAGATCCAGTATGCATGGGTAGATGGTGAGGGCTCTGCTAAGATCCAGTATGCATGAGTAGATGGTGAGGGCTCTGCTAAGATCCAGTATGCATGGGTAGACGGTGAGGGCTCTACTAAGATCCAGTATGCATGGGTAGATGGTGAGTGTTCTGCCAATATCCAGTATGCATGGGTAGATGGTGAGGGCTCTGCCAAGATCCAGTATGCATGGGTAGATGGTGAGGGCTCTGCCAAGACCCAGTATGCATGGGTAGACGGTGAGGGCTCTACTAAGATCCAGTATGCATGGGTAGATGGTGAGGGCTCTGCCAAGACCCAGTATGCATGAGTAGATGGTGAGGGCTCTGCTAAGACCCAGTATGCATGGGTAGACGGTGAGGGCTCTACTAAGATCCAGTATGCATGGGTAGGTGGTGAGGGCTCTGCTAAGATCCAGTATGCATGGGTAGATGGTGAGGGCTCTGCCAAGACCCAGTATGCATGGGTAGATGGTGAGGGCTCTGCCAAGACCCAGTATGCATGGGTAGATGGTGAGGGCTCTGCTAAGATCCAGTATGCATGGGTAGATGGTGAGGGCTCTGCCAAGATCCAGTATGCACGGGTAGACGGTGAGGGCTCTGCCAAGATCCAGTACGCATGGGTAGACGGTGAGGGCTCTGCCAAGATCCAGTATGCATGGGTAGATGGTGAGGGCTCTACTAAGATCCAGTACGCATGGGTAGATGGTGAGGGCTCTGCTAAGATCCAGTATGCATGGGTAGATGGTGAGGGCTCTGCCAAGATCCAGTAGGCATGGGTAGACGGTGAGGGCTCTACTAAGATCCAGTATGCATGGGTAGATGGTGAGGCCTCTGCTAAGACCCAGTATGCATGGGTAGATGGTGAGGGCTCTGCCAAGACCCAGTATGCTTGAGTAGATGGTGAGGGCTCTGCTAAGATCCAGTATGCATGGGTAGATGGTGAGGGCTCTGCCAAGATCCAGTATGCATGGGTAGATGGTGAGGGCTCTGCCAAGACCCAGTATGCATGGGTAGACGGTGAGGGCTCTACTAAGATCCAGTATGCATGGGTAGATGGTGAGGGCTCTGCCAAGACCCAGTATGCATGAGTAGATGGTGAGGGCTCTGCTAAGACCCAGTATGCATGGGTAGACGGTGAGGGCTCTACTAAGATCCAGTATGCATGGGTAGGTGGTGAGGGCTCTGCTAAGATCCAGTATGCATGGGTAGATGGTGAGGGCTCTGCCAAGACCCAGTATGCATGGGTAGATGGTGAGGGCTCTGCCAAGACCCAGTATGCATGGGTAGATGGTGAGGGCTCTGCTAAGATCCAGTATGCATGGGTAGGTGGTGAGGGCTCTGCCAAGATCCAGTATGCATGGGTAGATGGTGAGGGCTCTGCCAAGACCCAGTATGCATGGGTAGATGGTGAGGGCTCTGCTAAGATCCAGTATGCATGGGTAGGTGGTGAGGGCTCTGCCAAGATCCAGTATGCATGGGTAGATGGTGAGGGCTCTGCCAAGATCCAGTACGCACGGGTAGACGGTGAGGGCTCTGCCAAGATCCAGTATGCATGGGTAGACGGTGAGGGCTCTGCCAAGATCCAGTATGCATGGGTAGATGGTGAGGGCTCTACTAAGATCCAGTACGCATGGGTAGATGGTGAGGGCTCTGCTAAGATCCAGTATGCATGGGTAGATGGTGAGGGCTCTGCCAAGATCCAGTAGGCATGGGTAGACGGTGAGGGCTCTACTAAGATCCAGTATGCATGGGTAGGTGGTGAGGGCTCTGCCAAGACCCAGTATGCATGGGTAGATGGTGAGGGCTCTACTAAGATCCAGTATGCATGGGTAGATGGTGAGGCCTCTGCTAAGACCCAGTATGCATGGGTAGATGGTGAGGGCTCTGCCAAGACCCAGTATGCTTGAGTAGATGGTGAGGGCTCTGCTAAGATCCAGTATGCATGGGTAGATGGTGAGGGCTCTGCTAAGATCCAGTATGCATGGGTAGATGGTGAGCGCTCTGCTAAGACCCAGTATGCATGGGTAGACGGTGAGGGCTCTACTAAGATCCAGTATGCATGGGTAGGTGGTGAGGGCTCTGCCAAGACCCAGTATGCATGGGTAGATGGTGAGGGCTCTGCTAAGATCCAGTATGCATGGGTAGGTGGTGAGGGCTCTGCCAAGATCCAGTATGCATGGGTAGATGGTGAGGGCTCTGCCAAGATCCAGTACGCACGGGTAGACGGTGAGGGCTCTGCCAAGATCCAGTATGCATGGGTAGACGGTGAGGGCTCTGCCAAGATCCAGTATGCATGGGTAGATGGTGAGGGCTCTACTAAGATCCAGTACGCATGGGTAGATGGTGAGGGCTCTGCTAAGATCCAGTATGCATGGGTAGATGGTGAGGGCTCTGCCAAGATCCAGTAGGCATGGGTAGACGGTGAGGGCTCTACTAAGATCCAGTATGCATGGGTAGGTGGTGAGGGCTCTGCCAAGACCCAGTATGCATGGGTAGATGGTGAGGGCTCTACTAAGATCCAGTATGCATGGGTAGATGGTGAGGCCTCTGCTAAGACCCAGTATGCATGGGTAGATGGTGAGGGCTCTGCCAAGACCCAGTATGCTTGAGTAGATGGTGAGGGCTCTGCTAAGATCCAGTATGCATGGGTAGATGGTGAGGGCTCTGCTAAGATCCAGTATGCATGGGTAGATGGTGAGCGCTCTGCTAAGACCCAGTATGCATGGGTAGACGGTGAGGGCTCTACTAAGATCCAGTATGCATGGGTAGGTGGTGAGGGCTCTGCTAAGATCCAGTATGCATGGGTAGATGGTGAGGGCTCTGCCAAGACCCAGTATGCATGAGTAGATGTTGAGGGCTCTGCTAAGATCCAGTATGCATGGGTAGATGGTGAGGGCTCTGCCAAGATCCAGTATGCATGGGTAGACGGTGAGGGCTCTACTAAGATCCAGTATGCATGGGTAGATGGTGAGGGCTCTGCCAAGACCCAGTATGCATGAGTAGTTGGTGAGGGCTCTGCCAAGATCCAGTATGCATGGGTAGATGGTCAGGGCTCTGCCAAGACCCAGTATGCATGGGTAGACGGTGAGGGCTCTACTAAGATCCAGTATGCATGGGTAGGTGGTGAGGGCTCTGCTAGTATCCAGTATGCTTGGGTAGGTGGTGAGGGCTCTGCCAAGATCCAGTATGCATGGGTAGACGGTGAGGGCTCTACTAAGATCCAGTATGCTTGGGTAGATGGTGAGGGCTCTGCTAAGATCCAGTATGCATGGGTAGATGGTGAGGGCTCTGCCAAGACCCAGTATGCATGGGTAGATGGTGAGGGCTCTGCCAAGACCCAGTATGCATGAGTAGATGGTGAGGGCTCTGCTAAGATCCAGTATGCATGGGTAGACGATGAGGGCTCTACTAAGATCCAGTATGCTTGGGTAGACGATGAGGGCTCTACTAAGATCCAGTATGCTTGGGTAGACGATGAGGGCTCTACTAAGATCCAGTATGCATGGGTAGGTGGTGAGGGCTCTGCCAAGATCCAGTATGCATGGGTAGACGGTGAGGGCTCTACTAAGATCCAGTGTGCATGGGTAGATGGTGAGGGCTCTACTAAGATGCAGTTGTTTCACTGCCGTATTGTTGCAATGGACTTACCTTCTTTTATGATGAATAAGGACTTCTCACTAGTGTCTGATGCTCTTCCAAATATTGTCCTTGAAAAAATAACTACTCGTGGTTAATGCATTTCAACTTAGAGTCATCCATATTTGTCTGTGGAGGTGTCTTTGTTCTTAAATTATCTCAATGCCAACTACTATGCTTTACTAGGAGGCTGACCTCTCAAAACATCTTGTGTTCAAAATGCACTCATTGTTATTTTAAAATGTTGTTTTCTTTAAATATATGCATGAAGAAATGCCTTATACACATACCTACAATATTTTTAAGGATCTATTTTTATATTATAATAGTAAATACTTTTTAAAAATGGATTTAGAAATCAAAAATATTTTAAATACTATTTGTGTACTGTAAAATTATAAATTACTGTTTTAGTTTAAAAAACAAAATTGATTTAGACTTCTGAAATCAAGCATCTCAGGTGTTTTTTAAATCATTTTGTACCTTACCATATTATTTTAGATTCCTGAAATATGTGTTTTGCTTTATAATAATCATGTTTCCCATAACAGTCTTTCTCTATTTTGTTTAAAAATACATTTTCTTTGATAATTTAGTGCATGGGATATTTATTCTAATCACTTTAATGTGTAATCTATAACAATTTGGTGTTCCTTAAATTGAAAATGAGATTCTTATCACAGAACATTAGGTTTTACACATAACAAATGTGAAATGCACTTTAAAAGAAGTATTGGCAGGATCAACAAATCATTTTTAAACTATTTATATTGTGTAGCTATTTTGTAGGTCTTGGAGAATTTTACATATATTATATTTTTTATTCATCAGCCAAACAACCCTAACTTCTGTATGAATAATATACTCGTTTGTCATATATAAATGATTTCAATCAACATGTCTCTCAAAAATATTTTGTGTCATGTTTAAAAGTTTTCTCTGAAAATGTTATTGAAATCATGTAAATTGAAATTTATTATTAAATGAAGTCTAAGATCTCATGACCAAAAAAAAAAAAGAAAAAAGAAAAAATCCTCACATCATTATTCATTCTTCAAATTAGCTGAATCTAGTCTCACATTATTGCCGAGACACTTTTCTAAAATATTTTCAAGAATTAGAAGATACATTTTCCTGCCCTGGAAATAAAAAGGGAATTTAAAATAAAGAAAAATAGAATGGAAATCTGGCGAGTAACTTACCAGTTTCTGAAGCAATAGACTAAAAGAACCAGCACTTCAAATACAAACACGTTCTTCTCATGACCCCCCTAGACTCCAGGGCTTAGAGTGTGGGTCCGCCTTCAGCTTTGGCGGGGCCAGTTCTGCAGCCCCACTGAGGTCAGGCCGCACCTTACAGGAGGGGTGGTGGGAGGAAGGGGAGTGAGTTGGAGGCTCTCAGACATAAATCACCGTCTGCCACCCAGAATATATTGCCGCAGGTGCACCAAGGCGTGGACGAGGAAGGGTGCTGTTCTGCTTGTGAACCCGCATGGAACCTTTCAGGCCCTCTCACGATTTTTAAAGTGACCCAAATTGAACTGAATTGGTGCCACCTCCCACCCATCTTTCCTCAAAGCACTAGAAAGACAGGTCATTAAATTAAGATCAAATCAGGAATGCGGTGCTTTGATGTTGGAAGTGAAACACTGAGACAACGGAAGAAGGGACTAACGAAAAGAATTGTATTTATTTGTGTATTCACTGTCAGGTCATGTCTGTGAAGAAAGCAAAACCAGCTCTCTGGCCTGTACTAGGCTCCGCCTTGCTCTGGGGTCGCCGGCCCCGTGGCCGCCCCAGGACCCCCAGACGGCAGAGTCTGCGTCCCCCTAGCCCTGTCCGAGGCCCAGGGTGGCCGCGTGCGGTCTGCGCCGCCGTGGAGACTGAGGGGCTGGACACGGCCTGGCCGAGGGAGACGGCTACCGGCCACTCCCGGCCACCTCGGATAGCTCCCGGCCGCCTGCTGGAGACCCCAGCCTGGATGAGGCTCCGGCGATCCAGGGCGAGGAGAGCCGCGGGCTGGCGGGGAAGGTGGTGCGAGGTCGCCGCGGGCTGGGAGGGTGCGCCAGGGCCCCTCTGGCCTCTGCCCGGAGCCGGCCTGGCCGGGAGCTCCCCGAGGCGACGCGCGGTTCCCCAGCTGCTCCCCGGCCCGGACCTCAGGTGCGCCGGGCGCTCGGGCCGGGCAGGGCCATGGTGGGGGCGCCGTCGCCCGCCCCTGTGCTCCGGGTCGCTGGGAAGACCCGCCCACTCCCCGGTGCCCCAGGGCCCTGCGACCGCAGCGGGAGGGTCGGGGCAGCGAGGGCAGGACGCCCCAATGCCCCAGCGGCCGATCCCGGGGCCTGCGCGCGTTCCCCGAGCCTACCGCGGCGCAGCCAGACCCTAGGGCGCTCCCAGCACCGCGGAGGTCGGGCCTCCAGTCCTGGAGGGGATTGCTCTGTCGCCGCCCTAGGGTTCTGCGATCCCCTCCCAGCCCCCGCAGGGAGTCCCGGGAACACCACGGGCACACACACATCAGACACGCGCGCACACACAGACGCGCGCGCAGGCCGTTGCTATGGAGAGGCCGGTTACCAGCCAGGCTGAGGGCAGCAGGTCCCCTCCTCCGAGCCCCCTCCCCTCCCCGTCCCTTCTCTCCGCTGTCTTCCCCTCTTCCCGCCCCGGCTCCCGAGTCCTCCTCCCGCCGTCTCCGGCCCCCCGCCCCCCAGCGCCACCTCCCCTCCCCTCCTCTGTCTCTGCCCAGGGCCGGGCCTGGGGTCGCCCTGGAGCCTGGCTGGGGACGCCGAGGCACCGGAGGAGGGTGGCGGGGAGGGACAGGAACCGCTGCCACTCGACTCTTTGCCCGAGAAGGTCCCTGGGAGGGCATCCCGGGCGCTGGGGGAACCCGAGTACCGCTTCTCTCTGACCTGCCCGCCGCCGCGCCGCCCCCGAGCCAGGGTGCGGGGGGTTTTGCGGGCCTTGCCCTGGGCAGGGGGGACGAGAGGGCCAAGGTGATGTACCCCCTCCCCGCCTACTGGAGGGGTTCACTCATGGGCAGAGGACGCCAGTGACGCCGCAGTTTCTCGCCTCTCGCGCCCCCGCCGAGCCGCACCGGGCCTCCTGCAGCCCGCTCAGGCCTGCGGGAACCATGGCCCGATGCGAGGCCACTTCTTTGCCCTGGAGCTTTATGAAGCGCTCTGGCCTTGCCCTATAAATACAAAAATAAATGCGGAACTCAGCCTGGGCCTGCAGTCAGAGGAAACGGGGTCCTTCGGCCACTTTTAGACAGGGGCCTGCAGCGGACGGCACCGTACTCATATCTGTGGACAACCCCCGCCTCTGAGACCTGCCCCCTGGGGCTCGCCCCCAGGTTTTACAGAACTAGGTTTGTGAGAGAAAAGCGCCAGGCAAGGCCCTCTCCACCGAGCAGGTCTAGGGGCAGCGCCAGAGTGCAAGGGAGGGGAGGGGAGACTGTGGAAGCGCCGCCTGGGCCTGGCCTGGGGAGGTGGGGGGTGTGGAGGAGTTGGCCCCGGAGGGGCCGGGAGCGGGCGCCGCGGGCAGCCGGGTGTGCGGCGGGAGGGGCGTCGAGTGGCGCGGGCCGCCGTCTCCAGCTGTCCCGGGCGCAGGGAACAATGGCCAGGCGGTGGGAGAGGGGGGCCTAGGAGGGGGCCGCTGGGGTTTCCAGAAAAGGAGAAACTAAAGAGCCCTCCGCAGACTGTCATCTGCGTGTGACAAGATCTGCGCCCCCCTCTTCCTTTCTTCTCCTTGTTCCTGCAGCTGTGGGCCTCGGAGAGCGCATTGTACACACAGATGTTGGGTTTCAGCTCTCCGGCTCTCGCCAGCTCTGCGGGGGCGCCGCGCACCGGGGTGCCCCAACCTGTGGCTGTGGCCCGGGGTCCAGGGCCTGGGGAGAGAGAGCATGGGCGGGAGGCGCGGGGGGGAGGTGCTCAGTGGTCCTAGTCGCCCCGAGACCCTAGCTCTTCTCGCCCGCTGCGGGCCTGACTGCGCCAGGGGCCGGGGGTTATGTGGGCAGGCTCGAACGACTGGGAGCGTGGCCTGTGATTCTGCTCCACTCCTTTCGCCCGCAGAGCGGTGGTCTAGGCCAGACCATTGACCTGGGTAGGGGGAAGGGCAAGGACGCAGCTCGCACGCCTAGGTTTTCACCGCCGTCTCCCTTCGGCGTTTTGGGCTGGCGGCCGACATTGGCCTGGACCAAATGGTGGCAAAGTCTCACCAGTTCCGCGTCTCGCAAGACACTTTCTACGCGCATCGGGACCTAAACACTCGGGAGGACCCTGGTAAAGTGAGCAGAGGGGCTCTCGTTTACTCGCCCTGAATCATTGGCCTGCTTCCATTTGGAAAGGGAGCGAAAAGGCCCGAACGGCAACACTGGAAAAAGTAACTGGGAAGAACGATATGCCGTGCAGTTTTCTCTTGCCAAGAGTGGCGACGCACCCCACCCACCCTCCCAGGACAAAGGTCACAGCAGAGCCGCGCGCCTTGACTTTTCTGGCCGAGGTCTCTCTCCCCTCGGTGCTACCCTGAACTTGCCCAGTATGAACGATGAAAGGGAGAAACACTGAAAAGAAAGAAAAGCCGAAGGCCCTGGCTTCGGCGTTGTACCAATGACTGACAAAGCTGATGTCCATTCATAGTCTCGGGCGGGAGAGGGTGTTTGGAGAGCCGCGGCCCCTTAGCCAATTGCTGTCAGCAACATGTGGGGGGGGGGGACATCGCTATAGCAACCGGTGGCTGGGCCGCGAGCCGCGCCGCCGCCGGCCGGGTGCGCGCCGGGCCGGATATAAGGCGGGGCGCGGCGGCCGCGCTGGTTGGTGCTACGCGCGCGGCCGGCGGCCCTACCGGGACCGTCCGGAGCCCGCCCTGAGCCCGCCCTGAGCCCGCCCGCGCCGCGCCCCGGCCCAGCGTGCCTAGCCCGGGGGCCGGGCCGGGGCGGAGCACGCGGAGCTGGGCCGAGCGGCCGCGCAGAGCTCCGGCGCCTGCGGGCTCCGAGCCCGTGCCGCCGCGCAGCCGCTGCTGCTGGAGCAGCGACGCGCGGCACCTTTGTCTCCACCGGCCGCCCTAGAAGTTTGTGGTCAGAAGCGGATGACCCCGCTAGTCTGTGGCTCCAGCGCAGGGAAGCAGCTGGCTGTGATGATGGCGCTGCCGCTACCCGCAGCTGCTGCGCCCCGAGGCCGCTCGGCCCCCACCTCCTCCCGCGCGGGCGCTGGGCGCCGGCCCAGCTGCAGGTAACCAGGGGTGCCGGGCGGGGCGCGGGCGCTCGTAGTGCGGTTGGGTGGGCCCTGGAAGAGGCGAGAGAGGCTGGGATGGGGGCGGAGGGAGCAGGAAGGGCCCACGAGAGCATCACCAGGCGCGTAGGTGGTGGGGCGAGGAAGAGAGCTTTCGAAGGCTGGAGGGCGTGCATGGGGGCTCTAACGGGCAACTAGGGCGTCGGAGAGCTCAGTGCAGGGGGTCTCTGCCTCGCCGCAGGACTCCTGTCAAAGGCTTGGGCCGGCAGGGGAGAGCTGCGCCTGGGATCATCCCCAAGTGGGTCTAGGGTGGGCCTGTGAGGAGGAGCGGGCAAAGGGCAGCTCCTTCTGAGCGCACAGATTTGGAGGGTTGGCAGCTGTCCTGGCCCAGCGCCCCGCAGAGACCGCCCCAAGGAGGCTAGGACCTCCGGGACTTCTCCCCAGCGCTCTTCTCTCGGCCTTTCGCGTTGCTCCCCACTCCCTGCAGTTCCGACCATTGCAGGGTGCGGGGGGTGGGGGGGTGCAGGCACGGAGATGGGAGGCGTGTGGGAAAGGAGGAGGGAAGGGGCGAGCAGCCAGGATGGAGAGCCGCCAGTGTGGGCGCATTTTCCTCTCAGCCCATTTTGGGGCGCTCTTCGCCCTCCTCACCAGGGTCCGGGAGCGCGCCTCCGAGCCATGGGAGTATCCCAGCGGGCGGCGAATTGCAGGGAGCCGAGGGGGCCTGCAGGGAGAGGCGTTCCAGAGGCAGGTGGGGACGCCTCTGAGAGGCCATCTCTCCTCCCCCAAAGAGAACTGCGCTTTCGCAGCGCCTCCCCCACCCCAGGTGAGGCGGCCGCGTGCTCGCCAGAGAGAAACTTGTGACTGGACCCGAAGCTGTTGGAACGAGGGACTTCATTTCCTTCCTTCGTAACTACCTGTGCAGTTCCGAACACTGGCCTGCTCCGTGGTTTTAGAGAAGCGTTGCTCCAGGGAATCGGGCGAACCCCCAAGTTAGAGTTAAAATCTCAGCACAATTGCCTTTTAGGGCCGGAGAGAGTCTCCCGCCCTTTTTGGTCCTCAGTGCGCTGAGCTGGGCGCTGCGGGCTGGACGGCTGGGAGAGGGGCCCCGCCACAGCCCTGAGGACGACGCGGTTCAAGTCACCGACCTCCGTCCTCGGACAGCGGCCCCGGGGTCCCGGACGTGGTCCCGCCTCCCGAGCTGCGCGTCCCGGCCGGCACCGTGGAGCCACCCGCCTGGAGTCCGGAGCGCAGGGTGTCCGAGGGGTCTTCGCCAAACCAGGCTGTCCTTGCGTCGCCGATCCCAGATTTTAGGACGCGATCGAACAAGAGAGGAAGTGAAGGTTTGTGCGGAGGAGGGAGCTGGAAGCTCTTCCTTTCACCGATACAGAGGAAAGTGCCCTCCCGCCCCCTCCCAAGCACACCCCTCTGCGCTCCAGAGAAGACGGCGGCGGTGGCGGCTGCGCGGCCCGGGGGCTGCGAGCGCCGGGATTCACGGGTGGACGCGGGCGTGGTTGGGGACCTTGGTCCTCCCTAGCGGCCGGCGCGCTCTGTGGCCAGGAGGCTGGGCCGCAGCACCCTCCGCGCCGGGACCCCTCTCCTGGCTCTGAATACCCGCGGCTCCCGGGAACCCTTGGCCTTTGTGACCGGCGCTGGGGCCTGATCTTTATGACTCCTGTGGGGATGCTGTGAACCGGCGAGAGGGGAGGGACGGGGAAGCGGGGGAGAAAGCCCAGGCAGGGGACGGGACCCAACGCTGACCCTCCCTTCCCTCGCCCTGTGCTCAAAGTCGTGCCACAGAGGGGTTCTGACAAGCGACGCTAGGCGGGTCTTGGGTTGGGGCTTCTGAGTCCGGGTAGAGGAGGCGAAGCGGTAACCCCCCCCCCAGTCCTGAAGAGGGTCTGGTTCTTGCGGGGTGGGGAGGCCAGGCGCCGTCCCGAGAAGCACCTGGTGTGGAAGGCGCGCGTGCGTCCAGGCAGGCCTGGGGACCAGGCGGGCGGGCCAAAAATAGGGGTCAGGAGCCGGTGCCTTAAGTGTGATCCGCTGAGTCTGAGTTTGGGTGTCATGAAAACGCCAGCGGAGAGTCTGAAAGAGGCTGGGGGCGGCTTTCTCAGGGGCATCCTTCCCCTGCTCAGCCTCTGGGTCCCTCTCTCCCACCGGAGACAATCTGCTGGTTAAAAATTAGTTTGCACAAGGGTGCTTCCCCCTTTGAACATCAGTATCATAAATCTTCCCTGATGTCTTAAAACACAGTATTTCTTTAAAACTGATGTTTTAGGAGTGCTCAAAGATGGCAAATAGACAATTTATTACCTTTCTTGTATATTCACTTTTAAGTGTATGCCTGGAAAAACTCAACAAATAGCCCATTTTAAAACAGTATATCCCAACTTATTTTCATTAAAGTTTACATTTAAGAATAATTTTTCCTTGAAGATTCTTTTCTTTTGCTTTTTTGGGTTTTTTGGCCACTTGAATGGCAGATTTGCAAGTACAATTTCATCTGCACAGAGGAACAATAGCTTTCAGTTGCACAAAGGGCTTCTCCCACCCTGAATTCAGACCGCAGTGCCTCTTGCTCTGATAATAGCTTCTGAAAAGATTTTGTAATGCAGAGAATTAATACATGATTATTTCCGCCTGACTTCTCTCATTTATTAGAATTCTGTGGCAAATTCCAAATTAAAAGTAGTTCAGTTAACAGCTTTAAAAAATACTTTTAAAATATTTTAAGACACCCCTTCCCCCGTGTTTTCAAGTTGGATCACTTGCTATGGCCTGAAAACTTAAAATGTTCATCAGCCCTAAAGTGAGTATTACATTTTAGTAATGCCTTTTAGTAAATTTAGAATGAAATTTCCTAATAATTCTAAGAGGATTCATCCAGCAAACCAAAGATAAACTTGTTACAGCAACTCATTAATGGTCTCTAAAACTGACTTCTAAGTTTTAAGACAAAAAGGTATTTATAATTTAGTAATTTAAATGCACACAAACATAGAATGAGGCTGGGACTGAAATCTGATTCCTTAGAAATGATACAAATGAAAGCATCAACAATGTTAGAAGTTTAACATTAACTGGCACCGAGCACCTGTATCCCTACGTCTTTATGATGCAAGCATATTTTAATACTGCACATCGTGACTCACAGAATGAACTGCTCCTGTTAACTGGTTATATCACACAACCTTGGAAAAGCACTAAATCTGGCTACCCGTCAACACATATTTACCATAAAGTTTTGTATTTGTGTGGCTGTATCAGCTCTCACAATTGAGTTTGGGCATAACATGTCCTTTTTTCTCTTCTTTTAAGCTTACCACATGGACAGCTAAAAAAGTTCTGAAGGCATTTTCCCGTAAATGGCTCACAAGGGCATGGGGTGGAAGCCTCATGCACCTCCACTCAGGGGCACAGTCAAAATAATTTAAATTGGTCAGGACAGTGTCTGCAGATGCTAATTTCTAAGACAGCTCCACAAATTGTCTCTGTGGTCATACACTTATTTTGAATCACAACTTTTGCAATACTGTCTATTCTAAATTTGAGGAGTTGCAGGTGCAGACGGTTGAGAGGAAGAAATATGCGATATTGTACTTCATCTTATTCTCAAAATAGATCCAACCTGGGATAAAATTAAGTTAATCATTCCTGATTATTTTTTTAAATTATACTATTCCTGCCTCTGAGAACTCAGCACTGAAGTGTGCCTATCTGTGCATCTCCCCCACCCGGGACGCACCCCTGCCGCTGTGTTACCAGGCCTCCTTGTCCCTCCTCCTCCTCCTCACTTCTCCTCTGTTCCAAACTTTCAGTCATTGAGCTGCCGCTGTACAGAAGGGGGTGTTCCGCTTTTCAAAAACGCCTGACTGTAAATGTCAAAGTCATAAATATTTAAACATAATTTTCTTTCAATTTCAAGTCAAGACTGATAAGATGCCTCTAATTAGTCTGGGCTCTCTTCGGGGTCCACCCACCGTGGTGCAGCCTTGGGGGGTCGGTGACCATGGGGGAGATGGCGCTGAGGACCACCAAAGCCACACCTGGGTCAAGACTGTGCCTCAAACTCACTTTTAAACTCATTTCTTTCTCTTAAAGGCCGTGGCTAGCAGGAGTTTTAAGATTTTTTTTTAACTCCACAAAAAGGGAGTCAAGTCATTGTAAAGTTACTGGAACTCAATCACTTAGAAAAAAATTCTTTAAATCTTCGTTTCTTCCGGGATTCCTAAGACCTGACTTGCAGCCGACAGTTTTTCCCTCCGCATCACCCTCCTGCTCAGCGCCGGGTGGGACACTTGAAACCGTCCTGGGCGTGGAGGGAAGACCTCTTTCTTCGGTTTCTTCTGCGGCGCCCGCGGGCGGGTAGGAAGCGGGTTTCCCAGCCGGGCCCTGGGATCCAGCGACTTCTGTGTCAGGCCGGTGGACCCCAGTCGGTCCCTCTGTCCAGCGTCCCGCCCTCCCCTGCAGTAAGACCCTCCTCGCCCTCAGCCCCGGCGCTGCCCGCGGTCACGACTCCCCGGCTGTCCAGGTCCCGCGGCCCCGCGCGGTCGCCCTCCGGGCCTCCCCCGGCCTCTCCCAGGTTGCAGGAGGGGCCTCCTTGTGAACCGGCGCGGGGAGGTGGGCCTGGGGCGGCTCCCACCCGTCCTCTGCTGGGACAGCGCGGGCCTAGGCAGCAGGGAGCCGGGCGAGGTTGGTGGAGACAGGACTCCAGGGCACTGGGGCTCCTTCCTTCCCCTCCGGGGACTCCTGGGACCCAGCGGGGACCCGGGAGGAGAGCCAGGAGCTCTCCAGGCAATCGCTCTCCTTGACATTTTTCTTTGACCTTTGAGTAAATCCAAGCGCGCCAAGGGAGGCCTCCAAAGCAGGCCCGGTTCCGCTCCCGCGCGTGCGGAGCGTGTCGAGGGTCCCGGCGACAGCAGGTGTCTGCCTCCCTGGGAACAGCCTCGGCTGGCCCCGGGTCCCTCCTGCCGCCCGCAGACCAGGCCTCCTCCTCCGGCCCCCGCGCGTCCCCTGCCCTCACCTGGCCCGAGTGACCGCGGGCAGCGCCTGTGCCCCTTCCTCGGGGAGCCGGAGCCGGCGGCCGCCCTGCGCCTCGGAACCCCACACACCCGCGCGCACAGCCTGGGTGCCACTGCCGGGTCCGCCACACGCCGTGGCCCCGCCGCCCCCTCAGAACCAGGGTGGTCACCGCGCGCGTGTGGGCCTCACGGCGCGGGGCAGGAAGGTTCGGGAAGTCCCTGTTCCCGGGCGCAGTCATCCACGTGAGCGCGCGGTGTCCTCCCGACGCCGGGGCAGCGGGGCCGGGGTCGCCTCCGCGCTGGGGCGGATGGAGGCGCGCGGGGGCCATCGGCCCGGCCGGGATGAGGGGTGGGAGGGCGGCGGGCGCCCCCTCCGCCGGTCGCGCCGCTTCCTTTGTTGTTCTTGTTCCGTCGGCCAAGGCCAGGCGGGACCCGCGGGAGGCGAGAGGCGAGGGGCGAGGGGCGCAGGCTGGGCCCCCGGGAAAAGCCCTCCCGCCCAGGTGTGGCTCCGGGGGACGCGGCCCCGCAGGCGAACATGGACCCTGGGGTGGGCAGAGGACCCGGCCCCTGTCCCGGCGCCGCTTGGACCCACACGCCTCTCGCATCCGGGGTCGCGGCCGCTCCTCCCCGCCTGGGGTCCCCCGCGCGCTCTGGGGTCCCTCCCGCCGGCCCAGGAGGGCACAGGGCGGGGCTGCCGCCCACCCGGGAGAACCAGCGCCCGCGCGGGGACCGAGGAGACCCCGGCCCGGGGGAGGCGGCGCGTGGCCGGCGCCTTAGGTTTCGTGAACGGGCTGTGCCCGGGGAGGGGCGGGGAGGGGCGCGCAGGAGACCCGGTGGGCGGACCCCGGCGGACTCTGGGGCTGGGTCCCGCGGCTCTAGAGTGACTTCTTTCTGGAAGAGGCTGTGTGGGCCGGAGGGAGGGGGGCGGAGGGGAGGGGAGGGGAGGAGACCGGGGAGGGGGCGCGGACCGGATCTCCACGCGAAGGGCGACCCAGCGGCGAGACCCAGCGGTGGCTGCGGGGTCCGGACCAAACGGGGTTCGGGCCGCTCCCCTGGTTCCCGCCCCTCCTCCCTCTCCCGGCTCCCTGCTCACTCCCCTCCCCCACCCCGCGCCTCCTCTCCCTCTCCCCCCTTTCCCTCTCCCTCCCCCTTTCCTTCCCTCCCTCTCCAAAGCCTCCCTCCCTCTCCGCGGCGGCTCCACCGCCTCCCGCCGCTGGAGAACCTCGCGGTCCTCCTCCGAGCCGCGCATCCAGGCAGGAAAATCCGGGCGTCTTTTCTCATTTAACCCGCGTTTCCATTAACTCAGTCCCGGCACCAGCTAATCCGCTGCACCGAAGGCAAAAGGAGGCTAATTAATGACCAGCTTTTCCAGTCAAGACCGGCGATAATTGCTTTGGTGGCCTTTATGATTACAAGATAAAAACGGGCCCGGCCTGACATAAGAGGCACTGTGTACGCTGGGAGACGGGAGGAAATGAAGAGATGGGAGGCTGAATACGGAGCAGAAAATTACTAATAGAAGAGAGATAATGAATAGGCCGGCCAGGCATTCATGGGGAAAAATCCATTTTGTTACCACGCGAAATTAGGTGGTGGAAAGGGGTTTGCTAATTGTTCTCATCTTGTAGCAGCCAGGACCAAGGCCGGGCGTGCTCCCCCATTCACTCCCCGAGACATTGTGCAGGGCGCGCGGTCTGCGGGGCGGCCTTCCCATTTTCCTGTGGCGTCCTTAATTGTTGCTAATATACCTTCTAATGAAGCTAATGAGGGGAGAGCCGTGCAACTATTTGCACGTGGAGACAAGTGAAATGCACCGAAAGGGCTTTCTCATATTTTCACCAGCCCTACCCCCGCCCCCCAAGAAGCAGTGAGAATCTGAAGGGGTTTCCTCGCTGAGAAGTGAAGTTCCAAAGGCTCTGCAGCTCCTTTCAAGGAAAAATACGTAGGTGCGTAGGTGCCAAGTGTTGTGGTCTGCACCAGGCCACTCCTGGAGAGTGACTGGAGTCAGGTGGGATTCGACCAGCGCTCGCCTTTCAAGACAGGTGGATCCAAATCCCCTGACCTGGGAGGGAGAATGTTCTGTGAAGATGCACAGAGCCAGTCCCATGTTCCTTTGTTGCTGAAGATGTGCTGGACTTGGTGGCTACTTGAAGCTGCAGAAGGCTCCGGGCCTGCCCACCCTCCTCCACCACCAAGCCTGGCCTCCCCCCAGCACCTCCGACAATCATTGTGCAAGCTCTGGACAAACTGCTGTGCCCGGTTAGAAGAAGGGATGGATACTTTACTTAAGGCAGCAAATTAGCTGCCAAATGCTTTACATAAATTTGAAAAACAGCCACCACTGAAGGAAAAAGTGATGCCTCTGACTGTCCTCTTGAGCACGCTGCAATCTGCGATGTGCTATTTTCAAATGACTTCTGCTTCTCCTTTGACGGGGGTTGTTCCGCAGGGCCCTCCCGTTGTGGCTCCAGGGCCAGCACAGCGTCCTGTGGGGCTGAGCTTTCCACTTTCAAGTTGCATTTGGAGACGTGTGTTTTTAGGAGGTCATGCTTTGTCAGGAGCTAACACACCCCTCTCTCCTTGTTCTGCAGAAAAACAAACTCAAGTTCCTGCCTCCTCAGGCGGAGCAAGAAGACTCCACCAAGTTCATCGCGCTCACCCTGGTCTCCCTCGCCTGCATCCTGGGCGTCCTCCTGGCCTCTGGCCTCATCTACTGCCTCCGCCATAGCTCTCAGCACAGGCTGAAGGAGAAGCTCTCGGGACTAGGGGGTGACCCAGGTGCAGATGCCACTGCCGCCTACCAGGTAAGAGGAGACTTTTTAAAAAGTGGTATATCGGATTTATCTGTTGAACAGGCAGATGATGGCGTTCCTCTCTGGCCCCTCCTCCATTCCCAGCAGTTGTTCCTGTATCATAGTTTGGGGTCTTTTATGAGGACAGTTTGGAACTTCTCATCAGCATTCGTGCAAATACGTTGCAGCCACAGTTGTGCAGCTCTGTATCCGTCTGCTCTTCTTGGATAGCCTCGTGTTAACTCTGGAAGAATGTTGTTAATTAGAAGTGTGGAAAAAGTACAGTACATGAATGATGTATTATCTGTTATCTTAGTTTGGCCACTACTACTGAAAAGTGCCAGAGTTGCGAGATCAGTTGGCATGTAGGTGTTTGAAGATGTCTCAAAAATCATCGGCTTCCTCGGGGTCTTCTGTGAAAAGATCCTTTGACCTGCCCAGTTGCCACCCTGTGCTGTTGTCCGGTGCAGTGAAGCCTAACGCTGACCAGGGGAAGGTGACCCACACGCGTCCCCATGAGGGACACCTTCTCTGGAGGCACCACAGACGCCCCTGGAAATGAGCTGGAAACCGGGGAGGATGCGAGGAAGGCAAGTTCAGACCAAGTCGGGCATTTTTTAAAAACCACAGAGTTTTTGGAAGTTCTGTGGCGCACATTTCGTATTTAGTATTGTCCTGTAATGAACATAGGCCTTCGGTTTTAACAGCAGCATAAGCCCAGAATACTTACACCAGTCAAGGCGTTTGATTCCTTTGCATATAAAATATCATTTAATTCCGAGAAGATATTCCCATCTGGGAAGGTAGGATGACTCCTTAACCACTGTTTTAAAAGTTTGGTCAGTACATGTGTAAGATTTCCTCACTGGACTGGATCCTTTGTTTTCTCTAGTCACATGATTACAGTGTGCAATACGTCTTGTAAATATTTCATCATTTTTACAGTCGTATGTAAAGTAAATATTATTATTCCATCATCAGAGTTACATGGGTGGGCTCTCAAGCTCTCTCCACAAAGCGCCCTCCAGCACCATACCCTCCTGCTGCCTGAGCTCCTTGGAGCTAGCTTTTCTATACTCTGTGAGCTCTCAGGACCCTCCCCCACATAAGGAATTTACACAATCTCTATGCTTAAAAGAGATTGACCACAAGACAGCTTTTCCTCCCATTTCAAAATTCCTGGTATTGCCATTGAATGGAGGAAGCCTCCAGTTTTCTGGAGAGGGTCACCAGCCCGGTCAGGACGATCTTTTTCTTATAAAGAAATGGCAACTTCAAATGTGTTGAGGCTGGCATTTCAGTTGCAGTGCGTAGCTTTGCTTCAAAGCAAAAGGAAAATCACGTTTGAAGAAGCAGCCTGAAAAAAATGTCACATAAACTAGTAAGAATTTATCCAGAAATTCCATTGAGCAAGACCTTCAATGTAGGATGCCAGGTCTTCAGGCCAAGTCTGTGTCAGTACATAAATAAATTATCACACCAGTTCTGTTCCATGCGTGAGAGACGGAAGATCATACAGGCAGAGATTTTTAGAAAGAGTGGCACCCTTTGATATACTTTGAAATTCAAATATAAAATATTGATAGAATGGAAAGGTTGGACTTGCATGCAGAAATGGCTAATTTGGAAAAAAAAAAACTGCAGGTTGAAAATGCATACTTAGGACTGAGTTTGTGATAATTAACAGAAAAAAAAAAAGCCTTCCCAGTGACAGCTCTAATTAATAGTATCTGTAATTAAAATCATGCCCTTCCAGCAGGAAAATTGTTTGAATTTCTTGGAGTGACCTTTTTGCTGTTCCTCCTGAGGGCATGGTGGTTAAGTTGATATTGATTTTATAATGAGCTCCGGTTTGTTTAATAAGAATCTGTAATCCAGACGATAAATGAAATGTGTGCTTTTCTTCAATCCAGATTAATAAAAAGGGAAAAAAAACTTTTTTTCTTTAAAAATGTGATCTAGGAAAATTTGGAAATGAAATGAGTGTAAAGACTCTCTGGTTGGTTTAGCTTTGAAATCACCACAAAATGCCCTTTCGGGAAGTACTCTGATTAAAGTGGGGGTTTGCCCCATCACGGTGGATTGTTTCCCGGTGAGAAAGTTCTAGGTGCTGAACCATTGTGTTGTTGTGATTTGTGTTTTGGCGGAGCAGGACGCAGTAGTGAGGATGGGGCTGTATGATTGTTCACTTTGAAGTTAGCTGAGTAACGTGTCAAGGACTCAGACAATTGCGGTTACAAGGAAAGGATATTTACTTTGGTAAATGAAGCAGGTATTAATTCATTAACGTATCCATATCTCACTTGGGTTTTCTATCACAGCCATGAGTCCCCTGTCAAGTGTAAAAATCTGTTTGAAAAGTTTTTTAAAATATTGCAAACATAAAACAAATTTCAGGAAAGGTGTCTTCTCGCATTAATGTATTTATTTCTGGCTCACTGAACCTGTGTACTTTGCTGATTCTATAATCACAGTGAGGTTGTGGATGATAACTCTCATCACTGGGTTACAAGGAAAATGGAACAACTTGATCTTATGCTTTATTTCATGGGGACATGCTGGAACTACTCAATTCATTGTCTTAAAGCTTCTGAAAAATAAAAAGATTATTGTGCAAGGTAGGTGAGAGGTAGGTAACCTTGGAGAGAGAGAATGGTAGGTGGCAATATCATAAGTTTTATTAATATCAGAATATGAAGTTACCCTTTAAACAAAAGAACTTGTGTTCTTACCTGGGGAAAGGAAGGTCAGGAGCAGAGATGTTCTGATGGAGTGGAGGAGACGGGTGCGTGGAGGTGGTATCCTGGGGGGCACTGGTGGCCTCAGGGTGTAGAGCTGCGTCCTCCCTGGGGTTCCAAAAGGTGAATCCTCATGTCCTCCGTTAAACAGCAGCTGGGTTAGTGTCCTGGCACTTCCCGCGTGACCTGGGGGCCCCTCATGTTGCCAACCTCTGCTAAAGCATTTGTCCTCCTCAGCCCTGATAATGCACGCACATCATTAGTGCTTGTACAGAACCCCCCCGCCCCGACCCCTGTGTGTGTGAGTCAGAGCCTGGGCTTGGGACCACAGGGGGCCCACGTTGTGCTCCTGGGGAGTAAGAGAGCTTTTCTTAAAATAGTTTTGAAGCAGTAAGGAGATTGAATTACTAGCTTCTAATGCAAACACCTTCAAACATGTTTACCTGTTTTTCCTCAAAATAGAACTATTTCATGGACAGGGTCAGGATGTTAGAGCTTTCTTCGTTTACATGAGTGTGATATTTTTGTTTGCCTTACCTATTGGAAAAGCAAATCTTTTTTGACAGACTCTCATATTTTTGACACTTACCAGGATATCAACCCCATCAGATAATCCAGCCAAGTTTAATTTGCTCAGACTGGAGCAAAAATTGGGTGTATTAACTTTCAGAATAACTGAAATATATTCTTAAAGGTCATTTGTTTAACAGACTACTCGCACCAAACTTCTCCCCATTGTTTTAGTAAATGTTGTTTTTTCTTCTAAATAGATAAAACGTGATATATTTGGATTAATTCTGTACTTCATGATGTAAAAATCCAATTTTATTGACTTTTATTCTTTTTTTTCAAATTGGCATAGCCTGTCATATATGCATATATGTGTGTATATATATATTTGTACACACATGTGCACACACACACACACACTAAGGATAATGTGAAGACATGGAAGAATTGTGATTTTGGGTACCAGTATACTTTATGCATTTTTTTTCATGTAGGTGTCCTATTTCTATGGAAGGTGATTGGGTAAAAACTGTGCCAAAAATAAGTCGTTAGATGATTGGAAGACATTCTTCTCCCTTTCTCTCGGAGTCTCTTTGAATGTTGCATCCATTTCCTTGAGGCTTTGATCATCTTTGAGCAGCAAGTTTAGTATTCTGCCAGCCCACTCTCCCTTCCCCGACATGAGGGCAGAGACTCCTGCAGAATTTTCAGCAAGTTCTCTTTTGATGGTTTATTTCACAATACCCAGCAGGTTTCCTTGTGTACTTGGAGGCCTTTGGAACCAAACCCAGAGGAAAGCATGCATCCGGGCCACAGGGACCTCCTGTAAACACAGCGGCTAAGTGCACGTCTCGGTCGCTGCTGCTGCTCCCATTAGCAAGTGATTACGAAGGCAGTGACAGTGTGGTGGCAATTGCTGCGATCTGAGGGTGCTCAGTTGACTGGGGCTGGCGTGTCTGCAAGTCCCAAATGCACCCTGACTTCTTACCCCCGGTGCAGAAAGCTGAGTTCTGACAAAGAGCACAGGTCACGCCTTGGTTCATTCTCTGGGGCTTTAAGAGACCGTTCTTTCTCTAGGTGAGTTTAATCTTCAGGCATTGGTGTAATCACGAGTAATAGAAGTAGGATGTTCACAATTAAATTGGAAAACAGTGACTTTTCCTGAGGTTTACTTGACCCCACCAGAAGTTTTTAACAAAGCCTTTTCAATCAGCTCTGTATCTTAGAATGGCTTTCCTCACTATATATTTAAATTTCCAGATCAAAATAATATATTTTTTGCAAAAATCAAATAAGCAAAACCTATGCTGCTTCAAAAATGAAGGGCACCCTGTGAAAACTGTGCCAAATAGTTTACAATTATAAAAATACAACATTAAAGATCATTTGTTATGAAATAATTATTATTAGAGAACATTTTATTGTGAAGTCAAGCCTGAGAATGGAAAATTTTCTAATTTTATAATCCTTTCCAAATGTAGCTGATAGTACAGATGTCTACAGTAGAATTCTCTTGAAACTTTCGAGACGTGGATTCGGTTTTGCAGATTGTCCGGGAACAGACTCCAGGCCCCGGGAGGGCGAGGCTGTGCCTCCCTCCTCCCATACTCCATGGCGGCACAGAACTTCCCTGGACTAACTAGGAATCAGCAAATGCTAAATGGTTGTCACACTGGTGCCAAATCCCATGGTTTCTGATGTGAAGGAAATCGGAAGGAAACCTGCAGAATTTAGCCAGGATGATGAGGGTAAAGGGTACGTGTCGTCCCCAATGTGGGAAGAACCTGTTTTTGTTTGCCTGTGTGTCCAGTATCAGATCATCAGTATGTAGGGTCAGCCAGCTTGGTTTCTGCAGGCTCCATGGAATCTTCTAGATACCTTTTCACCATGAGTCTGAACGTTTTTCTGGAAGGTGCCCCTTTGAAGTGCATTTTTCTCATAAATCTGAAGTGTTCACAGATGCAGTTTCCAAAAGCAGTGTACATCCTGCCGTTTTGCCCAAAATGCTTCCTCAGATACAGCTCCTGAGAGATAGAGCTCGATCTTCAGAGAACAATGAAGTCTCGAAAGGTGGCCAGAGAAACCTCTAAACATAAAACAGAAGCATGCTGCTCATTGGGGTACAGCAAGCCACTCCGCCCATCAGACAGTAGTCATTAGATCAGACTTAATTAAAATCACAGAGACCACGCAGTGAGATATTTGGAAATAAAAAAAAATTGGAAAGTCTAAGACATAAAATGTGGAGGGCTGAATTCTGTGGCTTCCTTTTGGCACTAGGCCATTCCTATGTTTGCCTTGACCTTGGTAGCTTTTCACACCTGGGTATGACTCGAATAACTGCTTCCTAAGGAAGCCACTTCCTGCTACACACAAGGAGGGGCGCAGGAAAGGAGGTGGGGGCTGCAGGCTTCTTCCAGACGTGCTCACCCTGCACTCCAGCAGCCAAGGAAGAGGGCTGGGCCCCGGGAGGAGGACGGGTGCTTGCACAGCACCAGGGGAGGGGCGGTGTGCGTGGTGTCTGTGGAGCGGGTGCTGCTTCCCTTAGGCTTGTGTTGTGTACCAGTCCGCCTCACACATTTCTCTGCCAGAACCAGAGAACACTTCCTTCTCGCCAAAGCCAGGGTCGCTCCTGGGGTGACCCCTGCATGCACAGCAGGTCCTTCCGAGCCCCTGTTCCTAGGCACCCCCTGTCCTCATCAGTCACCCACCCCGTGGAAAGGGACCCTGTGGAAAGGGACCCAGGACACCTTCCCCAGGCATCTCATTATCTCCCAACCCTGTTTTACAAGGGGGCAAAGTCAGCAGCAGATAAACTGAGAGGCGCCTCAGCCCACAGGGCCAGTGGCAGAGCTGCACTGGGCGGTCCCCAGCTGCGCTGTCCCCACTGCAGGGTGTTGAGGGGCTGGCCCGGGCTTCTCTGTCCCGTGGGTCTGGACAGCTCCTCCACCATCTTCCCTCTGTAGTGTGAGGCACTGTGGGAGATTTGGGAAAAGGTGACATCCTTTCTTTTCTCGGTTGATGATTTCTTGGAGATGAGGAGTTTGCAATGAAAGTGAACCGGCGGTAAACAGCATTAGTCCACGCATCACTAGGAGGTGATTCGTGTGAAACTGAAATCAAATCCTTGGAGATGACAGAGGAGGGGCTGGGCCAGGTGGTGGGTGGAGCTCTTGGCGGCTGGCGGGAGATGGAGGCGTGGCTGGGGCAGGTGCTGGGGCCATCTGCAGGGTAGGGACAGACCCAAGAGGGTGGGCATTTGCAGGGCTGCCAGGAGGAACTGGGCTAGAGGGGAGAGGTCCTCCCAGTCGGGCCAAGAGTTTAGACAGGGAGCTGGGGCGTCGTGGAAAGGACTCGGCTGCAAGTTGTGTGCCGGCCCAGAGAGGTCAGCTCTTTGAGTTCGTGACAAGGACAAACCCTGCAGTCTGTGGCGCTCCAAGGGACGGTCCATGGCTCGGTGTGGCTGAGTGACCCCAGGAGGATCAGAAGAGGCACATTCTGCCTGCTTTCACCCCCCTCCGTTTCTTCCTTCTTATCCTATTCCCCTCTTGCCACACTTCTCATCTTTTAACTTTTTCTCCTCTAATAGTGAAATTCATGGAAGAAAGGTGCCATCGCCCTTCCATTCCCTGGGGTGCGAGGCCCAGCCCCTCCCTCCCGAAGCCCGCCTTCCTCATCTGTGAACTGGGGCCTCCTCTTGGGCCGCCATGCGGATGAGGGCAGCCCTGTGGGTGCGGGTGCCACGTCAGCTCTGAAGCGCTGCCCGAGGGTGACTTGCCCGGTCTGCAGCGACTGTCAGTGCCCGCGGGGCTGGGATGGGTGTTGGATTCCTGCCTGCTCCTCCCGTTTCCAGGGTACCCGTTTCCGCACACGTCCTCCTCGGCATGAGCTGCTCCCCTCCCTTAGACCTGATTAGAGAGGCGGGACACATTTTCTGAACTAAAACTGAGCACATGGCATCTGCAAAGCATGCACTTCCAGAGAAGAAAACAGGAGCAAAGCCCTGAAACCTGGGCTGCTCTGCAGAATTCAAGACACTTGATGGAAGGTGTTCGGAGAAGGCGCCCGGGTGAGCCAACGCCCGGGTGAGCCATCACCCGGGTGAGCCCCTGTGTGGTCCGGGGCCCTGGGGGGTAAGGTCAGGTCTTGGTGCAGGTGCAGCCTCGGGCATCTGTGCTCTGAACACCTCACCTCCCAGCCCAAGGGGCTTCAGGGCTCACATCGAGGTGAGGGCTCGGCAGGAGGGAAGCCCTGGTCAGGTGGGCCCAGCTCAGCGGGAACCCTGCTGCCCATGGCGGGAGGCAGGCTCTCCGAAGGACACGAGCCGCTGTGAAATAAAGTGGGTGTTGGGAGGAGACACTTGAGACAGTAAAGGGAAGTGTAAAAAAGTGGATTAAACTGGGATTTCAAAAGAAACGGTAGGCGGTGGGGAGGAGATTCCAGCAGGCGGGTACCAGGAGGTAGGAGTGGGTGTGAGCAAGAGGCAAGTCCCACCCAAGGGGCGCTGTGCCCACAGCACCGCTGTGCTTGAAGGCTGGGTCTCCCCACTCCCTGCCTGTAGCCTCTGCTCTCCCGGCTCCCCTTGGGGCCACTGTCCCTCGGGAGGAGGGCATCGTTGTTGGCAAGGAGAAGAAGCCTCGGGTAGCTCCTGGAGCCTCCCCCACCCAGAACTCTGCAGACCCCCCCGGCAGGAGGAGCTCGGCGTGGGAGGAGACGCCCGGCAGGGCCGGAATCTCCAGGTGACAGCCTCGTGCACACGACAGGGTGGGACTCCACAGGCGTGTACAGAGGTACCTGCGCGGGGCCTCACCTTGGGGCTGAGGGTCCTCAGGCCGTTGCTGTAAAGCAGACCTTCTTCTCAGCCTCTGCCTTGATGGGCACGAGAGAGAATGCGCCTCTGTGGTGAATGGCATTATCTGTGGTGAAATGCATTAGCCTGTCAAAGATGGCAAAGCCCAGCTCTTCACACGACACGTACACCGGCATAAAAGGAGGCAAGAGGCTGCGCGGGGTGGCGGGAGGAGGAATGATGGCTGGAGCCGCCACGGCATGCAGGAGCTGGGTGTTACAAGAGGAGAAAGCTTCGGGAAAAGCAATTGCGCGTCAAACCGAGGAGGACCCAGCAGATGAAAGTCATTTCCAAATGTCAAACGGGGATCACTTCGAGGACGTGGATTAGGAAGGCTGATCTGCCGGCCGCCTCCAGCAGGAGTCCCCCCACCCTCGCCTCCTGGGGAGGCCTCCACAGGACAAGTCCCTCGCCGCCTGGCTGTCTCTTCTCTCCCGGGCCCAAGTCCCCTTCGGCCTGGAGCTCTCCATGGCTCTCTGCTCTGTGAGCCCCGCCTCCTCCTTCCCTCCCCTGCTGTGTTGGGGGTTCATTTTGCCATGGCTGACACGTGGGGGTCCCCAGGGCTGTGATTGGTGTTGGCCCGAGGGTCACCCCTAAGGATTGCACACCTTAGGTCTGGATGGGCAGACAGCCTTGGAACCTCGGGATAGCTGAACTTGGAGCTGACCCAGAAAGCATTTTCTCAGAAAGCTTATCGCTTCTAAGGGTAGAATCCCATTTTCTGAAACAACAGGGACAGCAGAGAACTTGATCTTACATCAGAGTCGGCCCAGTCTGCCTTTGTGAAGGACTCCCCAGTGTGAACCCGGAAACAGACAACACTGTGACCCTAGGGGAGCCCTGGGTGCCAGGTGGGGCAGGCATGGGGCTCAGAGAACGCGGGTAGCCCTGGGTGCCGGGTGGGGTTCAGAGAACGTGAGGCCAGAACATGGGAGAGGAAGAAAAACGCAACGGCAGAGGGGGCCTCTGTGGGGTGGGAGAGGAGCATGGAAGGGCCTGAGCTCAGAGAGAGATGGGCCAGGATGCACAAGGGAAATGGAGGGGCTTCCAGGGGCAGACTACTCCTCTCCCATTTTTTCAGGTTTATGTGGACGTGAGGCGGGCAGAGTCAGGCATTTCTGCAGGTGTCTGAACAGCGGCTTTTCCTGTTCCATGGGGGCTGCAGAATAGTGCTCCCTTCTTCATGCAGCCGGCTGTTCTGAAACTTTGTTGCTCAAAATGTAACGTCTCCGTGGCTTTTCTGCTTTGGGAGAATTACTGATGGTTAAGAATGAAATCTTGGGACTGGCACAGGGGCTCACCTGTAATCCCAGCACTTTGGGAGGCCGAGGCAGGCAGATCACCTGAGGTCAGGAGTTTGAGACCAGCCTGGCCAACATGGCGAAACCCCGTCTCTACTAAAAATACAAAAATTAGCCAGGTGTGGTGGTGTGCACCTGTCATCCCAGCTACTCGGGAGGCTGAGGCAGGAAAATTGCTTGAACCTGGGAGGCAGACGTTGCGGTGAGCCGAAATCAAAACTTCGTCTCAAAAAAAAAAAAAAAAAAAAAAAAGGATGGAACCTGGGTATGTTATTTCTCTATTAGCAAGTACAAGAGACTCACTAGAAAGGTGGCAGGTGTGAACAAGCACCCTTTCAAGATTTTTTAATGTACAGGATAATAATGCAGCCCCAGAATTGAGTGTCTGGGTCTGTGCTGGTGTGCGCCTCCAGGTACAGTGACTTGAAGAACAGATGGGAAGATTCGCAGACGATTACATTAGCCAGTAAAGCTGCATGTTTTAAAATACATAATTCACTACAGAGTTTGTGGAATGTGGATTTGATATACAGGTTTAAACTTGGATTGATCTTATGCCATTTAATAGCTAATCAATTAAAAGAGTTTACAAGTGATAAGTGCTGGGACTATTCTCACATTGATGTATAACTGGACTGAGTGCCTCTGAGGAGAGCGGAAGCTGGATTTGCCCTCTGGGTAGGCGTTTCGTCGCTTTCAGTTTTTTTGGTGAAGACGATGATGCAGGAGAGTGGACAATAACGCAAATCTTCCTGGAATGGCCTTTCCCGACCTGGAATCACCTTTCCTGGCCTGTAAAACGCACCCTGAAACCAGAGATCGGATGTTTCTGAGTGGGAGGAAATACAATGCAGATTTTTTTGCAAAACAAAATACTAAATTGGATGGAAGCTGGAGCTGGTGTGTGAGTTTCAGAATTATTTCTGTCCCCATCCCAGGGATTTCTTATTCTCTACCAGATTCAAGGAGAACAAATATACAAATTGTTAAGTGAGCCCCAAACGTGAAGCTGAAATGTGAAGGGGAAAGTCTAGAAAACGTGTCTGATTCTTCTGAGGGTGGATTTCCAGGCTCCCCTTCCTCGCCCTGGGCATGCGTCTGTCTTGCTCAGGCCTTCCTGTTCCCAGCGGGCCCCTCGCTTCTCCAGGGGGGGTTTTCAGACACATCTTGAGATTTCAAATCAACCCCAAGTGAGGAGGCAGAGCTGACACCCCACGTGCGACCCGTGGCCCCTGTCCCACAGTCAGCGGTGTCCTCGGGCCGGCTGCTCCCAGCACCCTCTGCAAAGTTCACTCCCCAAAAACCCTCACACTCCCTCCACGACTCGCTCACGGGTTTTCCTCCAGGGCTGCTGCCCCACCCGTCCCCTTCTTGGGGTACAGCGTAGACTTTTAGAAACTCCCCGTACAGACCTTAGGGCTCAGCACCCTTAGGTCAGAGCTGAGACCTCTGAGACCGGGATTCCCAGCAGGCCCCCAGACCCTGGCCTTCGGGGGTCTGGTAGGAAGAAGCTCTTCAGGGCGTCCTTCAGGCCTTGTGCAGTTCGAGTGTCACTCAGATCAGTTTTAGGTAGAATAATTGGGCCCCAGAACGACGTGCAGTTCCGAAAATGGAGAAGCAGCTGCTCCAGTAGCTGCTCCACCCCCAGCCCGCATGCCCCTGCCCTTCCTTTGGCTTAATTAAGCCGTGGTGGCCACCGAATGGAAGGATGTGAATACCTTTTGTGTCCCTGGGCTGGGCTCCTCTGCTTCTGAGCCTTTGTTTGCCCGGCTCCCTCCCTTGCACCGCCCCCCCTCCCACTTTATCCCTGCAGACCCTCCCATCTGTCCAGCCCTGTGCAGACCCCAGTCCCCTGAGCTTCCATCTCAGCCCGGGGTGGCCCGTCCCATCCCGAACACCAGGGCCCTATTCATCCCTACCTCCCCTTTATCCCTTCTGCCGCCTCTGCGGTGACGTCTCGTCACCATCCCTCCAGTGTAGGGTGACTTCCTCATTGTGTTGGATGGAGGCAGGCCTGGGTGCAGAGTGGGCCTTGTTGCCCACACCAGACCAGCCCGTGTGGGGACAGCCTTGGCTTCCCAAAGGCCAGGTCTGTCCAATAGATCCACAGCACCCACCGGGGACCTTTACGTGCTCAATAAGAATGAATCCATACATTGAACTGAGATCTTGATGTGGTAAGAGCAGGTCTGTGGGCAGGGGGCGGGGGGCGGGGGAGCATGTAAACCCTCTTGGAAACCATCCTGTGCAGTTCTCAGGTCCAGAGTCCTGCCCGCCCATGGGGAGTCCTCCCTACGCGCTGCAGGCTGAAGATGCGGGTGATGACAGGGATGGCACATGAAAATCAGTCTTTATTCTGAGCAAAAAGAAAATTAGGAAGGTGCAAAAGTTTCTTGTAAAAAAAACAGCTGCCCGTTCTCTACTTCCACGTCAGGCCTGGGCTGCTCTGAAGGCGGATGACTTGTTTCTTACCGACTGGCTATTTTAAATTGTCTGACTATGAAACTGAAAAGCAAGGTTCAGCCTGTGGGGCCTCTCAAGGCTGGCTTTGCTCACAGAGGTCGTGTTGGATCTGTGAACTTTGAAGGCACCACTGACTTTTTTGGAAGCCCTTAGAACTTAATTGCCCGGTGAGTCATCCTCCATGGGAGCCGGGAAGGGAGGGATTTGTCTCACCAACCGCAGTCTGGCTGGAGGGGCTTTGCTGCGGTGTGACTGGGGTCTCCCATGACAACGGGAAGGGTTGCAGGCATCGTGGGTTAAAGGTGCTCCCTCTCACATCTAAGATGCCACCTTTATGGAAGCATTAAAGACCATCACAGAAGCCGGTCTTAGACATGGGCTGTTCCAGAGAGAAGATGCCCATTAAAATTCTGTGTTTCCTTCCAATGTCTTTATTTTCACAACTGTTTCCTGGTTATCAGGAGCAGAGCAAATGAAGAAAATGAGTGTCTTTAGTCTTAGGGGAGAGGCAGTCCCTAAGAAAAAGGGAGGCAGGAGGTCGGGTTTCAGCACGTCGGTCACTCTCGGATGCAGCTGACCGCGGGTCCCGCGAGCCCGTACGTGCCCTCTGTGCTTCACGTGGAGCACCTGCGTTTCCCAGCCACCCACCAGGGGCTTCAGGAGATTCAAACACAGCCCTCACCTCCCCAGAGCAGGAAGCCGCAGCTGTCGGCCGGCGGGGGCTCGATGCAGCTGCTCCAGCCGTGCCCCTTGCTGCTCCCCCAGGGCTGCCTTGGTGTGGGACACTCGGTCCCTGAGCAAGCCGTGACCTGGAGGCCAGGGATGCTGACCAGTGTGCAGGGGCTCAGCGAGGGCCCCTCTGCACCACGTAGATGCTGCGGGTACAGAAAGCAGACAGAAGGACTTCTGCTCTTGAGTGTGGGAGGCAGGGGTATGGACGTGAAAATAACTAGGAAACAGCACACGCCTGGATGCCCGGAGCCCGGCCGCGAGGTTGTGTGGGGACTCGAGGAAGGGCTGGTGCTCTGGGCGCCGCAGGGATGGGGGCTGAGCGAGGGGAGAGGCCGCTTTTTTCCTACTGATCTTAGGCTGTTCCAAGACTGTTCCGCATTTAGAAGAGTGTTGAAAATTATTTTTCACTTACATGAAACATGTCTATATCTTTAATTTTTGTTTTGAGAAAACATCTTGCGAAATGGGAAAAACTCACTCCATATTGCTTGGCCAACATCGCTCATCGTGGGCTGACTCGGCTCGTTTGCCCGTGCGTGGAACCCCTTCCTGCAGGAGCTGTGCTTACAGCCCCTGACTGGGTGTCGTCATGTGTCAGGAGCGGGGAGGGGCCTGCAGAGCTCTGTGGCCCTGGCTTGGGCGCTGCTGTCAGGGGCATCCTCCCCTGGGTGTGTGTGTGTGTGTGTGCGCGCGTGCAAACACGTGTGTGCGTTGTTCTTGGTCCAAGTGTAAAAGTTACCTGGACACCAAGGAGAAGCCACTGGAGGCGGTGGGACTGCGTCACCAGAGCAGCGTTGGCCACGTGGGCCATGAGCCGAGGATGTCCCGGCTTAGATCACGGACAGGCTCGGCTGCCGGGGCCCTGACTCCGTGGCAGAAGAAGGGAGGCTCCCCTGGCATTCGGGGGCGGCCGTGGGCCATTTCCTCTCCAGAAGCGAGCGTGGCCCTGTGTTCCCTGAGGTCTCACAGGGCTGCCCCAGATGCACCCAGACCCGGAGCACCTTGTAGCGGTGCCGATCAGAGACCTAGCATGGTGGAGTGTTTGTGTAAAGTCGCTCTCCTCAACGAAATCACTGGTTACTGCTCCTCTGCTCCCAGCTGGCCTTGCTGGCCTAGCATGTGAGGCGGTTCCTTCTGAGTCCCTCTGAGTTTTATGATGAAATAAAATCAAGTAAAACTGTGTCATGATCGGGGAGAGGTGATTATACAAGAAACCTTTTTTTCTTTTTTTCCCCACTATGACACATGACCCCGTTTAACAACCTGGAATATTTTTCCCCGGCCTTTTCCCCACACACGCTTTCTCAACATTTCACCTTCCTGTTTAGATTTCCTGTCGTCACGTGCCCTGCAGCCACCGTGTCAAACTGACAGAGCGCAGGCTTTTTCCTTAACCGTTTTACATTTGAGCCACCTGTGGTTGCACCGGGCCCCGCGGCTTCTGCTGTGTGTTGCCCTCTGAGCTGAAGGCCAGGGCCCTCCCCAAACAGAGCCGGTTCCCGTTCACCACATTCTCTTGGTGCCACATCCAGTCTGGAGAGTGGCCTTTATTCCTCCCCAGCAGAGCCCAATGAACCCACTTTTTCCTGCCCGGCTTTGTACGTTTAATTCCTTAGTGTTGTCCTGTTACTAGTGATTACACTCTCGAAATAACCCTAAAAACCCAAGGCTCTCTGTGCGCACACTGGGGCAACACAGCTTCATTCAGTTGGCTCCCGGAAGCGTGCAGAGAGGTTTTCCTGAAACCTTTGTTGTCTTGGTCTTCTTTTGGCAGAATTCGAGAATGACAGGTCTCTTCTCTGAGTGATTTCCACTCTGTAATTTTCCCCATCAGATGCTGAGTTAAGAGATGAGACATTTGCCTTGTGATGTGTATGGATGAATTTCTGCCCCCAGAATCCTCTTCAGCTTATTTTGCACATTGTGTTATAGAGAAGTATAAGATACTTTGAGGACTCTGCGGACACGCCCAGGGCCCCGGCTTGGGCACAGCAGAGGAGCAGGCGGCTCTACGGCGAGCAAGGACTGTGGTGTCCGAATGTGCCGTGCTGACCATGGCCTCCTCTGTTTGTGTGCTCACACCTGAGGAGCTGCTCAGAGCACGGGAAGCTTTCAGGGTGGGGGCTCTGGGTGCAGCACTGTCCTGCGGGGATGGTCCCACGTGACTCTGCCCAGGGCAGGGTGTGGTGTGGGCGCTTGCGGTGCCACTGGGCTCACACTCACAGTTCCAGTTGGCTCTGGATGTGTTGGAGGCAGCACCGAGCTGCAAAAAGATCAATTTTTCACATTTCCCTGATGGAGAGTTTCTGCGCCTGGGTGCGGACGCGCTGGGTTTACCGTTCCTGACAAACGCTGCCCCGTGGGGAGGGTGTTAGGTCGTGAGGCACTAGCATCACATTGAGTTTTGCGGTGGAGCATTTCCATTTAGGGCAACAGTGGAAGACGCCACCATCTTCTTTAAAAATGCCTAGTTACTCTAGTTTTACTGAGAGGGAGGAGGCAGGGAGAGGGTCTCATCAGCAGGACAGAGTGGCCAGAGGGTCATCCAGTGCGGACAGCCCTGGGGGTCTGGCCTCCTTGGTATTGTGTCCTGGAAGGAGGCCCTGCCAGAGGCCCCCAGCTCCCGTGAGGCTGTGTGGCTTCTCTGTGCCCAAATGTAGATGCGGGCACTGGCAGGGGGATGCCCACACCCGTGTAAGATCAGTGTCCCACGGGCCGAGTGTGCAAGTCAGGCTGTGTACTCGTTGCACCCACCTGAGATCAGTGTCCCACGGGCCGAGTGTGCAAGCCAGGCTGTGTACTCGTTGCACCCACTAGAGATCAGTGTCCCACAGGCCGAATGTGCAAGCCAGGCTGTGTACTCGTTGCACCCACCAGAGATCAGTGTCCCACAGGCTGAGTATGCAAGCCAGGCTGTATACTCATTGCACCCACCAGAGATCAGTGTCCCACAGGCTGAGTGTGCAAGCCAGGGCTCGTACTCATCACACCCACCTGAGATCAGTGCCACAAGGGCCGAGTCTGCAAGCCAGGCTGTGTACTCGTCGCACCCCCCTGAGATCAGTGTCCCATGGGCCAAGTGTGCAAGTCAGGCTGTGTACTTGTTGCACCCACCTGAGATCAGTGTCACACGGGCCGAGTATGCAAGCCGGGCTGTGTACTCATTGCACGCCCCTGAGATCAGTGTCCCACGGGCCGAGTGTGCAAGCCAGGCCTTGTACTCTGTGCTCCACACACATCCACCCTCAGAGTCCTCCCAACAACTCTGTGGAGCTGCTCTGCCTTCATCCCCATTTCACAGATTAAAAACACACACACAGCTTTTGGCAGCCTGTCCAGTGGCACACAGCCCCGGGTGATCTGGACCCAGAGTCCTGGTCCTCAGCCTCTGCCTTACACGGCCACACCGTGCAGATCTCAGCTCTGTCTTGGCTTGCTTTCTTTGCCAATAATGGATTTCATTTTCTACTATGGGATTTTTTTTTTCTAACACACTAATGGCTCTGGAATACTTTCTTCTCAAGAATAGAGGCACATTATAATCATTGATATTTTACTATGGAGATGACCTGCAAAACTGTGCCCTTTTTCCATTATTGCAAATGCGTCCTTCTCACTGGGAATTTGACATGCTATCCTTAATAATTTTCTTAATAACTTTCTCAACACCTAAGAGGGGCCAGACAGCTAAAAAGCTACAGAGCAGCTATACTGAGACGCAGGGACCTTCAGAGCTTTCCGGAAAGATGTGAGCTCCATCTCCAGGGACAAGCATTCCAAAAATGCAAGGCAGCATGGCACAAAAATAAATGACTTCCCCTTTGTACCTGGAATTTTTTTTTTCTTTTTTTTTTTTTTAATTATACTTTAAGTTCTAGAGTACATGTGCACAACGTGCAGGTTTGTTACATATGTATACATGTGCCATGTTGGATTGCTGCACCCACCAACTCGTCATTTACATTAGGTATTTCTCCTAATGCTATCCCTCCCCCTGGCCCCCAGCCCCTGACAGGCTGTGGTGTGTGATGGTCCCCGCCCTGTGTCCAAGTGTTCTCATTGTTCACTTCCCACCGATGAGTGAGAACATGTGGTGTTTGATTTTCTGTCTTTGTGATATTTTGCTGAGAATGATGGTTTCCAGCTTCATCCATGTCCCTGCAAAGGATATGAACTCATCCTTTTTTATGGCTGCATAGTATTCCATGGTGTATATGTGCCACATTTTCTTAATCCAGTCTATCATTGATGGACATTTGGGTTGGTTCCAAGTCTTTACTATTGTGCATAGTGCCGCAATAAACATATGTGTGCATATGTCTTTATGGTAGCATGATTTATAGTCCTTTTTTTTAGTTCACATATATATTGTTTTTTCTTCACTGCTAAAGAGTATGAATTGGGAAGAGAAAAGAAAACAGGTTTCATCCACACCCTGGTGGGAATGGCCCCGTGGGTGCCTTCAGGGCCAGGCAGGCCCATGCCCAGCCCTCAGTGGGATGAAGCCTCCGTCCAGCTCCTCAGAGTGGGGAGGGAATTCGCGAGTGCCGCCGACATTGCAGCTAAATCTACAATCAAAAGAGTTATGTGGTTACATCTACCTTTCTTCTTCATTCATATTTAATTACCTGTTGGTTATTGAGTCACGCAAATGCCACAAGGTCTTACTCGTCCTTACAAACTCAAGGTCGCCAAGCTGCACACACTGGGCCTCTGTGGCTGAAGGTGCATCGTCGCGGATCATAAACAGAGCCATCTTCGTGATTGTTAGGCTGAGTCTGGATCTTAAATAGAAGATTTTCCTTTAAGTGAAGTGGCTGGAAGGATTGGACCTTCTGTCCGGCCAAGATCTGTTTGCCAAAAATGTGTCAGTGCCCCCAGGCCAGGCCGTGCAGGGGAGGCCCTTGGGCCCCTGCAAGCAGGCGCTGTGGAGGGGCAGGTCTCGGGGCTTCCTGCTTGGCACCACTGCCGGTTAACCCCTTCAGCAGGCTCGTGTGGCCCACAGGCCTCGCTCTGGGGTGTTCACCGTCTGACCAGGAGAGTTTTGTTCCGGGTGAGGATGCACCCTTTGTGTTTACCGAGGATTATAAATCAGGGAAATTTCAAAACATGATGGGGCTGGCCTCCAGCTTCCTCTCAGAGGAGGCTCATGTTGTTGATTTTGCTTTATAAATTATCTTTTGCTCAGATAAAATGCTCTCGAGATCATAGCTCTGTATTTTTGGCGGGTGTAGGTGGACAGGGTCTTGCTCTGTCACCAGGGTTGGAGTGCATTGGTGCAATCATAGCTCACTGCAGCCTCATCCTCCTGGGCTCAAGTGATCCTCCCACCTCAGCCTCTCAAGTAGCTGGGAGTACAGGTGCACGCCACCACACCTAGCTAATTATTTTTTTAGAGATGGGGTCTCACTATGTTGCCCAGGCTGGTCTCAAACTCCTGGGCTCAAGGGATCCTCCCACCTACTTCCCAAAGTGCTGGGATTACAGGGGTGAGCCATCGCACCCGACTACAGTTCTGTATTTTAAACTCACCGCACAGAATGGTACTTAGAGTGTTTGCAGTGGCGATGGCCGTTTCTGTCGCTGGCTGACAGGAGCCCCCGCTCTGTGCCCTGGGCCCCCACAGAAGTCTGATAATGAACGCAGGTGATACGGGCAGCGGCTGCTCTCGTCTGATGGCAGTTCTGGTGTGATGGCAGCTGATGCTGTAACCTTCAACTGAGGTTTTAAAGAAGTATGTGTGCCACGCCGTCCATTCAGTCATCGCCTCAGCGGTCAGCAAGCTCACGCCTCCGTTCAGCACCGTGGATGCGACTGCCTTTTCAGGTGTGGATGCTACTTTTCAATGAAGAGTGAGGAGTGTGGCCCCCTCCCCCACTGTAGCCAGTCACTTTCTAGTCTTGAGAGGGGAAAAACAGCTCCCAGTGGCATCTCCAGTGAGCCCGCACTGGCAGCCTTGCTTAGAGGGTTAGAGTCACCTCATGCAGGGTGGAAATGTCCCAAATTATAACCTAGAGCGATTTCAAATGCTGTGAGGTTTGTCTCGTTGGCACTGGCTAAACCATTACTAAGTCAAGTAGCGTTCTACATTTTTTATTCCATTCTAGTAAGAAGTGCGTTTTCCCTTACAAAATTTTTAAATGTTAAGGTAAAGGACTGAGAATGGACAGACTATAGAATTTCCATTATGAATTTGGAAACTATAATCAGCCTAAAGGACCAGTGAATGAGACCACATGAGATGCCCCTCAGTGCTTTCTCCAGCAAGCCATGAGGCAGAATCCAGGCTCCTTCCTGGCTTTCCCCACGTCTGGAGATTCCCAAGAGTGTCCAGGGAAGGGTGGAGAGGGAGGGGCCGGTCCCCACTGTGAGGAGCTCTGGCAGGTGGCCCAGAAAGGGGCCACACAGCAAGGGGAAGGGACGCTGGCAGGGGCAGGCCACAGTGAGTGGGAGAGGCAGCGGCCAAACGTCCCAGCCCCTGTCCTTGGAGGGAGCTGGCCCGACCCTGTTCCCCATGAGTGCAGCAGACTGGCGCATTTCCAGCTCACTTGTGAGGAATTTCTGTTTCTGTCTCCAGTAGATAGATGTGGCTTTCTTGTGTTTATCGCCAAGGGAGACACCAGGAGTTGGGCCTGCAGCCACGTCTTCCCGGGGGCACGTGCAGGACGGCCGACAGCCAGTGCCGCTGGGACTCCAGGGTTTAACTTGTCGGTGTGATGTCATCACGGTTTCCACGCGCACAGCCCTTGCGCGGTGACCTCCTCGCGGGGCTGGTGCGCTGTTCGCCCCCTGCCACCCCTGCCGTACCTGCAGGGAGTCGCCGATGCCCGGGGAACTTCTTCCCCGCCTGGGTTATGGTCGGGGGTGGAGCTCGGGCTGCAGAAAGTGGCTTCGTGGCCAAGCAGAATGTGGCAAAAGCAATGCTTTGTGGGTGTCCTGAGATGCGGCGTGAGGCAGCACACCCTTCGGCTGGTCCCATGACAGCCACACTGACTTAGCAACAGCTGGGTCGAATGAGGTGTGAACTTCTGACTGAACCGTGCTGCGTGGACGTGGCTGAGCCGTGAGGTTAGGTGTGCGGTGGATGCAACGCCTTCCCTTCAGACCCTGCATGCACAAGAAGCACACGGTCGGCAACGTTACTTCCAGCTTGTAGACATCGGGTACATCCCATGTCCAAAAAGAAGGCTCGCCCTGGAAAAGCACATTCCGAAAGCAGTCGCGGCGTGGATGCAGAGCACTGTGCCCGCAGCACTGCCCACCCAGGAGGCTGTAGGGAGTGGCGGCCCCTTCTCTCTCCTCCTCCTCCTTCCTCGCCCCGTGGAAGCTCTTACGCACCTCCAGGCCCCATGCCTGCTCGCACCTCCCCATCTCTGCAGGTGCCATTGCGGCCTAGCCTTGGGGCCTGAGCCTCTCCTGCCTAAAGCTTTCTTTGACCTCAAGTTCAGGGAGGGTCCCCTCCTCCTGGCCCCACGGCACCCCTTCCCACGAATGCCCAACACGTGCTGTTGCTGTCATTCCCATCGCTTCTTGCGGTCACTCGTGCCCAGCTCCGGGTGGCGTGGGAGTGCTTGGGGGTCAGGGCCCGGCGAGTCTGACCCAGCCTGGCTCAGCCTGGTGTTCCTGGCACCCTGTGCAGTGCTGACTCGGCAAGGGACCATAGCAAACCTGATTTTGAATAAACTAATAATCATCGTAGTAGGAACAGCAAATAATCACCTGGTGTGTGCCAGGCACAGGCGCAAAGCCTCACTCTAAGCATGTTATCTTATTTAATCCTCCCAGCGGTGAAGTCGGTACCATTATCACCACTTCACAGATGGGGAAACTGAGGCACACAGAGATTAGTGTTTTCCCAAGGCCACACAGTCAGTAAGACCTGAAGCCCAGATTCAAAATCAGGCCCTCTGACTGCAGGTGCTATGAGTGAAAGAGTCAATGACTGCCCTGGACGTCAAGGAAAAGAACCAAAGTTAGGTCTGTTTTTGCAGTTCTCATCCTGCTCCTCTGAAGACATACCTGTTTTCTGGGTCCTGGTTTCTAGGAGGCGTCCATGGTGGCCCCGTTGCCTCTGTCTCAGGGCAGCTTTGTGGAGGTGCAGAGACTCTCCTAAGTGGCAGGTTCCCCCAGAGCCTTCAGAAAAGCCTGCGCTGGTGATGTGAGGGAAACATGGCTGGTGCCTCCGGGGAGCCGCGTCCTGCCCATCGTAGTGTCCAGGGAAGTAGGACGCGTCTCTCACCTGCCCCCAGGCTCAGGGGCAGCATGGGGGGCTTCAGCCCCAGACACCTCCTCCACCCAGGACCCGGCTTGCCCACCATCCCGTTCCTCCCTGCAGGCCATTCCTGGCCTTATCACTGCCAACCTCCTCGGCCCAGGACCTGGCTTCCCCATCATCCCATTCCTCCCTGCAGGCCATTCCCGGCCTTATCGCTGCTCAGATGTTTGCCTGAGCCACTTGCTAAATAGAAACTTGGTAGCGGTGGGTTCAGAGCGGAGCAGCGCCCGGCTAGAGCACCTGCCCCCATTCCCAGGCAGAAGCCCGCAGGGAGAGGGCATTCGGGCAAGAGCAGCGTCCCCGGCCGCGCATTGCCTTGCTTTGGGCACACCCTTCTCCCACGGCAGCGTCTCCCTCTGCACAGGCGAAGAGCTGCCGCCACGGGTCTCCAGCATTCTGCGCCAAGCTTTCGGGGGCTTCCTCTCTGCCAGGGACATTTTTCTTGGATCTTTATCGCAGTTTCCCTCCTTTGAAACAGTTAAGACCTTCAAGAGGACCCTGCGCTGCGCAGTGACGCGAGACCACTGGTGAGAGCCGCCCGTCCCCGCTGAGCAGCACCGAACCCTGGGTCTCCCTCACCGTGCACCAGCACTGAGCCACTGGGCACTGAGCCACCCGCCGGAGGAGGCGATGTCGGCTTGTCCAGCTCTAAATTCTGCGACTTTGGCCCGGTGCAGTGGCTCACGCCTGTAATCCCAACACTTTTCGAGGCCAAGGCGGGTGGATCACCTAAGGTCAAGAGTTCAAGACCAGCCTGGCCAATGTGGTGAAGCCCGTCTCTACTAAAAATACAAAAATTAGCTGGGTGTGGTGGTGCACGCCTGTAATTCCAGCTACTCGGGAGGCTGAGGCAGCAGAATCGCTTGAACCCGGGAGGCGGAGGTTGCAGTGAGCTGCGATTACACCACTGCACTCCAGCCTGGGCGACAGAGCGAGACTCTGTCTCATAATAATAGTAATAATAAATTCTGTAACTTCTTCAGAAATATCTTTACATTTGCCAAGCCGTCAAGAGTTTGGCTCTGGCTTAGAGAACGGCCTTAACTTCTGTTCACTAATACGTCTCTCTTACTCATTAATGCTTGAGGCTTTCTCTGTAGCTGCCTCCATGCTAAGCACTGAATATACAGGAAACCATTTATTTTAATCTTCACAGTGACTATAGGATTATCTCCATTTATAAAGTGAAAAAAATAGGCTTAGAGACCTTTAGAGGTTTTCCCAAGGTCACTTGAAAAGTTTGTGGTTGTTTGCTATTGGTGACTTTGGGAGAAAAATAAATACAATAAAAACGGAAGTTTGTGGTGCAGCAGGGACCTCAGTCCTGTGGGGCCTTTGATGGCTTCACCCTCCGTGGCACTCAGGAAATAACAGAGCTCAGACCTCACTGTAGCTCTCCCATGGGTGGCAAATCACAGGATGGGCATAGAACTAGCTTGATTTTTTATTTTTATGTGAGTAAATCTCCAGCGTTTCAAATCCTCTTCCCCAGAGGGTCACATTCTCGGACCCTCTGGGTTCCCTGAGCTGTAGCTGTTCTCATGCTTTGGTTGGACGTTATTTTTCTGGAGAAATTGTGTGAAGAGATAGAAGTTACTTCAGAAACATTTCTCAGTGTGCTTTTCCCCCACGTCAAGCAAAATTCATGTGCACAATTGAGAAATAAATGAGATGTATACTCAGGTTGGTTACTGGTATCATCTACCTTATTAAAATCATCCCTCGTCGGGTGGATCACCTCAGGTCAGGAGTTCGAGACCAGCCTGGCCAATATGGTGAAACCCTGTCTCTACTAAAAATAGAAAAATTAGCCGCTCATGATGGCAGGCGCCTGTAATCCTAGCTAATCAGGGGGGTGAGGCAGGAGAATCGTTTGAACCCAGGAGGTGGAGGTTGCAGTGAGCCGAGATCGTGCCTCTCCACTCCAGCCTGGGAGACAGAGTGAGGCTCCATATCAAAAATAAAAATAAAAAATAAAGAATTATCCTTTGTGGGGTTTTTTTGTTTGTTTGTTTATTTTGCTTTGTTTTTGAGATTCTGAGAAAACGTGGGTGGATTTTTTAAAACACACTCACTATTTTAAAACTGTCTATAAACTAACAAGTACCTGAAGATGTATGGGAAAGAAGGAACTGGAACTCTCCCTTTTCTTAGAGACCCCTTACCCTCACCAGAGGCGCTTGGTAAAGTCCACCTTCCCCTGTGCGTCTCTGCCCGGTCCCCGTAGTCATCCCCCCCGCCCCCCCCATCCCTGTGACCATCCTCCCACCCCTGTCCCTGCGGCTATCCGCCTCCCGCCCAGTCCCCCCGGCCATCCCCCCCATCCCCGCGGCCATCCCCCCCCTTCCCCACGGTCGTCCCCCCCCATCCCCGCAGTCGTTCCCCCCCCAGTCCCCGGGGTCATCCCCCCCGCCCCCCCATCCCTGTGACCATCCTCCCACCCCTGTCCCTGCTGCTATCCGCCTCCCGCCCAGTCCCCCCGGCCATCCCCCCCCATCCCCGCGGCCATCTCCCCCTTCCCCACAGTCGTCACCCCCATCCCCGCAGTCGTCCCCCCCCCAGTCCCCGCAGTCATCCTCCCTGTCCCCGCAGTCATCCCCCCAGTCCCCGCAGTCATCCCCCCTGTCCCCGCAGTCATCCCCCCCAGTCCCCGCAGTCATCCCCCCTGTCCCCGCAGTCATCCCCCCCCGTCCCTGCAGTCATCCTCCCTGTCCCCAGCTGCTCTCACAGGGGCTGCAGGCTCATGGAGAGTGGGGGCCGCAGGGCCCCTTCCCACAGCACCTGTATCTCGCTACGAGTACGAAGCAGAGAGCCCAGGAGCATGAATTGCTCATCCCAGAGAGCCAGGTGGAGGGAAATGTTTTCTAGATGGTGTGGTGCCGGTGGGCTTGGCAGACATCTTTAAAACCAAGGAAGCTGGCAGCCCGGGGTGAAGGGAGAATGGACACAAGGAAGCCAGCACCCCGGGGTGAAGGGAGAAGGGACACATGGAGTGTTTCCTGAGCTTTGGCAGTTGCCTTGGGGAGTGCAAGACCTTTGACGCACACGGCTGGGGGGAGCGAGTGGGTGGCTTGGCCTCCCCCGGACACCACCAAAATGAAACCAAGGCAGCAGCAGCCCACGAGGTCCCCCGGAGCCTTTCTTTTTCTCACTAATGCATTTTCACCTCTTCTGTTGAGCTCCAGTTCTCTTAAAAACTTTTTCTGTGTATCATTTCATTTTGCAGACTCAGGGTACAGGTATATTTTCACCAGGCAATAGGATGGGCTATCCTAACACAGTGGTTAGAACACTTTCAAAACGAGATTGTTGGTCAGACGTCAGGGGGGCACCCAGGCTGCACCCTGAAGGTGAGCGGCAGCAGCGGGGTCCCGGCGTGTTCTGAGCACCTGAGGCTGCATGGCCGTGTCCTGCCTGCAGGCAGGTCCCATACGGCCGGGCAGGTGCTCGGGATGCCCGCCGCGTGTGTGGTTGAGCTTTGACTGGGGAAGGAGGGTCGAAGACCCTGCAGTGATCCCTCAGAAGCTGTCTTGGGGTGTTATGTTGAGAGTTTCCTTTAAATCTGGGAACTTCTGCTTTGGTGTCTACTCAGCAGCACAGGCCTTTCTCCCTCCCCTGTGCCTTCTGTCTCCCGCGTGGCTCCATTTGCCTTCTCTTGCATGGGCTCTTGGACATTGCTTTGGAAAGAGAAAGAAACGTCAGAATGAGATTCTTCTTTTTTCTGCAAACTCTTTGATTGTGGTACCAGTTTCTGTATCTCAGCCCACAGTGCAAACCGCCCCCGGCCTCCCCTGTGGCTTATATTCTGATAGAATGAGAAGCCACCCAACGAAGGCTACTGTGGCGTTATCCCAGAATATTCCATGCTGATGACAGGGGAGGATCCAGTGGATGCTTTCTTGAATCTATAGGAGTGTGTGTTTGTGGCATGTGCAGTGTGTGTGTGTCTGTGATGTGTGTATGTGTGTGTGGTGTGTGTGTCTGTGATGTGTGTATATGTGTGTGGTGTCTGTGTCTGTGACATGTTTGTGGTGTGTGTGTGTGTGTGTGTCTGTGATATGTGTGTTGTGTGTGTCTGTGATGTGTGTGGTGTGTGTGTGGTGTGTGTGTATGTGTGTGGCGTGTGTGGTGTATGTGTGTGTGTGATGTGTGTGGTGTGTGTGGTGTATGTGTGTATATGTGTGATGTGTGTGGTGTGTGTATATGTGTGATGTGTGTGGTGTGTGTGTGGTGTATGTGTGTGTATATGTGTGATGTGTGTGGTGTATGTGTGTATATGTGTGATGTGTGTGGTGTGTGTGTGTGGTGTATGTGTGTGTATATGTGTGATGTGTGTGGTGTGTGTGTGGTGTATGTGTGGGTATATGTGTGATGTGTGTGGTGTGTGTGTGGTGTATGTGTGTGTATATGTGTGATGTGTGTGGTGTGTGTGTGTGGTGTTTGTGTGTGTATATGTGTGATGTGTGTGGTGTGTGTGTGTGGTCTATGTGTGTGTATATGTGTGATGTGTGTGGTGTGTGGTGTATGTGTGTGAATATGTGTGATGTGTGTGGTGTGTGTGTGTGGTGTATGTGTGTGTATATGTGTGGTGTGTGTGGTGTATGTGTGTGTATATGTGTGATTGTGGTGTGTGTGTGGTGTATGTGTGGGTATATGTGTGATGTGTGTGGTGTGTGTGTGGTGTATGTGTGTATATGTGTGATGTGTGTGGTGTGTGTGTGTGGTGTATGTGTGTGTATATGTGTGATGTGTGTGGTGTGTGTGGTGTATGTGTGTGTATATGTGTGATGTGTGTGGTGTGTGTGGTGTATGTGTGTGTATATGTGTGATGTGTGTGGTGTGTGTGTGGTGTATGTGTGTGTATATATGTGATGTGTGTGGTGTGTGTGTGGTTTATGTGTGTGTATATGTGTGATGTGTGGTGTGTGTGTGGTGTATGTGTGTGTATATGTGTGATGTGTGTGGTGTGTGTGTGGTGTATGTGTGTGTATATGTGTGATGTGTGTGGTGTGTGTGGTGTATGTGTGTATATGTGATGTGTGTGGTGTGTGTGTGGTGTATGTGTGTGTATATGTGTGATGTGTGTGGTGTGTGTGTGGTGTATGTGTGGGTATATGTGTGATGTGTGTGTGGTGTGTGTGTGGTGTATGTGTGTGTATATGTGTGATGTGTGTGGTGTGTGTGGTGTATGTGTGTGTATATGTGTGATGTGTGTGGTGTGTGTGTGGTGTGTGTGTGTATATGTGTGATGTGTGTGGTGTGTGTGTGGTGTATGTGTGTGTATATGTGTGATGTGTGTGGTGTATGTGTGTGTATATGTGTGATGTGTGTGGTGTGTGTGTGGTGTATGTGTGGGTATATGTGTGATGTGTGTGGTGTGTGTGTGGTGTATGTGTGTATATGTGGGATGTGTGTGGTGTGTGTGTGTGTGGTGTATGTGTGTGTATATGTGTGATGTGTGTGGTGTGTGTGGTGTATGTGTGTGTATATGTGTGATGTGTGTGGTGTGTGTGTGGTGTGTGTGTGGTGTATGTGTGGGTATATGTGTGATGTGTGTGGTGTGTGTGGTGTATGTGTGTGTATATGTGTGATGTGTGTGGTGTGTGTGGTGTATGTGTGTATATGTGTGATGTGTGTGGTGTATGTGTGTGTATATGTGTGGTGTGTGTGGTGTATGTGTGTGTATATGTGTGATGTGTGTGGTGTGTGTGTGGTGTATGTGTGGGTATATGTGTGATGTGTGGTGTGTGTGGTGTATGTGTGTGTATATGTGTGATGTATGTGGTGTGTGTGTGGTGTATGTGTGTGTATATATGTGATGTGTGTGGTGTGTGTGGTGTATGTGTGTATATGTGTGATGTGTGTGGTGTGTGTGTGGTGTATGTGTGTGTATATGTGTGATGTGTGTGGTGTGTGTGTGGTGTATGTGTGTGTATATGTGTGATGTGTGTGGTGTGTGTGGTGTATGTGTGTATATGTGTGATGTGTGTGGTGTGTGTGGTGTATGTGTGTGTATATGTGTGATGTGTGTGGTGTGTGTGGTGTATGTGTGTATATGTGTGATGTGTGTGGTGTGTGTATATGTGTGATGTGTGTGGTGTGTGTGGCGTATGTGTGTGTATATGTGTGATGTGTGTGGTGTGTGTGTGGTGTATGTGTGTGTATATGTGTGATGTGTGTGTGGTGTGTGTGTGGTGTATGTGTGTGTATATGTGTGATGTGTGTGGTGTGTGTGTGTGTGTGGTGTATGTGTGTGTATATGTGTGATGTGTGTGGTGTGTGTGTGTGGTGTATGTGTGTGTATATGTGTGATGTGTGTGGTGTGTGTGTGGTGTATGTGTGTGTATATGTGTGATGTGTGTGGTGTGTGTGTGGTGTATCTGTGGGTATATGTGTGATGTGTGTGGTGTGTGTGTGGTGTATGTGTGTATATGTGGGATGTGTGTGGTGTGTGTGTGTGTGGTGTATGTGTGTGTATATGTGGGATGTGTGTGGTGTGTGTGGTGTATGTGTGTGTATATGTGTGATGTGTGTGGTGTGTGTGGTGTATGTGTGTGTATATGTGTGATGTGTGTGGTGTGTGTGGTGTATGTGTGTGTATATGTGTGATGTGTGTGGTGTATGTGTGTGTATATGTGTGATGTGTGTGGTGTGTGTGGTGTATGTGTGTATATGTGTGATGTGTGTGGTGTGTGTGTGGTGTATGTGTGTGTATATGTGTGATGTGTGTGGTGTGTGTGGTGTATGTGTGGGTATATGTGTGATGTGTGTGGTGTGTGTGGTGTATATGTGTGTATATGTGTGATGTGTGTGGTGTGTGTGTGGTGTATGTGTGTGTATATGTGTGATGTGTGTGGTGTGTGGTGTATGTGTGTGTATATGTGTGATGTGTGTGGTGTGTGTGTGGTGTATGTGTGTGTATATGTGTGATGTGTGTGGTGTGTGTGTGGTGTGTGTGTGGTGTATGTGTGGGTATATGTGTGATGTGTGTGGTGTGTGTGGTGTATGTGTGTGTATATGTGTGATGTGTGTGGTGTGTGTGGTGTATGTGTGTATATGTGTGATGTGTGTGGTGTATGTGTGTGTATATGTGTGATGTGTGTGGTGTGTGTGTGGTGTATGTGTGTGTATATGTGTGATGTGTGTGGTGTGTGTGTGTATATGTGTGATGTGTGGTGTGTGTGTGGTGTATGTGTGTGTATATGTGTGATGTGTGTGGTGTGTGTGTGGTGTATGTATGTGTATATGTGTGGTGTGTGGTGTGTGTGGTGTATGTGTGTGTATATGTGTGATGTGTGTGGTGTGTGTGGTGTATGTGTGTATATGTGTGATGTGTGTGGTGTGTGTGGTGTATGTGTGTGTATATGTGTGATGTGTGTGGTGTGTGTGGTGTATGTGTGTATATGTGTGATGTGTGTGGTGTGTGTATATGTGTGATGTGTGTGATGTGTGTGGCGTATGTGTGTGTATATGTGTGATGTGTGTGGTGTGTGTGTGGTGTATGTGTGTGTATATGTGTGATGTGTGTGTGGTGTGTGTGTGGTGTATGTGTGTGTATATGTGTGATGTGTGTGGTGTGTGTGTGTGGTGTATGTGTGTGTATATGTGTGATGTGTGTGGTGTGTGTGTGTGGTGTATGTGTGTGTATATGTGTGATGTGTGTGGTGTGTGTGTGGTGTATGTGTGTGTATATGTGTGATGTGTGTGGTGTGTGTGTGGTGTATGTGTGGGTATATGTGTGATGTGTGTGGTGTGTGTGTGGTGTATGTGTGTATATGTGGGATGTGTGTGGTGTGTGTGTGTGTGGTGTATGTGTGTGTATATGTGGGATGTGTGTGGTGTGTGTGGTGTATGTGTGTGTATATGTGTGATGTGTGTGGTGTGTGTGGTGTATGTGTGTGTATATGTGTGATGTGTGTGGTGTGTGTGGTGTATGTGTGTGTATATGTGTGATGTGTGTGGTGTACGTGTGTGTATATGTGTGATGTGTGTGGTGTGTGTGGTGTATGTGTGTATATGTGTGATGTGTGTGGTGTGTGTGTGGTGTATGTGTGTGTATATGTGTGATGTGTGTGGTGTGTGTGGTGTATGTGTGGGTATATGTGTGATGTGTGTGGTGTGTGTGGTGTATATGTGTGTATATGTGTGATGTGTGTGGTGTGTGTGTGGTGTATGTGTGTGTATATGTGTGATGTGTGTGGTGTGTGTGGTGTATGTGTGTGTATATGTGTGATGTGTGTGGTGTGTGTGGTGTATGTGTGTGTATATGTGTGATGTGTGTGGTGTGTGTGTGGTGTGTGTGTGGTGTATGTGTGGGTATATGTGTGATGTGTGTGGTGTGTGTGGTGTATGTGTGTGTATATGTGTGATGTGTGTGGTGTGTGTGGTGTATGTGTGTATATGTGTGATGTGTGTGGTGTATGTGTGTGTATATGTGTGATGTGTGTGGTGTGTGTGTGGTGTATGTGTGTGTATATGTGTGATGTGTGTGGTGTGTGTGTGTATATGTGTGATGTGTGGTGTGTGTGTGGTGTATGTGTGTGTATATGTGTGATGTGTGTGGTGTGTGTGTGGTGTATGTGTGTGTATATGTGTGATGTGTGTGGTGTGTGTGTGGTGTGTGTGTGGTGTATGTGTGGGTATATGTGTGATGTGTGTGGTGTGTGTGTGGTGTATGTGTGTGTATATGTGTGATGTGTGTGGTGTGTGTGTATATGTGTGATGTGTGTGGTGTGTGTGGTGTGTGTGTGTGTATGTGTGATGTGTGTGGTGTGTGTGTGGTGTGTGTGTGTGTATGTGTGATGTGTGTGGTGTGTGTGTGGTGTGTGTGTGTATATGTGTGATGTGTGTGGTGTGTGTGGTGTATGTGTGTGTATATGTGTGATGTGTGTGGTGTGTGTGCTGTATGTGTGTGTATATGTGTGATGTGTGTATCTGTGGTGTGTGTGTGTATGTGTGTTTGTATTCTCAGATTCTGAGAGCAAGGCCTCTATCTCTTTTCCTGCACAAGCCTGAAGTCTTCTCGGGGCACCGTGCTGGGCGCGTGCTTTGGGGTGCGTTGACCGTCATGTTGCGGGGGCCTGCCCTGGGGTAAACTCTCGCCTGCCTGAACCTTGGATCTTAGCAGGAGAAGGGGTTGGTGCCACGTGGGTGCCGTGGCCCTCGTCCTGCTGGGTGTCCCCAATGCCACTAACCCCCTGCTCTTCCTCCCCCTGTCCTGCAGGAGCTGTGCCGCCAGCGTATGGCCACGCGGCCACCAGACCGACCCGAGGGCCCGCACACGTCACGCATCAGCAGCGTCTCATCCCAGTTCAGCGACGGGCCGATCCCCAGCCCCTCCGCGCGCAGCAGCGCCTCATCCTGGTCCGAGGAGCCCGTGCAGTCCAACATGGACATCTCCACCGGCCACATGATCCTGGTAAGCCCAGTCTTTGCACTCCCTGCCACACAAACACCAGGGCCCTCCTTCCTCGGCCCCTGCAACACCCAGCATCTGCGTCCGCTGACCCTCAGGGACGGGGCGATGATGGCTGCACCCTGCCCGCTGCAGAGGCTGACAGGCAGGGCTCTTTCTGCAGGGAGTCTTCTTAATTTAGATAAACAAGAATATTTACTTCCTGAGATCTTTGCTGTGCTTCTGCCTGGAACGTGCAGCCCCCACACACACTCCCTGGTGTGTAAGAGTGAGCACCCGCTATTTAGTTTTCAGTGGAATACACGTCTGTTAGTGCCTACCATGTGCGCTGCCGTTTTGGGCCTCTGACTCGGAAGCAGCGGCTGTCTCCTTGGCACTCAAGGCCAGCAAGCGTCATTTGGGTAAATAAATGTCACTGCTGTGACAGCAAGGCAGGAGGAGGTGCGGGCTGGGTGCTCGGCTCTTCACAGGAGCCTTCCTGGTGGCGCCGGCACAGAAGCTCACGGCGACGCGGCTTCAGCGGCCTTTTCCAGGGTCCTCGCTGGAGTGATCACGTGTGTGTGGCCGTGCATTGCCACTCCATACATAATGAATGTCCGGGTGTTATTAGGACAGCTGTCGATAGCGCAGCACGTCCTGCTGGCTTGCCTCCTGGATCTCCAGGCCGTAGGCATCATCCCGGTGGGTGACCGTGCCTGGCGGTGCTGTTTCCCGCACTGGAGATGGAGCCTCTGGGGTGAAAGGGCAGAGCCCGTTACGCTGCTTGGCCGAAGCAGCGGCTGCACTTACGGGTCAGGGAAACATTCTTCGCCGTACCGTTAAGTTCCCAGGTTGCAGGATGGACCCTGTAAGTTGCTGTTAAATGCTTACATTTTTTAAAAATTATTTTTGCCTAATGAGTTAATAATAGTATAGACTGGTGGATCTGGACCACAAAAAGCCGGAAAACCATGTTTTCACTAAAAAGCCTCATTGCAGAGCTTGGAGATCAAGGCTGGAGGCCTCCCAGCCCAGCTGACACTCCAGGGACAAACAGCGGACGGCTGGTGGGAAACACGCAGTTCTAGACCCGCTTGGACCAGACGTTTGGGGAAACTGAGGAACTCAGCAGCCTTCTCCCTGGATAACTTAAAATGAGGAGAAGCAACAGTCAAGAAGCCTGGCTTTCCCAATCCGTGAGCTGAGCAGGGCACATTTTTTCCCATCACTCCCTGGGGCGAGCCCACGAAGCCGGACCACCCGCCGGAAATCGAACCCGATGTGTTCACACCCGGGAGCAGACAGCTCGTGGAGTTCACTCGGCAGACTTGTCATCGACTTTGGCAGAACCTCCTCCCTTGATGGACTGTGGTTTTGTTACTTTAGATCTGACTTTTCTGAGGCTGTTTTGACATTTGTCCCTTTTAGAAAAGAAGCAGAGACCAGGAGTTCATATTTGTGATGAGATTTGGTATTAGGGTCAAACACATCAGCCAAAGCCATTCATCTGACAGGTCAGCCAAGAGGAGAGCCGCTTACCGAGCTCTCATTGTGTTCTGGTATTTCCACATTTCAAGGTGCTTGAGTAACAATTTGATGATATCTCAAGCTCTATTGGTACCTGGAAATACTGTATTTCTCGGAGAATTGTGTTTGGCATTCACATATGTAATGGCAGCTCTGACAGCAAGCGCAAGGGTTCACTTCTGCTGGAATGCCTAAACTGCAAGGACAGACTCAGCCTCCACCTGGCGGAAACCCTGCAAAGCCTGACTCCAGACACCCTGTTGGGGGGTCATTGAGGGCCACACACCGTGACGGGGGCCTGTTTCGGAATGCGTCTCACCACCGCCCACAACTGCAGGGCCAAAACGAGAAACACACTCAGGCCAAGTATGAGTCCGGCTGACTTAGACTCTGTGCGTACAGATTGTAAACTCAGGGAAACTGGATCTTCCTCATCAACCAATGCTGTTTTGAAAATGAATGCTACTGAGATATTTCCCTGACTCCACGATGCCAGCAGGTGCTGGTGGGAGTCAGGGTGGGTGTGGGGAGCGGCGGGCACAGTGTGGAGTTGGGGTGGGTGTGGGGAGCGGCGGGCATGGTGTGGAATTGGGGTGGGTGTGGGGAGAGGTGGGCATCGTGCGGAGTCGGGGTGGGTGTGGGGAGTGGCGGGCAGTGTGGAGTTGGGGTGGGTGTGGGGAGCGGCGGGCGTCGTGTGGAGTCGGGGTGGGTGTGGGGAGCGGTGGGCGTCGTGTGGAGTCGGGGTGGGTGTGGGAAGAGGCGGGCGTCGTGTGGAGTCGGGGTGGGTGTGGGGAGAGGCGGGCGTCGTGTGCAGTTGGGGTGGGTGTGGGGAGCAGCGGGCATCGTGTGGAGTCGGGGTGGGTGTGGGGAGTGGCGGGCATCGTGTGCAGTTGGGGTGGGTGTGGGGAGCAGCGGGCATCATGTGGAGTTGGGGTGGGTGTGGGGAGCAGCGGGCATTGTGTGGAGTCCAGCAACCAAGTGGGCCAGGCGTGGGCCTTGGACCCTGGCGTCTCCTCTCACTCAGCAGTTCTGATTTTCCTTCCTCTGAGCTCACTTTACAAGTGCATTCCCGTGCCCTCTCAGCCATGCGGGGTCTCCTGGTGGGCATGTCCCTGGCACAGGAGCAGAGAGGCACAGACTCACGCCACAGGTGAGCTCCAGGTAGACCTTTTCCCAGGACTCACACAGGTGGCCTTTTAGGCTCGGAAGCTACAGACAATCTCGGGGCACTGACCGCCACCCTCCCTGGCACACACAGGCTGTAGAAAGCACATGCAGGTTGGTGCCGCAGGAACGCATCAGAGTCGCCGACCTTCCGACTCATCACAGCTACAAGGCAGCCAATTCCGTGGTGATCCAGCAGCCCAGCCCTCTGTGCGCAAAGCCTCGTTTCCGCCAGACACCCAACCGGCCACCTCACTGCCCCTCACCTGAGGATGGCAGGACGGTCAGATAAGCCACAGAGATTCCCAGCGACATGTTCCTGACATGCAGCCACTCCTGGGGCACGTTGGACAAAACGTGGCATCTGAACCCCACGATCCGATGAAATAAACAGCAGAGGTTGGTGATGTCTGGAGGCCAAGCTAGATGTGAGGAGCCCCAGCAGGTGGGAGAGGCCGGCCGCACCGTCTGGGGGGCAGGCTCAGCACCAAGAGCGGAGACTTTCTGTGACAAAGGACACATGTGGGAGGGTGGAGGCTGCACACTGCCCCGGAGCCCAGACCTTCAGGCGGGGCTGGCCTGGCTGTGGCCCCACAGGAAGGGCCTCCTGGCCCCGAGAGCCCCCTCCCGCCCTGGGACACTCTACCCACTGGAGCTCACGCTGCTGCTTTCTGCACAGAGGCTGGGATTCTGTGCTGGAGACCCGGAGTAACAGAACTCTAGAAATGAGCACTCCATCTAGAGAGGGGAGCACACAACACTCTTATAAAGGAGACGGGCCAGGGTGTGAGAGAAGGAGGCTTCCCTGGGAGACAGGAGGCGGCAGGTGCCTGCCCCGATGGGGGGATCCATGGGGCTGTGCAGCCACTGGGTGTCACCAGGAAGAGGCTGGTGTCTCAGGACTGCAGGAAGGGACTTAGTTACCTGGTCAAGGTGTCCCAGCAGGTGGAACAAGAGGGAGAGCACACGTCTCAGGGACCCCCGGGGAAGGGGCCACATGAAAGCCTGATGGGAAGGGGCAGGGGTGGGCAGCCGCTGGGTCCCCCGCTCTGCCATGACAGCAGGTGGTCGGGTCTAGATGTGGAGCACAGATTCTGGGCTCCATCAGCAAGGTGTCAGAGCTGAGACGCTTTGCTGTTGCAGGTGCTGTGTCCCAGGACAGACCTCCAACCTCTGTCTTCTCCCCTGTGAGACGGGCTTGATGGCAGTGCCTTTCCCCTGGGGTTCCTGTGAGGGTAAAACCGGGTGAGCATCTGAGATGCCGCCCATCCTGAGACCTCACCTGTGCCGCAGGTGCGTCGGGCTGCAGAGGAAGGGGTTGTGCTGAAGGAACAGAGCCCGGCGGGGCCTTTGCTTGGTAGGGTTTGGGCCTCTGGGCCTGCATTCTCTACACTCTGCCTGATCCCTGTCTCTGGGCTTTGATTCTGGTTTTTGTGTTGCTTTGCCTTCATTTTCTTAGAAAGGTCCTTTAAAAATTCCAGTTTTCTTCTGGGATGAACTAAGGAGAAAGGGCTTTATTTGCAGGGAAAACCCAGCCCAGAATGTCACTTGTTCCTGGAAAATGGGCCTCCCAGGCGCAGGGAAGGTGCAGGCCGTGCCCCTGCCTTGGACTGTCTGGAAGAAGCTGAGTCAAGGCTCACCTACGGGTGAACGGAGCACTCAGAGGAGGGAGAGGCAGGAAGAAAACACTTCCATCAAGAAACCGGTACATTTCTCTGGAAACGGCCGAAAGGCGACGCGGAGATGCTCACTCAGAGCAAGGCTCGGGACTCTGAAAAGCAAGGACGTGACGAAGGCAACTTCGCAGGACGGTTATCAAAGCGGCTGCGTGTTAATCATCTGCGGGGACGTGGCTTCTCAAGAAATCCTGTCGCATCCTTTTGTAAGATAAAGAATCATCGAGTTTTTTCAAGATCTGTTTCCCTATCACTTTGCTTTCAGAAGGGTGACATTTCTGCCTGGCTGGCTCTGAGTGAGGAGGTGGAGAAGAGTGTCACCGTCCCGATGTGACTAATTACGCCTGAGTCGGCCGGGAGCCACCGCGTCCACCTTTAAAGGCTAGAGAACGTTCTTTGGAGAGTGGGGATGTTAAGAAAAAAGTTGGCTTCATACTTGTCCATTCGACTTAAATAATGTAGAACTTAACTTGGGAAAGCCGTGCTGAGTAAGTGCTTTTCCGAATCCATCCTCTTGAGTGTTGAAGATGAGGATATGGATAGTGATCTTTGAGTTCGCTCATCCTTGGAGAGTCCTGAGGCACTGAGGGCACAGGAGCTGTGAGTAGGCCCATTTCACAGATGACGACATTAAAACCAAGCGCAGTGACAGAGACGTGAAAAACGAAAAGTTAGGCATTGCAGGAAGTGACCAAAGATTTCCCATGATCACAGAAGACAGGAAAGTTCATGAATTTTGCCGAGGACGGAGGGGGTGCTGCCAGCCTGTGGAGTCACGCCGCACCTTCCGCAGATTTGCCTGTGGGGTTTCTGAACTCCCAGCGTGGGACGTGTGATGCGTGTCAGTGCTGGCGACCAACAGATGCCGGCACAAGCTGTGACCTCCTGAGACCCACACGGCTCACGGCCTCTGACCTTCGGCCCTCCTGCCTGCCTGGAGTCTTCCCTGGGCCCGTCGTGTCTGTGCCTGTGCACCTTGAGAGATATCTGTCTCTCATTGTTTGATCTTGTCAGGCTCCAGGCTTCTTAGTTCTTAGCAATAAGTCACCGAACCAGGAGGGCCTTGCGAAACCATGCCGGATGTCCCTGCCCAAGGCTGCAAGTCACCAGCTGCAGCAGAAAGGGGCTGGGGTCCCCTGCACCCCACACCACCAGTGCCGGGGCCTTGGCAGGCGCTCCCCTGGCCCCAGTCCCTCCACCTTCAGACCCAGTGCCCTGTATTTCCGGAAGATTCCATTGCATCGTTCCCACATGGTTGACGGGCACAGATGGCTGCTCTCCCAGGATGAAGGGCACTGGGCCACCGAGAATTTCACTCTGGGGCCACGCGGCTGGGCTGGCCGTTCTCGCTCTGGCTCGGGTGCTGGCGAGGAGGCCTAATGAGTAAACCAGGCCGCAGGGTGAACTCTCCAGCTTTGTGGGGCCTGCGTTCACAGACACAGCAGGCTGTTGCTGCCGTCTGGACGATGCCGGCTTCGTGGCGCGCATTTGGAGGAGCCTATTTTTGCAGGAAAGCTGTTTCTCACCATTGAGGACTGCCTGGCATAGGCAAGGCCTGCACATGGAGGGGTACATAGTCCCCCCCTTCCCAGCACGGCGGGTGGGGGTGTGCCCTGCCCTGATGGGGAGCCCCTGCGGGGGATGTCTCTCTCCAGCGGGCAGGTTTGGGAAGCCTTCACACCACACAGGACTGGGCACGGAGCCCCATGACCAGAGATGGCATTAAACCAGCAGGGAAGGGGGAAGCTGGGGCAAGAGGCAGAGCCAGGAGAGGAGGAGCGTCCAGGTGCCATAGTAGCCGGCTCTGGAGACCCCGAGACTTCCCAGCCTCACTCCTGCAGGCCTGGGGAGCTCCTTTGAGAGCCATTTACGCATCCACCGAGTTCAGTGCACACTGGATGGGTCTGACCCACCGAGTTCAGTGCACGCTGGATGGGTCTGACCCACCGAGTTCAGTGCACGCTGGATGGGTCTGACCCACCGAGTTCAGTGCACAGTGAATGGGTCTGACCCACCGAGTTCAGTGCACGCTGGATGGGTCCAACCCACTGAGTTCAGTGCACAGTGAATGGGTCCAACCCACCGAGTTCAGTGCATGCTGGATGGGTCCGACCCACCAAGTTCAGTGCACGCTGGATGGGTCCGACCCACCGAGTTCAGTGCACAGTGAATGGGTCCGACCCACCAAGTTCAGTGCACGCTGGATGGGTCCGACCCACCGAGTTCAGTGCACAGTGAATGGGTCCGACCCACCGAGTTCAGTGCACGCTGGATGGGTCCGACCCACCGAGTTCAGTGCACAGCGAATGGGTCCGACCCACCGAGTTCAGTGCACGCTGGATGGGTCCGACCCACCGAGTTCAGTGCACAGCGAATGGGTCCGACCCACCGAGTTCAGTGCACGCTGGATGGGTCTGACCCACCGAGTTCAGTGCACGCTGCATGGGTCTGACCCACCGAGTTCAGTGCACGCTGGATGGGTCTGACCCACCGAGTTCAGTGCACAGTGAATGGGTCCGACCCACCGAGTTCAGTGCACGCTGGATGGGTCTGACCCACCGAGTTCAGTGCACAGTGAATGGGTCCGACCCACCGAGTTCAGTGCACGCTGGATGGGTCCGACCCACCAAGTTCAGTGCACGCTGGATGGGTCCGACCCACCGAGTTCAGTGCACGCTGGATGGGTCCGACCCACCGAGTTCAGTGCACGCTGGATGGGTCCGACCCACCGAGTTCAGTGCACGCTGGATGGGTCCGACCCACCGAGTTCAGTGCACGCTGGATGGGTCCGACCCACCGAGTTCGGTGCACAGTGAATGGGTCCGACCCACCGAGTTCAGTGCACGCTGGATGGGTCCGACCCACCGAGTTCAGTGCACGCTGGATGGGTCCGACCCACCGAGTTCAGTGCACGCTGGATGGGTCCGACCCACCGAGTTCAGTGCACAGTGAATGGGTCCGACCCACCGAGTTCAGTGCACGCTGGATGGGTCTGACCCACCGAGTTCAGTGCACGCTGGATGGGTCTGACCCACCGAGTTCAGTGCACAGTGAATGGGTCCGACCCACCGAGTTCAGTGCACGCTGGATGGGTCCGACCCACCGAGTTCAGTGCACAGTGAATGGGTCTGACCCACCGAGTTCAGTGCACGCTGGATGGGTCCGACCCACCGAGTTCAGTGCACAGTGAATGGGTCCGACCCACCGAGTTCAGTGCACAGTGAATGGGTCCAACCCACCGAGTTCAGTGCACAGTGAATGGGTCCAACCCACCGAGTTCAGTGCACACTGGATGGGTCTGACCCACCGAGTTCGGTGCACAGTGAATGGGTCCGACCCACCAAGTTCAGTGCACGCTGGATGGGTCCGACCCACCGAGTTCAGTGCACAGTGAATGGGTCCAACCCACCGAGTTCAGTGCACGCTGGATGGGTCTGACCCACCGAGTTCGGTGCACAGTGAATGGGACCGACCCACCGAGTTCAGTGCACAGTGAATGGGTCTGACCCACCGAGTTCGGTGCACGCTGGATGGGTCCGACCTCCCAGTGGCTGCCATGGCCTTTGGGCCTGGTGCAGACCCAAGTATCCGTCCTCACACCCTAACTTGCTTGAGGGGACGTTCTAGAGCCTCCTGTGTCCATGCAGCCACCCAAGCCACAGCTCCTGCTTGACACTCCTGGGACTCTGTTCTGTACCTGAGACTCTCACAGGGCCCAGTACCAGTGGGACCCAGCCTCCCCTGTGCAAGGGCCTCCCCTGGGCGGGAGGACATGGGCTGTTAATTAGACCCAGGTTAATTAGACAGGTGTGTTAGGCTGTTGTCACACTGCTATACAGAAATACCTGAGGCTGGGTAATTCATAAAGAAAAGAGGTTGAATTGGCTCAGGGTTCTGTAGGCTGTACGGGAAGCATGGTGGCCTCTGCTCCTGGGGAGGCCTCAGGAAGTGTCCAGTCATGGCGGAAGGCAAAGGGGAGCCAAGACCTCACATGGCAGGTGCAGGAGGGAGAGAACAGATGGGGAGTGCCGCACACTTTTAACAACGCCATCTCAGGAAAGCCTGCTCACTATCCTGAGGACAGCGCCAAGGGGATGGTCTAAACCACCCATGAGAAACCGCCCTATGACCCAGCCACTTCCCACCAGGCCCCACCTCCAGCCCTGGGGCTACATTTCAACATGAGACTGGCCAGGACACAGATCCAAACCACATCACAAGGCCATGCGGAGGCAGCGCCTACTGTGTGCCTGGCAAACAGTTGGCATTCAGTCAGTGATCAGCAGGATCCCTGGTTCTGCTACTTTGGGGTTTTGGGGTACAGGCTCCACTCTCTTCCCTGAAAGGAGGCCCTTCATCTGCTAGTCTCTAAACTGAAAGATTTTAGCCCTTACATCTTGCACCTTTTTCAAAAGCAGCTTTACAGTGACCTAAGCTCTAAACTCGTGGTTTTCTTTGTCATATTGTACCAAGGGGTGGGACTGTGTCCCAGCAAGCAAGTCCCGGGCTGGTTTGGTCTGGGACGTGCTTCATGAAGACATTACAGCCACTCGGCACCATTGTGGGGAAGGTAACCACGGCAGGGGTGCCCACCCACACCGGGACTCTGGGGCCCAGCCCCCTCCCCAGGGCCAGCCGGTGCTGCTGTGGTCATGTGGTGCGTAAACAGCAGCTCCTCACGTGACGCCGCTCTCAGGAGAGGGCCCTGCATGAGTGTGTACAGCCCGGCCCCACCCTCCTAACAGCCATATGTTCTCCTGTTATTGGACGCACAGAAATTTACTGTCTCCTAGTAAGGGCAATGTAGGCAATTTCAAACTTTTGCCACTCCAGACTACACGGACCATGTGAAATGTGAGTTTTTAGAAGCCAGATCCTGAGTCATCGCGGATGCTTATTGTTTATTTTGATAGATACTGCCACATTCCCTGCCATAATCTTTGCACAGATGGCGTCCCCCTAGTGCCATAGACATGGTACCTCTGTCCCAGGTCTCCCAGCCTCGGGTGTCAGCGAACCTTTGAGCTTTGCCGCTGGTAGGTGGCAAGGGCTGCATCCAAGTGGTTTTCACTTCCGTTTCTCTGGCTTGCGTGAGACTGAGCATACTTTCTCATGTTTGGGAGCCGTTTATGGTTCCTTCCAAGAGTGGTTTTGGACACAGTCCTCATGGCAGCAAGGCCAGCAGCCTCGAAAGCCTGCCAAGTGCAAGTGTGGCACATCCATGCAACACCAATCACAGGTGCCGTCACGGAAATGGACGTGGCAGTGAAACTGTTCTGCTCCTGTTCGTCTCCTCCGTGTCCGTCATCACAGCCACAGTCACCTCTGAGAGAGGCAGTGATATCGATTAATTAGGGCAAAGTTTAGGAAGACCAAGGAGAAAGAGAAAGCCCTCTGAGAGTTCTTGTCCTGTCCAGATGTATGTGACCAGGTGAGAAAGGAGCCGGCCGGGTGGCTCGGGCCCGTGTGGTTCCCACGGGTGGAAATTGTGCATAGGATTGTAGCTCAGAGCAGACAGTGCTGCTGCTTTTGTTTTGTTTTTTGTTTTTTTTGTTTTTTGAGATGGAGTTTCACTCTTGTTGCCCAGGCTGGAGTGCAATGGTGTGATCTTGGCTCACCGCAACCTCTGCCTCTCGGGTTCAAGTGATTCTCCTGCCTCAGCCTTCCGAGTAACTGGAATTATAGGCGTTAGCCACCACGCCTGGCTAATTTTGTATTTTTAGTAGAGTCGGGGTTTCTCCATGTTGGTCAGGCTGATCTCAAACTCCTGACCTCGTGATCCGCCTGCCTCAGCCTCCCAAAGTGCTGGGATTACAGGCGTGAGCCACCGCGCCCAGCCAGAGTGCTGCTTTAATTGATGAAGCAAGAATGGGGCTCCTGGGAGAGGTGTATGCTGGCTATGTGAGGTCTGTGGACCTCCAGGGGCCTGCCCTGGCCTGCTGGGGCTGCCGTGACGACGTCCCTCAGGCTGGGCAGCTGAAACCACAGCAGTGTCTTCCTCACAGTTTCGGAGGCCAGAAGTCTACAATGCAGGCAGGGCTTGTTCCTCCTGAGGTCTCTCTCCGTGGCTCGCAGATGACATCTTTTTCCTGTGTCCTCCCAGAACCTTTCGTCTGTGGGAGCACATCCTGCTCTGTCTTCTCAGGACCTCACTCAGATTGGTCTGGGGCCAACCCCAGTGGCCTCATTTTAACTCCATTATCTCTGTAAAGGCCCCACCTGCAAATGAGGTTATGTTTCGGGGTAACCTGGAGGGGATTAGGGAGGCAGCACATGGATTCTAGCGAATGGTTCAGCCTGTAACAGGGACCGACGCCTGATGCACACCAGCGTTTTCTGGTAGCTTGTAGCGCATGAGAGGCCCCTGGTCTTCCAGCCACAGTCCCACGGGGGAAGCTCCAGTCTCCCCGCACTGGTGAGCTGAGCGTGCGGCGAGCACTATGAGGCTGGCCGGTGTCTGGGCCCTGGGCCGTCACCTGCCACAGCCCGGACTGCCGTCCATCTGCTGCACGAGTTGGTGACGAACCTTCGAGGCCTGACGGAGAGGCTGGTGAGCCACTTTAGACACCACCACTTTCTAGAGCTCAGCTCACACTTCCTGGCTGGAGCCTGGCCTCCTGCTCCCACCTCCTTTACTGTGGGTGTGGGTGTCTGCAGGGGGTCCTTGGGAAGGGCGCAGACAGAGGCTGGAGGCAGCAGTGGCTGTGCAAGGAACAGGGGCTCTGTCGGGGGAGCAGTCACAGCCACTGGTTCTGGATTTCCCTGGGATGCCTGGGCCGTGGGTGTGTCCGTCCTGCAGCAGCTGTGCCTTGGTCAGCGGCCATCACGGCCTTCCCCTGTAGCCCCCACACCTCCGCCACGGTGCCCCTTGCAACGCTCTGTGGATAGTTGGGTTGTGACACAGGCAGAGAGTGTCCCTTCCATCATCCGCCTTTATTGAGGGTGTGGAAATCTATTTTTTTGTGGGAGGGGGAGTGATTTGACTTTTTATTTTTAAAAAATCTGATTTGCTGCTTAAAATGCTAGAGCCATGCTAGTGCTTTATTTTTCAGTCTCTCCAAGTTTTCAATATGTTGTCTTTTCTGCCTTTAGCACTTAATGTTTAAAGGAAAAATTCTCTGACCCCAATCTGACCAGTCCCTGCTGCCATGCTGGCCCCAGCGAGACAAGTGGCTGAGTCTATAGGAAGAGTTTGTACCATCTTTAGTATGACAGATGGTGGGTTATGTCCCAACAAACCCATCGTAAGTTGAAAGTGCATTTTTGACTTAATGATATTTTCAACTCCAAAGAGGTTTATCCTGCCATAGCCCCATCGTAAGCGGGGACTACCTGTATATTTACGACCTGGTTTGATTGGATGTTTGGGCTCCAGAGAAGGTGGGTGATGGTCCAGAGAGTCTGCGGGAGAAAGAGGTAAGCTGCTGTGACGCAGCTTGGCCTTTGGCTGCCAGGGCGATTGGCTTAGGTAAACGGCACCCACTGTCCCGCAGCCCTGCGTTTTAGCTGCTTTTTTTTTTTTTTTTTTTTTTTTTTTTTTGCTGTTTCTTGACTTGGTAGACCCTTCTTATAGTGTGTGAATGGGGCACGATAGAAGAAGTGGAATCAAGCATCCAACTCATACTTGTCGAATTAAATTGGGTAACCAAACATTAAACTTGATAAAAGTTAACAGGTCCACGAATTAACGGTTGTGAGAGGAAGCACTTGAAGCTGGTGCGTAAAGTCAGGTCTGGAAAGTGCTCATTCGTGCAGCGTTTTCTGAGCGCCCAGTGATGGACGGAGACGTCCACAGGCTGCTCGGGAACTCATGGAAACTTCCTGGAGAAACCTGAGGCGAGGAGGCGAGACCAGAGGCCGCCTCCATCTGGCCTGTCCAGTGACTCCTGCATCTGCAGGTTTATAGACAGCATCAGAGTAATTGCATCACAGCAGTTCAGGGCCTGGATGGAGTTATCTGATTCTTTGTGTAAATGTGTAAACCTAACACGAGTTTAATAAAATGCATCTTTTGAAATTCCACAAGCAGTTCAGAAATGAGCTGGCGTCAGGTGGGCTCTGCTTACCTTCGTGTCCTCAGCACGGCTCCTGGGCAGAGGACCATGGGGATGCTGGGTGTGAAGGCGGCCAGCAGTCTGGCTCCTAAGAGGCTTACAGCCAATTTGGGGCAAAAAGGGGTGAAGGGCTGGAGAAACACTAGACATTGCCACACACCAAGCTGCATTCTTTTGCTAGAAGACATCTCTGTCCTTGACGGGAGTCTCGGGCGTGGCAGGGGGGCTACAGGGGAGACTTCAGGTGGACATTTGAGACCAGGTTTTGGTCGGTGAGGACAGCTGTGTTGGGCAGGTGGCATGCAGAGGAGGGAACAGTACAGCTCCATCAGGAAGCAGAGGGTAGTTCACAGGATTAGAGTTCACGGTGGAAGGAGCAGAAGATTAGCTCAGCCTGGACTCGGGTGAACACCTTGAACCAGACGTTAGGCAGCCTTGTGCGTCCACATGTGGAGTGGTGCTTGACTCCACATGTAATTGTTGTGACTTCTTGAACCCGAAGAGTCGACATTATTCACTTATTTGTGTATGTTTGCAGAAGGTGAGAGCACTTAGGATGCACGAGCCAGGGACTGAGCGGGTCCTGACTTGTCACTAGTGTTTTCTCTTCTGGAGCAAGAGGGCAGTGATCTTGGAAAGACAGGAAGATTTGGTGCTGCAGTGAAAAGATGGTGCCACGTCCAGTGTCTGGCTTCCCAGCGTGACATCTGGGACAGCATTACACCCTGTGAACTCTGGCTTCCCCTTCCACAAAATATGGCTGGTTACAAAACTCATGCAACCGTACTGCTGTAAAGAAAAATAATGACGCCCACTGTGGGAAAATCTCCTAACATGCTGCAGAGTACTGCAGTGACGTTTCTAAAATTATAGATGCTAGAAGTTAAATGTTATGGAAAATGAAATGGTTATAACCATGTTGCCAAGTAAGTTTTTCTTTAAAAAAGCTAATCTCTCACTCACTCAGTGTTTGGCCTGTGTACCTCTCATTCTTTGCCTTACATATGCCCTGCATTTTCTGAGTTGTATTTTGTTGCAGCATCCTCTCCTGCCTTCTGTGGGAATGAATGGGTTTTCTTTATTCCCTCTCTCCCCCTTGGCTAGTTCAGCAGTTATACTTTAGTAATTATCCTGATACTTTTAATAACCATGCTTGGCTTAACAAGATCTGGAGTTCACATTTCTGCCCTCCTCACAAATAAACCCAGGACCTGAGACACAGACCTCAGCTACCTCCCTCTGACACATACAGTATTGTTCAGTATTTCAGTTGTGCCTTGTCTTTGTATCCTGAAATCAACCGTTTGTTTTACTAGCTTTCATAGTCAGCATTTGTTCAGACCGACTCTCATTTTATGAGGTTCCCCTCTCCCCCCATCACCATTCCTTTTACTGCTCAATTCTTCATTTTGGGTAAAACTACCTTTTTTTCTGAAAGATATCCTTCTTTCAGTCTTTTATTGGGAAAGTTTCCTTCTCTTTGTCTGAAAATGTCTTTGATCCTCACACTTGCATAACAGATTAGCCAAGGGTCAAGTTCTATTTCTTTTTCTTTTATTACCTTGAAACCCTGTTCTCTTGTCTCTGGTGCCCCTGCACTTGAGAAGACTGTCTGTTGCTGGTCGGATGGTGGTTCCTTTGTGTGCCAGCTCTAGCTCCTTCCTGATCGCTATGTCTGATGGTGGTTCCTTTGTGGGCCGCTCCTTCCTGATTAACCTTTACTGTTTTGGAGTTTCCTTGTGTCCTGTCTTGGTAAGGACTTATTTTATTTTTAATTTTTGCTCCAAACTTACTGTGATTCCTGAATCTGAGAATTCCTTTCTCCAGCTAATCCTAGAAAATTATAAACCATATATAATTTACATTTGACTCTCTTCCATTCTCCCCTCTAATGGAAATAAGTTGTACCTTCTTATTCCCATGTCCCTTAAATCCCTTTCCTATTTTCTCTCTCTATCCTTCTGTCCTGCATTCCAGGGAATTTCCTCAGATCTGTCTTCCAACATACAGTGTTTCTCTTCAGCAGTGTCTAACCTGTAATCCATGCATTGTAGTTATAATGTTAAAGAGTATGGTTTTCACTTGAAGTTCTATTTTGTTCTTTTTCAGATCAACCTGCTGGGTTGTTCTTTTCTTACATTGTTGGTTCCTACTTTAACACCTTCAATCATGATCAATGCATTATCCGATGGTTTCTAACACGTTTATTAAGGTCTCATGGGTCTAAGCCTGCTCTTTGATGTTTGCTGATTTGCTCATGGTAGTTTGTCGTCTGGTGGGTTCTATAATTCCAGTTTATAAGCTCCTCATTGGTGGGGCTTTAGTTCTAGTTTTGTATGGCCCTGTTCTGAGAGTATTAACCTCAAGAGAGCTTTTGCCAGACACACTAGGCTGTCATTAAACTGAGACTATCTTCATGTCAATTCCTCACCCAGATCACTCATGTGTTTGAGCCTCAATTCTGGATGAGGCCCATGTTTCAAGCGTCTTCCCATTTTGAGTCCATATGGTGACAGACGAGATTCCTGTGGTGTGAGCACACCCATTTGCTAAGGGTGTGGTTGTTGAGGGTCCTGTGTTATGTCGGGGGCTCGGGTCCAGCTCTCTACCTCCAGCAAGGCAGGGTTTTCCCTGATGGTCCCACATGGGCAGCAAAGTCCGAGACCCTGATTTTAGATGTAGGGAATCCTGTCGCCTGCCTTCCACCCAGGGCTTGAGCGGCTTCAGGCCGCACATCCCCCATTCCAATTTCACTTTCTCCTTCATCTTGGATTCCTGGGGATTTCCCTTAATTCTGTGAAAGGCTGACTGTGCCATTTGTCCAGCATTCTACGTGTCTGTGGAGGAAGACGCTTCAGGTTATCTCCTTCTTCATATCACTGGAAACACACATGCCATGCAAATTACACAAAGGAAAACAGTGCAGAGGCCGCACTGTGCTTCATCTCACATCACGTTGACAATTGCCTCCAAGAACCAACTGTGTGTTCTCCCTAATAAAGAAAGATGGCTGGGCACAGTGGCTTACACCTGTAACCCCAACACTTTGGGAGGCCAAGGCGGGCAGATCACTTGAGGTCAGGAGTTCAAGACCAGCCTGGCCAACAGGCGAAACCCCATCTCTACCAGAAATACAAAACTTAGCTAGATGTGGTGGCGCATGCCTATAATCCCAGCTACTTAGGAGGCTGAGGCAGGAGAATCGCTTGAACCCAGGAGGCAGAGGTTGCAGTGAGCCGAGATCACACCACTGCACTCCAGCATGGGCCACAGAGCAAGACTCTGTCAAAAAAAAAAAGAAAGAAAGAAGGAAAGAAAGACATCCTACCGATGGCTGTCTAGAGTCAAAGATGAGCAGGCAATGATCACATTCCGCCGGGTTTCCACACTCACCTTTCTGTAAGCAGTCAAAGGGATCGCTGTGTCCAGAATGCTCTGCCTCTGGGAGTGCTGATGGGCCAAGGTCTGCAGCAGGTGAGCAGCGAGTGGGCCCTGACGGCTAATGCTGATGGCCTTAGGGAAGTCCAGGTGGTCCACGTGGCTGAGTGACGACAAGGCAGCTGCAGGGAGGGACAGATGAGAAGTCCCAGCAAGAAGAGTGACCCCGATCATCCACTCCCACCTCACCCTCCAAACCCTGGGAATGCCAGCGGGCATGTCATTTGGTCCCCATGCCGTGTGACTGGCACTGAGCTGGGAAAAGATGTAAAATATCTCTGATAGTCTCACCTCTAACTCTTCACCCTAAAAAGTGAAAACACTGTTTGACATATCAACTCTCTGTTCTCTTCTCCTCCAAACTCCTCGTTTCAAAGCAATTGGAAGAGGAGTGGTGACCAGTCAACACTTGGTAATTGTGGTTGACTATGGAAGCCTGAATGTTCTCTTCCCTTCACCAACATTTTAGAAATTTCACTGCTCACAGGAAGGTCTGGAAGGTGGAGGAGGTAGATTGACCCCTCCAGGCTCAGTTCCTTGTGAGCACGTTTGGTTGGTGAAGAGCTGGATATTAACTCTGTCTCACACATAGACTGACCCCTCCAGGCTCCGTTCCTTGTGAGCACGTTTGGTTGGTGAAGAGCTGGATATTAACTTTGTCTCGCACATAGACTGACCCCTTCAAGCTCTGTTCCTTGTAAGCACATTTGGTTGGTGAAGAGCTGGATATTAACTTTGTCTCGCACATAGACTGACCCCTCCAGGCTCCGTTCCTTGTGAGCACGTTTGGTTGGTGAAGAGCTGGATATTAACTTTGTCTCAGACAAGCAAGTCTTTCTGGTATTTTTGGTGCCATCACCTTGTCAGTTGTTTTGTTCCCCTTTTCTTGTATTATTGCTCGTGTGCATATAGCCTGTGGGTTTTAGGAAGTGAAGCATCAAAACATTCTACTTTCAGTGAGCACCTTTAGAACTTCGGCATTTTCAAATAAGGTGCTATAGCATTCAGTGTTTCTCCTCTGCTTATGGAAGAAGACATGCATGTCTCCATCACTGTCCTAAGTAACCTTTACAGCACTTGCTGGAACTCTTTATTCTTCCTAAAAACTTCATCAGAAAATCGTAATGAGTACATCGTTGGCACAGAATAGAGAATGCTGCTGCTAAGAAAAGACCTGCTACTTGGGAGCGGGAGAAGCTGTCTATGCGTTGCCTGGCAACCGCCCCTCCTCATCCTTCTTCTGAAAGGTCTCCCTGTTAGAACCACTGTCGTCATCAGTGGAGTAAAAATGGTCCCCTCTGGGCTGCTTCTCCTGGGTCGGGTACCAGCAAAGGAGTCTGGTCTCTGAGAGAATCTGATCATACCGTTTTGGCCATATGGGCTTTGTAGGTGACCATCAGGGTGGGGAGAGGTGGGTGCATGACCACTTAAACAAATGGGTCTGCTGCCACACAAAGCATAGAAATCGTGATACGAAACGGCTTTTGAAGGGATCTTACGGAAACCGCCACTCCCCAGGCTGCTGGAGGCTGGTGTGGATGTTGCTGCTGAGCCACCCCGATTCCCCCACCCAGGGCTGCTTGTCACAGAGCTGGGATGACAGGGGCTGCTGTTCACTTTAGAGATTCTGCTTTTCTCCTAGAATATGTTAGTGTGGTAGGAGACCTCTTCAGGGCTTAGTTACGTAAAGGTTGCATTTCATGAACTGTTTTCTTTCTCTTGCACCCTCTTTTCCTATGATCTGTTTGGAATCCAAGGTTGGTTTTCAGCTGAATTTTGCACACTAATGGAATTTTTAAGTAACTCATGGCTTAAACTATATTTCATATGTCAAAGGGATATGTTCGAAGCTAGAGTCAGATTCTTTTCTCATTGAATAAGGAATGTGTATTGATTTATATTAATAAAAAAAGTTGTAGAACAAATATTTGCAAATACATTTTTTCATATTGTTCAAATAAGTTATAAAAAGTAAACAGAAATATAGTTTTTTCCCACTTCCTTTTTCTGGTTATAATATTCCGATTTCTCTTCCTCATCAAAGGCTTAGAAGATATTTACTTTCTTTGTAAAGGTTAGCATTGGTTTCTGTGTTAAACTATCTATAGTTAAACTTTGATTATCCAAATGGAATGAGAGGATTTAATTATTGCTAAGCAGAGAGGTTTAAAATGGACGGGAAAAGAATTGGGGGAGTTTAATCTGTTTAGAATGATTGAGCATTATCTCTTCATCTTCCACGCCATTTCTTCAAAGTTCTCCATTGTTTTCCATTCATCTATAAAGGTGATGACTGCAGATCCTGGTATAAAGAAGACACCTGAATAGTAAACTTTGTGTTTGATAAATAGCCATTTCAGGAATTTGAAATACCATGGGTAAATATTTGAAACTTCTAAAAGGCAGAAATCAGTAGAAATATATGGGTAGACATTTTAAACTTCTAAAAGGCAGAAATCAGTAGAAATATTATAAGACTGAATTAATTTTTCATTAGACTTGTTTTAATCGAAGTAGCTGCAGTCTGGTATTAAAATCATCACACTGTCAATTGTTGTTGTTTTTTTTTTTTAACTGTCTGTAGACCAAAATTACAAGAAGAAGAGAAACACACAAAAGATATTTGGTAAAGGCAGGTGGTCTTGATGAATAATGTTCCTTTCATTAACATATTTCCCTTATTAACTGTGTAATTAATTGTACATAGCCAAGGGAAGCTATGGAAATTGCATTTTGAGATGTATCAAAGCTGACTTATGCTTCAGACTTCCATGCAATTTACCATTAATGAAGCCAGAGATGGAAGCCTCAAATCTATAATTATTACTTACTGTTTGAATGACAAGCAAAGAATTTTATCAGCAGAGTTTTAAATGAAAGGGGATTAGCAGCTAATGTTGAAATTGTTAATCTTTCTTATGAAAATAATTTTGAAGAAAATGTTTTAGTGGAAAGAGAGGGTTGGGGAAGTATTTGCCATTAAAATAGCGATTTCCTGATACTTCATGTGACTTTGTCTACATTTGACAGCAGGGTGCAAATATTTTTGAAAGTGAATGAATATTTTATAGGGTCCAGAGCTGCTCATGCATTCTGGGAATGGATTATGCAATAGTTCCAAATGTCCTGGCTGGGGTGAGAGACTGTAAGCTAGCCAGAGGAAAGAGCTGAGGCTAAGAAAATAAAATATAGGAGAAAATTATAGAAAATCCAAATATCCTGGCTGGGGTGAGAGTCTGTAAGCTAGCCAGAGAAAACAGCTAAGGCTAAGAAAATAAAATATAGGAGAAAATTCTAGAAAATCCAGATATCCTGGCTGGGGTGAGAGTCTGTAAGCTAGCCAGAGAAAAGAGCTGAGGCTAAGATAATAAAATATAGGAGAAAATTCTAGAAAAATGAAAATTGATTTATTGTCCCAGATCTGTACCCTTCTCCCCCTCTGATTGTTCATTTGATTTTAGATGGTGAATGACAAATATTGGTGAAGAAAATCATTCCATGAAACACTGGTAACCATTTGTCCGAAATGCCTTCATGGCAGCACTGCCGTGGCTCAGTACGTTGCACCTGCACTTCCAAAGTGAAGGTGACTGTTACCTGAAACCCATGTGCCTGGCACACATGACCAGCCTTGGACCACAAGAGGCCTCTGATCAGAAACTGGGAGGCACTCCCACATTCCCACAATGAAATTCCGTGGGTGCCTGTACCCTGAGTTCATCCAACACATGGTTACTGATCATGTAGGGTGTACCAGGCTATGTCAGACGTTAGAGACACCATGAAGAGCAAACAGTTAGCTTATGGGGAGTGCCTAACACACACCTGCCATTTACATCTTTGTCCTCATGATTCTTCCCACTGAACCGATGGCGCTGACCCAATATACGTGGCGTTGGCTGGTTAGAGCCCGTGTCGCTGTGGACAGGAGAAAGGACGTCCAGGGAGATGGACCAGTGTGCCGTCCTTCACGTGTGTTCTGGACTTAACGTCACACTCAAGACATGCTGGCTGGTCGGAACATCTGGGACCTGGAGGCCTGTTAGGTTCTTTAGAAAGTTCTGGGCTCCTCCCACACGCGGTGTCCAAGGACAACAGGCAGGTGACCACGTCCACTGCAGATGTGCAGTTTTCATCTCTTAAAAATTCTGGTTTTCTCAAACTTGCTGTCTCCCTGGTTTCAGTTTGAAATGTATTTAATGGGCTAGAACCCCTGTCAGCCTACGTCAGCCTGTGAATCTTTCACAGAATTGTTTTGTGTTGTCTGGAAAGCAGTTCATGATTGCAGGAGTCATTTAATAACTGGAGCCCCGGGGGTCTGGAAGAGGTCGTACGGCCCCTCTGACCTGTGGGGGATAATTCACTCCCAGGACCATGCCCGGTCGCGATGCATTGACAACGCAGCCCTGTGTGCACACAGGCACCCGGATGCCTTGGTCTGTGTTTCAGGAGTCGCCTCATCTGTGGACAAGCACACCATGGCGTCCCAGGTTAGGTTAGTGATTCGGTTGTTTTTACATTTTAAATTTGGGGTTTAGCTATGGGCAGTTAATTTTCTATGGTACTTTGAGCAAACTTACTTTGACGAAAGCTGAATAGTGCCATTCAATATCTGAATGTCGTGCCCATGTAACAAAAGCATGAAGGCTATTGGAAATATCAGAGTTGTGGATAGAATTTTTCAGATTTTTATCCAGACTTTTAACTTCAGGTAACTTAAGGGTAGGTATGACCTTGCTTCTCAGATCAAATCATTAGGGTCTTTCCTTGCTGTGGTTCTGTGAGGGGTGAAGAGTTTAAACAAAATATTTTGCAAGCTAAAGAGCTGAAGACATCTTAGGTGTGTGAGGAAGGGCAGGTCAGATGAGCAGACGGGAATCCTAGGACGTGTTGCCTGCAGGACGTGGTGCACCCTGCCCAGTTCTCTCATTCGCCCGCCTCCACTGCTGTTCCCCACACGCTGTTCCCCACGCGCTGTTCCCCACGCGCTGTTCCCCACGCCACAGCCACTGCCTGCTCTTCCATGGTGGGCTGCAGCAGTCCTGACTTGCATCCGGCACTGCCACCTGGGAACCAGGGTGGTCTTTCAAAAGCGCCACCATCAACCACCATCACAAGCATCTTTGGCTTAAAACTCATGAAGGCTTCCCGTGGCTCTTAAAATAAACTGCTGAGTCCTTGCAGGCCAACAGCTCCTGGTCTGCCGGGCACCGTTGCCCTCACATCCATCCCTTCTCTGCAGCCCCGACCTTCCCTCCTCCCGGAGTGGCCACGCCCTCCCGCCCTGGGCTCCAGCCTTCACTGCCCTTCCCTGTAGGGCCCCCACCCCCACTGAGGCCCTGCCCAGGTCCTTAGCATCGGGGATTCGGCCCATGGCTCTGAGAGTTTACCCTTCAGAGGGGCCCCCTCAGTGCCATCCCAGGTGCACCCTGTCCCCACACCCAGGCTCTGCGTCGTGACTCTTGTCCGTGTCTTCTTACTACTCACTGTTGTCTGAAATCACTTTTTAAAGCTGTGTTTATCTACTTGCAGATGGTCTGCCCTCCAGCTAAAGAAATTAATGAGGCCAGGCGTTGTAGCTCATGCCTATAATCCCAGTACTGTGGGAGGCCAAGGCAGGCAGATCACCCGAGGTCAGGAGTTTGAGCCCAGCCTGGCCAACATGGTAAAACCCTGTCTCTACTAAAAATACAAAAATTTTGTTTTCGTATGATGGTTTGCACCTGTAGTCCTAGCTACTTGGGAGGCTGAGGCAGGAGAATTGCTTGAACCCAGGAGGTGGAGGTTACAGTGAGCTGAGATCATACCACTGCACTCCAGCCTGGGCAACAGAGTGAGACTCTGTCTCAAAAAAAAAAAAAAAAAAAAAAAAAAGAAAAGAAACTAAAGAAATGAGCCACATGAGGACAGGGTCTTTGGCCAGCTAACTACTGTGCTCCCAAACCTAGGTCATCCCTGGCTTATAGGACGTGCTTAATCAAACTGGGTGACTGAAGGGACAGATGACTAGACCACCACAACATCAGCAGGAATCCGACAGAAATGACAGCAGCTCTTAGCCCTCTGTCCCAAAACCAGATGAGGCATTCACATTTCACTTAGAATGCCAAGCAGACCTCTTTTGCCCTAAATTTAAATATTAATAGCTGTACATTTATGGAAAACATAGTATAATTCTCTGAATTATTTTCCATTGCTTATAAGCATTCATCTCTGTATTTCACCTATGTTCACATAACCTTAATTTTTAAGATGTTAAATAAGATAATAAGATTCATAAAATTGTTCATTTAAAATTCTTTGCACTTCTCTGAGAATGACAGCCTGAAATACAAAGTGATGCCTCTGTCATCATCCCCATTATTAAACAGCTTCTTTCTTAGTCTTTCTGCAGGTGACCCCTGTCACCCCCTCCTACACACACTCCCTAATATGATATCTTGCTAAAAAATGCCCAGCGTAAAACAATCCATCAATCGCATGAAAGAACAAGACTTTCCCCTACTTAGTAAGAGTAGGTGGTAAGGAAAAAATTACTTATCTTTTTAAGTTTATTAATTAGAACATTTCTAGAACACAATGTGTTCACTATTAACATCTTCCATTGGGGTTTTTGTTGTTAAGTCTTTATCAAATTGTCATATTTTTCTGTAAATGTGTAACAGAAGTTTAGTGGAAGTCATAAACTGAAATCGAGGATCACCGGGTGTTGGTGCACCAGGCCACCTTTCCACGCATTGCAGGTCTTCATGCAGTCCTTCTAGAGGTGAGGCAGAGACTGGGCCGGCTGCGGACTCCAGGATGTACCCTGCAGGTCACCCAGGCATTGTGTAAGAACTCCTTTGTCAGTGTGATTTCTTACAACTCTGGACTTTGTTATCGATTTGGAACACCAAAAGCCAAATTATAATAAAAATACACTAATTAAAGTTTCTACTCAATCAAGATGGAGCCAGTTTTCATGTCCTCTTAACACACCACTTTGCAAAGAGTTAACCTTCCTTTCCCTTTGCTCTTCCGAAAGTACGTAAGGTCTGTGATCGTGTCCCAGTGCCTCTATTAGAGGCAAGGAATCTGTCCTCTTACAGTGTTTTTCTAACAGGACTTTGAAAAAAGCATGTCATTTTCTTGACAGCCTTATCTGAAGAGCATTCTTAATTCTCTCTTTTTTTTTTTTTTTTTTTGTTTGAGACGGAGTCTTGCTCTGTCGCCCAGGCTGGAGTGCAGTGGCACAATCTCGGCTCACTGCAAGCTCCGCCTCCCGGGTTCACACCGTTCTCCTGCCTCAGCTGTGTAGCTGGGACTACAGGTGCCCACGACCACACCCGGCTAATTTTTTGTATTTTTAGCAGAGACGGGGTTTCACCGTGTTAGCCAGGATGGACTCGATCTCCTGACCTCGTGATCCGCCCACCTCGGCCTCCCAAAGTGCTGGAATTACAGGCGCCCACCACCACGCCTGGCTAATTTTTTGTATTTTTAGTAGAGACAGGGTTTCACCGTGTTAGCCAGGATGGTCTCGATCTCCTGACCTCGTGATCCGCCCGCCTCAGCCTCCCAAAGTGCTGGGATTCTTAATTCTCAGTGAGTGAATTTATTTTTCAATGATGAAAAAGTTTTAAATAAAGCAGATAGTTCAGTAGCGTTCCCGGTCTCAAAACCAACACGCACCACACGTTGTTTTCCCTTCTACGCTTTGTTCCTGCCGCTGCTACTTCACCTTCTCCACCCGAACTGCATACCAACTGGGGACTTTCTCCGGAAGATTCCATTTTGAAGTATTTGAACTTTTCTCCACTACCTTAATGGTTTATAATTTTCTGTTACTCCACAGTTTGATTGGTAACAAGGCAAAGAATGGAAATGAATTTCTAAGTCACATTAAGACGCAGGGAGAACAGTTTTCAAGGGTCTCTGGGCTTGCCAGAGATTCTAGGTGGTCCTCAGAATAGGTCAGCTGGAGACAAAACTCTGAGAGAAAGAGCTTGGAATAAATGGCATTAATTCACATCCATCAGGGAAGCCAGTTGTGGTGCCCACAGGAGGAGGCTTTTGCCAGTTTCATCTGTGTTGCCCACTTCCCAGTTCCCTGGGGTAAGGGAAGCATATGACTTACTGCAGATACGTGTGGGAATGCCTCCTCCTTACAAACAAGTTGTCAGGAAAGCAGTTTTTAAAATGTGATCAAAAGAGAGAAGACCCCATGAATGGTCTTTCACACACTCTTGTTAATTCCTTGGGTCCCATTTCTACTTCTTTTTGGCTTTGTACGGATGACCCAGAGGCTGAATTCCAAAACCGTGTGTTTGCTTCTCCCGAGCAAACTCCACCCTGGCATGCAGGCACACTTTGAGTTGGCTGCCGTGGGCCTGTGCCTTTTGGTAATGTGTGCATATCTGCCCTGCATCTCAAGTTGCTTGTTTGGAGAGCCGGAACAATGCCTGTTTCAGCTGTTGAGTAAGACCCGTAATTCCATGGCAAGTCAAAGGTGCTGCCGTGACGGGCACACGGTGTGTTAGAGGAGCGGGATGGTGAAGAAGCCGGTTCACTCCCTGCCGCCTCACGTTGTGGGCATTGCTTTCTGAGAGTCAGATGGCAAGTTGAATATGGTCGTATGGGTCGGGATTCCTGTTTCAGGAAGAGCTTTCTTAAACTAAGAAATAGTGAAACTATCTTCTGATCCTTTAACCATTATCTGTTCTTCTTTGTGTTTACATGTACTACTTTGAATTTCTAATTTTAAATATTTTAACATTCCTGCTGCATAGTATTAACAAATAATATTTAAAATATGCCAGATGCAGCAATCTACAGACAATAAAATACCTTCTCATCAAGGGTTTGCTGCTCCCGAAGCCCCCGTAGCTGTGTGTGCTGAGCCAGGACAATCAACCTCATCGAACTTCTCCTTTCGTCTTTTCACAGTTTTGCTTGGAATTCAATTGTCCTACTTTTGGAATTCAAAAATTTAACATGAATATTTCCCGTTCATGTATTAATGAAGACAGGTGACTGTGTTTATTTTTAAAGAAAGAAAAGGTCATCATTTCCCCAAGTGGCAGTGGAAGCAGCTTAGTCCTTGCTTTTAAAAGCATTATTCTAACTTGTGACTTCAACACAGAAACCTGTGGTCTCGTCACAAGAAGGAAAATGTAAAGGGATTCTATTCTTCGTTTTAACAAAAGGTTTGATTGTAATGTTCAGTAAATTAAAGGGCATTGTGCTGCAATAGACGCCATTGTAGAAAAGAGAAGTACAGCCTTCCCAGTAATGACTGGGTTCCCCATAGCCCAGCTTTCTTTAACACGCCTTGTCTACAGTGGGAAGAAGTCTCCACTGCTGGCAGCATCGTTGTAGGAACGAAGTTTCACCAGGACAGTTTCCACTCGTCCCATATCCAAAGACCCATGGAGTGATGATGGGCGCCTCCAGTCATCCGTGGGGACTCACTTTCCACTGCACGAGTGGTTTGATTGATGAGAAATAATGCCAGATGGACCGGCTTTTGCTCATTTTTAAATAGTCCACTGAGTTTTAGGACTCCTTAGGAGTTTTAGTATTGCATGGTGGGAGTTTATTCTCATTATTATTTTTAATAATAATAATAAATCATCTTGCACCTCTCAGTATCTCACTTCTTCATTGTTACAGCCAACAGATAGATGCCAAAATAACCTAATTTCTGTGACTCTGAATGGAGCTGAAGTAGCACTGACCTGCTCCAGCCTTTCTTCTGCCTCCCCATGGGTTCTGCGGTGTCTTTGGCAGCAGGGTCTGCTGGAACAGGTGAGTCAGCATTGGCTGACCCAGGATCCCAGTGCCTGTGGACAGGATTCACATGGAACCACATCTGGACCCTTTACAAGTCTCCAGATGCACTACCCCAGTACTCAGAGGTGGCAGCTGTACTTCCTCCTGGTGCCAACAGGAAGATGAGTATGGCTCGTGTGAGCGGGTCCTGCATCAGATGCACACGGGATGCTGGTGTGCTTTTCCCACCGGAGAAATTGTCCTTGTTAACTAGCAGTTTAGTGTCACATAGTCTGTTAAACAGGCATTTCGTAGTATTTCCTCTCCTGAAGACAGCACAGGATGCCATGTCCTTTCCCCGTGAAGGCCTCAGTTGAACGCCTGTTCCCACCCCGTGCTGGCTTGCTGCATGTGGTGAAATATAATTCTTATTTTCAGTAAATGGGATGATTAACTGAGTGATCCTGGAAACCGACCCTCAATGTCGACACCAGTAAGGCGGTGCCATAAAACAGGCTCAGGATATGATGTGAGCGCCGGGTCCTGCATCAGACGCACACGGGATGCTGGTGTGCTTTTCCCACCGGAGAAATTGTCCTTGTTAACTAGCAGTTTAGTGTCACATAGTCTCTTAAACAGGCATTTCCTAGGATTTCCTCTCCTGAAGACAGGCCATGAAATATTTCTCTCTTCAAAAAGGAAGTGAACAGAAGAGAGTGGACATGTTGTATTTCCTTAAACAAGAGGATAAGAGTCTCCCCAGAACCGCAGTGCAGCCACAGAGCATGGGAGGGAACTCAGGAGTCTTTCCAGTACCCTCTTCCTCTACTGAAACACTGAGACCCTCCCGCACCCCATCCCCAGGGCACACACCTTCTACTGTGTCTCCCATATTCACGCATTACCCCTCAAAACCTCCTTGGGAACACAGACTCTGGCTCTCCCCTGTGAGCTGTGATGACCAGGTTACGAAGGGGTGCACCCGTGGGGCTCAGTGAGATGGCCTGACTTGCCGGAAGGCTCCACGCCAAAAAGTAGCTGTGGGAGGGACCCACACCGTTCTGTGTAAGACTGTTAAGAACTCTATCAACACGAAGTCCAGTGCCTTCCCAGTGTGTTCATGTGCGTTCGTGTTCCACAGAAGCTCCTTTCCATGTTCATCTCTGTGAGTGACGGGGTGGTTCCTCTCCTGAAGAGAAGGTGTTCTTGCAATCTTTAACAGACACTGTTGTGTTCTGGACTGTCTGTGCTCCGTGTTCCTAGAAATCACCCCCTTGACCTCAAGGTGTTGACCATTTGACCGGAAGACGGTGCTGACGACATTTGGGCTATGTAATACCTTGTGAACACATTCCCCGTCAAAGTGTTCATGGCAATCACACTTTTGTTACACAAATTTTGGGGTTCTGTGTATAATGATTCCATTAAATGTGGAAGCCAGTTGGTTTGCCTGACGCATGGAGGCTGTTTCCTCCAAAAGCCGTCTAGCAGCACCCGGTCTTGTGACCCAGTGACTGGCCTTAATGCTCCAACCCTAAATGGTCTCATAGGATGAGCTAGAAAACACCGTGAGACAGGGACTGGCAGGATGGGTTCAGAAAACACCGTGAGACAGGGACTGGCAGGATGGATTCAGAAAACACCGTGAGACAGGGACTGGCAGGATGGATTCAGAAAACACCATGAGACAGGGACTGGCAGGATGGATTCAGAAACGGGAGAAGGATGACAGGGGAAACCTTAGATTGAGTTCATATCTCTAACAAAGTAGATTTTGTGAGCGCTGATGGTGTCATTCTCAAAGGGTGAGAACGCGAAAAAGAATGCAGCCACATCTTCGGCTGCTGTGGTGTGGATGTCGTGTGCTCTGGGATCTACGTCAGATAGTGAATGTTGGCAACATCCTTGGGAAACCCACTTCCTGAGTCCCCGTAGCTTTCTCCATGAATGGTTTGATCTAGGAATTCACTCTTCCACAAGCACGTCATGTCTAGGCCCTCAGGAAGTATGAGAATTTGAGAAGGTTGGAGACACCTTTTCACTCAGGGCTTATCTAGAAACAGCATAAGTAAAATTCCCTTAATGGAGTTTAAAAATATGAAAATGTCAGACTGAGTTCTCCCAGCCAAGAGCCCTTCAAAACCCAAGATTATAGAGCAAGCAGCTCTAAAGACGAAAGACACACCTCCAAACGCTTCCTAAGGATCAGGGAACAGACAGCAACTCCAACTTCCCTAAGCACTTCAGCCTGCATCGACTGAGATTCACCACCAATTCTTCGCTCCCTATTTTCACTCTTCATGGATTTCCTGATGTGAGCACGCATTGTGGTGCAGTCCCGCCTTCGCTGGCTCACTCCCCCTGGTATTGTCAGCCTCAGTCGGCTCATTCTAGAGCTTTCTTCATAAAGCTTCGACTCAGAGGCACTGACGGAGAGCCCAGAGCAAGGAGCTGTGTGAAGTGGGACACGGTGTGAGAAGGGGTCCCTGACCACCAGGAGCTCACGCCCCGGAGGAGACCCAGCTGCAGGTGTGGTGCACACTGGTGCCTGGAGGCCACTGAGAAGGCTCCAGGGGAGATGGAGCACCCCACCTGGGACCTGGACCGTGGAGAATGAGAGAGATGTGAAAAAAGGAGAAGAGTTGTGGAGAAGACTTGTAGAGAAGAGCTCTCTGAACTGTTGCTCTTCCAAATTTATACGACTGCTGTTAGGTTCAGGTTGTTACAGGAACACTCAATGAGCTGACACCTGTCTGTCATGAGTTACAGTGATGTTTGCTGGGCAACCCCAGAAAGGAAGATGGCAGCAAGGTCATGTATAGTAAAACATTCCAAGTTCCTTATGCTCCTTTTTGGAGAAGTTCTTCCAAGTTTCAGAAGATTCAAAGGCAGTGTTTTGGATGCCCATCATCAAAATAAAATGTTTACCTATAATATAAATCACTTGTAGAGATTTCCAGGTTATGCATTATTATTCCACAGATATTGGCTGAGTGCTTGCTGCCTGTGCTGAGCAGCTGAAACACAGTCCCTGCCCTAAAAAAATTAATCTCATGAGAAGAATCAGAGCTTGAAACCCACAGTTAAAGCACCAGGCAGAATGTGACGAATGCCACAGAGACGTATGTTTGAAGTAGTAACTGTTTGATGTGGGGGGTGGGTTATAGGGAAGAAAGATCATGGGGTGGGGTAGGTAATGGGCATGTCCTGACCGGACTCCTGGAGGAGGAAGTGGTGTCTGAACTGCACCTTGAAGTCTGGGTCGGTTCATTACAGAAAAATCAGCACAAAATGTAGAGAAGGATGGCGGTGGGGACGGGCAAAGGCTGAGAAGCAGTCTTATGGGATAGAAAGTATCAGATTAGTAAAAGGAAATTCAGAAAAAGGACAATGCTAGTCTAGGCACCCTTGGTAATTTTTTAAATAGGTTATATTTTGCACCAGAAACGCCAACCTGGTCGTTCAGTGAAAAAGCAACTGGAAAGGGGAGGCGATGGTAAGAAGATCAGCAAGAAGGCTGCAGTGACGGGCCAGGAGAAAACCCACAGGGCATTTCAGAGGCCAGGCCCAGGCTTTGGTGCTGCCACTGGCTGCTGGGGGCTGTGGACCAATTGCTTACCTTCTCTAGGCCTTGGTTTCCTTATCTGTAAGATGTGAGCCTCATCTCTGCATTTTTTCACTTTAAAGAAGTAAATTCTATTCTGTTGAGGATGTCCAAAGCTGAAATGAAGGTACTCAGCACTGGGGGAAAAGGTTGCCTTACAGTTTGCTGTGGGCCCTGGGGTTATTCATTGCATTCTGCTTATCTTCATTTTCTTTTCTTTTCTACATGTGCTATTTATGTAACAAAAGTTGCAGTGCCTTAAGAAACTAAGCCGTCCCACCACCACACTCTCTCACACATGCACTCATCTATAAAATAAAAGAATTTCAATGTCAAGGTTTTTTTTCTGAGCTAACTTTATGATTTTTTTCCATTTATTGGGGTACACGTGGTATTTAGTTACATGAATAAGTTCTTTAGTGGTGATTTGTGAGATTTTGGTGACATATCACCTGAGCAGTAAACACTGCACCATATTTGTTAATCTTTTATCCCTCGCCCCCCTCCTTCTCCTCCCCTCAAGTCCCCAAAGTCCATTGTATCTTTCTTATGCCTCTGCATCCTCATAGCTTAGCTCCCACGTATCAGTGAGAACATATGGTTGGGTTTTCCATTCCTGAGTTACTTCACTTGGAAGAATAGTCTCCATTCTCATCCGGGTCACTGCAAATGCTGTTAATTCATTCCTTTTTATGGCTGTGTAGTATTCCATCATATGTATATACCACAGTTTCCTTATCCTCTCATTGATTGATAAGCATTTGGGTTTGTTCCACAATTTTGTAGTTGTGAATTGTGCTGCTATAAACATGCGTGTTCAAGTATATTTTTCGTATAATGACATCTTTTCCTCTAGGTAAATACCCAGTAGTGGGATTGCTGGATCATATGGTATTTCTACTTTTAGTTCTTTAACAAATCTCCACACTGTTTTCTATAGTGGCTGTACTAGTTTACATTCCCATCAGCAGTGAAGAAGTGTTCCCTGTTCACTGCATCCACACCAACATCTACTGTTTATTGATTTTTTGGTTATGGCCATTCTTGCAGGAGGAAGGTGGTATCGCATTGTGGTTTTGATATGCATTTCCCTGATCATTAGTGATGTTGAGCATTTTTTCATATGTCTGTTGGTCATTTGTATATCTTCTTTTGAGAATTGTCTATTCATGTCCTTAGCCCAGTTTTTGATAGGATTGTGGTTTTTTTTCTTACTGATTTGTTTGCTTAAATGTCAGTTTTAAAAACACCTATAGCTAAATGCCCACTATCAGGGAAAAGCCACAAATACTGTTTAAATTACATGTTAATTTCCTAATAATTCCAGAAGACGTCTGAGTAGAGTTGCTATACTTGTCCAAGTTCACATGCAGGACGACCACAGTATAGACGGCCCCCAACTTATGATGGTTTGACTTTACAGTGGTGCAGAAGCAACACGCATTAAATAGAAACCGAACTTCAAGTACCCATGCAACCATTCTGTTACTCACTTTCAGTTCAGTGTTCAATGAATCACCTAAGATATTCAACACTTTATCCTCAGTAGGCTTTGTGTGAGATGGGTTTGCCCAGCAGCAGAGGAAGGTAGGTATTCTGAGCATGTGTAAGGCAGGCTAGGCTCAGCTGTGACACTCAGTAGGTTACCTGTGTTCAATGCACTTTTTTTTTTTTTTGAGACGGAGTTTCACTCTTGTCACCCAGGCTGGAGTGCAATGATGCGATCTCGGTTCACTGCAACATCCGCTTCCCAGGTTCAAGCGATTCTCCTGCCTCAGTCTCCCGAGTAGCTGGGCTTAGAGGCGCCCGCCACCATGCCCGACTAATTTTTGTATTTTTAGTAGAGACAAGGTTTCACCATGTTGGCCAGGCTGGTCTCGAACTCCTGGCCTCAGGTGATCCACCCGCCTCAGCCTTCCAAAGTGCTAGGATTATAGGCGTGAGCCACCGAGCCCGGCCTCAATGCACTTTCAACTTAAGAAGCTCTTGGGCCATAACCCATCATAAGTAGGGGAGCATCTGTACTAAGCTCCCGTGGTACCTTTTGGTTTTGCTTTCATTGTTTAAAACATTACTTTGCTATGAAGGCCTAGCTTCCCCACAGACTCACAGATGAAAAGCATCTTATCTACAAGCCATGAAAGAGAAAAAAGACTCCTAAGATGTAGTTGGGGGATATTTCATCAGTTTAATATCACAAAGGATGTTTCATGAAAAATATTGATAGAAGAATACAGAACAGATCAAATTGAAATGAGCAGAACGGGACAAACACAGCGCACTGGAGTGGCGTGTGCAGAGAGACGCCAGCTCTATCTCAGTTTTAATAGAGTCACGTGCCTCTGCAGATGCCTTCATTCTCCGTGAAAAAACATCGCGTCAGTATCCACCTCTTCCTCCCTCCTACCACCCAACCTTGGGCCACACAGGCTCAGTTTATATTTTTGCCATAAATTTGGAAATTCAAGAGAACTTAGAGTGTAATTTTGCTTCCCGTAGTTAGGATAAATGTGAGAATTTAAATAGCTGTAGTTTATACGAATTAAGATAATATCCAGTGCCTCTTTTGCAGATAATATTTTCGATTGGATTAAACCTGCTAGGGTTCATCATTTTAGAACCCATCATGTTTTATTGAAGGAAGCCCATTTGTTTGTGATAGATTTTATGAAAAGAGCATTTTCCAAAGAAAAGCTAGGACCCAGAATGATTTTGCCAGGAACCATTTTCGACCTACCTATTTGTAGAACTCTACATAAGCCCAACTTGAGAAAAGTAGCCACAGAAACAGACTGGGACTATCCTTTCACCGTAACTATCCACCTCCCAGCTTCCCTCACACACCAGATTTGGGCTAGATGAGCTGGTCAGTATTTTCACAAAACTTCAATATTATATCATCCAAAAATGTTTTTCCTATTAGGGTAACTTTGGTACAAAAATATGAATTTGATGTTCCATAATGATTGTCTCAAAAGAATGAATGTGTAGCATTTCCTAGATTGAGCCATTTGAATTTTGCCTAATTTCATAACTCGAGACATCTCTGTGGGGTGCTTCTTCCATGCACAAGGCAACCACAAGGCTTCCTGGGTGTCGGGGCTGGTGACGGGAGTAGATGAACTCGTTCGTTTTGGCTCAGAGCAGCCCTGATGTTTCTGTTCCTGGCGCGGGTGTGCTCCCAAGGCTCAAGGTGTGGTGGGGGAAAAGCGTTCGCTGCATGGAGCGGGCAGTCGGTGCGGCTTCTCAACGGCACTGGAGTCCCTCTGCTTTTCCCAACTAGCTCAAGCAGGGCCATGGTGGGGGTGACAGTGACAACCTGGGACCTCCCAACAGACGGCCTTAGAGTGCCCACCCTGAGCCAGGCGATTGTCCCTCACCACCACACCCACCCAGATGCGGGGGTGTCGCGCAAACAGCACAGGTGCCCGATGCACCTGCTCCCGTGTGAGCTGGGCCAGCACAGCAGGGTGTGTGTTTGCTGCATGGGTGCAGGTTGGCTGTGGTCAAAACTTCCACTAGACGGCACGATGAGCTGAGATTCCTGCCTCGCCGTGTCCAGCCCTCCCTCCCTCTGTGTCTCTTTCTCCACCTGTCTCCTGGAACGGGCCCCAGTGGGCAGGGAGGGACCATCCCAGCTCCTGGGATCAATCGAAGGGGATGTCAGGGCCTGACATTGGAATGCATGGCCGCTTTGCAGCAAAGGACCATGTGTGCACATGCATGCTTTATTTTCTCATGTGGACACACTTGGAACCTGTGTCTACACATGACACACAGCACCTTGCAAATCCACAAGCAGAGTGACAGCAGACGAGGCCGTCACTTCCTGTGGTGCCATAGTGCAGCTGGGTTTGGTCCTGTGAAATGTTCTTTCTTAAAATCAGGGCGAGTTCTCAACGGAACAGCTGAATAAGAACCGAGTGGGCTGTGCTGGCGGCATGGGGGTTTTTGTGGAAGGGAATTTTCAGGAGGCCTTTGTTTCCTTGTCTACTCATAGTAATGCTCACCGACAAGCGCCAGAAAAATTAAGATTGAAACAGCCAAGGATTAAAATATTTGCTTCCATCCATTTGTGTTTGTTTCATGCTAGAAGCTGTCCCGCATTTTGCACAGATCAGAGCAACCGAGTCTCTCAACTGCATCACACCCAGTGGGTTCAGAAAAGTGTGCCGGTTTTAAGAAAAATGACTTCCATGCAAGCAGAAATGGGCACGCGGAGCAGCCCCACCGAGAGCTTGGTCTGAGCTCCCTGGCCCTGTCATTAAATCATGTGATAATTGTTGCCATCTCAGCGGTAAACTGATTCCCAGACACCGGAGTTTATATTTACATATGTAAAATGTGTGTTAACAATGCACATATTTCACTTCACAGTCGCATGGTATGATATCCATTGTGCACCGTAGCACAACGTCGCACCACGGCCCAGGCTTGTGAGCATCGCAGGCACGGCCCAGGCTTGTGAGCATCGCAGGCACGGCCCACGCGGCGTGTGCGAAGGCCTCCGCTGCCTTTTGTGCGTCTGCCGGTCTGGGCTCACCACCTAGGCATGCTCCTGACCCTGTGTTTCCCTTTCAGTCCTACATGGAGGACCACCTGAAGAACAAGAACCGGCTGGAGAAGGAGTGGGAAGCGCTGTGCGCCTACCAGGCGGAGCCCAACAGCTCGTTCGTGGCCCAGAGGGAGGAGAACGTGCCCAAGAACCGCTCCCTGGCTGTGCTGACCTGTACGTACCAGCCCCAGGGGCAGGAAGCCTGGGTTACGGGCGGTGGAAATTGGCCGTGCTGACCTGTGTGTACCAGCCCTAGGGGCGGGAGGCCTGGGTTACAGGAGGGGGAAACTGGACGTGCTGACCCGTACATACCAGCCCCGGGGATGGGAGGCCTGGGTTACAGGCAGTGGAAACTGGCCGTGCTGACCTGTACATACCAGGCCCGAGGGCAGGAGGCCTGGGTTCCGGGCGGAGGAAACTGGCCGTGCTGACCTGTGTGTACCAGCCCTAGGGGCAGGAGGCCTGGGTTACAGGCAGTGGAAACTAGCCGTGCTGACCTGTACATACCAGCCTCGGGGGCGGGAGGCCTGGGTTACAGGAGGGGGAAACTGGCCGTGCTGACCCGTACATACCAGCCCCAGGGGCAGGAGGCCTGGGTTACAGGAGGGGGAAACTGGCCATGCTGACCTGTACATACCAGCCCCGGGGGCAGGAGGCCTGGGTTACAGGAGGGGGAAACTGGCCGTGCTGACCCGTACATACCAGCCCCGGGGGCGGGAGGCCTGGGTTACAGGAGGGGGAAACTGGCCATGCTGACCTGTACGTACCAGCCCTAGGGACAGGTGGCCAGGGTGACAGGAGGGGGAAACTGGCCATGCTGACCCGTACATACCAGCCCCGGGGGCAGGAGGCCTGGGTTACAGGAGGGGGAAACTGGCCATGCTGACCTGTACGTACCAGCCCTAGGGGCAGGTGGCCAGGGTGACAGGAGGGGGAAACTGGCCATGCTGACCCGTACATACCAGCCCCGGGGGCAGGAGGCCTGGGTTACAGGCGGGGGAAACTGGCCATGCTGACCTGTACATACCAGCCCCAGGGGTGGGAGGCCTGGTTACGGGTGGGGGAAACTGGCCATGCTGACCTGTGTGTACCAGCCCCGGGGGCGGGAGGCCTGGGTTACAGGCGGTGGAAACTGGCCGTGCTCACCTGTACATACCAGGCCCGAGGGCAGGAGGCCAGGGTTCCGGGCGGAGGAAACTGGCCGTGCTGACCTGTGTGTACCAGCCCCGGGAACGGGAGGCCTGGGTTACAGGAGGGGGAAACTGGCCGTGCTGACCTATACATACCAGCCCCGGGGACGGGGGGCCTGGGTTACGGGCGGTGGAAACTGGCCGTGCTGACCTGTACATACCAGCCCCGGGGACGGGGGGCCTGGGTTACGGGCGGTGGAAACTGGCCGTGCTGACCTGTACATACCAGCCCGGGGGGCAGGTGGCCAGGGTGACAGGAGGGGGAAACTGGCCGTGCTGACCCGTACATACCAGCCCCGGGGGCAGGAGGCCTGGGTTACAGGAGGGGGAAACTGGCCGTGCTGACCTGTGTGTACCAGCCCCAGGGGTGGGAGGCCAGGGTTACAGGAGGGGGAAACTGGCCGTGCTGACCTGTACGTACCAGCCCCAGGGGTGGGAGGCCTGGGTTATGGGCGGGGGAAACTGGCCGTGCTGACCTGTGTGTACCAGCCCCAGGGGTGGGAGGCCTGGGTTATGGGCGGGGGAAACTGGCCGTGCTGACCTGTACGTACCAGCCCTAGGGGCAGGTGGCCAGGGTGACAGGAGGGGGAAACTGGCCGTGCTGACCCGTACATACCAGCCCTGGGGGCAGGAGGCCTGGGTTACAGGCGGGGGAAACTGGCCATGCTGACCTGTACGTACCAGCCCCAGGGGTGGGAGGCCTGGGTTATGGGCGGGGGAAACTGGCCGTGCTGACCTGTGTGTACCAGCCCCGGGGGTGGGAGGCCTGGGTTACAGGAGGGGGAAACTGGCCGTGCTGACCTGTGTGTACCAGCCCCGGGGGTGGGAGGCCTGGGTTACAGGAGGGGGAAACTGGACGTGCTGACCTGTGCGTACCAGCCCTAGGGGCAGGTGGCCAGGGTGACAGGAGGGGGAAACTGGCCGTGCTGACCTGTACGTACCAGCCCCAGGGGTGGGAGGCCTGGGTTATGGGCGGGGGAAACTGGCCGTGCTGACCTGTGTGTACCAGCCCCAGGGGTGGGAGGCCTGGGTTATGGGCGGGGGAAACTGGCCGTGCTGACCTGTACATACCAGCCCTAGGGGCAGGTGGCCAGGGTGACAGGAGGGGGAAACTGGCCGTGCTGACCCGTACATACCAGCCCCGGGGGCAGGAGGCCTGGGTTACAGGCAGTGGAAACTGGCCGTGCTGACCTGTACGTACCAGCCCCAGGGGCAGGTGGCCAGGGTGACAGGAGGGGGAAACTGGCCGTGCTGACCTGTACGTACCAGCCCTAGGGGCAGGTGGCCAGGGTGACAGGAGGGGGAAACTGGCCGTGCTGACCTGTACGTACCAGCCCCAGGGGCAGGTGGCCAGGGTGACAGGAGGGGGAAACTGGCCGTGCTGACCTGTACGTACCAGCCCTAGGGGCAGGTGGCCAGGGTGACAGGAGGGGGAAACTGGCCGTGCTGACCTGTACGTACCAGCCCCAGGGGTGGGAGGCCTGGGTTATGGGCGGGGGAAACTGGCCGTGCTGACCTGTGTGTACCAGCCCCAGGGGTGGGAGGCCTGGGTTATGGGCGGGGGAAACTGGCCGTGCTGACCTGTACGTACCAGCCCTAGGGGCAGGTGGCCAGGGTGACAGGAGGGGGAAACTGGCCGTGCTGACCCGTACATACCAGCCCCGGGGGCAGGAGGCCTGGGTTACAGGCGGGGGAAACTGGCCATGCTGACCTGTACGTACCAGCCCCAGGGGTGGGAGGCCTGGGTTATGGGCGGGGGAAACTGGCCGTGCTGACCTGTGTGTACCAGCCCCGGGGGTGGGAGGCCTGGGTTACAGGAGGGGGAAACTGGACGTGCTGACCTGTGCGTACCAGCCCCGGGGGCAGGAGGCCTGGGTTACAGGCAGTGGAAACTGGCCGTGCTGACCTGTACGTACCAGCCCCAGGGGCAGGTGGCCAGGGTGACAGGAGCGGGAAACTGGCCGTGCTAACCTGTACGTACCAGCCCCAGGGGCAGGTGGCCAGGGTGACAGGAGGGGGAAACTGGCCGTGCTGACCCGTACATACCAGCCCCGGGGGCAGGAGGCCTGGGTTACAGGCAGTGGAAACTGGCCGTGCTGACCTGTACGTACCAGCCCTAGGGGCAGGTGGCCAGGGTGACAGGAGGGGGAAACTGGCCGTGCTGACCTGTAAGTACCAGGCCCGAGGGCGGGAGGCCTGGGTTACAGGAGGGGGAAACTGGCCGTGCTGACCTGTACGTACCAGGCCCGAGGGCGGGAGGCCTGGGTTACAGGAGGGGGAAACTGGCCGTGCTGACCTGTACGTACCAGGCCCGAGGGCGGGAGGCCTGGGTTACAGGAGGGGGAAACTGGCCGTGCTGACCTGTACGTACCAGGCCCGAGGGCGGGAGGCCTGGGTTACAGGAGGGGGAAACTGGCCGTGCTGACCTGTACGTACCAGGCCCGGGGGCGGGAGGCCTGGGTTACAGGAGGGGGAAACTGGCCATGCTGACCTGTACGTACCAGCCCCAGGGGTGGGAGGCCTGGGTTATGGGCGGGGGAAACTGGCCGTGCTGACCTGTACGTACCAGGCCCGAGGGCGGGAGGCCTGGGTTACAGGAGGGGGAAACTGGCCGTGCTGACCTGTACGTACCAGGCCCGAGGGCGGGAGGCCTGGGTTACAGGAGGGGGAAACTGGCCGTGCTGACCTGTACGTACCAGCCCCCGGGGGTGGGAGGCCTGGGTTACAGGAGGGGGAAACTGGCCGTGCTGACCTGTACATACCAGCCCCCGGGGGTGGGAGGCCTGGGTTACAGGAGGGGGAAACTGGCCGTGCTGACCTGTACGTACCAGGCCCGAGGGCGGGAGGCCTGGGTTACAGGAGGGGGAAACTGGCCGTGCTGACCTGTACATACCAGCCCCGGGGGAGGGAGGCCTGGGTTACAGGCGGGGGAAACAGCCCCATCCTGAGGGTCTGCAAAGCCCTCTGCTTCTCCTTCCCGGCGCCCCCTCCTCTGCAGCAGACTTGCCCCCTCTGGGAAGGCCCTCCTGGGAATCTCCCCTCTGCGATGCCATCCCCAGCCCAACCAACAAGGAACCAGTGTCTTCCTTTCCTCCAGCACGGGCCTGGGGACATCTGCACCCCAGTGAGCATCAGCTCTATTGTTCTCTGTCACCGTGTGACTTGAGACATGTTCCTGAACCTCTTGGAGCCTCCACGTCACATCTGTAATTGGGGTCACGCTGTCGTCCTTGAAGTATCACTGCTGTAAGGGTTAGACGAGGTCATTAGCATAGCACCAGTACGTCGCAGGCACCCAATCAACAGTGGTTGCTTTTACAGCATCTTTAACTTTACAATTATTTCCACAAACTGAGCACCTACTACCTAGCTAGGGATCACTGCCAGAAAATGGAAATATAAGCCAGCAGTTCTCCGAGTGACTCTCGTGGAGTGGAAGAGACACCGCCTCGTGTTCCCACAGCACGGGAGGCACTAAGCTGCTTACAAGATGAGGAGGGCAAGGACCGCCCGGCGCTGGCGTCCACCTCACTCATCCTCTATGTGTACAGCAGGTTCCAAGGAAGGTTCCACACTTTGCTTGGTTATAAACCCACCCGCCAGGAGGAAGGGGGTCCTAGATATGTTCCTGACTAGAGTTTCAGGGGGAAGTAGATACTCGCAACGTTGAGTCATGAATGATAAATGACAGTGTGGGTAGAGTTTCTTAGTTACTCTCCTGAGGACACTAAGACAAGGCCCTTGCGCATGTCTCTGATGCAACAGAGGGAGCTTCGTCAGCTCACACTTCGAGAGCACCACTCGGCCACACTCACTTTCAGCTCAGCATCAGGCGGGACCAGTGTCCCCTGTGGCCGAGGCCGTCTCTCCGTCACTGTGTCCCTGCCTCAGCCCTTCGGAGCCAGTCAAGGGATCAGACTGGTGTCCCTGAGACACCGCCTGTCCCCGTACCCAGCAGCACAGCCCCCCACGCCAGGGAGAGGCACTGCCCTTGCCCTCCTTCCAGCCCTCAGGAAGTGTTACAGGTCAGAACAGTGAGAAGCTGGAATCTTGTTTTGCTTCAGAAACTAACCTGGGGCATTGCAGACCTGTGTAAAATCCCTTTCACCCAGCTGGGTGCACGCTTCTTGCTACCCATTTAGTGTTCAGACCAGTTTCTATGAGGTCTGAGGGTTTTAACCCTAAAGAGATCTAAAAACAGAAGCTGTGTGATTTATAAATTTTATATTTAGAAGAAAAGCAAAATACAATACATCCCATTAGCCAACTAACAGATATTTACTAAGCACCTGCCGTGTGTCGGGGGCTACTAACAGGCTCTGGGGGCCGGGCCACTGTCCTCAGAGAGGAGCAGCCTGGGGGAGGAGAGGGCGGGGAGTGAAGCCGGTGTGGTAGGACAAGTGAGGGTGGTGGTGAGCGGGTATCCTGCTGAGTCCTGAGTGGAGACATGGTTCGTGGTAAATAGCCATGCGTAAGCGTGCATTACATGTCTCTGTGTGTCTGGTCATTTACTTAGATTGTGAGGTGTTTCATGGTAAATATTCATCTGACAGCACGCCCTCCCCAGAGACAGCCCGGAGCGTGGCAGAAACGACCTGGCGATGGGGTTTTCCTCCCGTGTGCCCTGCAGCCTTCTGGGCTCTGTCTGTACAGTGTGGATGGGGGGGTTGGAGGCGAGGGACCTAGTGATGGTGAAGTGGTCCATGCTCAGATGGGACACAGGCAGCCTCCCCAGGTAGCAGCCGGTGCCAACAGGGCGGCCACATGTGGATGGGCGCCTGATGTTCTCATGGGGATCAGGACAGCCCTGCCCATTCTGAGCCAGGTGACGGGTGAGGGGGGAAGCACCTCCCTCCTGAGACTCGCGCTGGAGCCAGAAAGAAGCCGCCTGCACCTCCTCCCAGGGTTCTCCCGACCCATGTGCCAGGGTGTGAAGACACAGCACTGCCCTTCAGGGTTGAGAGGCCACCAGGGAAGACAGAGAACGGCAAGTTCACCTCCTGGGAGAACCCTAGATAGAAATATTTTCATGAACACATAGGTTTATTCTGAGCAAACTTGTATTACCTACTTTCTTCTCCATACTCTTGGCCATCTTGCCTTTGGGAAGGAGATCTTGTCCTCCAGGAGACAGTGGCTTGGCAAAAGCTCTCGCTGTTGCCAGGCCCCAGAGAGATGGCCGCCTCCTCCATCTTCACTCCTGCCTCACCTGCGGCCGCTGCGCTCTTCACAGGACACAACTGGCTCCAAAACAGCCACACACGGTCCAGGAGGACTGGCTTCCCTGTGGCTCTGTGGCTTGGAAGGCCCGTGCTGCGCTGTCATGGTGGGGGGACAGCACTCGAGCTGGGCTCCACGCTGTCCTCCGTGTCGCGATGGAAGCCAGTCTGCATGCTGGGCATGCACTATCCTCTGTGCAGGGTTGGAAGCATGAGTACTCGGCCACGCTGTCCTCTGTTAGGGATGGAACCTTCAAGTCCTCCCTCTGCACCTGCCGCTCCCACCGCGTCCTTTCCGCGTGCTCATCGGGAACTCCCAGGTCTATGGAAAGGGTCCTCGGGACCACCCCTCCCTTCTCTCATGCCCCGCCTTCCCCATGGAGCACTTCCCTGGGTCATTCTTCCACCCAGGAGGTGGACACGGTCGCCCGACTTCCCAGATGCACCCTGATCGGAATGAGCCCCCAAAGGAGAAGGAAACACACATTATGCAATGATTGGCTGGCACCATGCTAGGTCTAGTTGTATTATCTCAGAAGTTTAAAGAACTTAACATGCATTTTCTGTTTTTTGAATGTTTAAAAAAGAATTATGCAGCATTTCGCTTGTCTGCATTTCAGATGAAGAACAGGGATATGATACTATTTTGGTGCCATATCCTAAACAAAAAAGTATTTTTGGCTCTATGTTGTAATAACGAGAGAGAGAGAGAGAGAAACAGGACAAACAATGCAGAGAGACAAGACAGAGACAACGAAGAGCTGAAGGCTCAGGGACAGGAAGACAGCAAGGAGGAGAGTCATGTGGGGTTCACATCTCCCAGCTTCTGAGGGCATTGCTGCTGGAGGATCACAGCTGCCTCACAGCCAGAGGCGCGGCTGTGGGCATCTCCCAGGCCCTTGCCTTGCAGCGTGGTCCAGTGAGGCAGAGGCCCAGCTGATCACCGTTCCCAGGAGTCAGGGTCACCACACTGGCCCTGCGCTGCAGCTGCTTGAGCAGCATCCTAACCATGGCATCACTGGGGCATCGTGAGCCAGCGTCCCCCGTGCTCTGCGCTGCAGCTGCGTGAGCGGCGTCCTAACCACGGCATCACTGGGGCATCGTGAGCCAGCGTCCCCCATGCTCTGCGCTGCAGCTGCTTGAGCAGCATCCTAATCACAGCATCACTGGGGCATCGTGAGCCAGCGTCCCCCGTGCTCTGCGCTGCAGCTGCGTGAGCGGCGTCCTAACCACGGCATTACTGGGGCATCGTGAGCCAGTGTCCCCCATGCCCGTGGATGTGCCACCTCTGGTCCTCACAAGAAACCCCCCCACTTGGCCGACAAGAACTTTGGGGTTTAGAGCCCGGCCCGTCGGAGCTGAAACCCAGACTCCCCAGTGTCATCCTCATAGGCTGTCTTGGGCTCACCTGAGATTGTGCGTGTGTGTTGGGAAAATCCATGTCCATTTCAAACTTCTACAGAAGTATTTGAAACATGTACAAGGGCTGAAGCACTTTGGCTAAGCATAGCTTTCCTTAGAATACTCAGAAAACAATTTATTTCTAAATAAACCTTTGGTTTAGTTTTTTTTTTCTCCCAAAACTCTTAAGCAGAGTCCCCTAAGAGGAATATTTTGCCTTGGTTACTTCTGAGTGACCAAAAGTTATCATGATTTGCTTTTAAAGATGAATACGTGGGTGATTCTCCTAACTCTGATGATTAAGCCAGGGTTTTCTTTTTCCTTCCATAGAAAAAGGTTCTGGGCATATATGTCACCTCGCCAAGAAAGTTGCTGGAGAAAGACTCCCAGCCTGGCTGCCTTCCCTTCACCCCTTTTGATCTCAGCGCCAGCCGACTCTGCCCCTAGGATTTGGGAAGGCTGTCGGTTTGTTGGTGTTGGAAAGAAAATATCCCAGCAAATTCTGTGTGGGCCTTTTTCTTTGCTACCTCACAGGCAGAAGCTGTTCTGGGCAGCTGTTCTGCCAGAGACTGAGGATTCTTTTTTAGGAAGAGATCTACAGAGTCCTTCTCATTAGGCTACTTCTCGAAGGGAAAGATTGTCTAAAAGCATCATCTCTGAACTACAACTGCAAGTGCACCTTCCGTGAGCTCTTCAGGACCTCCGGTGCAAAGAAACAGTGCCGGTGGGGTTGTCAGGAGCCACGTTGATATTCCACACAGTTCAGCTGCTCAAAGTTCAGATTTTAGATCCTCTTTGCTCTCTTTCTTAAAACTGAACCGATAGGTTGGTAAGATGTCTGGCCTGGTGTGGCATGGCTGTCCGTCCTTCTCACATCCTCCTTCCGATTCCGCTTACAGAATCTTCGTGTGGGGAGGGTCTCACGGTGTGGGGCGAGCCTGGCCTTCGGGGTGGCAGCAGCCGGGCTCACCGTCTCCTGGGCGCACTGTTTCCCGTGACTTGGAAGATCCACCCTCCAGAGGGGCCCCAGGCCACGGTGTGCTTCTTCCTGGATCAGGCCTCCCCCTTTATCCACCAGAAGTTACGTTCATCCTGCCAGGTGCACATCTCAGCGCCGGCTGATTCTGAGGCCGAACCCACTAACATCCAGAGTCTTTTCCTTAAGGTCTTCGGTGGAGCCCAGGGCCTCGCGCACCCCCCACCCGCCGTTGGTGACAGTCAAGTTTAACAGGAGAATCGAGCCTTGTGTTCATCTCCTGTAACCGATTCTCGTTCAGCCTCCAGAGCTTGTGGTTCCTGAGTCACTGCGTCACCTCCCTCTCAGCTCAGCACCATCTGCTCGTTTTATAAACATGTTTTTCACGTCGTCAAGTCATTGATAAAAACACATTCCGCAGGACCAGTGCTGAGCCAATCCTCCCCCGTGACGCGGATCCACCGCGGGACTTCCCAGGCGCCGGTTCCAGGGCCGAGATTGTTTCCACGGCCCGGCCGTGCGATGGGGTCACCCCAGCCGTCCCCAGGTCCCGAGCATATTGGCAAAGGCTCATCAGATGTTTCCACGTGAGGCTCGGGGCTAAACGCCTCCTTTTCATCCTCGAAACGGCCCTGAGATTCACACAGGGACAGAGCTGGGGCTGAAGGAGGTTAGGGAGCCCAAGGTCAGCGGCTCCCCGGAGAGTGCAGCCTACACTGCCCCAGCGCAGACCCAGCCGCAACCCACGCACACCGCTCTTGCAGGACCCTCTCCGGAGCAGAAGTGTGGCTGGCTTAGCATGACTTCCTCCCCCACTTTTTATTACAAGAGTTTTAAACACTCAAGTGGAAGGGGTAGCGTGGCGTCACCTGCACACCCACCACCCACGCTGGCCAGCCGCCCAGTGTTGGCCGTATTAGCGTGACCTGCGAGCACTTCATTTATTTTCTGGCTGGACGACTTCAAGTAAGTATCAGGCGTCATGACGTCCAAATACTTTAGCCTGCCTGCAGGTCCTAAATACAAGGGCCTTCTCCTAGGTAGCTGCAGCCCCGTTATAACTAAGAAAATTAACAACAACCCCTCAGTGCCCTCTAACACCCAGCTGTGCCCATCTGCCCAGGCTTTGGAGACAGCAGATGAGCAGGTGAAACCACAGAATTGCATTTCCCCACAGTCCTGGAGGCCGGAGGCTGCGGTCCAGGATGTGGCAGGGCTGGCCGTGTCCGAGGCCCTCCCTGGGGCTTGCAGGTGCTGTCTGTAACTAAGGGTCCCCTTTGTTTAAGGACAGCAGACCCACTGCACTAGGCCCCCCCTCAGGACCTCACCTTCACTTGCTGGCCTCTCTAGAGGCCCTGTCTCCAAACATGGCCACACTCCGCAGTCCTGGGGGTTGGGGTCGTCACACAGGGGCGTCAGGGCACAGCTCAGCCCACAGCGCCGTTGCTATCACACACTCCCAGGGACTCCCGCCGCTTTCTCTACAACACGGTCTGTTATCTGTTGTCTGTTTTGTTTTTTCCACCAGGATGCAGTCAAGATTCATCATTGCATTTTGGGTTTTGTGTCTCTTTCGTCTTTTTAATTTTGAAACAGCTGTCCCTGACTTTTTTTCCAGATATGAATGGTTCCTAATAAAGCTGTTCTTTTAGTGACCACTTTCCCGTTCCAAACAATCACAGACTCTCCATGTGGAAGTCTGTAGGGAACTCTGCAAGCCCACGAGAAGCTCACCTGCCCCCTTCCAGAACCCCCGTTTCCCAAGAACCCGGAGTGTACAGGTCTCCACGATGCTGTAGGAACATGACCAGCCTGCTCTGCGACCTTGCCACGGGCCACAGACTTCAAACCCTGCCTTGGCCCCGAGCTCCACCCTGGCCCTCCCCTGTCCTCCCCCTTCCTCCCCTGTCCCCTCCTCCCCTGTCTTCCCCCTCCTCTCCGTCCTCCTTTTTCCTCCTCCCACCTCTTTCATGGTTCCCTGTATTCTGATTGGCCGGTCGCGCAGTCCTGCTGCAGAACGATGCTTTCAAAGGCATCCCGTTGCTTGTGGTCTTCCACCAGCAAGAATGTGGAGGCCAGCCCTGTGAGCTCACAGAGTCACAGTTGTGACGGGAGGGTCGCCCCTGACCATGTGGCCTGTAAGGGGCTCGAGGAGTCTGGATAGCAGCGCCGAGGTTTGCTCTTGGTGAGAGACCCCGAGTCCCGGCACATTGTCGGGGGGCCGCAGGACAGCGGCCGGGGGTGCCCTGGGGACCCCTGCGCTCCGAGACTCGAGGACTACGTGACAAACGGCAGTTCAGGCTGCCGCGGATGCAGGTTTGCTCATCCACGCCCGCTGGGTTAGGGAGACGATTCTGGCACGTTCCAGGCAGGCCGGTGTCGGGAGAGGGTCCCTGCGTGTGGGAGACGGAGGCGGCGGGGTCGGCTGGAGAACCGGGGAAGGAACGCGGCGGCCTCCTCCCGCGGGAAGAGGCCCAAGCCGGGCTCGCCCTGCGGCTCAGCGAGGAGCCCGCCCTGCCGGCTTCTGAGGACGCGCCCTGGACCCTGCTCTCCTGGGCCTGAGGTGACACGTTCTGTCGATTGAGGCCCCGAGGTTTGCGGAAGTCTCTGGCCGCAGCCGCGGGAGGCGCACACGCTGAGGCCGCGTGACGTGGGGCCCGCCCAGACCCGCCTCCGCCCGTGTCTCCCCGCAGCCGTCTCTGCCATAACTATCGGAAGAGACCGGAACTGTTGGTTTTGTGTCTGTGAGAAGTGCAGCACTGGGAATAAGTCACCTGCTGACCTGACAGCGGAAACGAAGGACAAGCGGAGTCACCTAGCACCGTCGCTGCTTAGCCCAGAAAATGGCCTCATCAGCGCCCTAGACCTGTTTGCGGACCACTTCCGGAGCGGAAGGAACCACCGAGGTTCTGCGGCTGAGGCGGGAGGCGGGATTGGAGGCGGGGCTGGGCCTGTCCCTCCGGATGCGGGGGCCGCTGCTCTGTTCAGCCGCAGGGCTCTCCCTGCCTCCTCCTTCGGCCACCCAGGCCGGAAGCACCCCGGCCCCTTCTCAGGGACTCTCCCTGTCAGTGAGATCAACCCTCCGGAGCTGCTGTGTCTTCACTGAGCCACAGACCCGGGCGGGGAGGCGGGGCCTTCAGCTGCCGTGGGGTGTGGGGGGCCCTGCCCTGGCCGGGGTGTGCCGCCGGAGCTGCTCCCACCCCCTTCCCGGCTTCACCCCAGCGTCTCTGTGGATGCCGTTTTGACCGCGACCCCTCCCGTGCCGCGGAAGTGAGTTGCTCCCGCGAGCTGTTCGGGCATTTTCCACACCTGCCCATCAGTTGCGCCTCTAGGAAGCTAATGTGTAGGTTCCCCGCCGAATTTCCTCCCTTACTTTTCCAGACGCGCCCGCTTGGCACAGTCTGCCCTGCGCCCCGTGCTGTGGGGTCAGAGGTCACTGCCGTCTGCGGCTCCCCTGGCAGCCCCAAGACCGTCAGTCACAGGTGCAGCTTCTGCCCCCGATCCACAAAACAGGCGTTAATCTCAGGCAGCACAGCCACAAGCCAGAGCTGTTCTTCTGGTGATATCCTGTGTCCTGGTGAGAAGGCGTGTGAGCTGCCCCCAGCTCCTAGTTTCATCTCCTTGGAGGCGCCCTCCAGCAGTTTGTGTCTCTGTCTCGCCGCCGCCACACTCGTCTGTGCTGCTCGCACAGACGAGATTCGTCATCAGTGTTGATGGACGGCCTCTCGGTGAAGCCGTAAAGACAGCGTGGCCCTGCCTGTCTGATATCTGTGCTCCTGTTACAGCAAACTGTTCTAGTTCCTGCGAGAAAGTCGCCACCAGCGCACATAGCCACGCCTCGCTGTGTGTCTGGAGCTGGTCTCTGGGTTGCCCACACTCCACAACTGCAGGCTGGCTCCAGGCGGCGCTTTCTCTGTGCAGGCACCAGGTGCTGCTCAGGGCATGGGAAGCCAAACCCAGGTCGCTCCAGGTGCTCTGGGCCTGGAGGGCTGCAGGGACAGAGCGCCAGGGATGGGCAGTGTATGTGGCCAAAGCAAGCTGTCTCCCATTCCGGAGGCCAGAAATGGAGGTCAGGGTGTCAGCAGGGCTGGCTTCTCTGGAGGCCTCGCTCCTCAGCACGACCACGGCTGTCTTCGTCTTCACACGGGCGCTCTCCCTCCGCGTGTCCCCAGCATGACTGCGGCTGTCTTCGTCTTCACACGGGCGCTCTCCCTCCCGTGTGGGTGTGCAGATTCCTTCTTCCTTACAGCACACCAGTCATATTGCATTAGGGCCGCCCAAATGGCCTCCGCTCGCTTACCTCTGTAAAGATCCTATTTCCGAATAAGGTCATGTTCCCAGGGCTGGGACTCCACTGTGTCTTTTTGGGGGAGGGTACGCAGCCCAACCCTGGGACCTGGTGCCTCCAAGTCAGCTCAGTGACTGGGCGGGCGCTGCCTGGCCACGGCAACCCACACACACCTTTGGCGTCTGTTCCCCCTGCATCCTGCACCGCATAGCCCTGCCTGGGGAGTTCCTTCTACACAGATGCCTGAGATGCGACTAGTGTGGGTTAAAATCGCTTCAGGTATGGGAATCCCCCAGGGCTTGAGGCTCCTTCTAGTCCACCTGCCCCAGGTCACCTGCCCAACACGCTTCGATCCCATTGGGGGGCGACTTTCTGAGAGATCTCTCTGTGGGGGATGCCAGTGAAACCATTTAAGACATGAGACACTAAACCAGCCTTGTGACCATGCCATTTGGGGCCACTGTTGCTCCTCTGGGACCTGCTTTTGACGCATCCAGTGTGGAAGCCAGACACCAGCCTCGCTCTGGGTTATTCAGCTCAGCGGTGGGCAGCGTGCTTCCTGAATGGTGGCTGGGGCAGGTCTCATTTTCATGACCATCTCTGGATGTAGCAGGGCTTTCTGGATATGAGCCCCAGCCTGTCCCAGTCTGCCCAGATGCAGCATTGTATGCTGAGCTGCGGAGGCCCTGAATGACACTCAGCTGACTTTCCTAAATGTTCGATGAGCTTCATAGCTTGAGCTGAGCATTTCCCAAAGGCATAATTGGAAGCAGAATGCCTGCCTGCTGACTAAGGACAGGAGCGTGTGGGAGGAAGAGGACCTGCCCCTTCAGAATGCGTTCTGTCATCACGCTGTTGCTGGTCTTCAAGTGCCCAGGTCTGCAAAGAATCAAGCCCATGTCGCTTCTCAGAGTATTGAAACAAACGTGGTCCGATCATTTATTCCTTTGCCTCAACTATGACAAGTTCAAAGGCCTTTCTGTGTGTGAGCCGCTGGGACCCCTAAGCAGCACTGACGGCCCTTGCTGACGGCCAGCAGCCCCAGGATGTGCCTTTGCAGCCCTCAGACCTCGATGGACACCATGAACTCGGAGCAGGAGCTTGTGGGTGCTGGTGCCAACTGTGCAGCACATCCTGGAACATGTTCTCTGTTGGAGTCAGGACTCCCTCTAGGAGCAAGACACCGGCTCCACCTCTCCACAGGCCACACCGTCAACATGAAGAAGAGGGCCTCCTGCCAGCATAAATGACTGAGCCTAAACCTTCACAGAAAGCAGAGGCAGTTGGAGAGCCCGAGAGAACACCTGAGACCCCTGAGAGGAAGGAACCCCATTGCCGAGTTCTGTGAGGCCCCTGGGAGGAGGGAACCCCATTGCCGAGTTCCGTGAGGCCCCTGGACTCAGCAGTGGCTTCACAGATGGCCTCACGCATCCTCCAAACAGCAGCAACGTGGAGCCCGTGTGCTGGTGGGAGGCAGATTCTTGGCCCTGCAGAGCAGCTTCCTGAGTGTGGACAGCAAGCCAGGAAGCCTGGGGGAATGCCGTCCTCAGGGATCTGTGTAGCAAGACGATGTTCCGGGCAGAGGAGTCTTCCACACGCTTTCCTCAGATGCAGTGGGGTGGGCACGGGAGGTTCTAGATCATGATTAATGACTATACCGCCGCGTCCTCTAGCATGCTTAGCTGGGCCGTCTCCCAAGGCTCTTTGCCATAGTAATAATCAACAAGAAATTGTGGGATGTGTCTCTTCTGTTGGCACCTATGAAAAATCGCTCCATATGTTCTGCCACCACGGGGCAGCGAGAACACGCTTTGCCAGCTTGGCTGACCTGCCCAGTTGGGTGCGTGTCCACCGTCATCTCAGCCTTGCTCCTCATTGCTTGCTGCGTGCCATTTACCACAGCAGTGCTGTGAGTTGTATGTTATCATCCTGCATTCTCCGAACACTGAACAGTTTACCTAGGATCGCCCGCTGGCAAGCAGTGGGGCTGGGAGTCAAACCCTGTGCTCCCCTGTGGACCACGAGGCCGTGACCACGTGAATCGTTCCATCCTTCTGAGTCTTAGTTTCTTCAGCCTAAAACGGGAAGGTAGTCCCTGTTCTGTCCGTGGTCCAGGATGGCCACTGGGTCCAGGATGAGAGAAGAGGATCTAATCCATGAAAATATGGAACATCTGAGAAATTTGAAATACTCTTTTTTTTTTTTTGTATTTAAAAAAAATTTTTTTGAGACAGAGTTTCACTCTTGTTGTCCAGGCTGGAGTGCAATGGCACAGTCTCAGCTCACTGCAACCTCTGCCTCCCGGGTTCAAGCAATTCTCCTGCCTCAGCCTCCCAAGTAGCTGGGATTACAGCCGCCCACCACCACACCCACGCCTGGCTAAGTTTTGTATTTTTAGTAGAGACGTGGTTTTGCCACTTTGGCCAGACTGGTCTCAAACTCCTGACCTCAGGTGATCCACCCACCTCAGCCTCCCAAAGTACTGGGATTATAGGTGTGAGCCACCGCGGCCGGCCTGAAATATTGTTGAACAAGGCACTAACGCATGATAAACACAGTAAAGGTTCAGAAAAGGAACGTGCACAGTGGGTTAATTTAACCCAATGACATTAACTCAGTTATAGGGCCAGGTGAAGGAAGACTCTACGTGAGTTCCCACATTTTCCTGGCCTCTCAGTAAATTCTCAGACTACGGTTTTGAAGAGCACACCCATTCTTAATGGAAACATGAGCCCCAGGCTGTTATGAATTCTCACCCTGTGGTTCCCGCCATTGCTCTGTGTTGCCTCCCCAGGGAGGTCTGATGTTTCATTTGACAACAGAAGGGAGCAGCCTTCAGTTCCCCGAGCACAGGCCAGGGCTGATTGCGCGTGGGCCTGCCCTGGCTTCATCTCCAGCCTGGGGTTGGCCTTGAGAGGCCCCAGGCCACCGGCCTCCCTTCACTTCATAGAACACGAAGACCCCTCCACAGGCCTCGCACGTCAAGGAAACTGCCCTTTAGGGGACTTGGGAACTGGATGCCATCATCCTATTTGCTCTCAAAACATCTCATAAAAAGTAAGAGAATCACAAAATAGAGATTCGCCAGGCACATGAACTCTCCGCACGAGGAACGGTTGCCGCCCCCTGCAGGAATCAGAGTCCGCCCTCCTCCACAGCCTGCAGCGTCCCTTGGCCCTCCCAGGATGGCTCCAAGCATTTCCCGGAGGTTCCAAATGACCCCATATTACAAACACAATGATTTTGCTGGCCAGGCACAGTGGCTCATGCCTGTAATCCCAGCACTTTGGGAGGCCGAGGCAGGTGGATCATCTGAGGTCAGGAGTTTGAGACCACCCTGGCCAACATGGTGAAGCCCTGTCTCTACTAAAAATACAAAAATTAGCCATGTGCAGTGGTGCGCACCTGTAGTCCCAGCTACTCGGGAGGCTGAGGCAGGAGAATCACTTGAACCCAAGAGGTGGAGGTTGCAGTGATCCAATATTGTGCCACTGCACTTGAGCTTGGGTGACGGAGCAAGACCCTGTCTCTTTAAAAAAAAGACTTCGCTGGTAATTTCAAAAGCAACATGTTGACACAAAATCAAATATGCGATCAGGAAGTAGGAGCTCTCCGAAGCCATGGAAGCCGGGTCCTTGACTCAGTGCCATCTTTAAAGGGTGACCTCGGGGGAAATGAATTCGGCTGAAACAATTTTCCACCAAGAAGCCCATGGATTGTCCACTCGCCAGCAGGGCTCAGGTGCCCATGGCAGATTCCCCCTCTGCCATCGAGAGGAGAGGGCCGGGCTCGTAGAATGCATGTCTAACTCCCCAGGACTCCCGAGCCAGGGAAGCATTTTCTTAATTTTCCAATGAGAAAATCCAGCTGGCACTTGTCTGCTGAGTCCAGTGGCAGTGGCCACTTTCCCCTTGGCCTGTTGCTCACAGGGCCTGGCGGCAGGGACCCCTCAGCTGAGGAGGAGCTGCCAGCACGCTGCCCTGATGCCTCCTCTGCCCTCCGTAGAGGCCAGGCCACTGGTCTCAGGGTGCCGTGGGCACCGTCAAAGCACGAGACCAAGCCAGGTCAAAAGCCTGGGGGCTCCGGGCTGCGCTGCCTGTTCCCTGCCCTGCTCCCTCCTGACCCTGCTCTTGGTAAAGCCTTCTCAGACATGTAAGAACGGTCCGCAGTTGCTGGTCTCACAAGTGCCTAAAGGTGGCTGTGCTGAAAATGAGGCAGGGCCCTAGAGGCCCCTGGAAGCAGCCAGAAGCCCCTGCTTTTATTCCCACGCTCTGTGTGGGCTGCAGCACCGGGCCCAGCCCAGCACCTCTGACCACAGCCTCATCTCTGGCTGCGGTGTCTGTGTGGCCCCACTGTGAAACTGGGTTTCTGGAATCAATGTTTGGAGTAGTGTTTGTGGGGTGTTCAGATGTCAGAGTCAACCAATTTTTTTCTGATGATTTGTATTACAATTTCCTGCCACTGCCAATTTTCACTCTCCAAAAACTAATTTGTGCAGGAGCTAAAAGCCATTGAGTCCCTGGGATTTTTGCATCATTCACACCTTCGTTCAGAGCTGATGGGATGATTTGCAGCTTCATGACATTCCTGAGGCATTCAGCTGCATAGAGCATGTGCATATGTACACATGCATTCTTCTCCTCTCTCTAGATGTTTTTTCTTATCCCATCTTGTCACCCCTGAAAGAGGCTGACATTCCTACCTGAAGGAAGGTGTCAGGACGGCATCCAACCTGGAGTGTATTGATCTCTAGTGCACAGTACTTTCCTAGTTCAATCAGTTAAAACACTCACTAAGTTTTCCAAGCCCTAGAATTTGTTGTTTTAAAAACTGTAAGTAAAATCTCCAAGAAAAATGAAAGAATTGCATAGAGAAGCAGAGTCCGTGCAGCTTCACCACCACCACACTGCTCCATGATTGGGGCCACTTCCTTCTGGTGCCAGCGCCCACAGGAGGTGCGCAGTGAGTTTGGAGTTTGGCCACAGGTCCAGAGGGGACCCACGGCCACCAAGCACTGGCCTCCGAGGGCTCCAGCGAGGGTGCTTTTGTTTTCTCAGAAAAGATGGAAATTGGTGTTGTGTGCAGCACCAAAAGGTTTTCCCTGGGACAAACAGCAGCAGAGCCGAGATGCTGTTGCTTCCAGATTTCAGCCAGGGATGGCAGTGACAGGCCCTCTGGAGTGGCCACTACCATCACACCGGCTGCAGCAGGGAGGCGTAACCTGGGCATCCTGTTCCACAAAGCAGGCAGGACCCCCACCCCCACCCCCACACGGGGGAGGAGCTACAGCTGCCCAAACCGTAGCTGCAGACCCAGGCAGCCCTGCACACTTAGGGACCCAGGAAGAAGATCCTTGCCCCTGCAGGAAGTGCCTGTTCCTGCTACCTGGATTCTCCCTGCTGTTGGCACCCATGCTGATCTTGGAGCAAAGTCAGGGCTGAGCCCGGGCACTGTCACAGCCCAGCAGGTGTGACACTCGGGGCAGTGCTGACACACCAGCCCCCTGCCACCTCAGCCCCCTCTGGACTTTGGGCACCAACAAGCATGGGAGGGAAGCCGAAGGAGGGCTGAGGGCAGCTCAGCTCTGGCCTGCAGGTGCCCCTTGGCACAAACAGCCTGGGTGCCATGAATGGCAGCAGGAGACAGAGATTCCTGGGCAAAAGGGGGCAGGTCCTCCATGAAGCACCACCTTCAGGCCAGGGAGGGTTTGAAGGCTGGGGGCTGGGCTGCAAGTCCTGTGGATCAGAGTGGGAACTCATGGTGCCTTTTCCAGGCCTGCCCACAGCCACTCGTGGGCCAATCAGCATGTACTTCCTTCCCTCTGAGGCCCATAAATGCCCCAGGCATAGCCAGAGCTGGGCAGACATGGGGATGACCAGCTGCAGAGAGGAGCTTCCCACTCCAAGGCCTCCTCTCTGCTGAGGGCTGTAGAGACAATGGGACAAGCAGCCTGCAGAGAGGAGCTACCCACTCCAGAGCCTCCCCTTTGCTAGGAGCTGAACACTCATCGGGACCCTCTGGCTGCAGAAAGGAGCTGCCCACTGTGGGAGACTGAGCTGTTCTATTGCTCGATAAACCCCTCTTCATCTTGCTCATCCTCCACTTGTCTCCATACCTCATTCTTCCTGGTCGCAGAACAAGAACTCAGGACCTGTCGAATGGTGGGGCTAGAAGAGCTGCAGCACAAACAGGGCTGAGACATGCCCCCTGCTCGCCACATTGTGGGTAAAGAGAAGGAGAGAACAGCTGTAGCCCTTCAGGGAGCCCAGACCTGGGAGCTCCCGGAGCTAGGCCTGCGACTCCATCTTTGGGACCCTGTGGTTCCTGGTATCTCCAAACTTCCAGGAGCTACCATGTTCCTCAGGGTCAACCATGGAAGCTGCTTGCAGTGTGTCTGGTCTGGCCGCAGCCTCACAGAGAGCCGGCGCCCATGCTGGCACCTGGAGCTGCCCACCCTGCTGCAGCACCCAGCGTGCCTGACTGGTGTGGCCAGACCCCGTGCTCCTCACACACCCCTCGCCACTCCATGCCTGACTCGCCCTTGGCAGGCACGGGACCCAGGCTGGTAGTGTGAGCCAAACGTGGCCTGCCAGGCCCAGCCTGAGCAACACTTGGGCAAAGGCGCCACCGGCCACAGAGATTTCTGGCCAGAAAAACACCACCCCAAAGATCCTGTAACACAAAGTGCACCTTGCAGAGAGAAGGAAGCGGCCACACGCCAGGGAGTTGGGAGGTGCAGGAGGGGCTCTTGCGGCTTCCACTCCTCTGTGAGCTCTGCTTGTCGAAGTTTCTAAAAACAGAGCAAAGAGGAGGGCGGTCACAGCAAGCAGGATGGGGGCTACCCCAGAACCAAAGCCAAGGCAGCTCTCGTATCACACACGTCACAAGTGCCTACTGTCCCCCCGCTGCGCCCGGCTTCAGCAGCCGTCAGGTTACTCTGCCTGTCCGAGCGAGTTTTTATGCCAGTCTCCACCAGTACATTTTTCCTCCATTTCCTCTTTATCTGCATTTTATTTGTCTCTTACTCTCCTTTTAAAACTAAATTCCAGTAATCTTGAGGACGTAACTGTTCATTGACTATGAAACTTTCTATTTTGAAACCCGGGCGATTGCTTAATGTTCATATTTCTGTTTACCCGCTGTGTGTTGCCAAGTGTGTCTGTGATTTAAAGGCCAACATGGTATAAAATTCTGCAGAGGAACCCCTGACCTTAGTGTGTGAACTCCACGTGGGGAAAACACCAGGATATCTCCATTCTGCTGAGCGGGAGCTTGGTGCCAGTTCCCCACATGCCTTTCGTCTGCCTCCCACCTGGAGGATCACAAATGGAGGGGAGGATGGGAGCAGGAACATTGGAAACCACATTCAGGAGGGTGTGAGCAGAGTCCTGGGAGAGGATGCGGGTGGGCCCTGGAGCCCGGGCAGGGGTCCCACACTGCTGGGCTATAGGCCCTGGAGGCTGGTTGGGAGTCCCACACTGCTGTGCGATGGACCCTGGAGGCCGGGCAGGGGTCCCATGCTGCTGGGTGGTGGGCCCTGGAGGCCAAGTGGGGGTCTCACACTGCTGGGTGGGCCAGTGTTCCTCTGACCCCTGCACTGTGTCCTTGCAGATGACCACTCCCGGGTCCTGCTGAAGGCGGAGAACAGCCACAGCCACTCAGACTACATCAACGCCAGCCCCATCGTAAGTGCACTGCCAGGGCAGGGGCCCCAGGCTTTCCCTCGGGCGGCACGGACGCGGCAAATCACGTGGGAAGGTTCTCGGGGGAAATCACGTCCCCACCCAGCTCGGCATCTCTGCGGTGGACGGGGCCGACTCTGCCCATTGGGCTCCCGCCACTCCCCTGTTCCTTCACCAGCGGGGCTGTTTATGAGCCGTGTGGGTCCCGGCTCACGCTGGGCGGTGGGTTCCGTGACTTGTAGAACATCCAGCAATGGCGACTGGACAGTTTCCTGACTAGAAGACATGGCTTTTAGGAGAGGTTCGTAGTGGGTGCCGTTCCTCTTTCCTGGAGCTACACATTCCCTGTATATTCATGGGGCATGGGGACACGAGGCCTCAGTCTACGCTTTTTGTAACAATCAGTGGCTTGGAGGCAGGTCCAGAATTTCAGGTTCATTTTCCTGAAGTATTTCCAGTGAATGGGACCCTGTTTCTTAAGAAAGAGACCGTTTGCTGGCTGTTCCTCCCCCTGGGATAGACACAGGTGCAGTGGAGATCGGGCTGTCCTGTGTTTCTGGGGACGAGTGTGGTGGCAGCTCCTGTGCCGTGAGTTATGAGTCCCTGTGGCCTGTGGTCCCTCACTTCCCAGGGGCTCCTCTCAGCCCATGCTGGACACGGCTCTCACCCTGTTTAACTCTGGGCATCCCCCTTCTCTGTCATGACCTGTGGGGGGAGCAGGGCTGAATGGGGAGGTTTGCAGCCCTCCCAGAGTGAGCAGAGGAGGGAGAGATATGAGCATGGAGAGGGCTGAAGCCACAGGCTGGGGACACTCGGACTGGCTGTTCAGATGAGCAGTGATGGTGGCAGGTGGCGGGGGCGGGATGGGACACTGTCTAGGGCCGGGGCTTTGGAGACCAGGCGGATGGCACTTTAAACCAGTGGTGGAGAGGCTGGGGCTCCATGCAGATTTATGGCGGACGCTGGTTGTCATGTTTCCCCCTTTAAACAGCTCTTCTCAATTCTGGTCTTCAGGGAAGGATGAGGACATCTCACTAAAATTCCAAATTTGCCTTTAATCAAACATGGTGCCTGCAGGATGCGACGCTGTTCTAGGGCTGAGTGAGATGGGGCAGGTGATCGAGGCACAAATCACACCCTACGGTGTCCCGAAGTTTCTTTGCTCATCCATAGGGAGCTTTGGATGAAAGTATTGGCCCAACTGCCTGCAGGCCACGACCACTGATGGCGGACGGTGCTCAGCTCTCGGCTCTGCTGCTCTCAGCGGCCACTGATGGCAGATGGTGCTCAGCTCTCGGCTCTGCTGGTCTCAGCGGCCACTGATGATGGAGGATGCTCAGCTCTCGGCTCTGCTGGTCTCAGTGGCCACTGATGGCGGACGGTGCTCAGCTCTCGGCTCTGCTGGTCTCAGTGGCCACTGATGGCGGACGGTGCTCAGCTCTCGGCTCTGCTGGTCTCAGCAGCCACTGATGGCAGATGGCGCTCAGCTCTCGGCTCTGCTGGTCTCAGCGGCCACTGATGGCAGATGGCGCTCAGCTCTCGGCTCTGCTGGTCTCAGCGGCCACTGATGGTGGAGGATGCTCAGCTCTCGGCTCTGCTGGTCTCAGTGGCCACTGATGGCAGACAGTGCTCAGCTCTTGGCTCTGCTGGTCTCAACGGCCACTGATGGTGGAGGGTGCTCAGCTCTCAGCTCTGCTGGTCTCAGTGGCCACTGATGGCAGACGGTGCTCAGCTCTTGGCTCTGCTGGTCTCGGCGGCCACTGATGGTGGACGGTGCTCAGCTCTCAGCTCTGCTGGTCTCAGTGGCCACTGATGGCGGACAGTGCTCAGCTCTTGGCTCTGCTGGTCTCGGCGGCCACTGATGGTGGAGGATGCTCAGCTCTCGGCTCTGCTGGTCTCGGCGGCCACTGATGGTGGACAGTGCTCAGCTCTCAGCTCTGCTGGTCTCAGTGGCCACTGATGGCAGACGGTGCTCAGCTCTTGGCTCTGGTGGTCTCGGCGGCCACTGATGGTGGACGGTGCTCAGCTCTCAGCTCTGCTGGTCTCAGTGGCCACTGATGGCGGACAGTGCTCAGCTCTTGGCTCTGCTGGTCTCGGCGGCCACTGATGGTGGAGGATGCTCAGCTCTTGGCTCTGCTGGTCTCGGCGGCCACTGATGGTGGAGGATGCTCAGCTCTCAGCTCTGCTGGTCTCGGCGGCCACTGATGGCGGACAGTGCTCAGCTCTCAGCTCTGCTGGTCTCAGCGGCCACTGATGGTGGACAGTGCTCAGCTCTCAGCTCTGCTGGTCTCAGCGGCCACTGATGGCAGACGGTGCTCAGCTCTTGGCTCTGCTGGTCTCAGTGGCCACTGATGGTGGACAGTGCTCAGCTCTTGGCTCTGCTGGTCTCGGCGGCCACTGATGGCGGACAGTGCTCAGCTCTCAGCTCTGCTGGTCTCGGAGGCCACTGATGGCGGACAGTGCTCAGCTCTCAGCTCTGCTGGTCTCAACGGCCACTGATGGTGGACGGTGCTCAGCTCTCAGCTCTGCTGGTCTCAGTGGCCACTGATGGTGGAGGGTGCTCAGCTCTCAGCTCTGCTGGTCTCAGCGGCCACTGATGGCAGACGGTGCTCAGCTCTCAGCTCTGCTGGTCTCAGTGGCCACTGATGGCGGACAGTGCTCAGCTCTCGGCTCTTCTGGTCTCGGCGGCCACTGATGGTGGAGGGTGCTCAGCTCTCAGCTCTGCTGGTCTCGGCAGCCACTGATGGCGGAGGATGCTCAGCTCTCGGCTCTGCTGGTCTCAGTGGCCACTGATGGCGGACAGTGCTCAGCTCTTGGCTCTGCTGGTCTCGGCGGCCACTGATGGTGGAGGATGCTCAGCTCTTGGCTCTGCTGGTCTCGGCGGCCACTGATGGCGGACAGTGCTCAGCTCTCAGCTCTGCTGGTCTCAGCGGCCACTGATGGTGGACGGTGCTCAGCTCTCAGCTCTGCTGGTCTCAGCAGCCACTGATGGCAGACGGTGCTCAGCTCTTGGCTCTGCTGGTCTCAGTGGCCACTGATGGTGGACAGTGCTCAGCTCTTGGCTCTGCTGGTCTCGGCGGCCACTGATGGCGGACGGTGCTCAGCTCTCAGCTCTGCTGGTCTCAACGGCCACTGATGGTGGACGGTGCTCAGCTCTCAGCTCTGCTGGTCTCAGTGGCCACTGATGGTGGAGGGTGCTCAGCTCTCAGCTCTGCTGGTCTCAGCGGCCACTGATGGCAGACGGTGCTCAGCTCTCAGCTCTGCTGGTCTCAGTGGCCACTGATGGCGGACGGTGCTCAGCTCTCGGCTCTGCTGGTCTCGGCGGCCACTGATGGTGGACGGTGCTCAGCTGTCAGCTCTGCTGGTCTCAGTGGCCACTGATGGCGGACAGTGCTCAGCTCTCGGCTCTGCTGGTCTCGGCGGCCACTGATGGTGGAGGATGCTCAGCTCTCGGCTCTGCTGGTCTCGGCGGCCACTGATGGCGGACAGTGCTCAGCTCTCGGCTCTGCTGGTCTCGGCGGCCACTGATGGTGGAGGGTGCTCAGCTCTCAGCTCTGCTGGTCTCGGCAGCCACTGATGGCGGAGGATGCTCAGCTCTCGGCTCTGCTGGTCTCAGTGGCCACTGATGGCGGACAGTGCTCAGCTCTTGGCTCTGCTGGTCTCAGCGGCCACTGATGGCGGACAGTGCTCAGCTCTCGGCTCTGCTGGTCTCAGCACACCTGTGGGATAAAGCACGCTGGGAAGATGTCCACATGCCTGAGCCAGTCCCGTTTTCCCGCACTTCGTGGCCCACACAGTGAGCATGTTCGGCTTTGAGAGACTGAATTCAAAGTGAAGAACTGGTCTAGTGTACTTGGTCTACACCACCTGAACCCAGGTTTCTGTTTATGTGTTCATTCTTAAGAAGGAATCACTTCCTTCCTTCCAGCAGAGGTTGACTCCCAAGCTTGGTTCCGTCTGGGTTTCAAAGATCCTCATTCATCTTCCTTAATAAGATGTGATGCACATAGTATTTTTCTGTCATCAATTCTAATTCAAAAACATCAAACCAAAGCCTCGCTGATGTGCCAGCCTCTCACTTGATGAACAGAACGTGCGTTCTGGTAAAGCCAGGTGTGCACGCCTGGATTCCGTTCCTGTACTATGTGCAGCAGAGTTGGCAACACGAAACCGTCCGAAGGAAAAGAAAAGCCATGTTGAGGTCCCTTTTCCCTGAGATGAACCATTTGATGAAGCCAGAATGAGGAATAAAGCCGTGATTCACAAGCCTAAAAGACGAGAGTTCAGCATTGCAGCTGGGCCCACTCTCCCCCACTCGATGGGTTCCAACTTGCAGATGTCTGCGCTATTCCAGGCCACAGCCAAGCCCCAGCGTGGGCAGCAGTGCCCAGTGCAGCAACTGTGTCGAGCTGGAAACGGTGGACAGCTTTCATCTCATGTGGGAACCAGAGGGGGTGTGTGTTTGGGGGATGAATTCCTGCACATTCATGCAACTCTCTCTCCAGGCCTTACTGGGCAGGAGCTTGGGTGAGAAGGTGAGGCCAGGAGGGAGAAATAATTTTATGGTACGTTTTGTGTCTTTCCTTTATTTCATACCACAATTCTTTTTTTTTCCAAATTTGGGTTGTAAGAATGAAGCAGAAGAAATCGATGGTGCCTCTTCTTTATGAAATAGCTGAAGGTACAATGATAATTACCTTCCTAGCAGCAGCTGAATGAAAAGCTCACAATTACAGCAAAGGAAGGCCCTGGCTGTGCAGGATAAAACCATGATAATTACATCTGTCATATTTGTACTTAGTCCTCATTACATTGCAGGGAAGGCATCCAGTGGTAAATAATGTGCAATCTTTGCTTTTAAATCAGAGGTCATGAAAGTCAATGGGAATTCTGTTTTCCCTCGTAGGTTGTCTGAGAGAGAAACCCATGAGCTACATTTAAAACAGCCTGATTATTACTGAGGACACCAAGTTGAGGAATGGTGTTCACGCAACAGCCCACTCAAACACAGCACACAAGCTTCATTACCAGGACAACTCTGAAACTCCCAGTGATGCGTAAAAACGAGCTTAATTCTTCATTTCACTGTCTATTAAGGGAGAAAAAAACCATCATTTAAAGTTTTAATTCAGAATGCATTTAACTATGTAGGGACAGAGTGGCTTTTCAGAAAAAGAAGAGAGGTTGGATGTTCTGACTAGCATAAGAAATTGGCCAAATATGGGAACCACTTCAGTTATTTACAACCAAAATTCTGTGTATAATAATGGTTTATATTCAGTATTTTACTTAAGTAAATCTCAACTCCTGAGAATACAATATAAAAATATTTCAAGTTCAAAAGTCAATCTGCTGACTGGGTGCAGTGGCTCATGCCTGTAATCCCAGCACTTTGGGAGGCCAAGGCGGGTGAATCACTTGAGTTCAGAAGTTTAAGACCAGCCTGGCCAACGTGGTGAAACCCCATCTCTACTAAAAACACAAAAACTAGCCAGGCGTGGTGGCGCATACCTGTAATCCCAGCTGAGGCAGGAGAAACATTTGAACCCAGGAGAGAGAGATTGCAGTGAGCCGAGATCATGCCACCACACTCCAGCCTGGGGTAAAGAACAAGACCTTGTCTCAAAAAAAACAAGTCAATCTCCCATTGATTACTGAAGCTACAATTTCCCAATAAATTCCCATATTAAGACTTAGTATTTGGAAAAGGGACTTGACAAGTCAGATGATGGTTTTCAAGAAAGCGTTTCATGAAATTTGCTTTAAATGTTAGGAAAGGCAGGTGGAGATGTGGGCAGGTGGAGAGGTAGGCTGGTGGAGAGGTGGGCAGGTGGAGAGGTGGGCAGGTGGAAAGGTGGGCAGGTGGAAAGGTGGGCAGGTGGAGAGGTGGGCAGGTGGACAGGTGGGCAGGTGGAGAGGGGCAGGTGGAGAGGTGGGCAGGTGGAGAGGTGGGCAGGTGGACAGGTGGGCAGGTGGAGAGGGGCAGGTGGAGAGGTGGGCAGGTGGAGAGGTGGGCAGGTGGAGAGGTGGGCAGGTGGAGAGGTGGGCAGGTGGAGAGGGGCAGGTGGAGAGGTGGGCAGGTGGAGAGGTGGGCAGGTGGAGAGGTGGGCAGGTGGAGAGGTGGGCAGGTGGAGAGGGGCAGGTGGAGAGGTGGGCAGGTGGAGAGGTGGGCAGGTGGAGAGGGGCAGGTGGAGAGGTGGGCAGGTGGAGAGTTGGGCAGGTAGAAATACCTACAGATGAGGCGTGTGCTTATTCTCTGTGCAAGATTTCAGAGTAAAGACGTGACACCCGTGCCCTTCCCCAAAGCTGGCCAGATCCTCTTAAGATGTTAAGGTCACAGCTGCCAGAGGCCGGGGCTGGTTTGGGAGCAGAAACTGGCGTTCCCTTCACCTGCCCCACAGTGGGTGCCTCTGCCACCATGGAGGCTGTTGAGGACTGCAGGACACAGTCCAGTGGTCCTGACATGCTGAGTGCTTCATTTCTAAAATGAGCTTTGTTTGGAATATTGGGGAAATTGTGGCTAAGTTTTTCATGCAGATTAGGGTTTCTAAAGATACTTGTTTAGTAATTATCCTCTGATAGCATAAGGCGCATCACTAGGCCATCTTTACACTGTGTATTCAGAGAGACAAAGGAACACACCTCACTAGTGTCCTAGTTCGTATGACATCTTCATAAGAATCAGTCAACCAAGGGATAACAGAGTCAACACAGACAAATGGGCTTTATTTTTATTTTTAAAAAGTAAGCCGGGGGCAGTGGCTTATGCCTGTAATCCCAGCACTTTGGGAGGCCAAAGCAGGCAGATTGCCTGAGGTCAGGAGTTCGAGACCAGCCTGGCCAATATGGTGAAACCCCATCTCTACTAAAAATACAAAAAGTAGCCGGGTGTGGTGGCACATGCCTGTAATCCCAGCCACTCTGGAGGCTGAGGCAGGAGAATCGCTTGAACCCAGGAGGCAGAGGTTGCAGTGAGCCAAGATTGCGCCACTGCACTCCAGCGTGGATGACAGGGTGAGGCTCCATCTCAAAAAAAAAAAAAAAGTAAAAACAGAATTATACTGTTAATTGTACTTGCCTTCTGGCCGTTGATTTTCATGAAGTCACTTGGAGTGAGTCACACTGGATTCTCTGTGGTACCAGCCTCTCCAGGCAGGATGTGTTGCTGCAGAAGCCCCTGTCTGGGGAGAAAGCGCTCAGAAATGAGGGCACCTCGCCATTCAGATGCTTGGCCCCGCACACCACTGGAGGACACGGCAGCTCTGTGCTTGAGGAAGCAGCATCCTTCCTTCTTCTGTGGTTCACTGAGGACAGCATGGACGCGTGTTCACGGGCCGCAGACCGCCCGACAGCTTGGCGTTCACCTAATAAATTTACAGGTTTTCACGGACAGTTTCGGGATGACCAACACCAGGACACACACATACACACAGATGAGTCTGCACATGCACGTGCACTGGAATCCAGAGCTAAAGGACACTTAGAAACCGCATCATCCAAGCTCCTCACTCCCTGAGCACACCCACCGCAGAGATATGGAGACTGAGGCCCGGAGACACTGACGTCCAAGCTCTTCACTCCCTGAGCTCACCCACCATACAGATATGGAGACTGAGGCCCGGAGACACTGACGTCCAAGCTCTTCACTCCCTGAGCTCACCCACCATACAGATATGGAGACTGAGGCCCGGAGACACTGACGTCCAAGCTCCTCACTCCCTGAGCTCACCCACCATACAGATATGGAGACTGAGGCCCGGAGACACTGATGTCCAAGCTCCTCACTCCCTGAACACACCCACCATACAGATATGGAGACTGAGGCCCGGAGACATGACAGGCCTTTTCCCACAGCCAGGCAGTTTGTGTCAGGAACATAACAGTCATACAAATAAAAAGTATGTTGCAGTGAAATGGAAAGTCATGAGTAGGAGGCGAAGAGTAAGAACGAAGACCGGAGGAAGCCAGAGTAGGTGCCGTGTGATCGCTGGGTGGGGAAGACAGAGGGACACACACCCACCATGTCCGGTTGTCACGCAGATGCCCTCATTGGAAAAAGCAATGTTAGTAGAAACTCACTTGATTTCCTCCACAGCCACTTATCCTGCCCGAAAACCTTAAATGTAGTAAAATCTCTGTGTGGCCAGTTAAGTATTTGCTTGACTTTTCCTCGAAGCCTGTGTGAGACCACAAGGAGGCCGCCTGTGGCCTTTGCAGTTGCTGCTTCCACAAAATCCTTCTGCCCAGAATCATTTTCTGTTCAACAGAATGTGCCTGGAATTAAATGAATGTAATTGTCTCCTGCATTATTGTGAAACCGATGACACATGTCACCACTCGGATCATCATGCTGTTCCCGCCTTCCCAGTGGCCCCCACAGGACGGCAGGTGGGCGGGAGGGAGGTGAGGCCGGTCCCCACTCAGTCTGCGCAGCCCGCACTTCCTGTTCAGCCATCCCCCTCCCAGCACCCTGACTGTATTTGCTCCTGTCTTAGGCATTGGAGCAGGTGATGGGTGTGTGGACTTTAGGACACCTTAACAATTCAGACCTAAATCAACAGTCACCTTATCGACCCTCCTGCAACCCTGTCCAGCATTTTACTTTCAATCACCTATTTCTCATTTTGAAAGCAACTAAATGTGCTAGTTTGAACATGCTTACAATTTTAAAATGTGTTGCTGTAGAAATTGCTCTGGGCAAAAAAAAAAAAAACACACACATACACACATTTCAGAAGGAGGCGGGGCTTTCCTTTTTATGCATCACTATTTGCAAGGAAGAGACAGGGGTCTCTGTAAATAGCTGTCACCCCCAACAAATGCATATTTCAAAAAATCAAAACTCCTTATTTCTGCTAAGCATTTTTCTACTGAAACATTCTAATTGGGGCTTTCAGTGACGGTAACATAATTTTACCTGTATTATGTGTGTTGTGGCGAATTTCAAAACGAGGTCCAGTTTTAATTACGAATCACTAAATCAGATGCACAAAAAGCTTTTCTCCCTGCTTCCCCCCAGCCCCCGGCTAGCGTCACCGTGTTGTTCTGTGAGAATAACTTACATCTGTTCCTTTATGCTCGCCCCTCTTTTATGGTGAACATAATTATAAGGTGCATTTGGTGCCTTCTTTTGTGCTGACAGCCATCATCTCTGGGGCTGGTGACGGCTGCACGGGGACTCACTGGCTCGCTGTTCAAGAAAACGTGCCCCACGTCAGCTTCCCAAATGCAGCGGCGCTTAAGGTGACACCGGGGCCACCACTGATGTCCTCGTGCGTTGGCTTAAAATTGCATAGGGTTAAAATTTGCTCATTTTTCACTGTGTTGAGAAATGTATTCTTAATAATTACCTTGAAATCTGGAACATTGTAAATCTCGAATCAAACCCTGATAGCAAAAGAGTCCATTTTAGTCCTAGACACAATAGAAGAAAGGACTGTGGGTCAGATGCACAAGCGGCTGCCTCCCCAAGGTGAGGTTCCCCCAGCGCAGCATCCGGCTCTCCAGGGGTCAGTCTCTGCAGACGCTTCTGGGAGGTGTGGGGAGGAGCTGGTGAGCCCTGGGGATGATAGTGATGTCCTGGTATCTTCGTGTCCTTTGCAGGGTGGCCTGGGCTTGCCCTCTGGAAGACAGAACCACCTCCATCTGACGCCCCTCAGCAATGTGCTCAAATCTCGCTTGCCTCTCGAGGCTTTGTCCTCAAGTTCTTTTTTCTGTGCTTAATCTTCGAAATAAATGTAATAATTATGGTCTTCTAAGCCAACCTTCTACCATTGGAGCTAGCAAGATGCGTTCGGACAAACTGGGGAGCCGGAGAGCCCACACCTGCCCTCTTTGTTTCTGGTCCCTGCCTGGTGGGGAAACAGAACAGGAGGCCACTCCCAGCAAGGCCCTTCCGCCCCGGCTCTGCCACAGACCCAGGCCCAGGCCCAGGCCGACCGGCTGTGCCTGTGCCCCCTTTCCAGGATACACAAAAACAAGCCCCCACACACAACGAGTTAACTCCAGCAGGGAAGCAGCAGGTAGCGCTAGTTCGTTCTCCCAGGACGCTGGCAAGTTTGTCCATGAGGCCTGGAGGAACCCTGTTCACACTCTCCATTGAGAGCTTGGAGCTCAGCCTCACCCCAGCCAGCCCTGTGGCTCTAGCAAGAGGCTCGTTCTCCTGAACACAGGGCAGCCTGGGTGGGCTCCGTGGCCAGGAAGCTCTGGGGTCACTTGCAGGCTGGAAAGCTCATCCATGTCATGGGGTCGCACCTGCTGAGTGGGCTAACAATGGCTGCCTGCCCTCCTTGGGCTACTGGTCTTCATTTCTGTGGATGCTGCTCTTAGAACCTCAACCTCCGGTATAAGGAAAGCATTTCAGACGCAGTGGTTCAGGCTCAAGGCTCGGGACAGCTGGGTCCCTACCTGTGCCGGGTGCTCGTTTGAATCAACAAAGGGCAAGTTGTGTGTTGCTCAGTTCAGGAGACGCCACCTTTCCCTCTTCCTGAACCCGGGCTCTGCTTCCTGGCTTCCTAACCTCCGGGCTCCGTAACCTCTGGGCTTCCTAACTTCCGGGCTTCCTAACCACCAGGCTTCCTAACCTCCTGGCTTCCTAACCTCCGGGCTTCCTAACCTGGCTTCCTAACCTCCGGGCTTCCTAACCTCCTGGCTTCCTAACCACCAGGCTTCCTAACCTCCTGGCTTCCTAACCTCCTGGCTTCCTAATCTCCGGGCTTCCTAACCTCCTGGCTTCCTAACCACCAGGCTTCCTAACCTCCTGGCTTCCTAACCTCTTGGCTTCCTAACCTCCGGGTTTCCTAACCTCCGGGCTTCCTAACCTCCTGGCTTCCTAACCTCCGGGTTTTCTAACCTTCCGGCTTCCTAACCTCCAGGCTTCCTAACCTCCAGGCTTCCTAACCTCCAGGCTTCCTAACCTCCTGGCTAACCGCTGTGGTGTGGTCTTGTCTCCGCAGATGGATCACGACCCGAGGAACCCCGCGTACATCGCCACCCAGGGACCGCTGCCCGCCACCGTGGCTGACTTTTGGCAGGTGAACATTTTTAAATTAAAATCTCTCTTTCTGAAAAGAAGATCTCAATAACTGGGTCACGAATCGTGTCTTGAATCTGATTAAGCCAATCAAACTTCTTACAAATGCTCATCAAATGTTACTTATATCAGAATTTCAGTCTGTTCATATTTTTTATTATCAATCTTTTGTTTTCCAAAACTTGAGTATGAAAAAATTCCCTTTGAGAGATTTAATGCTTTCAAGATCATTACTTTTAAGCCACTTTACATTTGCATTTTATAAAACAGCGAAGATAAAGTTAATAAGTCATTCCATGTTATTGAAATGTGCCTTTTGTCCATGGCGTTGTTATGATGGCGGTCACAGCAGGACCCACGCACATCCTCTATCATCCTCTCCTGGAGTCCTGTAGGGCATCTGAAGGCCAGGCCGTGCTTCTCTATTCGACGCAAGCCCAGGTCACACAGATGAAGGCACAGACATGAGGGCTGACGTGAATGTCAAACGTCAGCAAATAGAGCAACATGCAGAGGGCAGGTGGGGTCTTCCTTCTCCAGCTGCCCCCGGGGTCTCCCCTCACCAGCCACGTGACAAAGCTGAATAGGAATGGGTTCTGGAACCTGGAACGTGGCCGTGAGTTACCGCAGGAGCACAGGCACCGGCCGCGTGTCGGGCACACCAGCCAACCCCGAGCCTGGCAGAGAGGAGCTCCTAAGGAGAGTTGAGCTGGGGACGAAGGTGGGAAGCGACGCGTCACCCATGCGGCAGAATCCAGGCAGGGAGGTGCCTGTCGCAGCAGTGACGCTGGGGTCAGGCTGCAGCCTCCTGGCGATCCGCAGCCCGGGCCTCCTGGCGATCCGCAGCCCGGGCGCCCGTGCAGCACTGGGGTGAGACACTTCCTGATGTCGCTGTGCACCGGAGTTGGTAAATTCACTTCTGCCCCAGGCTCTTCCTATTCCCTTTACTTCCCTTTCCTGGCTTTCCCGTCAGCCTCGCGTGACTCCGATTACAGGAAGGGGAGCCTCCTCTCTCTGCCCTTGAGAACAGTCTCTGCAGGGCTTTCCAGAAAAGTCTGGAACAGATCCGGGTTTCCGAGGGCCTCCGAGCGCCCTTGCATGGTGAGCATTTGAATCCTCAGGTGCCATCATCCCATTTTATGGGCAAGGCACATGGGTATTGGAGAGATGGCATCACTTACCCAGGACAGCTCGGATGACTCCAGGATCTGAAACACATCGGTATGACCTCCTGCCCTTTGTGTCTGCCTGTGTCTTCACACTATTGAAAATAAATAAATAAAACTAAACTGCATCTCTGTGTGACGTTGTTGAAGCTTGTAATCCCAGCATGGCACGGTGAACCTGCGGCACTTGGATGGTTTTGGGGGCACTTGGGCTCCCTACTTGTCACAGCTGGGGAGTCGCCCAGCCCGGTGAGAACATGCCTGTCCCAGAGAAGATGGCACCCTGGGGCCCATCGTCTCGGGAGTTTTGTGGTAGGAAGGTCTTCGCATGGCACACACCTGCCTTCCTGAAACATGGACCCATCTGTCCCAGCGCTGCCCTTAGAATGGAGCCCCAGGGCCCGTCCAGAGATGCCCCCTGCTGCGCACGCTCACCCCAGCTCCTCAGGGAAAAGGACAGAGTGTTCAGAATTGGAGGGCGGGCAGAGAATACCCACGGAGTCCTAATACCACCGGAGTTTTCATCCACCTCAACCCATTACCCAAAATGTGCTTATTTGTGTGTGGCATGGGGTGCCCCCAAATATGTGTTCTTTCATTTTTACGAGCCCTTGGGCCCCCACAGCCCAACATCAACTTCATCTCCTCACCTGTGCAAGACTTCTCTGTCCAGCAAAGCCACAGGGTCTGGAGGGCATCCACGCTCAATGACCACGATGATACCCACATCCACCCTTGGTTCAGTAGGTGCCACATCCACCCACCATCCTGTGTGAAGGCTCTCGGTGTCCATGCTCAACGACCACGATGATGCCCACATCCACCCTCCGTTCAGCAGGTGCCACATCCACCCACCATCCTGTGTGAAGGCTCTCGGTGTCCACGCTCAATGACCACGATGATGCCCACATCCACCCTCGGTTCAGTAGGTGCCACATCCACCCACCATCCTGTGTGAAGGCTCTCGGTGTCCATGCTCAACAACCACGATGATGCCCACATCCACCCTCCGTTCAGCAGGTGCCACATCCACCCACCATCCTGTGTGAAGGCTCTCGGTGTCCATGCTCAATGACCACGATGATGCCCACATCCACCCTCGGTTCAGTAGGTGCCACATCCACCCACCATCCTGTGTGAAGGCTCTCAGTGTCCATGCTCAACGACCACGATGATGCCCACATCCACCCTCCGTTCAGCAGGTGCCACACCCACCCACCATCCTGTGTGAAGGCTCTCGGTGTCCACGCGCAACGACCACGATGATGCCCACATCCACCCTCCGTTCAGCAGGTGCCACATCCACCCTCCGTCCTGCGTGAAGCCTCTCAGCGTCCACACTCAACGACCACAATGATGCCCACGTCCACCCTCGGTTCAGCAGGTGCCACATCCACCCTCCGTCCTGCGTGAAGCCTCTCGGCGTCCATGCTCAACGACCACGATGATGCCCACATCCAACCTCCGTTCAGCAGGTGCTGGGTCCTTTGTGAAGCTCTCACATGCTGACCTGTAGTCTCTGTGGTCCGTGAGACTCAGAGGCTCATAGCATGCCCAGATTCCTGTGGCTAGTGAACAGAAGGCGTGAACCATTTTTCTTACTGTTTATTATGGATAGTTGCAATTGTTGGAGGCAATTCATTTGATCAGTGTTTACATCTTATGGGCTATTTTAGAGTGATAATCAAGGAGCATACATTCTTGAAATTGAAATAATGCATCTCTGTATGAAATAAGTAGAGACAAATTTTAAAGCAAGGTGAAATGCAAGATAATTTTGAGACGCATCTCGGTCAGCAGGTATCAGGTGGTTCCAGGAAACCCCAGCGTCCCTCAACCTGGTCACAGCTTTTCTAAGACAAGAGCTCATGGCCAGTAGCCTCAGCCCTCCCAGGATGTTCTCGAGCATGCCAGCCCAGCAGAGCCTCTGAGAAATTGTGAACTAAAGAAACTCGCTTCATTTTGCTCCCTGCAGACGTCCCTGACCACGACGTCATTGCTTCCACCTCATCCCTCAACCTGGGGATGCCTCTGTGCAGAACGCAGGGGCTGCCCACCATCGATGCCCTAAATCCACACAGAGCAGGACGGAGGAGAGTTGCTTCCTAGCGCAGTCACATTTGCCTGGGAGGCCTCTAAGCCGTGTGTTTTCGAATGTCAGCATCTCTCAGGCGTTGCTCTTCATTGAATAATTACCAGTAAGCCCCAAGATTGACATTCTTAAAAATTCAAAGTTAGGGTTCTCTTTGCCCTCTCTGGCTTAGCAGAATGCAGGCAGAGGAAGAACACCTGTCTTTAAAACCTCCCACGGAAGGCAGAACTTTTCCAAACCCACGGTAACGTGTATTTTTAAGGACAAAGGTGGATTTGAAATGCGAAGTTGGTGATGACGAAGTCAACAGGCTGAGTTGGAGTGACCGTCTCCTCCTGCATCCCCATTCTGGACCATTCTCAGATGCTGAGCAAGGATCGGGACACAGACTGAAGGTTATGGATCATCCCAAAGCACCTTCCTTTTATCTCCGGCTGTTGATGCTGATCTGAAGCTCCTCCTTGGGGCAGGTCCACAGGTGTTTCTTCTCTGTCGGTAATCAGCAAATTCCAGGAAGAAAGCGTGAGCGTGAGAAAGGCCGTGATGGGAAAGACGGCTGTGTCTGCCCCAGGCCCGTGCACTCCTTGGGGGATTCGAAGTGTCCCCCTCATCTCAGCCTCCCTGTCACACAGCTTTTCCCCACCGTGGATTTATGTCAGGGTCCAAATTTCCCTCCTCTTCTAAGGATGTCAGTCATTGGACTGAGAGCTCATCCTAGCCTATGTGACCTCACCTTAACTTGACCACATATGCAAAGACCCTATTTCCAAATAAGACCACATTCACGGGTTCCAGGTGGACATGGATTTGGGGGTACATGCTTCTACCCAGTACAATGGCTAAGAAGAAAAAAGACCTTTTCCAAGCAGCTAATTGGCACCCACATGACGTGGTGATGGGTCAGGAGTCCATTTGGAGGTCACTGGGCGGCTGGGAGGCAGAGGAGCCAGGAGGACCCCAAGTTCCTCAGCAAGAAATGCTGTACAGGGGCCCATGGGTCCAGAAGGGAGGAGCCTGGAAGACGGGTTCAGGGGAAGTCCCCTCGGTGAGCATGGGGCATCGGGGTCACTCCACGCGCACCAGCCTCTCCCCCAGCATGGCACCGCGAGGCCCCATCAGCTCCCCTTCCCGCAGGGCCCACAGCACCTCTGTCCATGCTGCGTCCCTGAGCAGAGCCCAGAACCTGCACGAAAATCCACAGAGGGTCACCACTCACTGCACACACGGCGCTTTCCTGCAGTGAACCAGCTCTATATGGACGCTGGATGCATTTCAAGAATTTGATTTCCAAAATTTGACTTACATCAAGAAATTCCTAAAAATAAATTCATTACCTAAAGGAAGATGTACCCCAAATTAATTCCTTGTCTGTGAGTGCTCTCCAAATCATTTGGCTGAATTCCTGGTCCTTACTCCAGCTCAGAGGGGTCTGTGGAAGTCTGAGTTACAGTTCAGAAATCAGTGTTACTAGTAAGTAGTAAACTGGCCTAGAAATAAAACATCCCTCAAGGAAAGAATACCCATTTTGGGGTGAGGGTGTCATTTTGTCATATAAACTTTTTTTTAAAAGTGTGGAACAATTTTAAAGGAAGAATGGAAAGAAAACTTAAGTATGGGCCAATCTTGTGCTACATTATTTGAAGTCATATCAAGATCTTAGGAAGAAACATGTCCACCGTCCTCTTTGCTGGTCATTCTGGGATGATATCTGGAATATGATGTTCCTTCTGGGATCATAAATTCAAAAAGGGTGCTGACATTCAAAACACAACAGAAAAAGAAGCCAGAGAGTTTGGTGGAAACAGCCGGGGTGGTGAGAGTTTTGAAAATCACTGCAGGAGGCAGAAAAAGCCGTCCTCGGCATAGAGCGCCACCCACAAGCTCCTTCTTCATCCACGCCGCCGCTGTCAGCCCAGACGTCACAAGGAAACTTGGCCTCGGCTGGCGTCTGGACTTGGTGGTGCGTAAAACTTTCTTTTTAAAATCCTAAGACTATTATTTAGATCTGAAGAAGGGTTAAGAATATTCTAATAAATTTTAAATTAGGAACACGAGTTTGGCTGTGAGGTTTTACTGTTTTGTTCAATGCTTCTAAATAAGGAGTCTTAACACCTCATACCCATCCGTTGACACCCCCAGGCGTTGAGCTCTGGTTGCTGTCCACACGCCGCTTAGGGAGGAGGCTGAATATCAGGAAGGAAGACGAGAGGAGAAGGCAGGTCTCCATGGTCCACTCCTGGATCCCTGCGGCTTTGGGTACCTGTCAGATAGCCTTTCTCTAGAAAGCCTTTCTCTAGAAAGTGTATTTTAATCTGCAAAGACGCCTCCCACCTGCCAAATGGGGCCACCTTGAGTGAAAGACACGCACCCATTGGAGGGGACATTCGAGTCCAGTGGGCATAAGGAAAGGGGGCTGGGGGAAGAAAGGAAGTCCCATTTATTGAGCTCTTCAATGCCAGGCCCTGGGCAGGCACTTCCCATATGGGATCTCATTTGGCTGAGCCATTGACCCTGCGATGACGCCGTCGTGAGCCTCCCGTCATTCCACCTTATGGGGTCCCCGGAGGCGTCAGATTCATAGAAGCCTAGTATGAATCTAGGGGGTAGTGGCCAGGGGCTCAGGGAGGGGACAGTGCAGAGGGGGTTGATGGGGACAGGGCTTCCATTTGGGAAGATGAGAATGCTCTGAAGAGCGTGGTGACGATGACGGTTGCAGAACGGTGGGAAGGCCCTTACTGCTGCTGCACTGTGCACTTAAACAAATGGTAAATTATATGTTAGGTATCTTTTACTACAATTAAAATAGAGATATACAGAGCGAGCCCAATTCTACCCAGGATGAAGCTGTGGCCCAGAGAGCCATAAGGACCCACCCAGATCCACACAGCTGGTGGGATGCAAAGCCCATTCTAGACCCAGACATGTGTAGTGCCAGGGTGTCTCTTCAGCACACACACTCCTCACAGATAAAGAAGGCACAGTGACATGAAGACGTCTCTATAAACAGAAAAGAGAGATCCGGCAGCAGTGACCTCGGCATGTCCAGACTAGGTGTTGTTTACAAAAATACACGCGTGCAGAGTCTCAAGGCGCAGAATATGTGAACGTCAAAGTCCTCAGAGACAGGAGATAAAGTGACGCTTTCTCCAGGTGCCGAGACTTCCCCACGGGGAAGCGAGGTCTGCACCTTCCCGGGGACGTGGCCCCACAGTGCGTCCCCAGCCCAGTCATGTCCTGGTGCACAGGGCGGCTGTCACAGAGAAGCCCCTGCGGGCAGGACTGTAGCTGGATCACAGAGAAGCCCCTGCGGGCAGGACTGTAGCTGCAGGATTAGGACTGCCGGGGAGGCAGGGGAGGGGCCGCGGGCATCGATATTCCATCACGGACCACCTCATTACTGCCTGCACCTGCTGCGCCACCTTCTACCACACCCTGTGCTACGCGGCTCACGTCAACTGAAGGGAGTTGGCCACCCGCCATCCCCCCTTTCCTATTTTTAGAAAAAGCTGCAGAATTATGTGCTCTTCTTCCAGAGAGAGCTTCTGTGTGTCACCACCAAACACTGGCTGTGCCCAGGAGATACGCAACAGCTGTTTCTAAACCAGAAATGTAGGCAGCGTAGTCTGTCACCATCAGGTGCGGAGTGGATGTCTGCAGATGTGACATGGAAAGCCAGGGCCCTGGAGCCCAGGCACGGGGACAGCCACCGCAGGAACCCAGGCACGGGGACAGCCACTGCGGGAGCCCAGGCACGGGGACAGCCACCGCAGGAACCCAGGCATGGGGACAGCCACCGCGGGAGCCCAGGCACGGGGACAGCCACCGCGGGAACCCAGGCACGGGGACAGCCACCTCGGGAGCCCAGGCACGGGGACAGCCACCACGGGAGCCCAGGCACGGGGACAGCCACCTCGGGAGCCCAGGCACGGGGACAGCCACCACGGGAGCCCAGGCACGGGGACAGCCACCGCGGGAGCCCAGGCACGGGGACAGCCACCGTGGGAGCCCAGGCATGGGGACAGCCACCGTGGGAGCCCAGGCACGGGGACAGCCACCTCGGGAACCCAGGCATGGGGACAGCCACCGCGGGAGCCCAGGCACGGGGACAGCCACCGTGGGAACTGGCTCCCTGTATGGGAGGCTCAGCCAAGAGGACAACTCCAAAGTTCAGCCTTGCCTCTCCTGTCTGATGAACAGGCTGCCTTTCAGGACGGAGTCAGACACGAAGCAGTTCTCCTGGCCCCCAGAGAGAGCACAAAGCGCTCGCTGAAGTCAGCAGGTGTCCCGCTGGTATCGGATGTGTGTTGACTTTTATTGCACATCAACATTTTACCAAGAAAAAGGTGCACTTTCAATTTCTAGTTTCTGCTTTCTAAAAGTATTCTGTGATGAAGCCTCAGCTGGGGGGATATGTTTTCTCATTTCCAAATTGATAGGCTTGATATAAATACAGCTTTTTATTATTTGGCATCTGTAGATCATAGTTCTTACTATGGTTAAGAAAAAATTCTGAACTTGGAACTGTGGAAGACCCAAAGAATTTAACGGTGTTTCCTTCCAACTGCCTGCCAGCCACCGGTGACAAGGCCGAGGTGCAGGAGAATGACAGTTGACAGCTGACTGTCACCGTGTAGGGCCGCCCACCACCCAGCACCAGTGGCTTGTCTGCCTGTCTGCCTGTCCATCTGCCTGCCTGCCTGTCTTGTCTCTGCCTGTCTGTCTGCCTGTTTGTCTGCCTGTCTGTCTGCCTGTCTCGCCTGTCTGCCTGTCTGCCTGTCTTATCTCTGCCTGTCTGCCTGCCTGTCTTGTCTCTGTCTGCCTGTCTGCCTGCCTGTCTTGTCTGTCTGCCTGCCTGTCTTGTCTGTCTGCCTGTCTGCCTGCCTGCGTATCTGCCTGTCTGCTGTGTCAGCTACTGCACTAGTCCAGGCAGGGGTGGGTGGGAAGATGGCAGGCCTGGATTCCACACCATGCACTGTCTCTGGGCAGCTTCCTTGATCAGCCCAGGATGACCACTGCAGGCATCACCATCAGCACCACCAGCAACCAAACCTCAGAGCATCCAGAGATGACCCTGGCCTGGCCCCGGTGGAGGGGATGGTCCTACACCACCTAATTTTTAAAAACATTTAAATCCTCCAAAGATGGCATCTGCTCAGCCCAAGCTGGTTCACGGCCCCAAGCTACTCACAACCGTTTTAATGTTCCCTCGGCATGTGGGAGGCAGGGCCCTGAGTGTCCCGGACAGACCCGGTGTCCAACAGTGGGGACCCTGAGCATCCAGGACAGACCCAGCATCCAGCAGCGGGGCCCCTGAGTCTCCAGGACAGGCCCAGTGTCCAGTAGCAGGGGGCCCTGAGTCTCCAGGACAGACGTGGCGTCCAGCAGCGGGGGCCCTGAGTCTCCAGGACAGACCCGGTGTCTGGCAGCCTCTCCTTTCTCGTCAGATGTGTCCAGCCCGGGGCCACGGTGTCTGCTCTGGGTCCTTGGTTACCTTAAGTGGTCTGGCTCCAAGAGCATGAGAATGTCCCCAAGTCCCTGCAGCTCCCTAGTGTGGGTGAAGACTCAGCTTGCTCATCATCCTGTTCCACCCTGTGGACAGTGACTGGTGCGAGAGGGAACCTGCTGTGGATCTCACTGACTCTGGAGTGAAGGGAGAGTCAGGAGGTTAGCGGGGGGAAATGACTTCGGAGGCTGCTACCTCACAGATGGGTTGATTTTAAGGCACGTTACTTGATTAAAGGGAAGCATGAGAGTTGTGTTAATTCTTAGGAATTAACATGAGAGTTGTGTTTATTCTTAATTTCTTAGGAAAAACTTGATTTTTCATTTCCATGATTGATAAGTACTTTAACCACATGCCTGAGACTTTCCAGGACATTGTTATATTTCAAAGGTTTGGTCTTGCTGGATTTTTTTCTATTCATAAATTCATGAACCCTTAAAGGTGAAAGAAACTGTTTCTCACGTTGCCTTATCTAAATTTTGGGTTTGAAACCTATGACCTCAAAGCTTGTCCATGGTTCTGCCTGGGACAGTGCAAAGATGGTCGGTCAGTCTCTCGCCGCACACATGCGGAATTTAAAATGCGACTCAAGTAGAAAGGACAGGTCCGGCTTTCCTTTCTGACTGATTCTTACCGCTCCAGCTGAGAACAGCAGGCTCTGCTGCTCCTGTGTGTGATTGGTTCCCAGCCTCCGCCCAGCTCCTCCCCTCCCCACTCCTCCTCCCCTCTTCCTCTTCCTCTCTTGCTTCACAACTGGATCTGATGCATTTATGTCAGGTCCTGATCTTGAAAAGGAAAGGCCGCCCAGTGCAGCACCTCCCCGCAAGGAGACCAGGCGCATATTTAACCGGGAACGTGAGCACAGGCAGAGGCCACAGGGAGTCTCAGTGACGCCTGTGCCAGGTGACTTCCTGTGCGGGTCCAATGCCTGATCACAAAGGCACCCACGGTGGTCACACAAAGGCCGGGTGGAGAGGAAGTCCAGTGTGTGAGTGCATTCCCACCGTGGGAACCCCTATGTGGCAGGATGGCCACACCAAGCCACACGGGGTCTGCTCGCACACAAGCAGGCTGAGTCCTTCCCGGAGAACACAGACCCGACTTTGGTGGCGTGGCAAGTCCTCATTCTGAGGCTTCCCCTTCCTCCTGGGCGGCAATACTGCTGGTGTTCTGAGGCTTCCCCTTCCTCCTGGGCAGCAATACTGCTGGTGTTCTGAGGCTTCCCCTTCCTCCTGGGCAGCAATACTGCTGGTGTTCTGAGGCTTCCCCTTCCTCCTGGGCAGCAATACTGCTGGTGTTCTGAGGCTTCCCCTTTCTCCTGGGCGGCAATACTGCTGGTGTTCTGAGGCTTCCCCTTCCTCCTGGGCGGCAATACTGCTGGTGGAAAAGTCCCAGAGGTTGCTGCAGCTGCTCCTCAGCCCTGGGATGGGGCTACGAGGCAGCACAGGCGTCGATCTGATAGCGGCACAGGGGGGTTCCTCCCGCTGCCCCCTCATCAGCCTTTCCATCAGCACTGCTGACGTGTGTGTGGGCTACGTCACCTCATCGTGTCATCCCTAAATGAATCCCACGCTGACATATTTGTTTACTAAAAAAAAGCCAGGTAGGTGCACCATGAGCTGGTCATGGACGGCATCACGAAGGTTTCATCACCCTGCGTTGGGTTATATTACCGTGTCCAAACGTGCGTGCTGTGGCCTGGAGCCTGTGACTCTCGGAACCAGAGCCGCAAAGCCTGAAGCTTCATTTCTTAGGACTGTCCTCTGGGCAGGGTGAGAGCAGAGCTGAAGGTTTCCCCTGCAAAAGATGTCACACACACTATTTCTTCCTCTTTAATCTGTCTCAGACCGCACAGTTTAACTTCCAGGCATTGGTGAGCTCCTAAGGAGTGAAATACGAGTGTTTTCCCATTAACTGACTCCTCATCCTTTTAAATTTAGCTGCATCTTCTTTATAAGTCTAAACCTCTGTTCAGCCGAGAGGACGCTCACAACAGAAATGAGCAGAAATGAGCTGTGCAGCAGAATTGCGTGGGCCCCGCACCTGCTCTGGAGGAAATGCATCTTCATGGCAACCGCTTCAGCGGGATGCAGTTACCATGCTTGTTTTTTTAAAAACTGAACACTTGTCTGTACATTTAAGCAAGTCCTGGAGGACTTCTGCCATGCAAGCCTTTGATAACATTTTCTTTCGGTTATCTTTTTTTTACATAAATATCCAAACGGCCTCTTAGAAATGTGAATTGTTTTCAATGAAGCATCTGTTAGATGCCATGGAGGGTAGAAAAGGTAACTGGACTAGGATGGAGTCTTTAAAGAGATGATAGTCTGGTAGAGGAAAGACATACGGGCTAAAGACGAGACTAACACAGGCAGGGAGGGACTCATCACAAAAGATCTAAGTAGAAGGAGGAGAAGCTTTCCTCCTGAAGGGGCCCAGGGATGTTTTGTAGAGAAAATAGCCTGGCGTTTCACTATTTCAGTTTTTTGTTTTGTTTTTCAGAGATGGGATCTCACTATGTTGCCCAGGCTGGTCCTGAACTCCTGGGCTCAAATGATCCTCCCACCCACCTCAGCCTCCCAACTAGCTGGGACTACAGGTGCACACCACCACATCCAGCTCCAGTGTTTCACTATTTCAGATTGATCATCTTCCCTTAAATCAGGTCTCTGTGGGGCTTCAGAAGAGCTTATTTTAAGAGTGTGTGTGTGTGTGTGTGTGTGTGTGTGTGTGTGTGTGTGTGTGTTTGAGACAGAGTCTCGCTCTGTCACCCAGGTTGGCGTGCAGTGGCATAATCTCAGCTCACTGCAACCTCTGCCTTCCAGGCACAAGCAGTTCTCCTGCCTCAGCCTCCTGAGTAGCTGGGATTACAGCACCCACCAACACACCTGGCTAATTTTCTATTTTTAGTAAAGACAGGGTTTTGCCATGTTGGTGAGGCTAGTCTCGAACTCCTGACCTCAAGTGATTCGCCTGCCTTGGCCTCCCAAAGTGCTGGGATTAGAGGTGCGAGCCCCTGTGCCCGGTCAAGTTGTTTTTAATTGTAAATGTTTAAGGTGTACAGCCTGATGTTCTGACACACGCAGACATCGTGAATGATGACCACAGTCAAGCTAATGAATACACGTCTCCTCGCGTAGTTACCGTTTCTTTGTGTGTGGTGAAGCACCTGAAGCCTACTCTCCTGGCAAATCTCTGTGCCCAACACTCTTATTAACTACAGTCACCATGCTGAATGCCAGGTCTCCAGAATTCAGCTGTCCTCTACTGGAAGTTACTACCTTTGGATCAATTGCTCCCCATTCCACCCTCAGCCCCAGGTCCTGGCAGCCCCCCTTCTACTCTGTCCCTGAGTTTGTCCTTTTTAGGTGCCACATGTGAGTGAGATCATGGGGTGCCTGTCCTTCTGTGTCCGGCTTATTTCAATTTAACGTCGTGTCCTCCAGGTTCATCCATGTTGTCAAAAATGACAGGAGTTCATTCTTTCTTAAGGCTGAATAATATTTCATTGTGTATATACCACATTTTCTTTAGCCATTATCCATTGACGGACATGTGGGTTGTTCCAAATCTTGTTTATTGTGAATAGTTCTGCAATAAACAAAGGGGTGCTGATGTCCCTTCCACACACTGATTTTATTTCCTTTGGGTCTATACCCAGAAGTGGGATTGCTGGATCACACAGTGGTTCCGTGTAATTGTTTGAGGCTCTCCATACTGGTTTTATTGTTGTTTTTTTTTTTTTGAGGTGGAGTTTTGCTCTTGTTACCCAGGCTGGAGTGCAATGACACAGTCTCGGCTCACTGCAACCTCCGCCTCCCAGGTTCAAGAGGTTCTCCTGCCTCAGCCTCCTGAGTAGCTGGGATTACAGGTGCACGCCACGATACCCGGCCAATTTTTGTATTTTTAGTAGAGATGGTGTTTCACCATGTTGGTCAGGCTGGTCTCGAACTCCTGACCTCGTGATCCACCTGCCTCGGCCTCCCAAAGTGCTGGGATTACAGGTGTGAGCCACCGTGCCTGGCCCTCCATACTGTTTTCTGTAAAGGCTGCCCTCACTCACATTGCTACCGTATAGTGTGTAAGGTTCCGTCTCTTCCACATCCTCTCCAACACTTGCCATCCCCCTCTTTTCGGTGGCAGCCATCCCAACAGGCATGAGGTGCCAGTGCGCTGTGGTTTTGATTTGCATTTCCCTGATGGCTGATGACATTCAGCCCCTTTTCACATACCTGCGGGCCATTTGTCTGTCTTCTTTGGAGAAATGTTTGCTCAGATCCCTTGCCCATTTTTAGTTGGGTCATTTGTTTTTTTGTTTGTTTGCTGATTAAATACTTAGCACTCAAAAAGGACCTAGAGTGAAGAGGCCCTGTGTTCCTCTCCATCGGTGTTGATAGGAAGCGTAGGCGGGGTGGCCATTGTTCCACGCCTGTGGGTGATTTGATGGGTGAAGGAGAGAGTGAGGTTGCAGCGGATGCATCTGTTGCCAGGGCTGACATCACAAGGTGCTGCAAACTCGTTGTTTTAAAACAACAGGAGGGCGTCCCCTCGCAGTTCTGGAGCCTGGTAGTCTGAGATCCAGGTGTGAGCAGGGCCACGCTCTCCGGAGCCTGTGGGGGAAGATCCTCACGGCCTCTGCAGTGTCCCATGGCCGCCTGCCATGAGGGGTGTGGCGTGGGTGGCCACAACACTCCATCTCTGCCTGTCTGTGCGTGGCCGCTCTCCGTGTCTGTGCCTTCTCAAGGTGTCTCCCTCTTCTTCTAAGGACACAGTCACGTTGGATTGGGACCCACCCTCAGCTCAGTTGCATCTGCAAAGATCCTGTTTCCAAATAAGGCCACATTCACAGATACCAGGGATTAGGACGTCAATATAAGCTGTGGGGAGGACAGCGTTGAACCTGTAACAAACAACAATATGGTTTTTAAATCTACAGTCAGTAAACTTACTCAGTTGGGTCAAATAACAGCCGAAGTCTGCACTTCTTGTTCCTCGGGTCACTGTCCGAATCACTGAATTTCTCCACTTGCTGCTGCTGAACAGCTGTCAGGAGACCTCACAGCAAGCTGCTGTGTCCCTGCCGGGCGTGTCAAGATGGCTCAGGTTCACAGAGCCTGGCAGCAGGCTTTAACCCCTGTGTTTGGTGGTCTCTGAGAACCACTGGGCTGACCACTTCCATTCCTGCTGGAATCATAAACAGCAAAGCGCAACATCGCTCCCCTCCCCACCCCAGGCCCACAGAGCTGGCACAGCTAGAGCCTTCAAGGGGGATGCCGAGGCCTGGGGACGCGGCACTGGAGAAGAAGTATGTAAAACTGGGGAGTATCAGTTCTCCTCCAAAGCGTGGTGCCAGCCGTTCACGCTCGGGATCCAGCACTTGCGGCTCATTTTCAGTCCATGTTGGTGACTTTGGTTCGATCCAGGGATGGTGGTGCAAGTGCTGGGATGTGCAGGGGCTCAGGTGTGCAGGTGCTGGTGTGTGCAGGTGCTGGTGTGTCCAGGTGCTCGGGTGTGCAGGTGCTGGTGTGTGCAGGTGCTGGGGTGTGCAGGTGCTGGTGTGTGCAGGTGCTGGGGTGTGCAGGTGCTGGTGTGTCCAGGTGCTCGGGTGTGCAGGTGCTGGAGTGTGCAGGGGCTCGGGTGTGCAGGGGCTCGGGTGTGCAGGGGCTCGGGTGTGCAGGGGCTTGGGTGTGCAGGTGCTGGGGTGTGCAGGTGCTGGGGTGTGCAGGGGCTCAGATGTGCAGGTGCTCGGGTGTGCAGGGGCTCGGGTGTCCAGGTGCTGGGGTGTCCAGGTGCTGGGGTGTACAGGGGCTCGGGTGTGCAGGTGCTCGGATGTGCAGGTGCTCGGGTGTGCAGGGGCTCGGGTGTGCAGGTGCTGGGGTGTGCAGGGGCTCGGGTGTGCAGGTGCTCGGATGTGCAGGTGCTCGGGTGTGCAGGGGCTCAGGTGTGCAGGTGCTGGGGTGTGCAGGGGCTGGGGTGTGCAGGGGCTCGGGTGTGCAGGTGCTGGGGTGTGCAGGGGCTGGGGTGTGCAGGGGCTCGGGTGTGCAGGTGCTGGGGTGTGCAGGTGCTGGGGTGTGCAGGGGCTCGGGTGTGCAGGTGCTGGGGTGTGCAGGGGCTGGGGTGTGCAGGGGCTCGGGTGTGCAGGTGCTGGGGTGTGCAGGGGCTCAGGTGTGCAGGTGCTAGGGTGTGCAGGTGCTGCAGTGTGCAGGTGCTGGGGTGTGCAGGTACTCGGCTGTGCAGGTGGCCATGGGGGCCGTGTTCTCTTACCCTTCACCAAACAGGAAGTGCTAGTAATGGTCATTTCTGGAATTCAGGCATACAGTTTTGTAAACTGCGCATTCCAATGAACTGCATTAAGATTAAATAAGGATCCTGGGTCATTATTTACTTCCTGAAAGAGACAGTTTTAGATTTCTCAAAGATTTGTGACACAAACCAATCTTAACTTGATTAAGTCTGAAAAATCCTGTATCCAAATGAGGTCACATTCACAGGTGCCAGGGGTTAGCACTTCCGTATTTCACCTGTCAGCAAAGACCAAGTCAATGAGAAAGAAAATAGTGAAACTTCTCCCCGATTAGAAATTGAACCTTACTCGACTGGGATTTTTACTGATTCTGCATTCGTACCAAAATCCAAATTAACTTTTTGCGATGTATTCTGAGGTTATCTGGTCAGGCGCGCTGTTGAAGGCTGGAAACAGATGGAGAAATGCCATAGTTTTCCTCCTCGATTGAGTTGCTTTGTACCGATTCAAAGGAACACAAGATAATGTAATCAGTTCCGTGAACAGCTTGTAATATTGGTACCCAATTGGGCTGCCTATTTGTTTGATTTAGTAAATTCCCCTCTCTGCTTTTATACACAGTGACCTAAAAAGAAATATTATTCCCCAGAGCGCCTTTGGGATTGTTTGTTTAAATTAAGTTTCATTTGGATTTAATCTTAACCAAATCTTCAGAGAGCCAGGAAGGCGCCCCATAATGAAGGGCGGACGCGAGAGCCAATGAGTGCGGCTTCCAGGCCGTCCGGGTCCCCCCAGTCGACGGGGCTCTGTAATGTCACACTTGGGCGGCACGGAGCCGAGTGCCGGATGATTAGTTTATGGTCTAGATCATTGTATTTTTATTACACTCATAAAATCTGTGTTTCTCCTCATTTTCGTAATGGCTTCCATGAGCTTCTCCACCTTCTGAAGGCACATTAAATTGTTATGTGATGGAAGTACCGATTTGGAGGAGCAGGTTTGAAAGCCTGAAAAGCCTGGCGTAAGAAACATGTTTTGAATCCTCATCTTGTTGTCGGATGGGCACTAAGGAAAGAGAAAGTGCACAAATTTGAGCATAATTCTTATTTATTTGTGGGCGTTTTGTAAATACTTCAGTTGGTTCCATTGGCTTCCGATGTAAATGTTACACAGTGAGGTGCCTTGAGGATATTGACTATTTCAGCCCTGTGAGACCATAAATCAATATTAAAAAAGGAAAATGTCATGTTTGTGTCTGATTTTTAAAATATAAACATGGAATTCAGTAACATGCGCTACGATGACAGCATTTTATATTTGGGATATGAGGGTTTTTAAAATAACAAGGTCTTAATTGGATTTTTGTGTCTGTTTTTAAAAGAAATAGAAACTGTCTTGGATACCAAATTTACATCTAAATGCAGTTGCTTATAAACATTTCTGCCAAGTTAATGTAACCCATTGCAGAAAAAGCAGACCCCTCTTCACTCTATAATTTCATATGCTAATAAAAATCTACAAATGCCACATCAGTGTGCCCCACAGGATTAGTGGTTTTGGGTAGTTAGGCTGTAAATGTTAAGATGTAGGTTTACAGCCACAAGTAGCCAGTTGTGTTTGCAAAGAAGCGAGGTCAGAGGACTTTGTGTCTTTGTAATTTCTGTGGGTTTAAATGTGCTTTTATTTATTGTGTTTCAATGTGGCTAATAGGAATTAGTAAATCAATTTGGTATTTGCTTTAATCTGAATAGTGTTGCCATATTTCGGTATAAACAAATGAAATTGCAGCAGTACAGTACTGTTTTCCATGATGTACTTTGAAAACAAGCCTTTCGGAGGCTGCTTCTGATAGGACAGCAGCTTCACAAAGCAAAACGTTTCTCTAGGTGAGCAAAATGGTGCCAGCCACCAGCAAGTGAGGGTGTCGGCACCACCTCGAGAAGTGCTGCCTGTTATGTGTGGCGCTGTAGAAAGTTTCCTTTACAGATCAGAAGTTGGAAAGCCACACAGCTGAACCTACACCTGAGGAAGCTCTAAATGGCATGGGATAAATTTGCGGGGTTTTTTAATATTTCGTGGAACATGCAAACTATGGGCCAGTGCATTCAGAGATGCTCAGGCAGCTGCGGAGTAAACATGTCTGATGAAAATGAAATAAATGTCCTGTGAATGGAATAAATTTGGACTGTGCTTCCGAGTGCAGTAATTACACATGTCACGCGGTGATGAGACAGTCACACCGCGGCCACGGGCCTTCTTTGTCTGCAGATGGTGTGGGAGAGCGGCTGCGTGGTGATCGTCATGCTGACACCCCTCGCGGAGAACGGTGTCCGGCAGTGCTACCACTACTGGCCGGATGAAGGCTCCAATCTCTACCACATCTATGAGGTACTCCGACCAGAGCCACCCAGGCCAGGACCCACCAGCCGGACGAGGACGGGCCCTGCTCCTCCTCTGAATGGGATTCGTTAGGGCCCCCCAGGGCCGCATGCAGGGAGGCTCAGCGCACCCCATGTTCAGGGGATGGAGGCTGAGCCACCCCCGAGGGCCGCATGCAGGGAGGCTCAGCGCACCCCATGTTCAGGGGATGGAGGCTGAGCCACCCCCGAGGGCCGCATGCAGGGAGGCTCAGCGCACCCCATGTTCAGGGGATGGAGGCTGAGTCACCCCCGAGGGCCGCATGCAGGGAGGCTCAGCGCACCCCATGTTCAGGGGACGGAGGCTGAGTCACCCCCGAGGGCCGCATGCTCGTGTGGATGGTTCACACGGCTGTGTGCTCATGAACCAGACCCTGGGAGTGTGGTGTGGTTTTTATTTTTTAGATTTTCTAAATCCAAATGATGACAGTAGAAAAAACATTCGCCTCACAGCGTGGTCCCGGTCCTATATAACAAGCCTTTAAGTGGGGTCTGTTTTTAAGAAAACCCGGCACCCATCCTTGATGCCACTGCCTGAGCCGTGTGGCCTCCCCGTGGCTCTGCTTGGAGTTTCGTGGCTGGATCATGTGACCTTTTTATTTGAGGATAACCTGCTCACCAGTTTATTTATCTGGCTGGATTTTCTGCCCCCATTAAGAATGAACTAAATAAACGTGGGTGATTAAGCCAGCACTAGAATGCATGCTTTGATTCTGTTTGGCATTAAATGAGTGAGAATGCCAAAGCTCCACAGTAGGAAGCGAGTTAGAGGCTCAAGTGTGAACCCTAAACCACACAGCTGTGGCCTTGGGGTTCCTGCAGAAACGCTTAGGCCCGGAAGTGCCTGCGCTGGGGTTCACATCAGCGCGACTCCGTGAGCCTTTTGCTTTTCCTGCTCTAGACCCGGGTGTGCGCAGCTGCGATGGAGTCTCACTTAGAGTGGAACCACTGAGCAGAACATGTAGTCGTGTCGCTGCTTTTGTTGAAAAGTGTAATTTTTCTCTGGTTCCTTTTTTTGAGGGTTTATGTAACATGGACATGCAAAAGACAGAAAGTAGGATAGTTTTGGATTGTAACCTTTTAAAAAATTATTTGACGCTCAAGCCCCTAAATAACACTAAGCACACACACCCGCACGGAGCTATCTTTAGTGTGTTAACACTGGGAAGGTGGGAGGGGGCCGCGAAGCCGAGGGAACCCACCTGCGCTGTAAAATGTGCCCTCTTCGCAGCGCCCCCTTCTCTCGTCAGACGTGGCCCTGGGTTCCTCAGTGCCTGACGTTCGGTTCACAAGGTCCACACCTGTCTCTGTCCCCTCCCTCCTCTCCTCCCTGCCAGGTGAACCTGGTCTCCGAGCACATCTGGTGTGAGGACTTCCTGGTGAGGAGCTTCTATCTGAAGAACCTGCAGACCAACGAGACGCGCACCGTGACTCAGTTCCACTTCCTGAGTTGGTATGACCGAGGAGTCCCTTCCTCCTCAAGGTCCCTCCTGGACTTCCGCAGGTATGACGCGCGGCCCGCCGGCGGGGCAGTGTGCGCTGAGCGCGCGGCAGAGGGGGAGCGAGGCCGGGCTTCGGGATCCCGAGACGCCCCTGGCGCCGAGGGCCGCGTCTGTGTCGGCGCCGCAGGGGGGCAGGGAAGGGAAGCGAGAGGCGGGAAGACTCCATTAACGGCGCGTGTTGTGAGCGATTTTCTAGTTTCAGAGGTATTAAAATGTGAGGGGGAATAGGCATCTTCAAACTGTGGAAATAGGGCCATTATTTTTGATAAGATTCTTCAGTTGACAAAGAGCCTACAGTGTATGTGCCACAGGACATTGATGAATAAAGCTCGGATTTTTGGTTGGATTCTCATCTGGCTGCATGGGATGAAAGAGGTAACGAGCGCAGGCCCAGATACCACCCTGCGTGATCTTGCAGGGAAGCCCGGAGACACTTAGCCCGTGGCTGTCTGTATTTTTAGGGCTATTTTGAAACTGACCCTTTTTAAAAAATTCAGCTTTTTGTTCATTGCTCCAGTCAGCCAGTCACCCAATACGTTGTCTGGTTTGAGAGTGTATTTATTGAACTGTTGAAATGAATGCTAGACTCTGTCTTACAGGAAGAAATTGACAATGAAAAAAAGCAGCATTTAGGACCACAGCTTTGATTGTGATAAACAGTCGGTCCGCATTGGCTAGGTGGTGGTGCTTAGTGAATAAACCACCACAAGGAAAATGAAATTGTCAACAGCATCAATGACGAAGCTCTAAATTGTATAGAATATGTCTTACATTTAACTGATCAGAAGTCTACCTATTGAGGAAAAGAGATAAATATCCAAACAAGGAGAATAAGAACAAAAAATGCATTTTAATCCAATGCCATGCCCCACTATCATAAAGTGACTTGATTCTTAACAGTTACTCATTCTTGAGTCTACAGTTATGTAACTGGAGGGAGGTTAACGAGACAAAGATTGTCGTAAAGAAGCGATTTTTGAATTCTCTGTGGAATTCTTGAATTTGTGTATTACAGATTCTGAAGCTTATTATGATTCAATTTATTTTGCTTTTAGTCTACATTGAAAAGCAAAATGCAGTTTTTTGTAATTTGAATCAATAGAAATCAATCAGGAGCCTCTGCAAGGAGACACATGAATCTGGTGTCACAGCAACAACACACACTCAGTGGCCCCTGCCTGCCGTCACCTCCCCTGGGGACGCAGAGCGTAGATCCAGAGTCCTGAGTACATCCTAAAACAACTACTGTACACAGCTCCTTCCTCACCCACCCTAATTTCCTGGCCATTATGTACATTCTGTCAATACAGATTTATTTCTAAAGACATACTATGTAGAAATCTTACATAATTTCCTGAAATAGAGTCTTCAAAAAACAGTCATTCCTTGCAAAATGGATGTAGCTACAAAGACGGCAATTCATCTTAACACCCCGTCTTTGCGTTCATCCAGTGTGTTTGCACATATATGCATATGGGCACGTTGCTATGTCCATATCCATATATGGATGGGAACATATACATCACCGACCCTCAGTGTTTATGATTCATCACCAAGAAAAATTGGATTCCCAAATTTCCCTTGCTCCAGGGTCTGAGGAGATACAGCCTAAGAAAGTTTTTGTTAAATTCAAAAGCTAATGAACCCCCAGACACGGTTTTGAAAGCCACGTCAGAGTAGAAAGCTTTTCTTGCCTGCCTTACCTGGCACCGCCCAGCGTTTCCGCCAAGGCCACCTTTCATGTGTTATCTGGACAGTGGGTTTGAGCGAACACATTCTCAGAAAGCTTCACACTTAGACAAGCATTGCCGGTGGCTGGTTTTCTGTATAAAATAGCCACCCCGATTTCAGCGACAGGAAAGGTGAGACCCCTTCTGAAGACACCGGCCATCTTCATGCTGCAGCGTTTCTTATCTTTGAACAATAGACGACGCGTTCTCACTCTGGCCTGGCGCGTTCGCCAGGCACCGAGATGTGTGATTAAATATTTCTGGAGCCCAGAGGGAGCGCATTTACACTTTAAAGAGAAACTGCTAAGAGATAATTAGCATCACATGTGAGGGCTTTGCTTTAAAAACTCTCTCTCTCTCTCTCTCTCATTATTACTCTCTCCCTTCTTGCTGTGTGCAATGGTGCTCACTAACGCTGCTCACGGTAAAACGGACAAACCCTTACCTTGCCAGCTAATTAGCGGTGGCCAGTGTCATTTTTGTGATGTTGCAGCTAGTAATATGAGCCCAGTTGCATAGTCACAAAAGTGATCATTGGAAACTGTGACTCTACTGCAGGGGCGATGTGGGAAGCCCCTTTTCTGAGCCTCTAACGACCTCTGACCTTGCTTGCTGGTGCTTTGCATGACGGTGCGCTCTCGCCCGGTGACCCCTGGGTTGGTTTGTATCACTAATCGTTCTTTCTCAGTGAATTCCTGTTGTGGAAGTTTCTATAATATCAACTTTTCTTACTGTTGGAGACCTTTTGCTCACTGATGCTTTGTTCTGATGGAGTCAAATGAGACAGCTGTGTCACCTTCCTGAATAACTCGTGGTCTACATCTTGGGTCAACCGGATGAACTCTTGTGTTCAATATGTCGTGGTTTTCCTCTCTATTTGTGATGCTTTGCGCGTAATAATACAACTGCATGATCCTTTGTAAATAAAGTCCTCAGCCATGCCACACCCTGTATCTACACTGCACATGTCCTTGACTGCCCGTGGGTTTTTGTAAATAGGTTGAGCACAAGGTGGGGGCTGGTACGGATATGAAAATTACAGCGAAACCTTCCCAAGGCCACCAGGCACAACATGTCAGAGAAGATGGTATCTTCCGTACACTGTGAGATAGAGACAGGAGTTTCGGGAGTGGGGAAGCAGGTTGAGGCCATCGTAGCCACAAATTCACTGGCTAGGAGCATTTCCCAGCCAAGGGGGTTATTACTGCATTTTGCCAAAGCAGGAGCTGACCAGCTATCCATGAGCCACCGCTGTCTACTGACTTCTTATGCTGACCTTTCCTCAAACCAGCACACTTTCTTAAAGGGTATCTGGTTTGGGGTTTGGGGTTGGTTTGTTTTACTGTCCCTTTTTTGGGTGTACTTGGTCTCATGAGGAAAAAGTGAGCAACCCCTGGTGACTGGTGGGTGTGGACCCAGAAGCTGAGCTTAGTCTCTGAGTAGAGTGGACCACGAGGTGTGAAACACAGCAGGAAGCTGGAGGAGCAGAACTGAGGTCATTCCCATTTGCAAGATTCAGAGGCTGAGCCACGGCCAGTAAACTCCTCTGCCAAAGGCAAAAGGCCTTTCAAAGCAAAGCCACTCACCATTTGGTCTGATAGTTGAGCCTGCTTGATTCTACACGTGCTCACGTCACACACATGCGTGCAGTCTCATGCACACACACATGGTCTTTACTGAGCTGGAGGGCTTCCCACCCCCATGCTGGGGTGCACCCTTGAGGCCGGGTATCCATTCTGTCATCAGGAGCCCTCGATGCTTTACAGCCTGAGTCAGCAATGGAAAATTGTAGAAGTAGACATGAGTGGGTCTGTTTTCCAACCTGTTTATTCTCCAGGGACCAAGAATGTTCAAGGCACTCTGGCATACAAGTGCTGTTGCCTTTAAGGAGTTCACTGTTGCCTTCCCCGCCTCTCCCCAAAGCCTTCGCACCACCGTGTGCCCCGGAAAAACAACAACAAACACCTCTAACAGAAACGGCGATGCGGCCCTGGAGGCCGTTGCTGGTTGTGCCTGTGTCTGAGCCCGCCCATTTTTGGGCATCAGCCTCGTGTTTCACAGACCAGAGGGCAGCACAGATCAAGTGCGTCCTGGCTAGGCTGTGGCCGCGGCCCATCTGCAGGTGGGCACGCCGAGTCCAGTCCCTGCAACTGCTGCTTCAGCTCCCGTGGTGCCCTCCAGACTGGGCGTTCACACTCCCGTCAGAAGGGCCTTGTTCTGGTAACTCCTCGGGGAATAGGAAGAGAGGAGGAGAAAGCTCTGTGGTTTGGGCTCCACCGTATTCGAGCATCCCTCCCCTCATGCTCACTGGACACTCACCTCCCCTCTCCTTCCACAGCCACCCTGCCCCTCCTGGCTTCAAAGGTTTGTAGCAAAGCACCGGTTGATGGAATGTTTACTTTCCACGGACTCTTTGGTGCTGGATAGGCAAGGCTTTGCAAAGAAACGTGACATTTTCCCATTGATGGTCCACACTTCCATTTTTCTTAATTTGTTTCTTGTAGGAGTTCATGCAGCACATTGTAGAACACTCTCCTTCACACATGCTTTATTCCAATAACCCGAGGTTCCACCTTTAATTTTACTTATTCAGAAATAGTTCACTGACAACTTCAATGGACTTCATAAACATGTTTCATTGTTTCACTGAATTAAAAAAAAAACACCTGGATTTACACAGTGAATTTTAAATCAGTCCTCTGTTTTGATTTAGGGTTTGGTTATGAAATCTTAAATATATGCTCATTTCTAATTTTCACAACTTCTGATCTAAACTCTGCACAATGAAGTTGTTTGTATACTCAAAGTTATAAGCATGGAAGGGACTTGTCTTGGACTTCATAGAGGTTTCTCCGTAATTTAGATATCCTTACCAAAAGCTGACGGGTCACAAATGCCCTTGAAGATGCTGTTTTTAGACAGTATGGAAATAACAGTTTTCAATATGATGTCTGGACTGTAAGAAATTTTGAGCATAAATTGCAAAACTCAAAAATTTTAGTGAAGAATCAAGATGTAGTGTAACAAAAGGTCAAGTCAACATAAGCAGAAACAGAAAGAGGAGAGCCTGCAGGGGTGGGACGGGCAGGACAGGCCGGGAGTCCACTGGTTCAAAGCCTGGCACCCCTCCTTGGAAGAAGAAAGCAGTGTAAAGGTGTAACATTGGTTTTAAAGCTCCGATTAATAACGTCATGTTGAGAAGAAGAATAAATGTTTGATATTATGCGTATGATTTTTATTTTCTCCGTCAAAACAAGCGATTGCAAAATGATTTCAAACACACAGACCTTGTGCTTTGTTTTAATAGTTGTTTTGGATAACGCAAAGTCTTAGTACACAATGATAATTTTTATATCTCTTTTTATTTCAGAAAAGTAAACAAGTGCTACAGGGGCCGTTCTTGTCCAATAATTGTTCATTGCAGGCAAGTACAACTTTTAATTGATTAAGAAGTTTTGGCTACCTCAAAAACTAATCTATGCAATTAAATACAGAAGCTTAACTTTCTAATTGCTTAATAAATATAACTAACTGGCACTTCTAAAGGAAACCAAAAATATAAACTTACTTTTCTATGCCATTTGGGTAAATACAATTGGGCGTTGCTTGTATTATGTCTATATAAACTGCACATGGCTTGCTTTTTTTTTTTTTTTTTAACTCTGTTGCCCACACTGCAGTGCAATGGCGTGATCTCATCAGGCTCACTGCAACCTCCACCTCACGGGATCAAGCGATTGCGCCCGCCACCACGCCCGGCTAATTTTTTTTGTATTTTTAGTGGAGACGAGGTTTCACCATTTGGTCAGGCTGGTCTCGAACTCCTGACCTCAAATGATCCACCAACCTCGGCCTCCCAACGTGCTGGGATTACAGGCGTGAGCCACCGCGCCAGGCCTCACATGGCATATTTTCTAGCAGCCCACAGTGCAGTGACCTGCCTTCTACTCACCCGTGAGCATGTCCTGCCACCTTACTTGTTCTTAAACCCTGTGGCCCCATGACACAGAAACATCGAGACAATGGTTTCAGCCTGTTGCATTGTCTCAACCACCAGGACGTTCAGCAGAGGCTCAGAACCCTCTGCAGATGGTGAGAAATGCTTGGGGCCAGGTATGTACAGGGACGAAATCTGTCATTACAGGAGGTACATCCACCTCCAGTTTATCATGTGGGTTCAGGCCTCTGGGTAAAAATTCAGTGACTCATATCCCTAAGTAGGTTAAAACCACACCAGTAAGAATAGATTTTACGCAAAGAAAACAACCTAATAGTACTGTCTCTGCTGGACTTGATACTCAACTCCTTTTGCTGAAGAACTCATATTCCATTTTTCTAGAACTGTCTTATAGAATGTTCCTCCTGCCTGGAATAAAAAGGAAACCTGTCTCCAAAGAACAAACACCAAATCTGTCAAATCCAATCAAGAAGCATGTGTGTTTTGTGTGTGCATTCCTGTCTATGAGAGAGGAGGATGAAAATAGATTACGGTTTGTTATCCTCACAGAGTAGAGTAGAACATCTTTTTTACCCACAAATGTATCAAGACAAGCAACACTTAGTTGGAAGATTTTTGAAGTATATCTTAAAATATTCATGTGAATATATGCTGTGCTTAGGAGACAAGTGAGAAAGGCACTCAGCAACCAGAATGCTCACCGTGGCCCTTTGAAATGAGCAGTGAGGGTTACGTGGCGGCCCAGGCCGACCGCCTCTCCTCCTTGGTGATGCAGTGAGGGTGTGAGGATGTGAACGTGCCGTTTTTTAAACATTTACCATCCCAACTGCAGCTTTTTTCAACCATTTGTTTGAGGAAACATGTTAAAGCCAAAATGCACTGATTCTTTACGATCAAAAGATCACCTATAGGATTCCAGTCATTTCTTGGGATCACAGACGGCATAGAAAGCAGAACCGAAAGTGTGATATCTGCTGGGTAGTCACATCTTTCTTGAAGTCTTGAAATGGAAACATTTATTCGTTTTCCGGAAAGTCACAATTGATTTTGCTAGGATTATAAATGTAAAAGGTCCTCTGTTTAAAAGCCAGTCATGGGTGTGAACACGAGCCCTATGTATTTTTAAGAAGGTCTCTCAAACTCATGCAACCCAGTGACAGCATCTGCACGGGGGCAGGAAATGGCTTCACACACATTCCTCATAAGAAAAGGATGATCCTGAGGCTACTCTTCTTCCAGAAAAAAAGGGAAATTTTTTTCCTTTGCTACTGTTGAAGTATTATTCAAAACATTTTTACAACTCTAGCCCAGATGGTAAATATTCCAATTATAGCTGGTGGGATGAGAAAGAGATGAAATGAGAGTGCTTTTTAAAGAGTAAGATTTAGTAACGACTGTTATGTCAATTTCTCCTTCTGAGAGGGAGGACCTGCGTTTAGAAGGGGTGGCAGGCAGCCTAGGGGGATGTGCCTGAAGTGCCCCTGCCTGCATGAGCCAGCGGGGCCCAGCCGCCCAGCGCCCTCCCCTCTCCGCTCGGGAGGTTGCCCGGCAACACTAGAGAAGGCACCTTGCAGATATTTTCAGTACAAATGCCATCAACTCTGACACAGTCAAACGCTTAGTTCATTTTGTTCTGGCAAAATTTACCACATCTTTGGCCAAAGAGGGGGGAACAAGCAAGAGGGAGTCACATCTGAGCACAGCAGCTCATCCCACAAGCTACAAGCTGCTCAGAGGCTCGAAGCCCCCAGTGGCCTCCCTTCTCCCCTCACTTGGATTCTCCCAGCCCGCGTCCCTCCTCCCCCTCTCACATCCGCCATCCTTTCCTCTCGCCAGCCCCCGTAAGCAGGAAGGAAATGGACTGTCACTAGCTTTGTTCTGGGTCGGGCTTCCGTGTGGACGGCAGCACTTTCATTTCTCTCCTTCTGTTGGCAGTGACGGTGCAGGCCGGAGCGGCACCTACGTCCTGATCGACATGGTTCTCAACAAGATGGCCAAAGGTGAGACGCAGACACTGCCGCTTTGCTGTGGCTCAGAGCTGGGATGGCGTCGCTATGGCAACGTAGGGTGCCGTGTTCACGGGAGGCCCTGGAAAAAATTCGCTGCTTGTTGTGCCTCTGCTGGGCCGTAGGAAGGTGGTTTGCAGCAAGCACATCTGCTTCTGAGGCTGGTCGTTTGTTACCTGCCTCTGCGTGCCGAGCCTGCACTGGATCCTTTGTTACCTGCCTCTGCGTGCCGAGCACGTGGTGGGTCCTGTGTTACCTGCCTGTGCGTGCGGAGTACGCAGTGGGTCCTCTGTTACCTGCCTCTGCGTGCCGAGCATGCACTGGGTCCTTTGTTACCTGCCTCTGCGTGCCGAGCACGTGGTGGGTCCTGTGTTACCTGCCTGTGCGTGCGGAGTACGCAGTGGGTCCTCTGTTACCTGCCTCTGCGTGCCGAGCATGCACTGGGTCCTTTGTTACCTGCCTCGGTGTGCCGAGCACACAGTGGGTCCTTGACAGGTGTTTGCTGCATACGCTGCAGCGTTAACCTCAGAGCCACGGAGAAGCCACCCTCGGGTCCTTCAGTGTTGTTGCAGTGCAGAATGTCGCTCCAGTATTTGGTGTAACTCCACTGTTGTCAAAACGGTATTCACACTAGAGGCACACTAAAAATATCCGTTAGTAATTGCCATCAAATGCCAATCACCCCCTCTCAAATGAGCCTTTCAGCCTTCTTTGTGAATGTCCTTCTTATCTAGGGAATCTCTGTGCGTGCTGTGGGGGGCGTTCCTCTCGGAGACGGCGTGGGGAGTCTTAGACGTGAGGCCTGTGGTGGGAGAAGGACAGGTTTGGCAGAGCGGCAGCATGCGCAGACGGCGTGGGGAGTCTTAGACTTGAGGCCTGTGGTGGGAGAAGGACAGGTTTGGCAGAGCGGCAGCGTGCGCAGACGGCGTGGGGAGTCTTACACGTGAGGCGCAGGGTGCGAGGATGGGTCCAGCAGCAGCGTGGGAGAGCAGATCTGTGCGCGGGTCTGGCTCTGCCAGCAATGAGGTTTATCACTTTGGACAGAGCTTTTAACCTCTCTGGGATCCAATTTTCTCCTACAAAAGCATGGGGATTGAGCTCTGGCATTTCTCAAAAGGTGGTCTCCAGAACACCCAACCTCTAAGGTCATCTCTTTAAATAGGGGCCAGAGAGAAGGCTCCCCAGGCAGGTGAGCTTGAGAGGAGGCACACACTGAGTCTGCTCCTTGGGCATCACAGGGCAGGTGTGCATGGAGAGGCCCCAAGGAGTCCAGGGCAGAGAGATGTGTCCAGCTTCCCTTCAGTTGGCGCCTCCGACACTTACTTGAGAAGAGTCTGCATTAGCCTTGCGATACCCGTTAGCGTCCCATGGAAGGCGGGAGGCACCGAGGTGGTAGCATCCCACGGTCTCTTTCCCAGCTGTGAATAAACAATTCCCTTTGTCTCAACACACACACACGTATATGTGTTCATACAGAGACCTCCGCCTTCCAGAACATCCCATTCTCCATCACTGGCCCAGTGACAGGAGCAGCCATTGATTATAGAAACAAGTTTCTATACACTTCCACGAATGCCAGCAATTTTAAAATAAGCATTTTCCTTACTTCATTTTCTTCTGGTTAAAAAAAAAAGACATAAATATGTGAAGATAAAACAACAGCCATGGCTTTACGCAGAAGGACTGGAGAGCCTGGGCAAGTTCTCCAGCGTCCTGCAGCAGAGGGGAGGGCTGCAGCCCAGCCCCACACCCCACACCTACCCAACACCGCCAGCATCCTTTGCTGGCTGCTGGGGAGAAATGAAGTCAGTTTTTGTGCCACCAAATATCATTTTAAACACCCAAGATTCGTTTAGTGGTGGGAATGTGCAAACAAAAACAAAATGCAAACACTCTGATAATACTTTTAATCCTTTTTTTTTGTTTTGGACATGACACAATCCTAACTTTTTGTCATTTAAAAGTCCATTTTTCCTTGTCCATTAATGCTGCTGTGTCTTATCAAATATTTCTTTTCCTTTCCAAATTTACAGCTATTGGAGCTCAGAGCCATCCATGGAATTTGTATTTCTCCACTTATCATGGGCCCTCCCTTCTTTCTCTCTCTCAGACAAAGATTTTTCTTCTCTTAAACCAAAATGTCTTCAGAACGTTACAGATCATTTGATGTAAGTGTTTCTGACCAAGCCTATGTTTGTGAACGTGTGATGTGGTGAGTTGCTGGGGGCACCTGTGATTCCAATGGAACCTGCCCATCCAGGGACCAGAAGCACAGGCAGGCGGCCGGACGCAGGTGACCCCAGCGTGCGTCTCCACAGGGATGGGATGGAGCCTGGGTTCTGAGTGGCTCAGGTTCACTCCACAGAGAAGGAAACATGGAGAAGTATGTCCTGGCTTCGAGACCCCGGTGCGGGGGGCAGGGCTGGCATATTGTCCAGGCACCTGAGCCACTGTTCACTGGCTCCATTGTGGCATGTGATGTCAATTCCCCTTTGAGAGTGGGCTCAGCTTTGGACAATACGCATGCAGCCATGTGGAAATGGCCAAAGAGGAGGGCTGGCCTGGGGCCTTTTCTGAGATTGGTGACCCTCCTGTTCTTGACCTGCTCCTCTTTCCCTGGGGTGTGTGCGGTGTGAAATTCCCTGACCCGGGTCCCAGGCCACGGTATCAGGAGAGATCAAAGGGCAGGCAGCCCCTCTGCTGGCTGAGGTGGGCCTTTCCCAGGCCTCCACAGAGAGGCGCTGGGGTTTTGTTCTGGTGCAGGCTGGGCCCTGCCCGTGTGGCCCGGCGTCTTTGTCTGGCCTAAGAAGCTGGAGGCCCCCATTGCAGACCCAGCGTTTCTCAAATGATCAAAGGCCCAGAGCCCTGGACGTGAAACCTTTCTTCCCATTTCCCTTTCTGTAAAGGAATGTACTGCAGAAGACCAGAGAACGCCCTTCCCAAGCTTCCCGGGCAGTCGGGCAGTGCCAGCGCTGATGTTAGGGCCCTCCAGTCCTGCGTGCAGGGCCTCTGCATGCTTTTAGCTCCAGCAGCTGCGGCCGCAGACAGCAGAGCAGCACTTGTCCACACAGCCCATCAGGGATTAAGGCCTTTGGGCCTAGTTGAAGGGCCTTTAAAAACAAACTCAGAATAGTTGAAGTTCTTTCTCTACTGTCCAGTTTAGGAGCAAGTAGACGATGATGCAGTTTGGAATGAAAGTCAGCAGGCTCATGTTCTGCAATGGGTTTTGTGGCAGGAAAGTAGGCACCAATCTGTGAAGCGCTTACACGTGTCATTTCTGTGGCAGCAGATGCGTTTGTAACTCACCGATAATAGACGATTGTGTAGGAATCTGTTTTTAGGTAGCCTATTCCTCTCTCATTGAAGGGCTTGGCTCACATGTAGCAAAAAATGTTTTTTTCAAGCAAGATATTTTCCAAGGTTGTGCCTTTTACTTTTTTGTCAGTGACTTCACTTACTGAGGGTATTTTCCTACTTCCCCACAATTTTTTAAAGGGATGAGGAGCAACCAGCACTGAGGGGGTACTCCCCAGAGATGAGGTGGGCTGAGCCATGCTGGGCGGGGTCAGGCTTCACTCCCCAGGGTCCAGCACAGAAATGCAGTGGCTGAGAAGTGTCGCCGAACTTCCACGGCATTCCCACCAGGGTCTGCGCCTGGGACGGAAGAGGGTGCCTGTGGGGCCCCAGGTACCATGGAGGCCATGCCAAGCAGACACCGTATGATCCCCCAGCAGCTGTGGCTGTTGACAAGGTGCAGAGTGAGTCTGGGGGGACTCATTTCTTTTGTCTGGCAGGAGCCACAGACCGGGAATTTTGTGTTCCAGTATGAATCCCCACGGCTTGTGAGCCCATGCTGGAGCGACCTTTTAAACTTCAGCTGGCTAGGAGTACGTTCCTAAGTAGTCTCACGGCGTGAATGTGAGTGGACGGTGGGGTGTCCACATGGGCATAGACCCAGCTCTCAGACTCAGCGACTGGACACGGTACTATTTTGTGTGTGGATACACATCTCCTTGCCTACGGGGATGGATCATTTCCGTTCTTCTTTGTTTCCTGAATCTGAATATACTACGCACCTCATCTAAGTGGAGTGATACCGCGTCTGCGCTTCCGTGACTGGTATATGTCACTTTGCATAATGCCTTCGAGGTTGGCCTGTGTCGTGGTGTGTGTCAGCACTAACTTCCTTTTTATGACTGACTCATATTCCATGGCATGTATGGACCGCACTTTGTGGATTCATTTGTGTATTAATGGACAGTGCCATTGTTTCCGGCTTTGGGCTGTTGTGAGTAATCCTGCTGTGAATGTGGATGTGAGGGTGTCCACCCGCATCCCTGGATATGTCCCTGGGGCGGAATCGCCACATCGACCGTAATTCTCTTACCTCTTGGCTGTTTGATTACAGCCATCCCAGTGGATGTGAGTGGATCTCAATGTGGTTTTAGCATGCATCTCCCTAACAACTAGTGATGTTGAACATCTTTTAATGGCTTATTGGCCATTTGTATATCAACTTGAGCAAAACAGACATTTCAAATCCCTTGCCCATTTCTGAAGTGGGCTGTTTGTATTTTTTGTTGTTGAATTCTAAGAGTTCTTTATATATTCTGAATACTACTCCCTTATCAGCTATGTAATTTGCAAGTATTTTCTCCCATTACATCGGGGTTTTTTACTCTTTTTATAGTGTCTTTGTTACACAAAAGTGTTCAATTTTGATGAAGTCCAGTTTACTTTTTAAAAAATGTTTTTCTTGTGACTCACACCTGTAATCCCAGCACTTTGGGAGGCTGAGGAGGGTGGATCACCTGAGGTCAAGAGTTCGAGACCAGCCTGGCCAACGTGGCAAAACCCGGTCTCTACTAAAAATACAAACATTAGCCAGGTGTGGTGGCAGATGCTACTCGGGAGGCTGAGGCAGGAGAATCACTTGAACCCAGGAGGCGGAGGTTGCAGTGACCTGAGATCGCACCATTGCGCTCCAGCCTGGGCAACAAGAAAGAAACTCCATCTCAAAAATATATTTTTTTTTCTTGTGCTTTTAGTATCATACCCAAGATATATTGGCCAAATCCAAGGTCACAAAGACCTTCTGCTATCTGTTCTTAGATTTCCTCCTATATTCTCTTAACTTTTAAGGGCAGGCCCAAGTAGTAGATGGAAAGTTGCCTTTGGGAAGCGAGAGGGGCCATGGAGCAGAGAGCCTGCTGCCTCGAGCGTGTGCGGGAGCACGTGGTCCTGATCTGCTGTGTGTGGTGTGGTGATGTGGGAGCACGTGGTCCTGATCTGCTGCGTGTGGTGATGCGGGAGCACGTGGTCCTGATCTGCTGAGTGTGGTGACGCGGGAGCACGTGGTCCTGATGTGCTGCGTGTGGTGACGCGGGAGCACGTGGTCCTGATCTGCTGCGTGTGGTGACGCGGGAGCACGTGGTCCTGATCTGCTGCGTGTGGTGACGCGGGAGCACGTGGTCCTGATCTGCTGCGTGTGGTGACGCGGGAGCACGTGGTCCTGATCTGCTGCGTGTGGTGACGCGGGAGCACGTGGTCCTGATCTGCTGCGTGTGGTGACGCGGGAGCACGTGGTCCTGATCTGCTGCGTGTGGTGACGCGGGAGCACGTGGTCCTGATCTGCTGCGTGTGGTGACGCGGGAGCACGTGGTCCTGATCTGCTGCGTGTGGTGACGCGGGAGCACGTGGTCCTGATCTGCTGCGTGTGGTGACGCGGGAGCACGTGGTCCTGATCTGCTGCGTGTGGTGACGCGGGAGCACGTGGTCCTGATCTGCTGCGTGTGGTGACGCGGGAGCACGTGGTCCTGATCTGCTGCGTGTGGTGACGCGGGAGCACGTGGTCCTGATGTGCTGCGTGTGGTGACGCGGGAGCACGTGGTCCTGATCTGCTGCGTGTGGTGACGCGGGAGCACGTGGTCCTGATCTGCTGCGTGTGGTGACGCGGGAGCACGTGGTCCTGATCTGCTGCGTGTGGTGACGCGGGAGCACGTGGTCCTGATCTGCTGCGTGTGGTGACGCGGGAGCACGTGGTCCTGATCTGCTGCGTGTGGTGACGCGGGAGCACGTGGTCCTGATCTGCTGCGTGTGGTGACGCGGGAGCACGTGGTCCTGATCTGCTGCGTGTGGTGACGCGGGAGCACGTGGTCCTGATCTGCTGCGTGTGGTGACGCGGGAGCACGTGGTCCTGATCTGCGGTGTGTGGTGACGCGGGAGCACGTGGTCCTGATCTGCGGTGTGTGGTGATGCGGGAGCACGTGGTCCTGATCTGCTGTGTGTGGTGACGTGGGAGCACGTGGTCCTGATCTGCTGTGTGTGGTGACGTGGGAGCACGTGGTCCTGATCTGCTATGGTGATGTGGGAGCACGTGGTCCTGATCTGCTGCGTGTGGTGATGTGGGAGCACGTGGTCCTGATCTGCTGTGTGTGGTGACAGCAGAACGTCTTTGTCGAATCGTGTTTTGTGTCTCCCCGGACTTTGAAGGTCCCCGGACTTTGAAGGCCAGCAGCCCTCCAGAGCCGCCTTGTTCCATACAGTAGCCACATATGGTTCCTTAGAGTCACTAAAATTGGATAAAGTTTACAAGTCAGCTCTTCAGTTGTACTAGCTGCATGACAAAGCCACAGTGGCTACACCAGGCGGTGAAGCTGGAAGTCGCTCCTGCCCCCACAGCAGGTCCTGGGGGCCACACGGCTCCAAGGTGGCACTACGGTGGCTCCTGACTTCACCCTCACCCTCTCCTCATCTCCCTGGGCCCAGCCCCATCACCCCTTGTGTGCTGGTCTCCCCGCTCCATTTTCTCCTCCTGATTAGGTGTCACACAGCAGTCAGTAAGATGCTTTAGACAGAAAGACCTTGGGTGCCTGCCTCGGCCCTGGAGCTGTCCCCAGAGCCCTGGGCGAGCTGTCCCCAGAGCCCTGGGCAACCTGGCCACTGCCGATCCCCCTTGGTGGGCCACTCTGCCTCCTTTGGCTCCAGGACTCAGGGCTTTGCAGGTTCTTTTCTGTGGCGTGGGGGGCGCACCCTTCCCCTCCCCAGGGTGCATCCCCCACCCTCTGTCCTCTCTGGAGTCCCACTGGTCCATTCCTTCTCTGGCAGATGCCAGGGTAAACCGTGAAAGTGTGGCTCCAGCTGATGGCAGGGCAGCGTCCACTGCATGCTGGATCCACGCTGATGCTGGTTTGGCACCTGCTGCCTGCCAGGCGTGGGTTGTGAGAGCAAAACAGAGAAGCCCCATCCTCCTGCTGCATCTTCCTGCTCTGCCGAGAGACAGGTAAGGAGTCTGTGGCTGCAGGGTGGTGGAGAGCAGACAAGGACACTCCCAAATGCAGAGATGGCAGCTTCACTCAGGGGCTGTCCTGGGGCTCAGGAGGACCCACAGAACGCTTTTCACTGAATGGAAGGGGGCCCAAGGGGCCCTCCGTTCTGACCACTCTGTTGCAAGCTGAGGAAGCAGTTCTGGGAGGTTGGGTGACTTGCCTCAAGGCCTCCGGTCAGCCAGAGTCAGATGCAGAACCCTGCTCAGTCTGCAAAGGCTCAGGGCCCCAGAGGGAGGATGGTGGAAGGCACACGGCCCCAGGGACGGCGCTCAGAGGCACAGCGTGGTGTGTTCCAGGGCTCCAGGGACAAAGGGGCAGCTTCGCTGGGGAGTTCCTTTGGGGCTCTCATGGAAACTACTGGAGGAAGAGGAAACTGAGGGCCAGTGGTGAGGCGCCTGGGCCGCCGAGCTCAGCTCTCTCTGGGCACAGCCTGGAGTCTGCAGGGAAGTGGGAGAACCCAGGCAGGTGCTGGAGGACCAGCCAGGCAGTGCAGAACCAGAGGGCGGGGAGACCGGCTGGGCAGTACAGGACCAAAGGGCAGGGAGACTGGCTGGTCAGTACAGGACCAGAGGGTGGGGAGACCGGCCAGGCAGTACAGGACCCGGGGGCCGAGGGGATGGCATGGCTGGGCAGTGCAGAACCAGAGGGCGGGGAGACCGGCCAGGCAGTACAGGACCCTGGGGCTGAGGGGATGGCATGGCTGGGCAGTGTAGAACCAGATGGCTGGGGGACCAGCCGGGCAGTGCGGGACTAAGAGGGCCAGGGAATGGAGCTGGAACTGAAGAACAGGCCAGCTCAGCCACAGGGCCCAGGAGAGGGTTGAGCCAGACAGAGCCACACATTTGGGCGCGGGCACCAAGAGAAGGAGGTGCAGGTGCATGAGGCTCAGCCTTCTGCAGATGAGACTTAGGGGGACGCGAGGGCTGGGCAGAAGTGGGAAAGCTGAGCAGGAGACGTCTCGCTTTTATGTTTGGCTGAAACATGAAGACACGAAGGGCCAGTGGGAAAGGGACCTCACAGACACGTTGGGCCCACAGTGTCTCTTGTCTCGCTCAGGCAAGTTTCAGGCTGAAAAAGTGCCCAGAATTGGGTGAGGTGGGAGGAGGGAAGGGGAGAGGGAGCCTGTCTGCACCTTTCTCTTCAAGGGACAAGTTGCCTTCGGTCGGGCAGGAGCAGGGCCTCCTCTGCTGTGTGTTGTTTATTTTCCGTGCCTTTCCTTCCCCTGAGCTATTCTGGTGCAAGAGAAACAGTGAGGGATGTGGGGCGTGAGGTGTCCCCAGGTTCCCAGGCCGGTCTGCAGTGTCCTGTCCCGTGTAAGGGGCTGACGACGAACGCTGGTTGGAGCAGTGGTCCAGGGGCGTGGCTGACCCCACCCAGGCGGGGCACAGGCGGACCCTGGTGTCGATCGCCTGGTGGGAGCGTGTGGACAGCATGAGACCCGCTGGTCTTGGGGAACACGCTCTGGGCATCCGTGTGGGCAGCACTGCCCACCATCCTTCGATGGTCTCCTCGGGGGTCTTCGTCCCTGTGCATGGAGCCGTCCTCACTGAGTGTACCAGCTCACAGGTCTCCCACCTTCAAGGGGTCTCCCACCTTCAAGGGGTCAGGCAGACCCTGCTGAGCCAGGGTTCACATAGCCTGGCTGCAGGGGCTCCTCACCCACTCCTGGGTCTGATGTCCTCACCTGGGCTGTCCTCCACTTCTCCTCATGGTCACGCAGACACCTCAGGCCCATTGGATGCTGCAAAATGTCGTTCAGGTCCCACCTGGCCGAGGGCCGTCCCTTCTGCAAGCTCCCTCCTTGGTCCCGGGTGCTGGCACCAGCCCATCCAGGCCCATCCAGGCCCTCCCCTCCCTCCAACACAGGCCTTGCTGGCACACATTTAGGGGTCAGACCATGCCGGCAGGAGCTGGACGAGGCCACAGCGAGGGAGCTGGCAGCAGGCGGCCCCTGAGAATGTGGGAGAGAACACAGGAGAGAGACGGGGCTGGGGGGGCCACAGCCCTGTCGGGGCAGCTGTGTCGCTGTCAGGATGTGCCCGAAGCACTGGTCCCTGAGTCCACGTGTTTCTGTTCAAACTCCTGTTTGGAAATTCGGGAGGGGATCAAAGTCCTGCCCTCCAAGGTTCCCGTTGCAGACACAGCTCCACGGTCCAGGCTGGCCCGGCCTGCGCACTCGCCTGCCTGATTCTGCTCCCTGCTGCCCGGCAGTCACTCCTTCATCTCAGTCCCTGGGTCCTCTCCGTCCTCCTCTGTGCGCATCTTGCTCACAGCCTGGTTGCTCCATTTCCTGCGGCACAGCTGCCCTCCCCACACAGTCTGTGGTCCCCCCTCCATCTCCCCTGCTCTCGCTCCCACCCACTCCGTCCTTCCCTCATTCCTCTGCTCGTCCAGCCCCCGCCAGTGTGTTCTGCCACTCCCTATCCTGGGTTTCCAGGGGCCCATGTGGAGGGCTGCAGGGGTCTCCCTGTTGTCCTGGAGGCACCTCCCAGAGCATCGTCCCTGCCCAGCCCACAGGCCCAACATCCTCCGTCCAGACCCTGAGGGGCTGTCCCCAGAGGCAGCAGGTCCCACGCGTCCGTTCCTAGCGCCTGAAGTCCAGGCACATGCAGCCTGGCCTTTGTGGGGCTCCCTCGTAGTGTTGAGTAGGATGCTGGGGGTCCCCCGATGGAGTCAGGGTGCTGCAGGGGGTCACACGCTGTCCCGTGGAATCAGTAATCCTCATGCAAGATTCTTCCAAATGCACAGCAACTGCGTGAGACAGAACGTGTGTGGGAAGGGCAGCAATCCCGTGCAGTGTCACGCGGCCCCTCGGCTCCCTCCTTGGCCTGTGCTTCCATTTCTCCTGTTTCCAAGGTCAAATGATGCAAAGTGTCCTTGACCATGAGCCCACGGGCATGGGACAAGGTCTCTGTGTTTGCACTGTAAGCCACGGAACTGAGTCAATGCGTAACTGGCCCTGTCCCCAGCCCAGGCACTTTCTGAACCCAAAATAGACTCAGAGGGACCGAGGCAGCTGCTGGCCCTACAGGAGCAAGGGGGAGGAGAGCCTGGGCTGTGCACCTGCAAGAGGGATCCTGCCAGACCCCCGTAAAGGCCAGGGCCCCGGGAGCAGCAGTACCAGCAGTCAGTGCGGCCTGGGAGGGGAGCTGGCTGCATGCTTCACGCATCCCCGCTGGACCAGTGCATGAGCACCTTTTGGGTAAAAGGTGCAAGTGGTGTGTGCGTGTTCCAGGCAGCATGAGAAGGTTTGCCCTGGGTGAGCCCAGCTCCTGTTCTCCTCCACCTGTTCAATATTCACAATTTGGTGTGATTGTTACTCAGCTGCAGACGGCCTCCTGAACGCCATTGACCGCACATGCTTGTTGATTCTGACATAGGTGTTGAGGACCTAGCCACATCGTGGAGGCCCCCATGTGGGTGTGTGTGCTCTGCACTGATCTGGGAATGACTGTGTGTGCCCCATCACACGGATGCTCCAGGATGTACCTCAGCACTCCCCTGCCTTGGGGCTCTCGTGCCGCTCCCAAACCTCTTCTGTCAGCACAGATGCTGCGTTTGCATCTCGGTCCTGCCCCGGTGCCCTGGCACTGGTTGTGCAGGGCAGGTAGGTGGGATGGCAGCAAACTGCGGTGGGCACCGCGTCGCACCAATGTGCACGTGTTCATACACAGATAGGACTCGGAACGGTGGAGCCATCATATTCGTCTTTCCCTTTTAACAATCCCCCCTTGAATCGTGAAGCTGTGCTCGCCTGCACAGGGGTGCAGAGGTCCGGTGTCTCCGTGTTGATGCTGCCAGCACCTCAGCAGTATTATGGGATGGTCCAGCAGTCGATAGAAACTTATCAGGATATTTTGCACAATTCCCTGTCCTCCTGGAGTATTAGGGGATGGTGACTTTAAAATGACAGTACTCATTTATACACTTCTACATTTTCTTTAACTTATATTTTTAATAAGGATCTGGAGGCATTTCAGTTTCTCCAAAAGAAGGATTTAGAATTTGTTCAAAGGAAAAAAAAACATAAGAAATAGCTAGTTTGTTATGATTCTGATCTACTTGATTTTCAAGTGAATAAGATGCAGATTTGCCTCCTTTGATCCCAGCAATATGTTACAACATAGACAATATAATTTATCTAGAAGGTCAGCAAAAAAAAAAACCTGCTTATAATTTTCATAAGTCTTTAGTTAAGATCATCCAGGAAAGGTGTGAAGTAAAAACTCAGCACTGAAGGCTGAAGGCCCAGGACAGTGTGTGTGTGTGAGTGTGTGAGAGTGTGTGTGATGGGTGTGAGTGTTGTGTGGGCGTATGCATGCCGTGTGTACCTGTGTGTGCATGCACGTGGGTGTGTGCATGTGTGTGGTGTATGAGTGTGTGATATGGGGTGTGGAATGTTTGTGTGCAGTGTGAGCTGTGAGTGTTCTGTGTGTATGCATGTGTATGATGTATGTGTGTGATCCTGAATGTAGATATAAAGGATGTGCATGTGTGATGTGGGGTGTATTGTGTGAGAGTGTGAAGTGTGGGTGTTGTGTGTGTGCACGTGTGATGTAGGATGTGAGTGTTGTGTGGCATGTGCGTGCCTGTGTGTGTGTGCATATGTATGACCTATGTAACTGGGGTGTGTGTGTTGTGTGGTGTGTGCATGCCTGTGTATATATGTGTGCATGCATGTGAGTATATATGAGTGTGGGTGTGCATGTTGTGTGAGCATGTGCATGCCTGTGTGTATATCTGTGTGTGTGTGTGTATGTATGATACATGAGTGTGCGGTGTGCATCTTGTGTGGATGTGTGCATGCCTGTATATATGTGTGTGCATGCATGTGCATATGTATGACATTGTGTGTGCATGTGTGTGCATATGACATGAGCATAGGGTGTGCATGTCATGTGGGCATGTGCATTCCTGTGTGTATGTGTGTGCGTGCATATGTATGACATGTGAGCATGGATATGTATGTTGTGTGAGTGTGTGCATGCCTGTGTGTATATTTGTGTGTGCACATATGTATGACATGAGTGTGGGGTGTGAGTGTAGTGTGGGCATGTGCACACATGTGTATATGTGTGTGGGCATGTGTGTATGTGACATGTGAGTGTGGGGTGTGCATGTTTGTGTGCATGTGTGTGTGTGTGCATGTGCATATGTATGATGTGTGGGGTGTGTGTGTTTGGATGTGTGCATGAATGTGTATGTGTGTGTGCATTTGTGTATGTATGACATGAGTGTGGGTGTGAGTGTTGTGTGGTGTGTGCATGCCTGTGTGTGTGCACATGTGCATATGTATGATGTGAGTATGAGTGTGGGTGTGAGTGTTGTGTGGTGTGTGCATGCCTGTGTGTGTGTGCATGTGCGTATGTATGATGTGAGTGTGGGTGAGTGTTGTGTGGTGTGTGCATGCCTGTGTGTGTGCACATGTGCATATGTATGACGTGAGTGTGAGTGTGGGTGTGTGTGTTGTTTGGGTGTGTGCATGCCTGTGTGTGTGCATGTGCATATGTATGATGTGAGTGTGAGTGAGTGTTGTGTGGTGTGTGCATGCCTGTGTACCCATGTACATGTATCTGCATGCATGTAGTGTGTAGTCAGTGCCAAGTGGCATCCCTGAGACCCAGGTCTGGGGAGGGCTTGAACCGTGTGGGGCACCCAGAGCATCCCCAACCACAGTTACCTTGAGCCAAGTTTTGCTCTGCCAGACGTGAGGGGCTCTAGCTTGACCTCTGCACCCAGTCCAGTTCTGGGGTCACCTCGGCTGACATGGAGAGCTAGAAAGATGGGGTATCTGTGCCCTTCAGAGCCCAGTCCTCCCACAGCGTGAGCTCCAGACAAAGCAGAAACATCGCACCCTGGGTGAGTGAGGAGCTCTGCGCTCCTGGGGCACGGGAACTGTTCCACTTCGTTCCTTATCTGGATTCTTAATAATCACCATTCGTCATGTATTTGAATGCATTTAGTTAGGACCAAGCTTTTCTTCAGTTCTTCCAGAGGGTAGAGTTGAGAAAATTTTCTCCTGCAAGTAAAGGCCTCTCTCTCTTGAACATTTGGCACACATTGTCGTTTTTACTTTCAAGAAAAAAAGAATACATTGCATCCCTGCAGTTTGCAAAACCTCTGAGTAAAATTGTAATAAAACTTACCTGCGCTCATGCAGTCATTATCCATGAACAGGCTGCCGGAAGCCACGCGGAAGAATGACGGTCAGGAGACGGCGACGATGGCCCTCCCGGCACACCCCATCCGTCCGTGTTCACTGTTTACTGGGAGGATGTGGTCTAGGGCCATGAGCTGAATCACACAGCTCGGTCAGCCAAGAGCCAGAGTCCAGGAGAAATCAAACAAGCCTTGGAAAGAGACACTGGTGGCATATTTGCTTGGTTTTCTTTAACTTCAAATGGATTCTTTCATTGTGACAGATAGTTTTAATACTTTAATACTAATATTCTTTTAATGGCTTTTGTTTAATGGTTAACATTTTTTATCTAAAGCTAAAAAAAAAACCCTCTGTTGTCTTACAAATGTATTTAACCAATGTATAAACTTTTAACCCAATGAGCCCTGAGTGAATTAGAAAATAACAATGAGAGCGATTTACATTTGCTGAGCTTGGCACGGGATGGTACCCAGTGGCCATTCGGGTGCCAGTGGAGCACGCAGAGCCTGGTGTCTGTGGCTGCCTCCCTGGTCCACTAACACGAGAGAGGTGGGTCTTCCTGGGTGTCCCAGGCACGAGGGTGCAGCCCAACCCAAACTGACTCGGCCGGTGCTCACCACACTGGGACGCCCGCCACACTGGGGTGCTGAGCAAGATGGCAGCCTGCGTCACTTCCCTGTAGATTCCCGACATGGACAACTCGAATTAAACCTGGTCAAGTAGCAGAAAGTGGCTCCACTGAGTCCATTCATTTCCCTGGTGTTTGAATCACCATGATGCTTCTTAGGTGGAAAATGCCTGGAACTTCTCCGTGGACCCCACGCTCTGTCCCCGGTAGACATCGTTAAGGCTCCTTTCTTTCCTTCCATCTGGATTTTCTTTGTGTGTGCGCTGACTCCTCGATTGTTTGCAGGCTTTTCGATGTGAGCGTCACACCACTGGGCCTTTCTGTTTACCTGGAATTTAACTTTCGTTAGCTGCTCCTTCACCTTGTCAGCAAAATTGGATTTTTCAAGAGAGAATTCTATTTTAAATGCACTAGAGGGAGCTTTCTATGCAGTGGAGGCTTTAAATGAATCCTTTGACACTAAAAAAAGCCTTTTATCAAGTGAAGGGGGACACACGCCCACCCTATCCCACCCTACCCACCCAGCAGGTGCTTTATCAATGCCAATGTTGTGCCCCTGCCCGGCCTGGCCACACCCATGCTCAGGAGGGCACAAGAGCGGGCAGGATCCGGCGCCCGGCCTGGCCGCACCCATGCTCAGGAGGGCACGAGAGCGGGCAGGATCCGGCGCCCGGCCTGGCCATACCCACGCTCAGGAGGGCACGAGAGCAGGCAGGATCTGGCACCCGGCCTGGCCGTACCCATGCTCAGGAGGGCACGAGAGCGGGCAGGATCTGGCGCCCAGCCTGGCCATACCCACGCTCAGGAGGGCACGAGAGCAGGCAGGATCTGGCACCCGGCCTGGCCGTACCCATGCTCAGGAGGGCACGAGAGCGGGCAGGATCCGGCGCCCGGCCTGGCCATACCCACGCTCAGGAGGGCACGAGAGCAGGCAGGATCTGGCACCCGGCCTGGCCGTACCCATGCTCAGGAGGACACCAGAGTGGGCAGGATACGGCGCCCAGCCTGAGCCTGGTTATCCAGGGTCTGTCCCTTATGAAAGATCTCATGCATGGGCTCTATGAAAGCTTCTGTCTCCACCACACTTGAAGTAAGGAGTTAGTCTTAATCCTGGCATGCAAGAAGCAGGAGCCGTCCACAGCAGACAATTGATTTTCCTACTACATCATTATGGACCTAATGTTGGTGCTGCACACTTTTTAAGCGTTAACTCCGTTTCCTCCGCTCTTCAGTTTTGGTCTCGGGCTCAGCGCGACTCGGAGGCATGCTCCCGTGTCATTTTGTATTTCCGCCCAGTTCTCCCCATGTTGTCTGGGGATGGCCCGGCAAGTCTTTCTCCTTCCCTTTTTTCACTTTTCCTCACAAACCACAGCCTGAGAGGGAGCCACGATGTCATGAAATAAGAGAGACTTTATCCATTGCATTTTATCTGAGGACGACGACGCCACTCTGGGAGACAGCCGCCAGCAACAGCCATCTCCAGAGATCAGTGCACGCGGAGGGAGAGCCCCTTCCTCGCCCACACCTGCTACAGCTCCTGACGGCTTCATGGCTCCGGCCAGAATTCGGGAGGGCGGTTGCCAGTGAGGGACAGTCTCCCAGGATTCCCACTAGCACCATCATACACACAGCCCTTCAGATGACATTGCTGTTGACAGTCATTTTAAAAAAGAAGTTTCAGGGACTGAAAGCAAGTACCCTAAAGCCACCTAACGGAGAGAGGCTTTAACTCTGTGGCCCAGATGAACCCTCAACGTGATGTCTCAGGAGGGCTGAGAGCTCCCCGTCTCTTGAGTCAGACTATTTATACCACACTTGCTTCTCCTGAGGTTCATGACTCCTGAGACAGAAAGCTGAGGGGTCCCCGTAGAAGCCGCTGCTGTCCTCGTGCCTGGAAGGCTTCAGAGAATATAACTGATTGGATTTCACTGTCTCCCAGAAGAGTTTGCTCACGAGATCTGTGAGGTTGCCTGAGCATCAAATGTGTTTTGTAAATTACACGTAATCATGCGTCATCTCACTGGACCCTCACTGGACCCTGGAAACGGGAGGAAAGCCCCTCCAGAGGTGAGGCTGGCCCATCCAGCTTCCCGGCCAGGCCCAGCATAGGCACGCAGAGCGGAAACCCACACCTCAGCACTGTAGCCCGAGCTTCCCCACGTCATGTGACACAACTTGACGTCTGTCGGCAACCCCAGCGCTCCTGCCTTTAACTCACCTTTTTTGGTTTTGGGAAAATTTCTTAAAAGCCAATAGACATCTTACGTTTTTAATTACACAAGAATGGTTGTAATACATTTTGTGTATTAGAACCCGGTTTCCAAACCCAGCAGCGTATGGCCAAAGACAAACCGTGCTCTAAATGTGGGTGTGAGGCCCCAGCACATGGAGCCTCCCTCGTCCTGCGCCTCGGCCCATCCCCTCCCCACGTGGTCCAGGTCAGCATCTCGCTGAGGTCAGCAGTCGGGGTGTGTGAGGAGTTACGAGACCCAGTGTTAGATGGAGCCTGTACATTTCCCCGTTTCTGAGCTATTATTCACACGGCCAGCTGCTTTGCACGATGACTTCCCTTCTAAATGAGAGGGCAGGTTTCCCTGTACATAGAAATATGTAAAAATACATAGAATTATTTTTATCGGGAAGCTATTTAGTTATGTTATTGTTTTTTACACGTGGTAATTGAACAGCAAACGTCTTGCCATTTCTTCTGGATGATTTCTAAAGAGCCAATCAAGCAGAATGTGGTGCGTGGTGGCCGTGGGGTACACGGTGGCTGTGGGGTGTGTGGTCAGTGACCACAGGGTGTGCAGTGGCCATAGAGTGCATGGTTCCTGTAGGGTATGTGGTGGCTGTGGAGTGTGTGGTGGTCATGGGGTGTGTGCCGGCTGTGGGTTGGGTGCTGGCTGTGGGGTGTGTGGTGGCCGTGGGTTGTGTGGTGGCTATGGGGTGCGTGCTGGCTGTGGGGTGTGTGCTGGCTGTGGGGTGTGTGCTGGCTGTGGGGTGTGTGGTGGCTGTGGGGTGTGTGGTGGCTGTGGGTTGCGTGGTGCCCGCGGGGTGTGTGATGGCTGTGGGGTGTGTGGTGCCCGTGGGGTGCATGCTGGCTGTGGGGTGTGTGGGGTGTGTGATGGCTGTGGGGTGTGTGGGGTGTGTGGTGGCTGTGGGGTGTGTGGGGTGTGTGATAGTGGGGTGTGTGGGGTGCATGCTGGCTGTGGGGTGCACAGTGTCTCTGGGGTACATGGTGGCCAGCGGCCTTCCTTTGGGTGAGCCCCAGCTGGGGTCTGTGTTTAGCTTGAGCCTCTATACCAACTTGAGATGCTTGAAAGATGCTGGGAATTGCAGCTTATTTATCCTTCTGCCTACAGTTGTGGTATTTTTCACATTTAAATTGCAGCACATTTCTGGGTTCAATGTGTCCAGAAGCCACAGCTCCTACCAAAGGTACAGTCACGGGTGCAACAGACAATATGGGCATTGCTGAGTTGTTTTGGCTCAAGCACGAATGTTTGTGCAGTGACACTGAGACTAACCTGGCGCTCTCCATGCAGGGACTTGACTTTCATAAGACAAGCTTGTCTCAGAGAGGCCAGTTCCCCTGCGTCGTTTCTGCCATGATTCTGCTGTGCAGGCACCAACTGCAGGAGTGTCCGTGGGAGGAGGAGGAGGAGAGGAAGCGGCTTCCTTGGCCGCCACAGTCGTGGCCACAGGAGGGGTCCTTCGGCTTCCTCCCTTCCTCTCTACCATTTAACAAACTCACCCGTTTGTGTCAGGCTGTTTTAAATATATGGATTTCTTTTAAAACAAGATTGTATTTACTGTAGCCTTGTCGACTTTTTAGGCCTTTGGAGACCCAAAAGGAGCAATTAAGCAAACCCGTGCACCTGACCCCGCCTTCCACCCGCGTGAGCTGCCAGCTAGTTCCCTGGTGGCCGAGCTCACAGGGGCTGCCGCAAAAGAAAGCCTCCTTTTATGCCTGCAGAGGCTCTGGCTTAAAAGGTGGTGGCCCTCATGGTGTTCCCTGCCCAGGAGAATGGGGTCCTTTAACCAGGGGATGGGAGCTGGAGGGACGGCCAGCTTAGCCCCGACAGTGGCTCCCATCACCACGAGCCCTGTTCCTGCCAGGAAATGCCAGTGTCTCCACCTTCTGTGCTCAAAGGTGGGTAGACCCACCAGCCAGGCGGGGCAGGTGGGGTGGTCATCTGGCGCCCGGCCTCCCTGGTGGAGCCGCTGTGGGGCTGTCCTGACAGCCAGATTCTCCACACCACCTGCTTTGTTCTCCCTTCATGCAAACATGACATTTGGCTCCAACGTGTGTCCTCCCCAGGCCTCCCCGCCACCCCTGCCGTTCCCTCCTGGCTGCCCGCAGTTCTGACTTGGAGGTGCTTCGCAGGCACCTGCTGTGACTTGGAGGTGCTTCGCAGGCACCTGCTACCCTGCTGGGATGATCCTCCTGGAGCCTGAGCCCCCACTGGCTTCATAGTTGCCACCCCATGAAGCCACAGAACCACAGTGAAAGGAAATTGAGGAACCTCGGGAATTTTAAAGCTTCTCTCCTGATTCGCTGGGCGAGGAATGTGGTGTGCACTCAGGTTGCGGCCGGAGAGAAAGGCCTGGGGACCACCTGACCCTGGGCCACCCGGGCCTCCTCAGGTCTTCGGCCAGCGCTGTCCTGCCCACGGTAGTTGGGGTTCCAATGGCTGCGGCTTCTTCCTGTCTGTGGCTTGGACATGCCATTGGTCGCGTCTCTATTTCCTCATCTGCGACTCGGGTGACCACAGTTCTCAGTTCACCGTGTTCGGTAGAGGTGACATGAAGTGCCTGGCACCCATGTGGGTTTCCCTGTGGGATTCTGACCCGCTTCGGAGCTGCCTCCTGCTCCTCATCCCACACTTCGTGTTTCTCATCCTGGCAGCTGTGTCCTTTCTGCCCCTCTCAACTGCAGCACGCTGGAGAGGTCGGGACCCCGTCTTGCTCATTATCTGTCTACTAAAGAACCTAGCAAAATGGAAAAACAACAATATGTGCTGAATTAATTATTAGCTTAAAATTTAAAACTTAAGTAGCATGATTTGAGTGCAGCCAGCATCACCTGCCGTGAGATCGGTGCTGTCTACAGGAGGATGGAGCTTTTGGTGAACCACCGAGCTGGGAGTAGCTATGGGCTACCTTTACCCAGTCCCAAAACGTGGAACATTTGAGTTTAAAAAGCAGGAAACTCTACAGTTAAAAGCCAATATTAAGGTTGAGTCCATTAATCTAAATTAATCTGATTTTTTATTTCTTTAAATAAAAAAGTAATCCTATGCAATCAAAGTTAAAGTTTGTATATGGCTCCCTATGAGGTACTACATTCCCTGAAGTGTCACAAAAAAAAAAAAAAAAAGAAAGAAAAGAAAACCAGTACAGCTTTGGTTTCTGACGGTGACGGCCTGCTGTTGGTAAGCATCTTATAACAATTTTTCAGCCCAGCTTTCTGGAATTAATGCTAATGAAAGCTGCCCCTGCCTTCGTCTTCTACATGAACACTGAAATTGCAGCCGCCTGCCAGCCGGCTGAGGGATGAGCGTAATAATTTTCAATTGGCCTCTCAGCCCAGAGGGAACGTGGCTAGCAGGAGATTGACAGATGTGGCATGGATTATCTTGTGCTCTGAACTCAGCCCAATTTGTGGTTTGTTGCAGGTGCTAAAGAGATTGATATCGCAGCGACCCTGGAGCACTTGAGGGACCAGAGACCCGGCATGGTCCAGACGAAGGTACTGTCAGTCTCTCCTCCGGGACGCAGACCCATTCAAGGTGCCTCTCTGTGGCCGTGTTCCTGAGAGGAGCACGGGGAGGGCCTGGTTTAATGTAAGCCGCACACCGATTGCTCTGCTCTGACCGGCCTCGTCCATGCCGGCCTTGCATGGGCGGGGTCACTTCTGGGCCCCCAAAGGTCCACTGGCGTTTCCTGCAACACCTCCAGATGCAGCCACATCTCAAGTCCTAGGAACTCGATCCACTGGCTCTTTCCATTCACTAGATTTGGGGGTGGGGGGAGAACGCTGCATTTTTGTAGAAAAAGGTTGACGATAAATCCCAGAACCCTCAGGAGGATGTTCTGAGCTCTCTGAGCGCTGCCCGGCCTCTCCGGGGCCTGCGCTTTGTGGAGGCCCCCAGGGCACAGCATCCTTGAGCACCCAAAATCCCTCATGCTTGCTGAAGAGGCCCAGTTTGCAGCAACAGGGGTCAAAACAAAAAAAATTCTGGTGAGCTTTGGCTCAACAAGAACTGGACGTGAGGTTGACGTGTGTCTGGTCTCTCTGGCCCTGAGGCTGGGGTTGGTGTGCCTTTGGCCTCTCTGCTCCTTGGTTTCATTTCGCCCTCTCTGTGCAACTGGTAGGACCATCACGTGATTTTGTGAAAGTTCTTTGTAAGTCTTGGGACACTATATTTTATTCGGTTTTTGTTGTTGTTGTTGCTTTCTGAGACAGAGTCTCACTCTGTCACCCAGGCTGGAGTGCAGTGGCACGATCTCAGCTCACTGCAACCTCCACCTCCCAGGTTCAAGTGATTCTCCTGCCTCAGCCTCCCAAGCAAAAAATATAAATAAAATGCAGAAATAATCCACCAACCCTCCACCAAGTTTCCCCAAATGTGAACACCTCACATAACCACAGCGCAGTGACCAAACCCAGGAAGTCAGCACCGATGCAAACCACTGACCGACAGGCCCAGCGATGCCCTCCGCGCACCCCCAGGGAGCTTCCGACGCAAACCACTGTCTGACCGACAGGCCCAGCAATGCCCTCCGCGTCCCCCCAGGGAGCTTCCCCTGGAGCAGGACACGCCCAGGGCGGCCACGCGAGGGGCATCATGGTTCCTCTGCTGTCTGGGGTGCTTCACGGCCGTGAGGTCTTCTAGAGCACCAGCGGCCTTGCTCTTTGTGGAACGTCTCTTGTCTAGGCCTGTCCCACGTCCCCATGGTCAGGGCAGGGGGCAGGACTGTCCCTCACAAGGGAGCGGCACATCCATACCCACTGAGGCGTGTGTGTCTGGAGGCTTCTGCGTGGCTGCGTGATGATTTTTCCCTGTGTGGTTACTCAGTGTCCCGCGGGGAGAAGCTGGGACTGTGCACACGTCTGTCTTTCCTTCTGCTTGTTCACAACAGCATTCGGCATGTGTTGCGAGGCTGTCGAGAGAGGAGGTGACACGGGACAGCTGCTGTTCCAGCAGCAACAGCCATCAAAACAAAAAAGTTCTCATGAGCTTTGGCTCAACAGGAACTGGACGTGAGGTTGACGTGTGTCTGGCCTCTCTGTACCAAGGAGTACCAGGTTTTGTGCCATGGAAGGGTCCAACCATGGAAGGGTCCATCTTGCCGCACTGACCATCCTCCTGGACTGGCTGCCTAGCAGTAAAAGAGGTGGCCTTGTCAAGGCTGGCACGTACCACCTTCTGGCTGGCCCTGCATCCCGTGAGCTTCAGGTGGCTCTGAACTGGACAGAGGAGGCCATGGAGGCTGGGAGAACGGGGCACACATTACCAGGAATGGTCAGCAAGAGCCACCTCAGGCAGGTGTGTTCGTGACTCCACAGTGAGGCCCACTCTGGGATAAGCCCCAGGAAATCTAAATTCAAAGTAGTTTCCTCCCCACACCTCTGCCTGCCTCTCAGGCAGCCTCTCCCTCCAGACGGGTGAGTTCGCCCAGAACACCTGCCTGTCAGGCAGCCTCTTCCCTCCAGACAGGTGAGTTTGCCCAGAACACACACTGGCTTTAGGATGGGTCTGGGCAAAATCATCGCAAGGGGATATCTTTGCCAAAAGTGAAAAAAATCACAAGGAGCAAACCCTCCAAGCCTCCATTGTGTGTATCCTGTTTGCCAGAACAAGCCCTTCCTGGCACACAGATGGCTGAGGTGCGCAACGGTGGTCCCAGGACCCTTCGTGAAGTGAGGTGCTTTGGGACTCATCAGAGAAAGAGGAAGCCACAGTCACAATCATTACATGCCAGGTCTTCCGTTCTACTCCATTTTTAAATGGCAAGATGGCAGCAAAGACATGGAACCAACCCAAATGCCCATCAATGATAGACTGGATAAAGAAAATGTGGCACATATACACCATGGAAGACTATGCAGCCATAAAAAGAAATGAGATCATGTCCTTTACAGCGACATGATGGGGCTGGAAGCCATCATCCTCAGCAAACAAACACAGGAACAGAAAACCAAACACTGCCTGTTCTCACTTATAAATGACAGCTGAACAATGAGAACACATGGACACTGGGAGGGGAATAGCACACACTGGGGCCTGTCAGTGGGGAAGGGGGAGGGGGAGCATCAGGATCGATAGCTAATGCATGCGGAGCTTAATTCCTCGGTGATGGATTCATGGGTGCGGCAAACCACCATGGCATACGTTTACCTATGTAACAAAGCTGCCTGTCCTGCACATGTATCCCAGAACTTAAATATAAATAAATAAATAAATAAATAGCAAGATGATAACACATACGCACCCCAGCCCTGTTGCCCAGATCACTTGGTGACCCAAAGCTCCGTTTTCTGCACTCCAGATAACAGAGTCAGCTTCCTAGCTGCTTCCTTCTTGGACTGGGCGTCCAGAGGGGTTCACCCTCTTCCTCAGGGTGTGTGTTCAGGAGCCGTCTTGGAGCATGCACATAAATTCAGCTCCTGGAACTTCAAGGCGTAAGGAAATGGGAACCATGCGAAAGTCACCATCACATCTTAATCCGTGACCGCGCCGCCCAACATCGCCCCGAGACTAAACTTCCCCTAGAGTTCAATTTCACAAAGATAGAAAAATTATTTGGGCAAAATGCTGCTGTCCAATCTGAATGCTTGCTTCTACAAAGCCAAGAGGAGGCGCCTGCAGCTCCTTTGAACAGAGGAAGCCACGTCGCCTGGTTTGGAACTGAAGACAAGGAAAGAGCGAGCCGTCTATGGTGAGCGCCCGGAGACCATGACCAGGATGACCGCAGGCCCTGACAGCAAAACATCATCGTTGTGGTAAAAAAGATGCCCCTCAGGAGAGCTGTTTCCTCCCTGGAATTTGGGTCGAATAGAAAATATTTCACCAGCACCCACCTGAGCATTTGGCAACTCAGTCCCCGACCACAAACTCCATCATCTTAGAAGAGAAGTCCAGGCACCCAGGGGCTGAATGGCAGTGCGGGCTTTGACAACACACGAGCTGCCAGAGAGGCAGCACACTCACTCAGCCACACACACTGCGCACACCCACACACCTGCACACAGCGCACACCCACACACCTGCACACTGCGCACACCCACACACCTGCACACAGCACACACCCACACGCAGCCAGGGACACTGCACACCCACACACCTGCACACACCCATGTGTACATCCACACACACCTACACACCCACTCACGCAGTGCACACCCACACTCAGCCACACACTGCGCATCCTCATGCACACACCCAGGCACACACCCCCACACACACCTACACACCCACGCATGTGGTGCACACCCACATGCAGCCATGCACACTGCTCACACCCACACACCTGCACACAGCGCACACCCACACACCTGCACACTGTGCACACCCACACACCTGCACACTGCGCACACCCACACGCAGCCAGGGACACTGCACACCCACACACCTGCACACACCCATGTGTACATCCACACACACCTACACACCCACTCACGCAGTGCACACCCACACTCAGCCACACACTGCGCATCCCCATGCACACACTCAGGCACACACCCCCACACACACCTACACACCCATGCATGTGGTGCACACCCACATGCAGCCATGCACACTGCTCACACCCACACACCTGCACACAGTGCACACCCACACACCTGCACACTGCACACCCACACACCTGCACACTGCGCACACCCACATGCAGCCAGGGACACTGCACACCCACACACCTGCACACACCCATGTGTACATCCACACACACCTACACACCCACTCACGCAGTGCACACCCACAGCCACACACTGCGCATCCCCATGCACACACTCAGGCACACACCCCCACACACACCTACACACCCATGCATGTGGTGCACACCCACACACAGCCATGCACACAGCTCACACCCACACACCTGCACACAGTGCACACCTACACACAGCCACGGACACTGCGCACACCCACACGTTGCACACACCCCCACAGACACCCACAAACACCACTCAGCCACACACACTGCACACACCCACACACCTGCACACACCCATGCATACACCCCACACACACCTACACACCCACCCACGGGGTGCACACCCACACACACCCATGCACACTGCACACATCCACACACCTCCACGGCTGTACAGACGGTGCACACCCACACACAGTCATGGACCCTGCACACCCACACACCTGCACAGCTGTGCACACCCCCACACACATCCACACACCCACCTGTACACACCCATGCACACCTGCACTGCTGCACACACCCACACACACGATGCACATCCACACACAGCTGCATGCACGCACACACACCCGCACACATTCCCGTGTGCACACACCCTCAGCAGACACGAGGGATGCCAGACAAGGCTGAAATCACCCCTCTCTCCCGTCCATGCCTCTGTGGTAGATGATGGGTTCTTCCCTTCCTTCCCTCCACACGTCTCAAGAGTTTCCCATTTAACCAAGGACCTTAACACTTTCCTGCCCACAATGGTGTTTCCTCTTTTACATCTGTCAGTTCCAGAAGTAGAGCCAGTGATGAGTGTGTCCCACACCCAAGAAGCCCCACGCCCTCCTCACTGGACGGGAGGCCCCGCCCCCTCCTCACTGGACGGGAGGCCCCGCCCCCTCCTCAATGGACGGGAGGCCCCGCCCCCTCCTCAATGGACGGGAGGCCCCGCGCATGTCCACGTGCTGCCCGTGCGTCGCTCTCCCCAACCTGCCGTCTCACATCTGCATTTTAGTTTCTTCCCCATTTTCTTCTGCACCAGCCCGTTGTCCTAAAGCCTGACCTCAGCCTCCTCCTCAGACGTACCCGGTGTTGTCCTCCGTCCCAGAAGCAGGGCGTTGCCCAGACATGCTCCTATCTTCCCAACCCAGCACAGCACCGGAGTGACAGACACGGATTCTGTCACACGTAGCACAGTCCACGCTCACACGTCAGCTCCAGGCCCACAGCCCACTTCTCCCAAGGCCTCCCGTGCCATTGAAACTGTTCATTTCCATAGCTCTCCATCTCTTTCCACCTCTCTCCATCTCTCTCCACCTCTCTCCGTCTCTCTCCGCCTCTCTCCGTCTCTCTCCACCTCTCTCCGTCTCTCTCCACCTCTCTCCGCCTCTCTCCGTCTCTCTCCGCCTCTCTCTGCCTCTCTCTGTCTCTCTCCACCGCTCTCCATCTCTCTCCACCTCTCTCTGTCTCTCTCCATCTGTCTCCCATCTCTCTCCATCTCCATCTCTGTCCCTCCGCCCTGGTGTACACACACACAATGCCTAGTCCCTAACTTGGGCAGGGCTCAACTCTCACGGTGTGGCTTGGAGCTTGTCTACTTTTGTGAAAAGAGAAGCTGAAGGTGACAGACACAGGAAGGTGTGTCGTCCTCACCCCCTTTTGAGAGGTGCTGGGGGAAGCTGCCCCGCAGGTATGTTTGCAGCCTCCTGGAGGGCACAGGTGGCACAGAGACACGCTCACTGAGGCCCCCTTTAAGGTTCCTATTTGTACATCTCCACCCAGGCCTTTGTTTACACCTGAAGGATTACAAATATAAACATAAGCACAAATAGAAATCCAAGCAGCCTCCGCAAAGCTCCACGGCTTCCAGCCCTGGCTGACCCTTACCCCAGCAGCGGGTGTCCGAGAGCCATGGCAGCTCCTGCAGCCTCCATCCCTCCACCAACTATGTGGGCACCCCGTGGTTGTCCCAGGACAGCCTGAGAAGGGGCTTTCCCACTCGCTGTCCAGCGTGGACCCAGGGGTGGTGACCAGACAGCCTGACCTGGCCTGAGCCCGGCTCGGCCGTCCCACCTCAGCCACTTCTCCACGGGGTGCAGTTCTATTGGAAGAAGCCGTGGGATCTTTCTCCAGCAGGCCTCAAATTTTATTGTAGTATGTGTTCAAAAATGCTTTCTTGCTTAGAATGTCCTGACTCGGCCTCTCAAATGTCCTGTCTTTGCAAACCCAGGAGGCTTTGCACCCCTCCTGTTCAGACTGCTGGCACTGAGACACAGTTTAGGCTAAGATGGTCATCTGGTCATCTACTGCTGTTGTATTTTACTCCTTTGAAATAAACTCCTATCATAAAAGTTATCCAAATGCTGGGGTTTTCCCAGCCTACCCGGGATCTAGAGCGTGGGTCTAGGTGATACTTGCTCAGCGGATTCTGCTCAGAACGTGGCCACAGACCTTCGGACCCACAGGGCATGGGTGCTACATCCCGGCGCTGCATGCAGCTGACACTTCACAATAAAGGACAAGATGATCCACAAGCCCCTGTCCCCTCAAACGCCAGCTCTGAGGCTCACAGCACCCCTCCGGGAAGCACCCCCTCCTCCTGCCAGCCGACGCCCACAGGGCCCAGTGGGCTCTGAGTAAGGTGCACGGCACACACCAGCCCACACGCCCGGTGGAGCTTCTCCTTTGAGCTAAACAGTGCGGTAACAATTGCCAAACATGGCCAGTGAGTAGAGCACCTGTCTCTGTGGCCCGGTTCCCTTCCTGCTGCTCTGTCCGGTGACTGTGCAGTGTTGGAAACAGTTATGATCCAGATCCTGGTGGAGTTCCCCCTGCCCATCCCCTCCCCCATAGCATGGATATTGGGCTTTCCTGCTGGATGCCGCAAGTGGCTGCATGAGAGGCCGCCGGGAAGCTCTGCGGGATTAGCACCGGGCCCTGGGGGTGGAGCGCTTTCCAGCCTCCACTGCATGACGGGGCTGCGGGGCGGCAGCGCTTCTCTATTCTTCCCTTTAAAGATCATTTCTCAGGCTAGATTTCCAGTGTGTCGGAAGATGTAAATAGATAGATGACACTTGCATTTCGCTTCCCAAAAAGCCACGCTTAATTTTTGGCATCTCCAAGCCCTCACAGAGCCTCAGGGCACTGGCAGCCCAGCACTGGGGAACAAATGGTATGGATGGCTGTTGTGTATTTAGCCTGGATCCCCTAAACAGCACCTTCATCAAGCACACTTGGTGTGGGAGGGGCAGGAGTCAGCATTTAGACAGAACGTTTGCGGACCTTCCCGGCACAGCCCGACCTGAGCCCCTGCCCCCACAGGGGCAGCTCCCACGTGATTTCGAGGAGCAGAAAGGTGCCCTCTGTCAGTGCAGAGGGGAGAGAGACGGGGCGCAGGCAGACACATTTCCCCGGGTCCCACCCTGAGGTGGCCGCCAGGCTCAGTTGACTCCTTTAATAATAGGTTCTAACACGTACACTAAGAGGCCGCGTGGCCACACTACCAAAGGCGGGTAGAGTCCAGCAGACCATTCCGTCAGCGTCAGGGCGGAAGAATATGAAAGGAGAAACTGTCTTTTGTCTCCAAGTGAGCATCACGTTATTTTGACTTTCTGATGTCTCGGTTCAAGCTATTTTCCATATTTCTGTTACGCACTAAACATTCAAAACTGGAAATTAATCATCGTTTTTGGCTTGGGGCTACCCTGTTCCTTAAATGATCAAGTATTGGAGCCGTCGACAGGGCTTTCCTTCCAGCAGTTGTTAGCTGGATAACAGTGTTGTTTCCATCCACGCGTTCTCAGCTGTAGCTGGAGTGCTGCTGGCCTGCTTTCCAGTTTTCCATAGCAGTGTTTTGAGGTGGAAACTGAAGAGCAAGAGGAAATGAGCATTTATCCACCTCATCTGTGGGAGAGGAGGCAGATACGCTCTCCGGCGCTAAGCCCTGGTCTTTGGAGGAGCGAATAGTCCTGGCATCGTGAACCCGTCCCTCGTGCCCACTGGATGCTCTCAGCAGGCTGTCCGTGGAGGGAGGGGTGCCCCTCAGGTGTGCCTACCCAAGTGGCTGTGGACGCGCATGCCCTGAGCCAGGAGGGGTGTGGACAAGGGAAGGTTTCTCAGCATGTGGAACGGAGTGGGTTTGGTCTGAGTAACAGGTGGATTTCAAAAGCGATGATAACACCACACTTCCGAGGACAGGAAACACCCAAGCACGGCCCTCATTGTGAGTTTTAATGGCCACGTCTTTCTAGTGTCTGCACCTGCCCCTCACACCGTCCACCAAGGCGGGCGGCTGTGAGGAGGAATCGTGGTGTCGTAGGGTCAGAAGGACAGGGCAGTACGCAGGAACCGTTTCCTTCTCGCTGCTTCTGTGGGCAGCTTCTCCCCGCAGGGGGTAAGATGAGGCTTTTCTAGTGCGAGAGAAGCTCAAACATGTGTCACTGTTGGGTCTCCCAAACCGAAGGGTACACTGTCCTTTCTAAGGAAATCTGAGCCTTTCGCTTTTTTTTTGCTAAACAATTTCTTTCTGCGAAATGGCCCGGGGAGCTGATGCTGCGTTGGGAAGGGGGGACGCCGCTCTCATTTGCAGGGAGATGACGCTGTGGCAGGAGTGGGGGGGATGCCGCTGTCATCTGCAGGGAGCCGACGCTGTGGCAGGAGTGGGGGGGACGCCGCTGTCATCTGCAGGGAGCCGACGCTGTGGCAGGAGTCGGGGGGACGCCGCTCTCATTGGCACTTCTCTCGTTTCTCGCCCTGCAGGAGCAGTTTGAGTTTGCGCTGACAGCCGTGGCTGAGGAGGTGAACGCCATCCTCAAGGCCCTTCCCCAGTGAGCGGCAGCCTCGGGGGCCTCAGGGGAGCCCCCACCCCACGGATGTTGTCAGGAATCATGATCTGACTTTAATTGTGTGTCTTCTATTATAACTGCATAGTAATAGGGCCCTTAGCTCTCCCGTAGTCAGCACAGTTTAGCAGTTAAAAGTGTATTTTTGTTTAATCAAACAATAATAAAGAGAGATTTGTGGAAAAATCCAGTTACGGGTGGAGGGGAATCGGTTCATCAATTTTCACTTGCTTAAAAAAATACTTTTTCTTAAAGCACCTGTTCACCTTCTTAGTTGAAGTTGTGTTAACAATGCAGTAGCCAGCACGTTCGAGGCGGTTTCCAGGAAGAGTGTGCTTGTCATCTGCCGCTTTCGGGAGGGTGGATCCACTGTGCAGGAGTGGCCGGGGAAGCTGGCAGCACTCAGTGAGGCCGCCCGGCACACAAGGCACGTTTGGCATCTCTCTTTGAGAGAGTTTATCATTGGGAGAAGCCGCGGGGACAGAACTGAACGTCCTGCAGCTTCGGGGCAAGTGAGACAATCACAGCTCCTCGCTGCGTCTCCATCAACACTGCCCCGGGTACCACGGACGGCCCCGTCAGCCACACCTGTCACCCCAAGCAGAGTGATTCAGGGGCTCCCCGGGGGCAGACACCTGTGCACCCCATGGGTAGTGCCCACTTGAGGCTGGCACTCCCCTGACCTCACCTTTGCAAAGTTACAGATGCACCCCAACATTGAGATGTGTTTTTAATGTTAAAATATTGATTTCTACGTTATGAAAACAGATGCCCCCGTGAACGCTTACCTGTGAGATAACCACAACCAGGAGGAACAAATCTGGGCATTGAGCAAGCTATGAGGGTCCCCGGGAGCACACGAACCCTGCCAGGCCCCCGCTGGCTCCTCCAGGCACGTCCCGGACCTGTGGGGCCCCAGAGAGGGGATATTTCCCTCCCGGGAGAGGAGATCAGGGCGACCTGCACGCACTGCATAGAGCCTGGAAGGGAAGTGAGAAACCAGCCGACAGGCCCTGCCCCTCTTACCGGGATCACTTAATGAACCACGTGTTTTGACATCATGTAAACCTAAGCACGTAGAGATGATTCGGATTTGACAAAATAACATTTGAGTATCAGATTCGCCATCACCCCCTACCCCAGAAATAGGACAATTCACTTCATTGACCAGGATGATCACATGGAAGGCGGCGCAGAGGCAGTTGTGTGGGCTGCAGATTTCCTGTGTGGGGTTCAGCGTAGAAAACGCACCTCCATCCCGCCCTTCCCACAGCATTCCTCCATCTTAGATAGATGGTACTCTCCAAAGGCCCTACCAGAGGGAACACGGCCTACTGAGCGGACAGAATGATGCCAAAATATTGCTTATGTCTCTACATGGTATTGCAATGAATATCTGCTTTAATGTAGCTATCATTTCTTTTCCAAAATTACTTCTCTCTATCTGGAATTTAATTAATCGAAATGAATTTGTCTGAATATAGGAAGCATATGCCTACTTGTAATTTCTAACTCCTTATGTTTGAAGAGAAACCTCCGGTGTGAGATAGACAAATATATTTAATTGTGTCATATTAAACTTCTGATTTCACATTCAGGTGGTCTTTATTTGGGGAGGAGGAACAATTGTTTCCATCCGTCTTTTTGTTTCCTAAGCCACTGGACTGTAGATGCTGAAACAAAGCGTGGGCGTTTCCTAGAACTCCAGGTCATGTTGCTACTTTATCTGCAGCATTAGATGTGTACTAAGGGCCAGGGTGTCGCTGAGGTTTCATCTTTAAAACAGGATTAAACAGTCTCAGTAAGGAGCCGCAGATCGCATCCATGCCACACATGCCCTCCGTGCCCCTCCGTGCACTGGCACCACCTGGATTGGGCACCCTGGGGTGGGAGATGCCCCCTTCCTCCCCATTCTCAGTCCTAGATGCTAACAATGGGCCCTGACCCAGTGAGGCTCATAATGTCTCTCACCTAGCACTCCGATTCCATCTAGGGACTGTCCTTCTGCCCTTGGTGGGAAGGGAGACCTCGTCCCCACCAGCCACACAATCACACCCCTCCACCTGGCAGGAAAATGCAGCAGGAATATTCAAACTGTAAGCAAAGAGGCAGGCACTCCGGGGCGTGGTGCAGCGACCAACCTTCCGTCCTGCCCTCGGCTATCTCCGCTGGCAACAGTGAGAGACCGAGGACAGCAGAGTGGGCTCGTCCCAAAATCAGGTAACTCCTAAGCAGTGCCCTCCAGCTAGAGGAGCTTGGTGCTTAAGAAACAAATATTGAATGATATTTGTTAATGCACAGGAAGGAAAACTTGATTCAGGACCAGCACAATTGGTACAGGGAGAGTGCCGGGGGATTTTGCAGTGGGGGAGAGAGACTGGGCTCGTCTCCGTCCATTTCACATTGCTCTGAAGGAACACCTGAGGCTGGGCAATTTATAAGGAAACGAGGTTTTTGGCTCATAGCTCTGCAGGCTGTATAAGAAGCATGACGCCAGTGTCTGCATCTGGGGAGGCCCCGTGTGTGTGCAGAGCTCAGATGGAGAGAGAGGAAGCAGGAGATGGCATGGAGGGAGGGCCAGGCTCTTTTTAACAACCAGCTTTCATGGGAACTGCCAGAGTAAGAACTTGTCCCCCACCCCAGAGCATTAATCTATTCATGAGGTATCCACCCCCATGACCCAAAAACCTCCCATTACGCCCTACCTCCAGATTTCAACATGAGGTTTGCAGAGTCCAATACTCAAACCCTAGCAGGGCTCAGCTCCAAACACCACATGGGCAGCGGGGCTTCCCAGCCAAGGAGCGGGCTGGGGTGAGTGGATGGAGAGTTACCAAAAGGAAGCCTCAGGGTCAGGGGATTCTGGCTAAACCCACCTAACAGGGTTCTTGCTGAAGGCAAGCCAGGGTGACCGCCATCACCTGGGGATGGTGGAGGATGAGGGACCCAATCAGATATTGAGGGTGAAAAAATATCAAGGTGATCAGATATCAAGAATTGGGGGAGATGGCTCTTGCTAAACTGACTTTGCAGGATTCTTTGCTGAAAATGTCATTTTACAAGGACATGCACAGACCGGCCTAGAAGAAGGTTCCAAAGCCCGACTAAAGGTTGGTCAAGCAGAGAATCTTTACACCTTTGTTCTCTTCTTTCCTTTGAAAAATATAAGTTCCCGTTCTTGTTTTGTTGCCTTTTGTTCAGTAAGGACCAGCAGAGTCACCAGCTGGGGCTTGGTGGTGGAGGAGTGCAGCTGGATGGTGTGAGGCATCAGGCCTTTAGTGAGGGGAATTTAGTTTCTACAAAAATAAAAAGAAAAATAGTTGGGACAAACTATGAACTCCGATTCTGAGCCCAGAGGGCAGGCAGTCCAGAAGCTTTCTAGATGCTGGGCTGGTGCATCTCCAGCTGGAGGGGAGCGGGCCGTCCTAAACCACAGGCTCCCTGGTTGGCAGTTTGGATGCCATGAAAGTTGTCCCTATGAGCGCTGAGGTTTATATCAAGTCGTCCAGCTGCAGCTTGCAAGGCTTCAGGAAAAAGGCAACAATTCCAAATTTGAAGAATGGAAGAAAATGGGAAATAATAGTTTGGAAAGTCGTAGTCAGATGTTGGAGGGAACAAGAAGAATTCAGGATCCATTTCAGATTGCAGGTAGGTAGTAAAACCTCAAAGAGGCCAGAATCTAACAGTAGATGCACTATAGTTTTCTCCTGAAACATAATTTTTCTCTCTCAAATCACCTTCATTTCTAACCAAAATAATCAAAGTTAGACTGATTTGTTTGCAAAATAAGTTTAGTGTCATAAACTTGTCTTGATTATTTGTATCACCGCAGCAAGAATAGTGATTGACAGGCTTTTTAAAGTTTGCTTTGCTGGAACTTTTGACAAAGAGTCTCAGATTGGACCGGTAAAGACTCTTGAGGCTGTGAAGACACACCAAGGCCTTGCTTCAGGCTGTTATGCGTAGCACCTATAGATTTGGGCGAATTCTCTCTTCTCAAGGTTCCCAAAATATCCTGTTTCCTGGGCCTGCCAAGAAGTGACATCCCTAACCACCTGTAAAACTGGAAACAGGGAAGCTTTTCCAGTGGGGGCTTTACTGGCCCCATAAAGTCAACCTCAGTTTCTTAAAGTTGTCTAGTCATATCTGAAAATATGACATAGCAGTCAAAGCCTTGGTAATATAACCAGCGTTTCTAGTGATGTCTTAGTACAAGGACAACAGATTCTTACTGAAGTTACCCAAATAACTATATTGCCACAAAAATAAGAATACGGTTTCTGAATTCTAGATGGATCAGGTAAGTAGAAAAAGTAATTGTTTCAGTTTTTATTCACAAAAGTTTACTGAACTTCTGTAAAGTATAGATAGGGTTAAAAAATCTTAATTAAAATAAAACATTTAAATCAATTAATACAAAAAATGTAAAGAACCACCAATATTTCCAGCAAAAAAAATCATTCTAAAATATCCTCATCGGTGTAGTTAGTCCCATGTAATTAATTCTGTCCTGCTTGATCTTAGTTAGCAATTTTATGAACTCCTTGGTTTCTTCATTAGAGTTCTGGAAATTCTTACCCAGCCCAGTGGCATCTTAAATTTATCAGAAGCCAGTATTTCAGAGTGCTTGTCAGAGTATTTTCCATGATTTTTTGAAGAAGTAATCTTGGACTGTAACTAATGGCAAATGCTTTTAGAGAAGAATTAAAATAAAAGAATAGCTGTCTATGAATGACAGAGACTTAAAACAATCATGGTTAAAAATCTGATGAGAGTTTATTTTTAAAATGATGTGATTGGCAAGGAAATTTGGTTATTTGTGTAGTACACAACATCTTAGTACAACCAAAATTTTGACTGATAACACATTAGATTTCTAGAAATCTCATACAATTTTTGGAACACTCATATCAATAACATACCCATAAATATAACTCACAGAAGATTTACTTGGAAATGCTTCCCATATAATTTAACATATAAAATAAGAATAATTGTTTAATATTACTCTATTACAAGGTGAGAGACACATTTTTTGACCTTCCAGGGGCCCAAGTGGAAAGTCCCAAAGTTAATTTGAGGTCACAAAGACTTAATTTAGAATTTGATTTTGGGAAGTTTGTACAAAATGTCAAAAAGTTTAAGACACTTTATTAAATATGATATTGATTAATCAAAGCGATAAAATAAAGGCAAATACAGAAGGTTACATAGTTGTAGACAAGAACTTAGTTCTTTTAATATTTAGAAGATCTGCTTTTCTTAAGTAATCAAAGACCTAATAAAAGACAACATGAAACACAAGAAATTATCTTGATAAAACACAAAATATTTGCTTCCTAGGTCAATTACTTAAAAGACAAGGAAACTCCTTCATATTCTCAGATCAATACTCCAAGAAAAATTTGTCATTTTAACAGATAAGACCAAATTCTACTTTTGCGTCAATGTACAACTAAAACTAATTTTTCATAAAATCTTATAAGTGAAGTTATCCATTTTTAGTCAGTTTTGACCACACAAGATAAGATTTTCACAACACTTTTACAGCCTCTTTTTTTCCTTTCACAACTGACATGCATCAAGCAATTAAGCAATTCATTTTTACTATGCATTCCACTGTACGGTGGGAGTTATAATTTTATGGCCTGAAACATCTAACAGAGACAACACAAACCTGTCCGGCAAAAACAGACAAAATTGTATGTCTGTATTATATTTAATGCTGACAATTTTGAAGATATTTCTGTTTTTATTTTTATCAGTAATTGTAAAACTAGTTTATTTTTAAAGAATTACTCAAGTCACATGAGCTAAAGGGCAATTAAGTTTGTTTCTATTTTCTGAGATAATACTTTATATAGTGCTTATTTTTAGCTAATCAAATAGAGCTCTTTTATGTATGTTGGCAGCATCACCCAGAGACAGAAAAATATCCCATACCCATAACATATATATATAGATCCACACTTAAATGTACAGATGGATGCAAGCAGATCTTTTAATTTTTCAAAACTTTAGTCATGAGGCAGTAAAACAGACTAATACATACAAACTCATTGGTTTATCTCCACTTAATATTTTTATACAAATTGTGTTTCTGATGAAAATGGAACAAGCTGAGGACACCTACTTAATAAGGGATACAGCTATTTACCAATATTTGTGGAGAAGGCCTTTAAGATTTTCCACTTGCCCTGTTCCAAAGAGTTTATTTTTCCTCTTTCCTGCCTCAAGTGGAATTTTCAAGACACTCTTGAGTCCCTTGAGCTCCCAGTGGATCCCTTTAGACCCCAGTAGGAGTCTAGAGTTCAAGTGGGTGAGGGGCTGGAGTAGGGAGGGAGAGGAAAGGGCCTGGCAGGGGTGGACAGAGTTAGCAGAGCTCAGAGTCAGCTGGGGTGCGGGAAGAGGGATTCCAGGTGACAGAGAAGTCCCCATGGGAGAAGCAGGAGCTGGTAGAAAACAGACAACAGAGAGAAGAGGGGGGCCTCACAGAGAGACAGGAGGAAGGTACTTTCAGCCCAGGGAATGAGAGACAAATCCCCACTCAGGAAAGAGAGAGACAGGAGGAAGGACTTCCAGCCCAGGGAATGAGAGACAAATCCCCACTCAGGAAAGAGAGAGACAGGAGGAAGGACTTCCAGCCCAGGGAATGAGAGACAAATCCCCACTCAGGAAAGAGAGAGACAGGAGGAAGGACTTCCAGCCCAGGGAATGAGAGACAAATCCCCACTCAGGAAAGAGAGCCAGGAGGAAGGTACTTCCAGCCCCACAGTTACCTTCCTAAGGAAGCCTGAGATTCACCTAGCCTCAGAGAGATATTCATACCTGAAGAATCTAAATCTGTGCTGACTACCTTCAACAGACATTTGGTTCAAGAGTCTGACTCACCAATGGACCCCACTCAGTCAGGAGTGAAGACAAAGCTTCAAAGGTGTACACTTAGGGTCCTGGATAAGGGCCCAGGGGTCCCATGGTCAATCTGATTCTGTCAGATCATAACACCATGATTGTTAAAGAAAAAATTATGCAATGATACCTGTTAAAAGCACAATAAGGAAGACTTTATTCAGAGCCAACACGATAGGTGTAGGGGCCATGACAATGGGGCCTTGCAGTAGGGGAGGGAGGCTGGCTCAGCTCCAAACACAGCACAGGAGGTTGGGGATCCATAACCAAAAAGCAGGGTAAATGTGAGTGGATGGAGTGTTAGTAAGAGGAAATGTCAGGGTCAGGAGATTCTGGCTAAACCCACCTAACAGAGTTCTTGCTGAAGGCGGGCCAGGAGATTCTGGCTAAACCCACCTAACAGAGTTCTTGCTGCAGGCGGGCCAGGGTGACCGACATCACCTGGGAGGTGGTAAAGGATGAGGGACTCGATCAGATATCGAGGGTGACCAGATATCAAGGATGGGTGGAGGCACAGTTCTTGCTAAACTGACTTAACATGGTTATTTGCTGAAATTGGATTTTACAAAGAAGGGCACAGATGGGACTAGGAGGAGGTTGAAGAGCTTAACTAAATTTGGGCCAGCAGAGCAATCAGGCAAGATAAATAAAAGGCAAAAAATCAGTAGCATTTCTATACACTAACAGCACCCAAGCCATGAGCCAAATCAAGAATGCAATCCCATTCACAATTGCCACAAAAAGAATAAAATATCTAGGAATACAGCTAACCAGAGAGGTAAAAGATCTCTACAATGAGAATTACAAAACACTGCTCGAAGAAATCAGAGATGACACAAACAAATGGAAAATCATTCCATGCTCATGGATAGAAGAATCGATATCGTTAAAATGGCCATACTGCCCAAGGCAAGTTACAGATACAGATTCAGTGCTATTGCTATCAAACTACCAATGACATTCTTCACAGAAGTAGCAAAAACTATTCTAAAGTTCACATTGAACCAAAAAAGACCCCAAACAGCCAAGGCAATTCTAACCAAAAAGAACAAAACTGGAGGAATCACATTGCCAGACGTCAAACTATACTACAAGGCTACAGTAACCAAAACAGCATGGTACTGGTGCAAAAACAGACACATAGACCCAATGGAACAGAATAGAGAACCCAGAAATAAAGCCACACACCAACAGCCATCTCATCTTTGACAAAGCTGACAAAAACAAGCAACAGAAAATGGACTCCCTAATCAATCAATGGTGCTGGGATAGCAGGCTGGCCATATGCAGAAGATTGAAACTTGACCTCTTCTTTATACCGCATACAAAAATTAACTCGAGATGGATTAAAGACCTAAATGTAAAACCTAAAATTATAAAAACCCTGGAAGATAACCTAGGAAATACCATTTTGACCATAGAAACTGGCAAAGATTTCATGACAAAAATGCTAAAAGCAATCGCAACAAAGGCAAAAATTGACAAATGGGACCTAATTAAACTAAAGAGCTTCTGCACAGCAAAAGAAACCATCAACAGAGTAAACAGACAACCTACGGAAGGGGAGAAAATATTTACAAAATATACATCTGACAAAGGTCTAATATCCAGAATCTACAAGGCTGTTAAACAAACATACAAGCAAAAAATAACTCCATTAAAAAGTGGGCAAAGGGCATGAACAGACACTTTTCAAAAGGAGACATACATGTGGCCCACAGGCATATGAAAAAATGTTCAATATCACTAATCAGAGAAATGCAAATCAAAACCACAGTGAGACACCATCTCACACCAGTCAGAATGGTTATTATTAAAAACTCAAAAAACAACAGATGCTGGCGAGGCTGTAGAGAAAAGGCAACACTTACACATTGCTGGTAGGAGTGTAAATTAGGTTCAACCATTGTAGAAAGCAATGTGGAGATTCCTCAAAGACCTAAAAACAGAACTACCATTTGACCCAGCAATCCCACTACTGGTAAATACCCAAAAGAATAAAAATTGTTCAACCATAAAGACACATGCACACATATGTTCATTACAGAACTATTCACAGCAGCAGAGACCTAAATGCCCATTGACCGTAGACTGAATGAAGAAGGTGTGTACATATACACCATGGAATATGGTGCGGCCATACAAAAGAATGAAGTCATGTCCTTTGCAGGAATATGGATAGAACTGGAGGCCATTATCTTTAGCAAACTAATACAGGAACAAAAAACCAAATACCACATGTTCTCACTTATAAGTGGGAGCTAAATAATGAGAACACGTGGACAGAAAGGGCGGAGCATCAGACACTGGGGCCTACTTGAGGGTGCAGGGTGGGAGGAGAGGCCCAGGGCAAAACAAAAAATAAAAAAAAAAAACTGTTGGGTACTATGCTTAGTACCCAGGGGACGAAATCATCTGTATACCAAACCCCCGAGTCAAGAGTTTACCTATATAACAAACCTGTACATATACCTCTGATCCTAAAATAAAAGTTAAAATATTCTTTAAAATAAAAATAAATAAAGTCGGGCCAAGCAAAGGGTCTTTGTCAGTGTCCACCAACATGCTGGTGTTCCTTTCTTAAGAAGCCCAATTCTCAGTCTCAGTGGATTGACTCTCAGCTTCACTCCTGTGGGTGCAGTTTCTCAGGCTTTCCTTCTTGAGTGTGAGCCATGTCGGAACCCTGCCTACACCTCCGGGAAGCTTCTGCTTTCCATGTGTCGTGAGAGGTTGCTGAGACCCGGCCACCGAACATCTTATGTGAGCATGTGTGGCAATATGGAAGCTTCTCATGATGAATGCATTTCAGAATTTAGGTCGGAGGGCAATAGGGCAGGCTGAAATGCCGTGTAAATATTCCACTCCTGATACGATTATTTAGAAATGCTGGACAGAATGTACTAAAGTAACTTTTAAAATGGGTAGCCAAGCTCTGAAGAAAGAGAACTCCTCAAGGTCTTATTCCAAAGAGGCAGCTGGAAGTCAGTGTGGGAAGGGTGGTCAGGACTGCGCCCTACAAGGGCAGGCGGCCGGGTGCTAAACATGTCCACTTGGCATCTGCATAAATGGCTTCGGGGAATGTTTAACAACCAGCTCCCCCAAACAGCAGACTCAGAGATCGTGCGATTTACAGATAGACGATATATAGCACACAGCTTACAAATAACAGCACACACGGTGCTCTATTTTCAATTTCATGTAGCCCACGGGTTCTCACAGAATGCTCGCTCCGATTTTCATGGAGCTCTTGCATCTGTATCCAACGTATGATTGCAATCAGGGAACGAGTGTTGTTCCGACGTGGTGTTGGTTAACATCACTTACCTGAACAGGCAAGAAGAGAAAACAGAATACGTCAGAACTTATTCCACGTCACTCATGAGTGGCCTGAGCACTTTTTTTGCCAAATGGGATGATAGTTGCCAAATCCTGAGGGAAGATGGTCTCTATTTCCTCATGCTGTTCACAATGGAAGGGCTACAGACACCATACGCTTAAGTTGAATCAGCATTAGGAATGTCTTCTTCATCACTTATTAAAGTCTAGACAATCAGCAAAGCAAAAGCAACGCCCCCGTCTGTCGTGGTTGCGGACTTCTGTGGTGTCAACGCGCCCACTGTGAATGATTTCGGCGCGATGGGACAGGCAGCCGGCAGCCTGCCGTTAGCACTTCCACCGCACAGGCTCAAGAGCTGGAAATAACCAGAGGATATACAACCACTAGGGATGATGACAAGTGTAAACAAAAAACATCATGTTTATTATCTGTGTTTTAATATAATTTGTCGGTTAATATAATTAAATTTTTAATAATGGCTGTATTTGACAAGCTGCCTGCAAGACTCCTATAAACTTAACAATCTGCCCTGCAAGTCGGTCCGAGCCGGCTGCCACACACTCTGTCTCAGGACCCTGTGACAAAGGGCAGAGTTTGGAGGACAGCCCCGTCCCACCGTACAGGAAAAAATAAGTCCTATATACCACAGGAGGGTGTGGCGTCTAGCTTACCCTCCCCACGTGGCCCAGGAAAGCCAAGACGAAATATCAAGGTTGAAACTGATCCAAGCCCCGTGAAACCCTTGGGTCCCCAAGATAAGTAAAGGCAAAACCGCTCAGTGCCCTTCTGCAACCCCCAGAAAAGACGCCCCCTGAAGATGAGCTCCTAATGAACAATCACAAAGCCCACGGGGATGGACTCTGTCAGGGACAGTCGTCCAGTGTGAAAAAGGTGATAAAACCGGTTTTACCATTTTAAATGGTATATAGAAAGAATAGCTGCATTTAAAAAGAGAACAGCTAGACTTGAACCAAACAAAACTTCTAGAAACGAAACCGAAAAGGAACAATTATTTTAAAGTTAGAGGATACGTGTTCACATGATACAAGCTGACCATAAAAACTCAACGTCTGGGTAAAATGGAAGATTGGCTAGGTCTGGAAACTCAGTGAAATGGAAGACAGGTCTGAGAAACCCACTCATAAAACAAAAATATGCAAGAGAGGTTGGGGACATACAGAGGGCAGGAGTGGGCACCAAAAGAGGAGGGCTGTCGGTGACGAGGCCCTTTAGGAGTCCCTCTCACAGCACAGGTGGGCTCTGTGGGCCTCCTGTGCCCCTCTCCACAGTGGGTCCTAGCCAGGGACAGCTCTTATTTCAGCATCAGTCCGCATGTCCAGCTCCAGTTCCAAGTGGGCTGAGGAGACTTGTCGGCAATTTCTATTACCCAGACAAGGCTTCCTTCCTGGCTGCTGCGTGTGGCCTGGGACGTGCACCCTGTCCCGGGTCGAGAGGGCATTGAGACAGTGTCGAGACCCCAGCCACGAGGGGGGCTTTCTTCCACCGACACGGCTCTACACTTGGATTTCTAGCATGGCCTTGACTGGGAGGCCACAGACGCAGAGGTGCCTCGAGGGGCTTCAGGATTACAAAACGCAGACACCCAGGAGGCAATGGGCTAACCAAGGAGTGGGGAGGGCACAACCTTGTCACCCCACTTTACAGTGTGCAGGCCCTGAGCTGCAAACCTTGGCCATGCAGCTTGTGTGGACATATCACAGGCAGGGCAGGCTGGCGCCCTGAGTTCACAGCGGGACACTCCGCAAGGTGCCAAGATGATGGTCTCCTCCCTCCCACGTGTCACCGGGGCCTGGGGCTCGTAACCATTCACTGTTTCAACATAATGGGGCTGCTCAGCAAGTGATTCAGTGATGATTTTTACAAAGTTGTTGCTTAAGACTGATTTTTTTTAATTTGGTGAGACGTGATCTTACAAAAAGAAAACGAAAGATCTGTGTATTGTAATTCCGTGCATAAGAAATGCACCAGGCCAGACACAGCGGCTCACACTTTGGGAGGCTGAGGAGGGAGGATCACTTGAGCCCAGGAGTTCACAATCAGCTTGGGCAACATGGTGAAACCCTGTCTCTACAAAAAAAAGAATAATAATAATACAAAAGTTAGCCAGGCATGGTGGCGCACACCTGTAGTCCCAGCTACTGGGTGGCAGGTGGTGCTGAGATGGGAAGATTGTTTGAGCCTGGGAGGGAGTTTGAGGCTGCAGTGAGCTGAGATGGTGCCACTGCCCTCCAGGCTGGGGAGCAAGGCCCTGTCTCAAAACAAAAACACACAAAAAGAAATGCACCAACTTAATAATGAGACCATAAATCTGTTTTTCTCAGGGTCTTGGAATGGGGTTTATTGGAATTCCTTGGAAATGCACAGAGGCCCACACGCCTTGTGGGTAGATGAAGTCTCATTAAAGATGCCCACCTCTCGTGGGTGTTCTGAGCCCTCATGTGTGAGGTTCCGGGGCCTAACTCTGAATCTGGCCCCTTTGGGCCATACTCGCCTCTCCTGTCACTCTTCCAGCCCCACTGCCCGCACCACCAGCTGCAGACTACCTTGGGAAGGAATCACTTCCCGACACCGCACACCTGCTCTCGGGTGGAATCGGTGCGAGTACGGAATTTTCCATCCTCCTCGGAAAGCCCACGGTCACACTCCCGACCTGGGAGCCCCCGCAGCCCTGCCGGTGGGTGAGTGGGCTGTCCGGAGCCTGTCTGCCTCCGTGGCCGGGGTCCTGCACTCGTTGCTTCGGGGCAGCTGGGTGTGGTGGCCCCGAGCACCCTGCTGCTGGGTGCCTGGAAAGCATCTAAAGTGAATGCGGCAGGTCAGAGCATTGGTCCTCAGACTCTGCAGAGACCAGCATGCCCACCATTGCGTAGGTGTGGGGTCTTTCCTGCTGAGACCTGGGACTGAAATGGATGCTGTGAATATATGTTACTGGGCTGTGTAAACTAATAGGACGGCTCCCGGAAGTTTTATTCTTTTTCTACAAAATTAACTGAATACTTTTTAAAAGGAGACCTGCACGCCCACTGCCTCTCTCCACTCCGCTCCCCACTGTCTCCGTCTCTGCTGGGTTCCTCCCCCTCTGGCTGCTCAGCGCGAGCACGAAGCCAGCCCAGGGCGCCCCCTGGGGAAGCACCAGCCACGTTAGACGGAGCCTGTGTCTTGTGCGTTAGTAATCAGGGAGAGCACTAAGAAAAAACCCTCATAATGAGCGGAATAGACATTAATTCAAAGACTTTATTGGAATAGAAAATGAGGATTTGATTATACCTTTGTTCCTAAACAATGGCTGGGTTTCATTTTGTAAAGGCATTTGTTTAGAAACTGATCTTAGCCATTTTTGTCGCTCCATTTATTAGGCACGCTTGATGGTTTAGGGATTTGCTTTTTTTAATTGAGTGCAGTTGGTAAATATCACGGTGGGTTTTCTGGCCATCAGGTCATTTCTCTGTGGTCATCTCCACAGGCCAGTGCTCAGGGGAGCCGGGAGCGTTTGGCCTGCACCACACAGCCCAGCCCTGGGGGCGTCTGTCCTGCAGCCCAAGATGTGCGCCCTTCAGTCTGGAGGGGACGTGCTCCGCACGTGAGGGGCCAGGCGAGGTGGAGAAGCTCCCGTGCTCTCTGTGGCTCTCCTGCTGCCGCCTCTCTGGGTACAGAAAGCCTGCTGCTGTGCGCACCCCACTAGTGGCCGAGTGGTCTGCAGAGGCAACGCTGGCTGGTGGCCTGGTCGACACAGAAGTGTGAAGCGGTCTTGGGAGGCCTGCAGCAGCCAGAGGTGCCCGGGATGTGGCCATCGTCAACCCCACCACGCAGCTCCTGAGGGCACGCAGGGACTCTGAAGGAAGGCTGGGAATGGCACGGGAGTGACGTCGGGCCTCAGCATCAAAGGAGACAGGAGGAAACGCTGGCCTCATCAGCTCCGAGTCTGATTCCACTTCCACGGCCCAGCTCGCCCTCTCTCTCTTCTCGCTCTCCTTTTTTTAATTGGCACACAATAATTGCACCTGTTTCTGGAATACAGGGTGGTGTTTCGACGCCCATGTATGATGTGGGATAGTCAGATCAGGGCGGTTCACGTGCCTGTCACCTCAAACCTTTGTCAGTTCTTTGTGCTGGGAACATTCCAAAGCCTCTCTTCCAGCTCTCTGAAAACATACAATAAATTGTTGTCGACCACAGTTGCGTGGAGTGCCAGGAACACTGGAGCTTATTCTCCCGTCTGGCTCTAACTCTTACCCCCTCTCCAGACTCTGGCAACCACCAGTCCATCACCACCGCCTTGAGTTCGGCTTTTTTAGCTCCCACATATGTGTGAGATCCTGGGGTGTTTGTCTTCCTGCACCTGGCTGATTTCCCCAATTCCTCCAGGCTCATCAATGCGGCTGAAATGACAGGATTCCTTTCTTCTCTGGCTGAACAGTGTCCACTGTGCCTACGCACCACATTTTTCTTATCCGTTCGTCTGTTGATGGGCACTGAGGTTGATTCCAAATCTTGGCCATTGTAAATAGTGCTGCAATGAATAGGGATGTGCAGATACGTCTTCGATATACGGATTTCCTTTCTTTGGGGCGTATGCCCAGCAGTGGGACTGCTGGATCCCAAGGTGGCTCTATTTTTAGTGTTTTCAGGAAACTCCAGCTGCTCTCCATAGCAGGCATCCTCACTCACATTCCCTCCGACAGTGCACATGGCCCTCTTTTCCCTCCCACAGTGCGCACTGCCCACTTTTCCTTCCGACGCTGCACACGGCCCTCTTTCCCCTGCGACAGTGCACACGGCCCTCTTTTCCCTCCGACAGTGCACACGGCCCTCTTTTCCCTGCCACAGTGCACACGGCCCTCTTTTCCCTGCCACAGTGCACCCGGCCCTCTTTTCCCTGCCACGGTGCACACGGCCCTCTTTTCCCTCCGACGGTGCACACGGCCCTCTTTTCCCTGCGACGGTGCACACGGCCCTCTTTTCCCTCCGACGGTGCACACGGCCCTCTTTTCCCTCCGACGGTGCACACGGCCCTCTTTTCCCTGCGACGGTGCACACGGCCCTCTTTTCCCTCCGACAGTGCACACGGCCCTCTTTTCCCTGCCACGGTGCACACGGCCCTCTTTTCCCTGCCACAGTGCACACGGCCCTCTTTTCCCTGCCACGGTGCACACGGCCCTCTTTTCCCTCCGACGGTGCACACGGCCCTCTTTTCTCTCCGACGGTGCACACGGCCCTCTTTTCCCTCCGACGGTGCACACGGCCCTCTTTTCTCCACCTCCCCGCCTCTGTGATCTTCTGCCTTTCTGATAAAAACCATTCTAGCAGATGTGGGGTGGTATCTCATTATGGTTTTAAATTAGCATTTCCCTGAGTGATGTTGGGTCTTTTCTCATATACTTTCTGGCCACTGGTAGGTCTTCTTTTGAGAAACATCTACTCTGATCATTTGCCCATTTTTCTCATTTTTTATTTTTTTAGTCCATGACCTGCTGAAATTTGCCCATTTTTAAATCAGATTATTTTTGTTGCTGTTGAGCTGGGTGAGTTCCTTGTAGATTCTGGGTATTAGTCCCTTGTTGGATGAAGAGTTTGCAAATTTTTTTTATTCCTTTTCCTTCTCTTTCAAGGGAGAGTGTGTTATACACAAAGTCTCTGCCTCCCTCTCTGTGTCCATCTGTCTCTTCTCTCTCTGTCTCTGCCTCCTCTCTGTCTCCATCTGTTTCTTCTTCTCTGTCTCTCTCTGCCTCCCTCTCTGTCTCTTCTTCTTTCTCTCTCTCTGCCTCCCTCTCTGTCTGTCTCTTCTCTCTCTGTCTCTCTCTGCCTCCCTCTGTCTCTGTCTCTTCTTCTGTCTCCCTCTGCCTCCTTCTCTGTCTCCGTCTATCATCTCTCTCTCTCTCTCTGCCTCCCTCTCTTTCTTCTCTCTCTCTCTCTGCCTCCCTCTGTCTCTTTTTTTCTCTCTCTGTCTTTCTCTGCCTCCTTCTCTGTCTCTGTCTTCTCCTAGCAGCCCTGAGCCTCTCTCTCTTTTCTCTGGGGTATCTACTTTGAAGGAAGCCATTGATACATAACTATTGTGGTCTCGATTTTCTATTTAAAAAAAAAAAAGTAATCCCACTACTTTGCAGTCATCCTTCTGTTTTTTAGGATTAGACGTTCCCTGTGAAAAGGTGGCTGTGAACGAAGGGAAGTCAGAGGAAATCATAGACTCTGCAGCCTTGGGCCACGCATCAGAGGCCAGGAGCCCCACAGGGACATTGGGGCTCCCAGTGGCTGGCAGCTGGGCTGCTGAGGGCTCACAGCCAGGCCCCTCTCCATGAACTGCCCTCAGCCACATGCCCCCTGCCCCATGCCAATGCCCTTCCCAGGGACATGGCCCACCCCATGACTGGTCTAAGAGGGGCACGAGGCCCTCCCACTGGCCCCTTTTGGGACCACCCTGTGGGGCCCTCCAGTCCCGGGGTTCCACGGAGGCCTTGCTTGCAACTGTGTGGCATCTGGACACACAACATCTGGACTTCGCCACCCCGGCATCGTGCTCCCTCCCTCACCCCCTGCCCCGAACCCCCGCAATTGTCACAGCCAGATGGCAGGAGTCGGGGCTCCTCAGGCCAGGCCTGGGGACCCTCCCACTCACCCTCAGAAGAGGGCCCCTGAGCCAGAGCTGCTCCCATGGGGCAGAGCAGAGGAAGGAGTAGCTACACACTGAGGAGTGAAGAGAGAGGAGCGCCCCGCCGGCCATTCCTGGAGATGCCAGGGTGGAGGCCAGGGCAGAGCCCAGAGAGACTGCAAGGGGGCCCTTCCCAGTCTCTCCGCACCAAGGTGGCGTCCAGCCTTCTCACCCTGAGCTCCTGAGCACTCCAGGAGGCAGCTCTGCACACTCCAGGCTCACTCTCTGACCCCTGCAGCCAGGTGCTGGCCCATTATCCAGAACAGGAGCCAGAGACAGGGGCAAAGTCCAGGCAAGGCTGCTGTCCCCAGGCCCAGGCTCGGCACCCACACAAGTCCCCAGGGCCCCTCACTCCCTTGCAGGGTCCTGACCAGACCCTGGCCTGATGCATGCCCTTCAGTCTCTAGGCACAGACTTGGGGTGCAAACCCAGCCCAGTCTAGGCACAGACTTGGGGTGCAAACCCAGCCCAGGCATCTGTCTGGGAGCCCCAACAGCCTCCTCAGCTGTGTAGCCTCCAGCACCTGCACATCCCAGCACGGGCTGGGGCTGGCCGAAGTCGGTTCAAATGGTCCATCCAGCCATGTGGCCACAGGGACCTTCCTTCCCCTCTTGGAGCCCGAGTTTCCTCTGCTGGAAAGTGGGACAGTGGCCGCAGTGATCGCAGCCATGAGGAGCAGCACCTCGCAGAGCACTGGGGCTGGAACCGCTCCACGCCCTCACCTTCACTTTTGTGCAGCTTGAGAGGCAGCTGGATTTCTCAAGGCAGCAGTGAGGCTCCACCAGGAAGTGCACTGTTGTCTCCATTCTTTTTAAGCAGCCAGTGTTTGCAGAATGCTGGTGCCGGGCAGGGGGCCGGTAAGGGGATGCCAAGCCTCCTGCTGCGGCACAGCTTCCAGCTCTGGGACCCCACGTCCCTCCCCTCCCCAGCCCCCCACCATCCCTGCTGCGCACCTCACAGCCTCCCACACCTGCAGCCTTAAGCCCTCATCCTCATACAGGAGGCCAGGCCCTGTGCTTCTGTGGACAGACAGCAGCCTCGAGGCCTCTCTCCTCCCCGTGTGTGTCCATCAGGCCTGACCTGGACTTTCCCAGCAGAGCAGGAGCTGCCGGAGGCTGCGGGTTTCTGAGTGTGCCTCAGGGCAGTGCTTCCTGGAGCAATGCAGCTCTCAGCAACCTGCTGACATCTGTCTTACCTCTGGTCTTTTACCTGTTTTGCAAACTTTGTCTCCAAAGTTTTTGTCAAAAGAAGAGAAGAGAGTGAGATGTTCAGCAGACATCTGAACACCTTGGAGTGGCAAGAGGGAGGGAGGATGAAATCAAGAGATTCTCTCTTGGCCGGATCTTGATGGGGCTGAGCTATTTCTTTCCTTGGAAGAGCCTAAGTCCTTGGGAGTCTCTTTGAGACTCTTCTGGGGCTATATGGGGTTGTATTTAATTGACACTTTCAAATCCTGGATAGATCTACACATGCGTCTGTAGACGTGGTGGTACATGTATGCCCACACAGTGCACACGCCCACACACGCATCTCCATTCACGAAGTCGTACATCTGTGTAGACACACGAAGCATGCACACGCATGCACCTGCAGAAATGACCAGTCTCTCGCACGCCACTGTGCGCGGCTCCTAATTCCACGTGTCTGGATCTCGTGGTCACGTGATTTTTCAACATCCTCAGCCTAAAGCCAGATCAAACTCCGGGTTCCCAACCACATCCAAGGTCGGCCGCACCAGTGAGGCCACGCTCAGCCCCCTCCATGGCTGCTCCCTGGGACCCAGTTCCAAAAGCCCCATGGGCAGGTGCAGGGCCTTCTCTGAGCTGGGCCCGAGGGCGTCTTTCTGAGCGCCAGCCCCACCCCTCAGGTGCTAAGGGGCACCAAGCTGGCCCTCGCGTCTGAGACCCTGTGAAGAGCTGAGTCGCTGGTGGAGAGTTCTGCTAATTTCTCTCTCATGGGTTATGAGACGTGAATGAGGTGAAGGATTTGATGTTCATTTTTATTTACAAAAGGCCAGGGAATAAAGAAGAAAAGAGGGGGTGAGGACACTCAGGTGCCCGGGGACCACTCGGCCCGTCACGCCAAGTCCCTCCTGTCTCAGGAAGGTTCTGCAGCCGCCTGGGGCCTCCTGGCACTCCTGAGCAGGAATCGCGGCTGAAGAGGTCGGCGCTGTGGCTCCATTCGCTGCCAACTGTGGCGTTCGAAACTCCCAGCTCCTCATTCAAAACCATCTTTTTTGTACATGCACGCTCATCTCTATTTTATTTCCCGACATAATTACAATTGCGATATAGGAATAACTTGTTTAATTCATCAAGCCGCTGGAAACAGCTTCTTCCGGATACAGGCGCTGCCTTTGCCCCCAACCCCCTGCTTCCATTTTAATAAATCCAGCTGCATGATCATTGGAGCTCTTTTCCTTTCCACTCCTGCTGTATTACCCTTGGAGATGAATCACCATCTCTGAAGGCGTGGGAATGGCTCTTGGGGAGGCAGGCACCACCCTCTGGCCCTCGGCTCCCACCAGCCCTCGCCACACTCAGCCGGGAGAGGAGCACCACCGTGAGACCCAGACCGTGGCCTGTGGCCTGGCCCACACCTCAGGGCCCTCCTCCCACTCACTGCGTCTGCGACTCACGCACGCCACTGCACATCATCCTTCTGCCCTGTGGAGTGGGGGCAGTATGGGACCAGGTGCTCAGGGTCGCTGGGAAGGCCAGAGCAAGCTGTTCTGTTTGGGGCGAGAACCAGGCCTGGCCTTGGTATGGTGTTGACGCGCTAGTGACGTCCCCCCACCATCAAGCCATGTCTGCCCGAGCGTCTCTTGGCTGACAACGCTGAGCCCTCCAGCTCCACAGAGATGGAGTCACTGTGTTGCACCTCCTGGGTCCAAGGCTGCCGCACAACGTCACAGACACAGGGGCTGACCCAGCAGGAGGACCCAACGCTGGCTCCACCGAACCCTCGCCAGGCGCCCACTCGCCTGTACCTCTCACATCTGCACGGCCAGGCCCACCTCCATCCCAAGAAGGAAGGGGCAGCAGGTCCAGCCACATGCATGTGGGAGAAACTGCAACTCATTGTTGTCTTAGCAGTGCAGACCCTTCAGAAATTCCACCAGCTCCCCCTCCTCCTCACCCCTCCCTCTTCCCCTCATCAGCCCCTCCTTCTTTCCACCCTCCTCCTCTCCAGTCTCCTTCCCTCTCCTTCTCTTCCTCGCCCTCATGGCTGTTGGGGTATCTGAGGAAGCCCCCAGTAGATAACACTCCTTTTGTCCACCCAGGTTGACCAAATTAAGACAAATCAAGGCCAGTTTGTGGTGGCTCACACCTGTAGCCCCAGCACTTTGGGAGGTACAGGTGGGAAGACTGCTTCAGCCCAGGAGTTCAAGAACAGCCTGAACAATATAGGGAGACCCCTTCTCTACAAAAAAAAAAAAAATTAAAAATTAGCCAGGCACGGCAGCATGTGCCTGTGGTCCCAGCTACTCAGGAGGCTGAGGTGGGAGGATCACCCTAGCCCAGCGGTTGAGGCTGCAGTGAGCCAGGATCTCACCACTGCACTCCAGCCTGAGCAACAGAGCGAGACCTTGTCTCAAAACAAAAAGGAACAGAAAAAAGAAACCGAGAGCAAAGACTGCAGCCAGGATATCTCCCCAGGTGCTGATTCAGCTCAGGGGACTCAGGGCCTCAGTGCAGCCCCAGCATAGGGAGGGGGACAGCGAGCTCCAGGCGGTGGGAGCTGTCTGCCCTGCGGCAGCCACCAGCCTGGAGCAGGTGCACCCACCTTTTGACCTTTGTTGCCCCAGGGGTGACTTGGAGTCAGCCCTTGCGCTGCTTCCTCCTGGAGGCGCCTGGGGTCCTCTACCCAAGGAGAAAACTCCCGTTTCCTCACTGACGGCACAGGCGAGTTCTTCCCCACCCCCACCTCCCCGCCCACCACCAACCTGCCTCACGTGCACTCATTTTCTTTTCCTTTTCATGGAAATCCAAAAAATTTATCTGGGAGCAACAAGACCAGCCAGTTCCTGCAGATTCGAGGCCCAGCCCGCAGTCCAGCCCGTCATCTCCCTGGGGACCAGGCGCCAACACCTAGCTCTGGAGGCAGAAGGCCCCAGGCTAACGGGATCTGATACAAGAGCTGGGGTCGGGCTCCTGATATGGCCTACAAAAAAAGATGGCTGGAAAGCAGTTCGCTGCCTTAGGTGACAGGGGAAGGGGGGCAGAACTGTGAACCGTGAGCTCAGCCTGCGGCCTCTGCAGCAGTCACCACCGACCCCCGGCCACCTACCCCAAACAGGAGGCAGAGATCTCTCACCGTCCCCCACCTCAGGATCCTGAAGCAGGAGCCCTGGAGCCCTCCCAGGGCCGGTGATCATTTTCAGGAGGAACCTAAACAGAGCTGTCTTTAGTCCAAAGGAAGGGGGTGCTGACAGTGGGAATTCAGGCTTCATGGAGGGTGAGGCTGGAGCAGATAATTATTATCTTCTTCTAATTCTCAGAAAATAAACAGAATACAGAAAGCAACAGAGCAGTCGGCCAGAGATCATGTTGGGTTTGAAGACGGTGGTGGCCACTGCCACTTGAACGGGCCAAGGCCAGCAAGACCCAGGTCCCAGCACTCAGAGTGCCCTCATGCCACACCCCACCCAGGGGAGGGCCCAGGCATGAACTGGGCTCATCCAGCCACCCCTGGTGTCCCTCGCTGCAGAGCATCACGTGATCCCAGTGTTCCCGCAGAGGAGCCTGGACGTCAGGGAGGCCCGGGGGCTATGGGGTCCCAGCCAGTTACATCCCGACCCTCACACCTTGGGAAATACGGCTGGGGTGGGAGGTTGTGGAATAGTATTCATGTAAACTTATTTTTACAAGTTCAGGTGTATATTGTTTATTGTTTTAAAACAAAATAGAAACTTTAGAAATACTGAGAAATAAGTCCATTTTGGTAAACTCCAAAATTCTGAAATCAAGATTTAATTTAGGGATGATACTCACTGTCTCATGTCAAATGGGTCCCAATCAAAGGTGTCTGGGTCCTGACCCACCTCCCCAGCTCCCCAAGCTCCCCAGAACCAGGTCTGGACACTGCAGGGCTGAGGGCTGCTGGTCCTGAATGCTCTGCCGGAGAGGGGACAGTCCTGGAGCGAGGCTTCCAGAGGGGCTGAGAGACCCCCACTCCTTCAAGGCCTGACTTCACAGGACCCCTCTCTGTGTCCAGGCAGAGCAGTTGGGAGACCTGGGGAAGGTGGTATCAGGGGCTATGGGAAGCAGGCACAGCAGAGACAGCAGACGAGGCTTGGGGTGTGCAGGGTGTGTGTGTCTGTGTGCGCATGCTGTAGTGTGTGTGTGTGCATGTCTGTGTGTATATGTGTGCATCTCTGTGCATGTATATGCATGTGTGTCTGTGTGCATCTGTGCACGTGCATCTATGTGTGTGCATGCATGTGTGCCTGTCTTTGCATGCATGTGCATGTGTGTGTGTGTGTGCATGCATGTGTGCATGTCTTTGCATGCATGTGCATGTGTGCGTGTGTCCGTGTCTGTGTGTTCATCTGTGCACGTGCATGTATGTGTGTGTGCATGTGTGCATCTGTGTACACATTTGTGTCAATGTGAGGGATGGTAGGGTAGAGAAGTCCCAGAGATGAGGCCCTGGGGGACAGCAACGGGATGGTGGAGGGAGGCACCAGCAGTCTCTGACCATCTGGAAGGCTGGGACTGCACAGAAGAAAGTGACGAAGCCACCTTGCAGCTCTGAGCAGTGAGGGCCCAAGAGGGCGAACCAGCCCACAGCAGTGTCCGAGGGACCAGCTGACAGCAGCTTTCGGGTGTTGGGCTCGGCTGCACAGTGCATGGCGCTGGGAACTTGCAGGGCCCTCCTCTGTTGAAATTCCTTAGCAACGACCAAGGAGGTGTCCTCTTTGTGTCAAGAGAGAATTCAGACCCAGAGATGCCACATGGGGCTCCAGGATCTCTCTCAGGCTGAGCAGCTGCTGACCAGTGCAGCCTCCATATGCTGTGTGCAGCCCACAGGGCCATGCCATGGCTGGATTTCAGCTCCAACTTGGCCCTCTGCCAGGGCCCTTGTGCAGTGCACAACATGTACAACTGGACTGGGGTGGGGGGAAGTGAGGACGTCTGGCCTGCATGAAGAAGCACAGAGAAACATCAGTGTAGACTCCTGGCTCCCCCTGGCTTGGGGATGCTGAAGCCCTGCTAGCTGTAAGGGGATGGGGAGGCCTCCACCCTTTCCAGGGGATGTGGAAGGAACACACTCCCCAACTCCATGCCTCAGATCCTGTTCCCTGGAGCCAGCCCTGTCCTGATCGTCCGAGAGGTCTCATCCTACTCTCTTCCTGCCCCAAAGCTTCTGGGCAACCCCTGCCCAGACCCCGAGGCAGTACCAGGCTCCACTCAGCAGCAGTGCCAGGGCTCAGGGGGCTGGCACTCGGTTCCTTGTTAGGGTGGGTATGGTAAGCAGGACCACACCCCAGGGAGGAAGCCTGGGTCCTCTGGGACGTCAGGTGCTGGCACCCAACAGGGCTGGGCTCAGAGATGCTGGAGGAGTGAGAGAGCGGCTGGGGCCGACCACAAGCCCTGCCCCAGGCACTGGCTGACCATCACCTTTTCCCAGGGAGGCCCCTAGCGGCCACCCTGCCTCTGCACCACCTGCCTGGGGCAAAACACCAGCCGGGCCCCGCAGAGGGCACGACCCAAAGAGCCTGGACCACCCGGTCTCCTGGGCCCACCTTCTCCATGTCGGCAGCTCCCCCAACCCAGTCACCTTCCAGGAAACCCCCAGGATGCAGGCGAAGCCCCTGAGCAGGTGAGGAAGTTCAGACACCTGAGGCTATCGTGGGAGACCCGGGTCCTTGTAAAGAGCCCCCACCCTCCCCAGCTTGGAGGCCCTTGCCTCTGCCTGCCAGCTCTCCAATACCCAGGCCCACAGCAGGAGCCCAGGCTTCCCAGACTGGCAGCACCCTGGGTGTCAGAGACACCCGCCCTGCCTGCAGCCTCAGGACACGTGGCTGGCATCGTTCCTGCAACTCCCATCACAGGACTCGCCTGGGGCACTTGCTGGAAACCCAATTTCCGGGGCCCAGCCCAAGCCCACTGCATCCAGGTCTCTGTGAGCAGAGCTAGAAATCAGGGTTTTTAATGGGTGCTGTGAGGCTCGGGGCCAGCAGTTTCGGGAGATGGACTCACCTTCCGCCCCACCGCGGCCACAGCAGCACAGCCAGCACAATCGGAGACGTCCATGCGGCCGCTGACCTTGCCACATGCTCCACTCTGTCCTGTGGGCTTTTTCTTAATTTTCCCTTCCCTGACTCCCTGAACTTTGTTAACCTTTGTAAACTACTCCAAATCCTATTGTGAACAAGACAAAAACCAGAAGTAACACCACCGATGGGATCACATCACACCAAGAGCTCGGCTCAGGAAGTCATCGGACTTCCCAGTGACTGCTGGGATTTTCTAGGAACTTACTCTTTGCCCAGGACAGACCACACATTCAAGCCTGTTCCCAAGCCAGGTGGGGTTGGCGTTAGCCAGCAATGCTGTCCAGATGTGGACACAGGCGTCTGCTGCAACCCTCAGGCCTCACACCCCTGCACAGCTTCATCCCCCAAACCCAAATGCCACAGAAACCCACCCTCCCTGTCAGCACCCTGCCCAGACACACATCTCCGACGGCTTCATGGACGTCCCGTGCACATCCCAGATCTCATGAGGCTGATGCCGCCTCGTGTCCTCAGACGGCCCTCTCAGGTGGCTGCTGCACCCGCCCAGGCAGCCAAGGAAAGCATGTGGGGCCATCCTGGCTCCTCTCCCTCGCATCCCACACCGACACGGGCTGTAGCCTGTGGGGCCATTCCAGCTGCTCTCTGTAAGAGTTAAAGAAAGAGGAAAGAAACAGGAAAGCAGCTCCACAGTCAAGGACAGGTTTATTTCAGAGAATAAACCTGAGAGGGCCTTCTGGCCAATTTTGGTCAGGAGTGTTCTTTCTTACAGATTAAGGACATTTAAGGGTTTGGAAGCAGGGAGCTTATCATAGGTTCGGAATGTTTCTATGTCCCAGCTGCTCTCCCCTCCCACCCCACACCAATAGCTGCCGCTGCCTCTAGTCTGGAAATACAGAGAACCCAGCCTCCTGCACCCACCTCCGCAGCTGTCTCCAAATCCCAGCCACCGCGCCTCCTCCCTGGGTGGCTGGAAAGCCTCTGGGTGTGTCTCTCCACTCCAGGGCCCCCGAGGGCCCCTCCCAACATGGCTCCAGGAGCTTGCGAGTCCCTTCTTCTGCCCCTTCGCTTCCTAAAAATCTCAGAGCTGTCGGGTACAGCAGAGCAAGGCAGATACTTGTGCCAGGTGTGGTGGAGCTGCAGACACCCAGAGCAGGGCAACCAGAGACCACAGGGCAGGGTGGGCGGAACACAGGAGGGGAGGGGAGGCACCGGAGATGCAGCCCCGTGGGAGGGATATGCCAGGAGCCTCAGAGCTCCAGTGGTTTAGGAAGCCTGTCCCGTCACCCCCTTGGGTGGGTGTCTACTCCCTCGTCCTCCCCCACACTGAGGGTGGCGCACCTGCTCAGGAGCCAGGGTCCCAGGCCCTGGAGCCACCCCCAATGCCACAGCCCCCAGTCTCCATGCCACTGTCGGCAGGCGAGGAGGTGCCTCGAGCTGACGCTGGCCAAGAGGGTCTTGTGTCCCCAGCAGTATCAGCGTCTGTCACGGTTAGGAATTCCGCAGATTCTTTTAAACGGTGCCGGTCACCACCAGAGGGAAACAGACAGATATCACTCTGTAAATAAAACTAATCCAACTGTCTAAATTTCCAATTTCTACTTCTGTTCTTACTAAGTTGCTTGATTTGTTTGCCTTGTATTGAAATAAAAGCTTATTAAACATACTGAAGCTTGTGATCATTTTAGGTGCTTGCCTAAAACATGCTGTGGTAATAAACGCCCCGTTACCCCTCAGCAGGCTCCCGTCCTTCCAAAGTGGTGAACGCCAGCGTATGCTGGGACCTACCCCGCTTCCATCCCCTGCCCTGCTGTCTGGGCAGGGAGAAGCCACAGCCTCCACCCTCCTTTAACCTGAGAGTCCTCTGCCTGGCTCCATTCCCTGATTTCTGTGGGAATAACGTTTTCTCCTGCTTGTCTGCATGTCTCAAGGACCAAATGTTTGTGTTCCCCTGAGTCCATCTGCGGCAGCCCTGACCCCCAGGGCAGACCCCAAGGTCACAGATGTGGCCTCTAAGGGACTCACTAAGGTTAGATGAGGTCGCGAGGGTGAGACCCATGGTGGGATCAGCGCCCTTATCAGAGGAGACACCAGAACTCTCTCCCGCATGTGAGGGCACAGCAAGAAGATGGCTGTGCAGAAGGGCCCCCACCAGAAACTGAATCAGCCACACCATGACTTTGGGCCTCCCACCCCCACAGCTGGGAGATAAAAGTCTGCTGTGGTGGTGGCCCGAGCAGACTAAGACAGTGTCCACTTTGGGGCAGCTTGGTCAGGTCCATCTCGGGATTAGGATGTTACAAGCCTGCCCACGCACCTGCCCCTTTTCCCTCACTGGATGGACTGCCTGCTGGGCTACCCCAGGGAGGCCGCAGTGCTCCTGTCTGCGGCATTCATCGTGGAAGCCGCCCCCTTCGAGGCTGCCACAGAGCCCAGGGGCTGCACGACTCAGATTGTTACAGATCAAAATCATCTGAAACAGAAGGTCAGGAAGGCAGAGCCCCAAAGCACAGGGCGGCTGTGGGAGGAGACCCCGCCTGGCCGAGCCCACTGGCCTGGAAGCTGGCCCAGCCAGGAGCTGAAAATCAAAAATTGCCTCTTGTAATCTCAGCACTTTGGGAGGCAGAGGTGGGTGGATGACCTGAGGTCAGGAGTTTGAGACCAGCCTGGCCAACATGGTGAAACCCTGTCTCAACTAAAAATACAATAATTTACCGGGTTAAATCTCAGCTACTCGGGAGGCTGAGGCAGGAGAATCTCTTGAACCCGGGCGGCAGAGGTTGAAGTGAGCCGAGATCGCGCCACTGCACTCCAGACTCCAGCCTGGACGAGAGGGCGAGACTCGGTCTCAAAAAAAGAAAAAGAAAAGAAAAGAAAATTGCCTCTTGTGCTGTTGTTTTCCAGGCTCCCAGCTCCCATGGAAGTTGGAAAGGGGTCCTCAGGACATCCGAATCCCTCAGAAACAGCACGAAGGGAGGTGAGGTGCGATCCACAATAATGAAACCGTTCTTCCCACAGTGCGCGTCAGGCAGAAGCCAAAATGACGGAGGCCTTTGGTGCAACGGAATCAACTTTGATTTCAGCACAAAACCGAAAGGGGCAAGAAGCGTTTGAGCGGGAGACAAAAGTCGCTTTAAAGGTCACACCTTCAAACGTCGTGGTAACAAAAACATGAAATCAAAATCATTTTCTCTGATCTGGAAGTAAAGGTCGAATCGACAAGCCTTTGAGTGAGTTTGGAAAACAGCGATCTTTTCATTGTTTGCCAGCCCTGGCCTCCCAACAGGTATTGGGCCCCACCTCCATGAGACGCAGGTCTTTATTCTCCAACAAAAGGAAGGAAAGGTCGAGAGAGAGCGGAGCAGGAGGACAGGGGCGTTCACGGGCGGGAGAGGGGCGTTCACGGGCGGGAGAGGGGCGTTCACGGGCGGGAGAGGGGCGTTCACGGGCGGGAGAGGGGCGTTCACGGGAGGGAGAGGGACGTTCACAGGCAGGAGGAGAGGGACGTTCACAGGCAGGAGGCACCACGGCTGCCAAGCCCAAGGGGATCCCTCTACAAGCTCAAATGTACCTTAGAGTTGAGCCAAAGTCTGCTCTGGGACTTCCTCCTCAGAAGGCCAAACTCCTCCCCAACCAGCATCTCCAGCAGCCCCAGGCACGTGTGTGGCCACCGTGATGTCATCTGCAGGTCAACATCCCCTCCTCAGCCTGATGACACAGATGAGACAGGCCTTTGTTGTGACACTGCGGACATCCGATCATTGACTTTCCAACGGTGAATGTGACGATATCAAATCCTTTCGTAGTCAACATTTATAAAAATGTGAATTTATTTTATTTTTTTAATTATACTTTAAGTTCTAGAGTACATGTGCACAACCTGCAGGTTTGTTACGTATGTATACATTTGCCATGTTGGTGTGCTGCACCCATCAACTCGTCATTTACCTTAGGCATATCTCCTAATGCTATCCCTCCCCCTTCTCCCACCCCACAACAGGCCCCGGTGTGTGATGTTCCCCTTCCTGTGTCCAAGTGTTCTCATTGTTTAATTCCCATCGATGAGTGAGAACATGCGGTGTTTGGTTTTCTGTCCTTGCAATAGTTTGCTGAGAATGATGGTTTCCAGCTTCATCCATGTCCCTACAAAGGACATGAACTCATCCTTTTTTATGGCTGCATAGTATTCCATGGTGTATATGTGCCAGATTTTCTTAATCCAGTCTATCATTGATGGACATTTGGGTTGGTTCCAAGTCTTTGCTATTGTGAGTAGTTTCTCAGTAAACATACGTGTGCATGTGTCTTTATAGCAGCATGATTTATAATCCTTTGGGTATATACCCAGTAATGGGATGGCTGGGTCAAATGGTATTTCTAGTTCTAGATCCTTGAGGAATCACCACACTGTCTTCCACAATGGTTGAACTAGTTTACAGTCCCACCAACAGTGTAAAAGTGTTCCTATTTCTCCACATCATTTCCAGCACCTGTTGTTTCCTGACTTTTTAATGATCACCATTCTAACTGGTGTGAGATGGTATCTCATTGTGGTTTTGATTTGCATTTCTCTGATGGCCAGTGATGAGCATTTTTTCATGTGTCTGTTGGCTGCATAAATGTCTTCTTTTGAGAAGTGTCTGTTCATATCCTTTGCCCACTTTTTGATGGGGTTGTTTGTTTTTTTCTTGTAAATTTGTTTGAGTTCTTTGTAGATTCTGGATATTAGCCCTTTGTCAGATGAGTAGATTGCAAAAATTTTCTCCCATTCTGTAGGTTGCCTGTTCATACTGATGGTAGTTTCTTTAGCTGTGCAGAAGCTCTTTAGTTTAATTAGATCCCATTTGTCAATTTTGGCTTTTGTTGCCATTGCTTTTGGTGTTTTAGACATGAAGTCCTTGCCCATGCCTACGTCCTGAATGGTGTTGCCTAGGTTTTCTTCTAGGGTTTTTATGGCTTTAGGTCTAACATTTAAGTCTTTAATCCATCTTGAATTAATTTTTATATAAGGTGTAAGGAAGGGATCCAGTTTCAGCTTTCTACATATAACTAGCCAGTTTTCCCAGCACCATTTATTAAGTAGGGAATCCTTTCCCCATTTCTTGTTTTTGTCAGGTTTGTCAAAGATCAGATAGTTGTAGATATGCGGCATTATTTCTGAGGTCTCTGTTCTGTTCCATTGGTCTATATCTCTGTTTTGGTACCAGTACCATGCTGTTTTGGTTACTGTAGCCTTGTAGTATAGTTTGAAGTCAGGTAGCGTGATGCCTCCAGCTTTGTTCTTTTGGCTTAGGATTGACTTGGCAATGTGGGCTCTTTTTTGGTTCCATATGAACTTTAAAGTAGTTTTTTCCAATTCTGTGAAGAAAGTCATTGGTCTTGATGGGGATGGCATTGAATCTATAAATTACCTTGGGCAGTATGCCATGTTCACTATATTGATTCTTCCTACCCATGAGCATGGAATGTTCTTCCATTTGTTTGTGTCCTCTTTTATTTCGTGGAGCGGTGGTTTGTACTTCTCCTTGAAGAGGTCCATCACATCCCTTGTAAGTTGGATTCCTAGGTATTTTATTCTCTTTGAAGCAACTGTGACTGGGAGTTCACTCATGATTTGGCTCTCTGTTTGTCTGTTATTGGTGTATAAGAATGCTTGTGATTTTTGCACATTGATTTTGTATCCTGAGACTTTTCTGAAGTTGCTTATCAGCTTAAGGAGATTTTGGGCTGAGACAATGGGGTTTTCTAAATATACAATCATGTCATCTGCAAACGGACAATTTGACTTCCTCTTTTCCTAAGTGAATACCCTTTATTTCCTTCTCCTGCCCGATTGCCCTGGCCAGAACTTCCAACACTATGTTGAATAGGAGTGGTGAGAGAAGGCATCCCTGTCTTGTGCCAGTTTTCAAAGGGAATGCTTCCAGTTTTTGCCCATTCAGTATGATATTGGCTGTGGGTTTGTCACAGATAGCTCTTATTGAGATACGTCCCATCAATACCTAATTTATTGAGAGTTTTTAGCATGAAGGACTGTTGAATTTTGTCAAAGACCTTTTCTGCATCTATTGAGATAATCATATGGTTTTTGTCTTTGGTTCTGTTTATATGCTGGATTACGTTTATTGATTTGTGTATGTTGAACCAGCCTTGTATCCCAGGGATGAAGCCCACTTGATCATGGTGGATAAGCTTTTTGATGTGCTGCTGGATTTGGTTTGCCAGTATTTTATTGAGGATTTTTGCATCGATGTTCATCAGGGATATTGGTCTAAAATTCTCCTTTTTTGTTGTGTCTCTGCCAGGCTTTGGTATTAGGATGATGCTGGCCTCATAAAATGAGTTAGGGAGGATTCCCTCTTTTTCTATTGATTGGAATAGTTTCAGAAGGAATGGTACCAGCTCCTCCTTGTACCTCTGGTAGAATTCGGCTATGCATCCGTCTGGTCCTGGACTTTTTTTGGTTGGTAAGCTATTAATTATTGCCTGTTATTGGTCTATTCAGAGATTCAGCTTCTTCCTGGTTTAGTCTTGGGAGAGTGTATGTGTTGAGGAATTTATCCATTTCTTCTAGATTTTCTAGTTTATTTGTGTAGTGGTGTTTATAATATTCTCTGATGGTAGTTTGTATTTCTGTGAGATTGGTGGTGATATCCCCTTTATCATTTTTTATTGCGTCTATTTGATTCTTCTCTCTTTTCTTCTTTATTAGTCTTGCTAACGGTCTATCAATCTTGTTGATCTTTTCAAAAAACCAGCTCCTGGATTCATTGATTTTTGCAGGGTTTTTTTTTTTTTTTTTTTTGTCTCTATCTTCTTCAGTTCTGCTCTGATCTTAGTTATTTCTTGCCTTCTGCTAGCTTTTGAATGTGTTTGCTCTTGCTTCTGTAGTTCTTTTAATTGCGATGTTAGGGTGTCAATTTTAGATCTTTCCTGCTTTCTCTTGTGGGCATTTAGTGCTATAAATTTCCCTCTACACACTGCTTAAAAATATGAATTTAATACTGAAAGGCAGAAAAACAGAGACTCGATCGTATCACAATTATAATCTCTGTAGAATCATCTGATGTAAAGCGTATTCAAACAAAATAACTTTTAAGAATTGTGCATCATTTGCCTGTATTTAGACCATCGTCTTCAGCAATCCCGTTTCGGGAGCACTTTTCAACATGGGGCAAGTTAAAAGTTGAATACTAACTTTGCTGTTTCACAGTTTCACAAATAGGAAAAAGACCAGGTTAACGTCCACTTATATCCAAGAAAACATCTTTGATTCAAATGTAAAAAATAGTGAAAAGAAACATGAGGAACCCAAAACTATCTGGCTTTTCCACCAACCTCGACTGGAAGAAAACATCATGCTATCACCATGAGCAGTCCCTCCCCATCTCCATTACTCTCCCCACTCTCCGTCTCCATCACTCTCCCCCCACCCAACTCTCTCTCTTCCCCTCTGTTTCCCTCTCCCCTCTGTTTCCCTCTCCCCTCTGTTTCCCTCTCCCCTCTCTCTCCCTCTCCCCTCTCTCTCCCTCTCCCCTCTCTCTCCCTCTCCCCTCTCTCTCCCTCTCCCCTCTCTCTCCCTCTCCCCTCTCTCTCCCTCTCCCCTCTCTCTCCCTCTCCCCTCTCTGTCCCTCTCCCCTCTCTCTCCCTCTCCCCTCTCTCTCCCTCTCCCCTCTCTCTCCCTCTCCCCTCTCTCTCCCTCTCCCCTCTCTCTCCCTCTCCCCCTCCCCTCTCTCTCCCTCTCCCCTCTCTCTCCCTCTCCCCTCTCTCTCCCTCTCCCCTCTCTCTCCCTCTCCCCTCTCTCTCCCTCTCCCCTCTCTCTCCCTCTCCCCTCTCTCTCATCTCTCTCCTTCTCCCCATCTCTCTCCTTCTCTCCCCCTCTCTCCCTCTTCCCCACTTCTCCTTCTCTCCCCTCTCTCTCCCTCTCCCTCCTCTCTCCTTCTCTCCCCTCTCTCTCCCTGTCCCCCTCTCCCTCTCCCCTCTCTCTCCCTGTCCCCCTCTCCCTCTCCCCGTCCCCCTCTCCCTCTCCCCTCTCTCTCCCTCTCCCCGTCTGTCTCCCTCTCTCCCTCTCTCTCCTTCTCCCTGTCTCTCTCCTTCTCTCCCCCTCTCTCCCTCTTCCCCTCTCTCTCCTTCTCTCCCCCTCTCTCTCTTTCCCCCTCTCTCCCTCTCCCCTTCGCTCTCCCTGTCTCCTCTCTTTCTCTCCCTCCTCCTCTCTCTCTTTCTCTCCCTCCTCCTCTCTCTCTTTCTCTCCCTCCTCCTGTGTGTCCCCCAGCCTGAGCTTGCATCCTCTTCACCGTACACCTGGCTGTACCCATGACCATTCCCAACAGAAGGAAGCAAAGCTGCCAGTGCCCTCAGCTCTGGGCTTGGAAGTCTCAATATGTCCCTCCTGCCGCACTCTACTGGTCGAAGCTGCAGCCTGTGGGCAGGCCATGCCTTGGAGGGAGTGTCAGGAGGTTGCCCCTCTGACCAGCCAACTCCAGCTTGAACAGAGTAGCACCCAGGAGCCCCTGCAGACAGCACGCAGCTCAGGCCAGGCTCTAGCTCACTCCATCTCTGTGCCAGACTGGGCAGGCAGGCACCACCACGTTGGGTTTCCCACCTTCCCAGGAGGACAGAGCAGTGTGCACATGGGACGCAGGAGGTGTGGGCCTGGGCAGGAGCCCGAGGACATGGGTCCTAGAAGGTGGTGATCAGGGCCTCCCAGGGCAGACCCCTGAGGTCTACACTGGCCCCGAGCAGGACTCACAAAGCTGCCTGTGAAACAGCCATTCTAGAAACAGCAGCAAGGGCTCTGCTGGGCTACACAGCAGCTCTCGCTTGGCCATGCCTTTCTGTGGCATTTAATGGCTCCCCCTCTCTGCCTCTCTCTGTAGCCATGTCTCTCTCTCTCTCTGTCACACACACACACACACACACACACACACACACACATCTCATAATTTAAAACCAGCCCATGCACCATCAGGACCCCTGGGGCTCCTTAATAGCGTCCTGGTCTCTGCACCTGCCTTGTCCCCCGCCCAGGCAGTCCCTGCGGTGCTCACAGACCCTGATGATGAAAGGCCGCAGAACCTCCTCCCAGCCCACCAGGGCTGGCCTCATCCCCAGGAAACAAGCAGCGGGTGTCTGTAATGACTTTCCACACCAGTAAGTGGTCAGCTCCAGAAATAATTACTCACATAAGCAATTTCCCTTTTTATCTAAAGGAGGGAGGGTGTCTTTTGGGTTTGGGGAACAAAAAAATTGCTTTTCATAAGTACTCAATTTAGAATTGTTTGCTAAAATTAAGTGCTTGTTCACCAGACATTTTTAGACTGAGTAATTTTTAACCCATGCCATCTGATAAGTAATCTGTTTGATTAGTTAAAAAAAAAAATACTTGCCATATTTCTGCATGGAATAAATTAAACTTTCTCTGGTCACTGCTCTTGTAGGGAAAGTCAGTGTGCACAGCTTCTACTGCTGTGTTAGACAATGAACAGGGCTGGTCCTTGGATGGACAGAGGCACCACACCCTGCAGGGTCAGCAGGCATGAGAACTGCAGCTCTGCTCTCGGGATTACAACCCAACTGCGGAGGTGAGACCTGCACATTTACACAAAACCATTAGGAATGGAGGGTGTCAAGAAGAGGGAACCCTTAGAACTGTTAGTGGGAATGTAAATTGGTACAGCCATTATGGAAAACAGTATGGAGATGCCTCAAAAAATTAAAAACACAGCCACCATATGATCCAGCAATCCCACTTCTGGGGATATACCCAAAGAAAATGAAATCCAAATCTCAAAGAGATGCCTCCACTCCCGTGTTCACTGGCATATTATTCACAATAGCCAGGATGTGGAAACAGCCTAATATCCATGGACGGATAAACGGGTAAAGAGGATGTGGTGCATACCTGTCCCCAGTGGAATTTTACTCAGTCTTTCAAAAGAAGGAAATCCTGCCATTTGCAACAACATGGATGAACCTGAAGGACATCATGCTAAGTGAAATAAGCTGATCACAGAGGACAAATACCACAATATCTCACTTATCTGTGGAATCTAAAATAGTGCCACTCATAGGAGCAGAGAGTAGGATAGTGGCAGCCAGGAGCTGGGGTGGGAAAGTTGAGGAAGTGTTGGTCAAAGGGTGCAAAGTTCCAGTTACGCAGGGGGAATAAATTCTGGACACCTCATGTCCACCATGGTGACTATAGTTCATAATACTGTATTTTATACTTGAAATTTGCTAAAGCGTAGATCTTAGGTGGTAACACAGAACAAGTTTCTCATTTCTATGGATTTATCCTAAGGGTGTATTTTAGTTGGTGCTGTAGGGGCAGCTAAAACCATAATAGAAGTTGTCCTTGCCTGAAGACCGGATGCCAGAGTTCAGGGAAAACACAGCCTCTGGAAAGGAGGAGGAGAATTTTGAGAGAGAGAAAAGGAGAGAGAGCCATGAACTCTGCCCAGATATCTGGCTAGCTCCTGAAACATGCATGCACAAGGAAGACACAAAGCACACCAGTGGAGAATTTACAAATTTTTCTGAGATTTGAGCTGCCACCCAATAAACAGTTTGCAGTTTGAGATCGATCAGGTTAAACAAACAAATGAACAAATAAACAGGGATAGAGCAAAATCCAGAGTCTCCAGTTAGGCAGACTCTGGGCGGACTCTAGCTGGTCAGACCCCTGAAACTTTCCCAACCAAAAGGAGACAGGGGAAGTGACATTGGGGTACTCCCAGGCCAGGTCGCCACAGGCAACATGATTTCTGCCTCCAACCCCCATACTTGCCCTTCAAACCCAGCCACTGTGTTGTGAGGCAGTCCTGGCCACACGGAGAGCCCACACGTGGGTGTTTGGGCAATAGCCACACTGGGCCCTCAGCCCCCCACTTGCCAGATGTGTGGGTGAGAGCACCTTCAGATGACTCCAGCGTTCAGGCTTCAGTATTCCAGCTGAAACGCCAGGCATCCCAGGAGAGACAATCTGTCCTCACAGTGACCTGTGTGGATTCTGGCCCACAGAAACCACAGACAGGTAATAAATTATGCTTGTTGTTTAACCCCCAACTGTTTGGGGGGTAATTTGTTATGCAGCAATGGATAACTAACAAGAGCCTCAGGAACATGAAAGACCACATCAAATGTTAAACATCCACGGAACTGGAGTCCCATAAAAAGAGGAGAGAAGGGGGCAAAAAATATTTGAAGATGTAATTGTCCAAAAATGCCCAAATTTGGTGAAAGACATAATTTTACAACTTTAAGAAGCTCCATAAGCCTCAAGCTCAATAAATACAAAAGAAAAACAAGCCAAAAAAATCTGGAACACAGCAAATGAAAAATGACACATTATATAGAGAGAAGTAGCAACTCCAGGTACTACTGACATCTCATCAGAAACTATGGAAGCCAGAATATGGTGGAACAACCACCCAAACAAGCTAAAAGAAAAAAAAAAGTCACACAAACTTATACAACCAGTAAAAAATGTCTTTTCAAGATAAATGTAAAATTAAAACATTTTCAGATAAAAGAAGGCTATAATAATTCATCGCCAACAGATCTGGACTACAAGAAATGCTAGAGGAGGTTTTTGAGGCTAAAGAGAAATAATACCCGATGGAAACTTGCACCTTTGGGAAAGAATGAAGAAATCTGAAATTGTAAATAGCCGGATAAATACAAAAGACTAATTTTCCTTTTAATTTAAGACTGTTCAAAGCATGTGACTGTTCAAAGCAAAAAGTAAAACATTTTCTTGTGAGGCTTATAAAGTATGTGGATGTAATACCTATGGCAACTATAGCAGTAAAAAACGGAGGAAGGGGAAGCAGATGGACTTATTTTGCTGCAAGGTTTACAAATGTACATAAGATGTTACACTATTAACCCTAAGAAAACTCTAAGGATGTGCATTGGAATTCCATTAGCAGCCACTTAGAAATGCCGAGAGTATTTATAGCTAAAAAGTCAATAAATCCAGTACAATGGAATTCTAAAAAACATTAACACAATTCAAATGAAGGCAGAATAGGAGGAACAGAGAACCACAACAGAGGAAACAAACAGAAAACAAATAATAAAAGATGCTTAGCTGAGTGTGGTGGCACGTGCTGGTAGTCTAGCTACTTGGGAGGCTGAGATGGGAGGATTGCTTGACCCTGGGAGGCTGAGCCTGCAGTGAGCCATGATCATGCCACTGTACTCAGCCTGGGTGGCAGAGTGAGACTCTGTCCCCTGCCTCCCAAAAAAACAGGCCTAAATCCAACCATATGAACAACTACATTGAATATGAATAGAATAAACACTCCAATTAGAAGACAGATTGTCAGTTTTTGAAAGCAAGATTCAACTATATACTATCTCTAAAAGATTTGCTTTATTTTTTGTCTAATTAGATTCTAGTGTTCTTAGAGATTCACTTTAAATATGAAGACATATTGATTGAAAGTAAATGAAAGGAAAAGAAAATACCATGCAAACAGTAAGCATATGAATACTAGAGAAGCTCTGTGAATATCAGATAAAATAGACATTTAGACAAAATGTATTATTAGAAATAAAGAGGGACGCTTCGTAATGCTGAAGGGAAGGCTCCTCAGAAAGACGTGACAGTCGTAGAGTTGAACCCACCTTGTAACAGCTTCTGAACACATGACGCAAACATCCAGAGTTAAAGGGAGAAATAAATGATTCCACAATCGTAATTAGGGACGTCAACATCCCTCAACAAAAATATCAGTAAAGACAAATATCTGAACAACACCATCCATCACCTTGACCCAAATGATGAACACTGCACCCACCGCCTGGAAAATACACATTCTTCTCCACTGCACGTGGCACATTCAACAAGAGAAAGCAGATGCTGGGCCAAAAATGAAATCCAGTGACATTAACAGCATTAAAATAAGGGTGTTGGGACCATGCGTGGTGGTTCACGCCTGTAATCCCAGCACTTTGGGAGGCCAAGGGGGAGCGGATGACCTGAGGTCAGGAGTTCAAGACCAGCCTGACCAACATGGAGAAAACCCGTCTCTACTAAAAATACAAAATTAGGCGGACATGGTGGCGCATGCCTGTAATCCCAGCTACTCGGGAGGCTGAGGCAAAAGAATCATTTGAACCTGGGAGACAGAGGTTGCAGTGAGCTGAGATCGTGCCATTGCACTCCAGCCTGGGCAACAAGAGCAAAACTCCGTCTCAGAAAAAAAAATAAAATAAGTGTGTTGGACTTGGATGGTCTCTAAGATTTACCATGTTAAACTTCAAATGAAGTGGCGTAACTCTAAGTCCTAAAAGAGCTTGAGAGCGAGAGAGAGAACAACAGAGGGAGAACCCATTTCTTTATAGGTGCCATTGAGGAGAAGTTGGAGAACTGAAGCATCTCATGGGAGGAGTAAATCAGATAAAACTTCAAGGGCCTCCTCTGGCCCCATGATTCTGTGATTGTGTGTGATTTCCAGGCGCTATGCTGGGCACCTCATGCACGTGGGCTGTTTCATGCCCACAGCAGCTTTGGGAGGTAGAAAGCATGATTTCTGTCTTGCAAGCTGTTTGGAAAGATTAATTTTTCCTTCACCAGCAGTAAGTGGCAGAACCAAGGCAGGATTACAATCTCACATGATCTCAAAGCTCAGATGATTAACCACAGTCTGTATTTTTGTATTAGACCAATTGAGGCTCACAGGCAAAACTTTGATGCCCTGAAGATCCTAGAATGACTTAAAAATTATCAGAGGATGCTTTCACTTTGGCACGATTCCCCCAGCACACCATTGCCTCATTGTCTCCCTGTCCTTGCAGCCTCTGCTCCTGGAGATGGGGAGCTGGGTTTACCTGGTTCAGCAGCACTTCCCTGGAACAAACTACGTCTGGTACACAGAATAGGCAGTTAATCCATGTGAGTTAAATAAGTAAATAGAATTAACAGATAAATTGCATTTTAATGTAAGGCAAATCCTGAAATGCAAACCTCCAACTGCTATGTGCCCCTCCAAAAACACCAGGCATCCTGGGAGAGACAATCTGTCTTCTGCAGACCCTGGCTTTCCCATGTAGACCCTTCCGGGTTTCCTCTCCTTTTTCCCATTCTGATTTTTAATGCTGGACTCACCCAAGCTGTCCTAAAACAGCAACAGGAAGTGCACGACGCACCACCTCTTCCTCACCGCTTCCTCTGGCAGGCAAAGGCTCCCTGTGCTGTCGGCATTAGTCAGGATACGTCACAGTAGCCATGGTACTAAAAAAAAAACCAAAAAACCCTGAACCTCAGGGGCTCACAGAAGAGGTTTCCTGCTTGCTCGTGCAACGTCCACTGGGAAGTGGAGTCCTCTTGAGGCTTGTCTCCACGTGGTGACTCAGGGCCATGCTGCCTGCATGTTGTGATGTATCATCTCCCTGACGTGGCCTTTGCTCCTGCTGCAGAGGGAAGAGAGGGCTGAGAGGCTGGTGGGATGTTTTAGGGCCAGGCCTGGACACAGGTCACACAGGAGGCCCCAGCGGACTCCAGAGAAGGTGGGACAGTGCAGTCTTCCTGTGCTCAGGAGAGGACCCAGCATGGTGAACTAAGCTGCCCCTGACACACCAGCTGGCTCAATGCTCAGCTGAGAAAACTCTTCCTTCTCACAGGGGTTTCCTGGGCAAGTCCTCCGCAACCACTCCACCCCCTCCCTCCTCTGCCTCTGGCCTCTGCTCTCCAGGGAAGTCTCCGCAGATGCCTGTCTCTCTCCCTTCCTCTGTTTCCCTGTTTCCCCTCCTTGTAAATTAAAAACTTCTCTGATTACTTCTGAAAATCATAAGAATAAGGCTAATATTCAATTTTTACAAAACAAAGTTAAGCCATAAATCTCGAAGTGCAGCTAGACATATTAATGAAACAGCACCTTTTATCTCGAACGCCCTTGGACGGATCCCGGCTTCCCTTCGGAATATCGATGGCTCACCTTCCATGGCCTCCCATGATCATGTTTTTCATTTGACCACCAGGGATCAAAATAACTTTTAAAAAAGCAATTGTATTCTGTTCTGTCTAATTACTGGTGTTTCCCCCTATGGTTTTCTACTATTAAGGGTTTCTAGGAGCCGGCCAGGAATCTCAACAGCATCTATGACGTTGTCATTGTGGAAAACACGTTCTGAATTCGAAACAACCGGTGCACCCACACACTTCATATTTGGAAGTAAGGCCCCTTCTGTATTTTAACTCTTTGGAAACTTGTAAAGTATATATGGTAAATGGAGTAACTTGCAACTATCTAAAATATTAACTAGAGCAATGGTTTTCTGACCATTTCGCTCAATAGAAGCTGCTGTCGTAAAGAAACTCAGACCCCTCACGTGTTCAGAAATGACGTCCCTTCCAGCAAGAGCTGGAACGTTTTCAGACCTGTCTTCAATGCCCCGCCCACTGCGGAACGATGTGGCTGGGTGTCTCAGACGCCACGGCTCACCCTGAAGCCACAAAAGCTAATAAGCCACTGAAACACGTGGAAATCCCCCTACAACGCTGGAAGCTGGAAACGCTGGAAACGTGCAGGCTGTTAGTGATCAGAGAAACAAACGTGCACAATGGCTCTGAGTGAACGGCAATGCACGCAGTAATTCTCCAAACGACGGCAAAAGCTGTGTGCCAGGTTCTACCGGTAAATTTGGAGGTTTAGCAGTTGCAAGGTGTCTTCCCATCACCTCGGCAAACTTGCCTTCCTTTACCTTAAAAGCCAGTTTCTCCTTGGCTTCCAAGAGCTGGATCTCTAAATATTTTCATGTGGAAAACGAAATCCAAATAATGACTGAAAGCACAGCCTCCCGCACGCAGAGCGTCTGCACAGGGCCGCCGTCTGCTCCTCAGGCCCCGAGCCCCGGAGGGTGGAGTACGTGCCAGCCGAGGTGCCCGTCATGCCCCGAGCCCCGGAGGGTGGAGTACGTGCCAGCCGAGGTGCCTGTCATGCCCCGAGCCCCGGAGGGTGGAGTACGTGCCAGCCGAGGTGCCTGTCATGCCCCGAGCCCCGGAGGGTGGAGTACGTGCCAGCCGAGGTGCCTGTCATGCCCCGAGCCCCGGAGGGTGGAGTACGTGCCAGCCGAGGTGCCTGTCATGCCCCGAGCCCCGGAGGGTGGAGTACGTGCCAGCCGAGGTGCCCATCATGCCCCGAGCCCCGGAGGGTGGAGTACGTGCCAGCCGAGGTGCCTGAGCTCAAGTGGCCTCTGGTCACCGTCATGTGAGGATTGGCTGCATGGGCGTGGGGCCTTTGAGCCCGCACTGGCAGAGGGCCGAACCCGGGGTGCTGGCCACTGGCCGGTGGCTGAAGGCGGGCAGCTCAAGTGCTTCGAGTCCCTGGGGCTGGCGGGGAGAACAAGGGGAGGGAGGAGGCAATGGTGGAGTTAAGAGAAGGAGAGTGTGGGAGCGGGTGGAGAAGGGCGCAGCTCCTGGCTCCTAGAACAGCGCCTGGTACAGAGGCACTCAAGTATTTGCTTATTTTAAATTAACATAATAATAGGCCGGGCGCGGTGGCTCACGCCTGTAATCCCAACACTTTGGGAGGCTAGGTGGGTGGATCACTTGAGCCCAGGAGTTAAAGACCAGCCTGGCCAACATGGTGAAAAGCCATCTCTACAAAAAATACAAAAATTACCCAGGTGTGGTGGCGTGCGCCTGTAATTCCAGCTACTCAGGAGGCTGAGGCTGGAGAATCGCTTGAGCCCAGTAGGCAGCAGTTGCAGTGAGCCGACCGCGTGCCACCGCACTCCAACCTGGGTGACGTGAGTGAAACCCTGTCTCAAAATAAATAAACAAAAATAAATGTTACATAATAAAAGAATTTTAAGTCTGGGAGATCTTTTAAAGATTATCAGTTTCCAGCCCCACACACATTCCCCCTCTCCGCTGCATGCACACACACACGTGCACATTTGCACTCCCACAGATGCACACATGAGGCACACACACGTGCACGGGCACACACACACACACACACAGATGCGTGCACAGACAGGGATGAGGAAGCCGTGGCCCAAAAAGCCCACCTAATTCTCCCAAGCGGACGCGCAGGTGGCATCCAGGAGAAGGGGGGAATGCTCACCCAGAACCCGTCAGAGCCCCACACACCATGGATGTGTGAGGAGACTCCGCTGGCCAGCGGGCACCTTTCCCAGAACAGCAGTTCCCCTGGTAGAGTGCTGGTCATCCAGTGACATGCTCAGAAGAGAGAATTCAGCCATAAATCTGGAGGCCACGCGAACCACATTAAGGAGCCAGTGCGAGGTCCCTGCAGAACTGCCGGCCGCACCAGCCCAGGGGAGCCCTCCTCTGCTCACCTGTGCGTCTCCTAGGGACCCAACAGTGCCCAGGGATAAGAGAAGCCCCCCCAACCCAGAAGGAAGTCGCCTCCCACACGTGACAGTGCTTAACAAACGAGAGTCTGTCAGTCATGTCAGGCAGCTACTGTCACCCCACTTTACAGACAAGGACGCTGGGGCTCGGAGAGGTGGGTGGCTGTTCCGGTCACAGGGTCAGCAAAGCACAAAGCTTCCAGTGAGCACTGTGTGGCTGGCTCAGACACCCTGCTCGACCCCGCCGCCTTGCTGGCTGAGGCCTCAGCCTCAGAGGAGCAGGATGACAGCCCTCGTCCTCTGCAAACAGCAGATCAGGGCAGAAGTGTTCCTTCTGCGGGGTCACCTCCTGTGGGGCGAGCAGGCCATAGCTCTGTGCTCACAGATAAACCGGAGTCAGCCCACCACACGCGCTCTGTCATGGGAAAAGCATTTTTATCCATGCCCCTCCAGCTCGTGGACCCTGTGGACAGAGCCAGCCACGAGGCTGCGAGACACCTGGGCCAACCAGGGCTCCCGGCTCCTCTAGACGGAAGCACAGACGTGCTCGGCTCACTCACGTCCTCAGAACAGGGTCTTATTTTTGTGCAGGAGCAAAACTCCACTATTTCCGAGGGACTCCTGCCATACCCCCACTCTCCTATGAAATGGAAAACTCACTTCCAACCTGATACACTCTTGTTGGCAGGAAGACTGGGCACGATGGCACCACAAATTCTGCCTCATTTCCAGAGGCACACAGGGCACCGCCCACCCAGAGGCCTCTTGAGAGCCTCCCTCCCTGCCCGGCGCAGGTCACACATGCATTGCCGCCTCCTGATCATCCTTTGTGCAGCGTTAAAGCTCGCACAATGACGCCCCATCCTTCTTTGTCTCCCACGAAGGGCCTCCTCTGTTGAATTCTGAAGGTCATTTCCAGCTGAGGCCCCAGGCCTGAGTAGTGACTAATTCAATTCACTTTGTGTTTCACTGCTGCTGTTTTGTGCCCGTCTTCACCAGGCCCAGAGCTGGAGGCTGAGCGCTGGGAAGAAGGTACTTTTCATCTTCCTGTCCAGGGTTATGTGGCTGGTGGATCCGAAGTGATGGGTTTTCAATGGCCGCTTAGCTTTCCTAATTTTATAGGCTGTTCCCACATGTAGACGCCAAGCGCTTGTTGACACAGTCAATGAGATGCAAGTCAATACCATAAACGTTGCTGATGAGGGATTCTCCCTGCCTCCCGCCTCCTGGCATTTCGATTTTTCCAACAGCATAAAGAGGGTGTCGGTGCAAGATTAATGCAGAGTGGGAGGGGACAGGGCGTGTGGGGAGCTGCAGCCGATGTCTCCAGGCTGAGAGTGTTTCCGAGCGTGGGCCGGGGCCTCAGGTGCTTCCGAGCGTGGACCAGGGCCTTGGCTCCTCTGGCTTTTACGCCCCCCAGAAGCCAGGACTCTGAGGGTGGGAGGATGGATGTGGTCCACTCTCGGGCCACCAAAAACCAGGTCAGGGTCAAAGGGAGATGCAGCAGCTTGTTGAGTGGATGACGGTTGTGTGGGGTCAGGGGGCAAGGGTCGTGTGGGGTCAGGGGTGAGGGGAAAACCCCCTCCCAGCCCGTGGCCAGCAAGCCAACACTCATTAACACTCCATTTCTCACCCGAGCACCTGGGTGTGGGACAGAATGAGGTTTAGCGAGTTGAGTGAGGGAGAGGGAGTTTGGAAATGGCACCGCAGATGATCGATGCTCCTAATAAGCCCTGAGCTATGAGGCCCCATGCAGACACAGCACTTCCATTGCTGGCACACCTGCCCCAACCAAGCCCTGCTTTCATTCCCAAAATGCCAGGCTGGAGGGCTGGGTGGCAAGGTCCAGAGACAGACAGTGTCGCCTCTTATGGGTGCCACCCCCAGCCCTGGCACAGCCTGGGTGATGGGCACCAGGCCGCATGCGGTGAGCCGGAGCTCAAAGAGGGGTGCCAATGGGAGGGTTTCAGGCCTGGCCAGGAGTGGGTCCGCCTCAGTCCTCCCTCCCCAGCCCCCAAAATACACACATACCCCCTACATCAAAGCAAAAAGAATATGGCTGGCACCCCTCATCCGTCAGGAAGGTCTAGATGTGGCAGCAGGACCCGGCCTCTGTCTGCAGGGGGTTTCTCCATGTTTCCTTTAATCTCCTTCAAACCACAGAGCACACATCCTTTAGGGTGTGGGCCTGGAGGCTGCGGGACAGCCCCAGCTAGAGGTGATCCGAGGTGCCAAACATGCCTCCGCACTGCGGTGACAGTTGGACATAGCCTCCCTGTCACCGTCCTCCTGTGAGCATCTGTAAACTAAATCCACTTTCAGACCCATTCCCATTAAAACAGAGCTCCTTCTGGGAGAAAAAATTTCAAACAGCTGAGGGGTTTTTTCTTTTAATAAGTAATTACGTAAATACCTTCATGGAACAAAATTCTCTACTCCACATTCAGAGACGCAAAATAAACAGCCCCCTGCCCTTCAGAAACAGAGGTCAGACAGCAAGTCACCCCAAAGTGTCCTAGAAATGAAGGTAGCAAGCGCATTGCTGAAGCTACAGGAATCCAGAAAAGGGGACGTCCACACTGGTGGGAAGGTGCGGGGAGAGCAGAGGGAGGGCTGGGTCTCGGGCAGCACCCGTGAGCGGGGAGGAGGAGAGAACTCGGGGCTCTCCAGGGTGGGCAGGGAGGGGCAGGAGCTTGGCCTCACAAGCCTGCCCCCGGGCTGGGCAGGGGCCACAAGCTCCGAAGTGGAACCTGAACCCCGGTGTAGACGGGTTTGGATGTCGGGCCGAGGATTTGGAGTTTTTTCCTGGAGGCCACTGGGAGCTGTTAAATGGATTTAAACAGAGACTGGGACAGAAATAAATCAAACGTAGTGGGACTGAAACGTCTTGGCAAACAAGAGCCCGAGCCAGTGCCCAGCAGGCTGGACAGCCGGGGGTGCTCCTCTTGGCAGCCCCCGGCCCACCCCAAGCATCGCAGTATTGCCCCAACTGCCCTGCTACGGACCAATATGCCCCAGGCCTTAAACCTTTTCACCACGACTGGGGCTGCCCTGAACCTGTGGTAATGGGCCTGGAGACGTCTGTTCCTCAACTTTCATACGGTTAAAGACGACAAGGGCTGAATTCTTTCACTGCCAATAAGCACTGCCGTCACTCATACAGCGGGGAGTGTTGTCGAGCGCGTGTGTTGTCTATTTCACCCATCCTGTAAGTTCACAGTTCTGCCTCAGTGCACATGCTTGGCTTTGGGAAGGACAAACAAGTTCCCGGTGACAGTGGCTGAGTCCTAGGAAGATGTATGAGCGCCTGGGCTGGGAAGGAGACGCCCCCTTCCCCCTTCCCCTGTTGGAAGCCCCTCTGGTGTGCACGTGCCATGCCTTAATACAAGAAGAAGAGTTCATTAAAACGTAGTGCACTACACTGAGAAGGACAAACACATCTGTCTATTGCATTAGAAATAACGTGCAAGGAAGCCCCTAGGAAAAGTGTGATATAAATGTAAGGGGTTGGCCAGGCACGATGGCTCACGCCTGTAATCCCAGCACTTTGGGAGGCCAAGGCAGGTGGATCACTTGAGGTCAGGAGTTGGAGACCAGCCTGGCCAACATAGTGAAACCCTGTCTCTACTAAAAACACAGAATCAGCTGGGCATGGTGGTGCACCTGTAATCCCAGCTACTTGGGAAGCTGAGGCAGGAGAATCGCTTGAACCCGGGAGGCAGAGGTTGCATTGAACTGAGATCGCACCACTGCACTCCAGCCTGGGCAACAGAGCAAGACTCCATCTCAGATAAATAAATAAATACATAAATACATAAATGTAAGAGGCTATGCTTGTGTGGCTGGAGATTCTTGGACTTACCCAAGGGGTTTCCCACCTGCCACGTTTTTTCCCTTTTTCAATCTGCTGCACTAAAACCCCAGTCACAGCACAGCGTCCTGAGAGTGTGTTCACACCCTCTCTCCTCCACTCGGCTGGGAACAGTTTTATGGCAGGGATTCGCTTCTCGTCCCCCTTGGCCTCCTGCAGCCATGCCCGTAGCAGGCAGTGACCGGGTGCCTGCTGAATGTGGGAAACGGTACTTCCCATCCTTCCCCGGCACTGGTGGCCCACCTTTAAAATTGTTATTATTTCTATCCATCCTTGTTCCGGAGGGATCTAAGGCCTCTTTGATCAAGACTTCACAGAGACTGATTTCCCCGGATTCCTGGATTAGCTAAGAGAGCCAGAAGCTTAAAATTATAAATTTATCCACTCAATCAACAAATATTTATTCAACTCTAAGTGCTGGGAATGGATTCAGTTCCATGAAGCTCGTGAGTTTCTACATCCAACTTCACCCTTGACTTTCTGAGGAAGCCCGAATTTTGCTCATCAATCACAGGTGGTTTTGATATGAGCAAAAGCCATCCACTGTTTTCTGTATGATCAGAGGAGGATGGTGGTCAAGAAACCTTTTACTCATTCTTTGGAAAAGAGCTGCTGAAAATGCAAGTTGTATTTATCTCATCTTATCATCTCCCCAATGCTAACCCCAATAACATTTTCCAAAGGAGATATTCCATCCTAGACTTTCAGTTTCTCCATAGTATTTAAGAAAATCCATCCAACCCACCAGGGGATGCTGAGGGGGCATGCTGTACCTCCCACCAGCAGTCTGTCCTGGCAGGTCAGTTTCCAGCCCCGGGACTCAGATTGGTCAGCATTAAAATGAAGAGGTGGATGTGGCCAAAGCCCCTCCCAGCTCTGGAGCTCTGGAGCTCCGATTGTCTGTTTCATAGGAGAGGGCAGAGTGATGCCATTTGGCCTAGGCAAATGCCCTTCTCAGTGATGCCTCTTAAAGAAACTCCCCAAGAGTGATGGGCTAGGGATTCAGTGCCACGGCCCCCAGGCCTCATCAGGCCGCTCTTCGGAGGTGGGAGGCAGACAGGACCACTTAGGCAAGGCCATGCCCCAACATGCCAGCCGTGCAGGAGCTGCATGAGTGGACAGGCTCAGGTGGCTGCTGTGGTCTGGGTATTTGGCCCTCCAAGCCTCGTGTTGAAACTGAATCCCAGTGCTGGAGGTGGGGCCTAGTGGGAGGTGTTTGGCTCATGGGGACAGATCCCTCATGCATGGCTCGGTGCTGGCCTGGCCCTCGTGGTAACGAGTCAGTGAGTCTCACTCTAGTCGTCCCTGTGAAACCTGTTTATTAAAGAAACCTGGTGCCTCCCTGACTCTTGCTTCCCTCTCACCATGAGAACTCTGCACACGCAGGCTCCCCTTCACCTTCTGCCAAGAGCGAAGCTTCCCAAGGCCCTCATCAGAAGCCAGTGCTGGTACCATGCTTCCTGTACAGTCTGCAGAACCGTGAGCCACATAAACCTCTTTTCTGTGTAAGTTACCCAGCCTCAGGTGTTCCTTCATAGCAACGCAAATGGACTAAGACAGTGCCCTTGTCAACAGTTTTTCCTTCTAGTATTATTAATCGATTCATTCAGCAATTGCCTATTGGAATATGCAAGACTCTTTTATAAATGATGGGGATACGCCAGTTATGATCAGGATGAACAGAATTCCTACCCACACCCCATCATAGTATAGAGGAGAGAAAACGGGTCATGTATAAGGTCACATTGTGAAAAGGCAATGGAGAAAAATGAAGCAGGATGATACGGGGGTGCAGGGGGCAGAGAAGGCCTCTCTGAGATGGAGGGATTCAGGGAGGACTGGCTGTGGAGACAGGAACACCTTCCCAGTCAAGGAGCCCACGAGTGTGAGGTCTGAGATGCGGATGAGAGACAGTTCCTGGAGCACAGGGGGCCTGGGCTGGGGAGGAAGTAGTCAAGATGCTGAAAAAAGATCATGCTCTGAGCAGCTCTGGGCATGAAGCAGGCAGCAGCTACTGCTGATTTGGCAAGCAAAGGTGTGGTTTGGATGTGGGAGAGGGAAGAAAGGAGAAGAGTCAAGGATGATTCTTAATATTTGGGCTCAAGCAACTCCGTGAATGACAATGTCACTGAGATGGAATTCTGGCATAAATGCCTTGTTCTAGAACAGTCTATAATTCTATTTTTTTTTCAGAGGCAGAAAGCTTCCCTGGGCTCTTTCCCACTAAGTGGCTGTCGCTGGCACCCCCAGCTTTGACTGCTTCCTGCAGGGATGGCCCTCGAGAAGGAAATGGAGGCCACTTCTGTCTGTGGTGTCTGCCTCCTCCCTCCCTCTAGGAGATGTTCTCCTCCCTGGTTTACAGACGGCACAAACGGAAGAAGAAGATAAAAAGCCCAAAGGTGGGAACAAGGTGTGTGTGGCCTGGCCCCACTTGCCTTTCTCTTGTCCTCAGCTTGCACTGTGGCTCCTGAATGTTTGCCTCTTTCCTTCATCGTCAGTAGCTCTGAGGCTTCAGGCTCCAATTTGTCCCTGGAGATGTTCAGCATCTTCCTAGAAGGGATATGGTAATGTCCAGAAGCGTGTCTGGGACTGGCCCTCACAGGAAAGACACAGCAGAAACGTGAATTTCAGCACCAGCGAGAAGACAGCACCTCACACTGTGTGCCCAAGACAAGCCTTTAGGAACTCTCAGTGCCAGGCAGAACCCAAGCTCCCACACCGGGTGTCTGCCTGTCTGACTGGTTCTACCCGAGATGCCAATGCTGACATCAGTGCTGAGGGCAGCTGATCGTTGTCTTAACACACTTAAAGGGCACCTCCCAGCTATCTGCTGCCCCTGTTCCTCTGGACTGGAGATTTTAGTAACTGCAAGAGTTTCAAATTTTATGTTGATCCCTGGAAAAATGTATTAAATGACAGCTTGGGGGTTTGTTTTTTGTAAAGAATGTGCAGCATTTAATAAGACCAGTATTATACAATTCCAAAACAAGACAAAGATGTCACAAGAAAACAAAACTACAAAGCAATATCTCTTATTAATATGGATGCAAAAATCCTCAACAAAATACTAGCAGATTGAATTTAGCAGCTATAATAAGAATTACATTCTATGACCAAGTGGGATTTATCTTAGGAATACAAGATTGGTTGAGCATTTGAAAATCAATTAAGGTAATACCTCATATCAACAGAACAAAAATCACATGATCATCTCAATACATGCAGAAAAAAAGCATCTGACAAAATCCTAACCTCATTCCATGATAGAAATGCTCAACAAACTACTAATAGGAAGTTCTCAACCAGAGAAAGGGCATCTATGGAAAACCCACAGCTAAAATTATACTTCATGGTGAAATACTGGATACTTCCCCACAAAGGTCACAAAAAAAGACAGATATGTCCACTCTCACCTTGCTGTTCACCAATGTATTGGAGTTTCCGGGGCAATTAGGCAAGAAAAAGAAAAG